>NC_138823.1:9638571-10240985 GCF_965183815.1 Platalea leucorodia | reverse complement strand
CGATGAGGTCTCCCCTCTGTCTCCTCCAGGCTGAACAGACCAAGTGACTTCAGCCGCTCCTCATATGGCTTCCCCTCTAAACTCTTCACCATCTTCGTGGCTCTCCTCTGGACACTCTCTAGTGGCTTTGTAGCCTTTTTGTACTGTGGCGCCCCAAACTGCACACAGTGCTCAAGGTGAGGCCGCACCAGTGCAGAGTAGAGCGGGACAATCACCTCCCTCGACCGGCTAGCAATACAGTGCTTGATGCACCCCAGGACACGGTTGGCCCTCCTGGCTGCCAGGGCACACTGTTGGCTCATGTTCAACTTGCCATCGACCAGAACCCCAAGATCCCTCTCCATGGGGCTGCTCTCCAGCCTCTCATTCCCCAGTCTGTATGTACATCCAGGGTTGCCATGTCCCAGGTGCAAAATCCAGCACTTGCTCTTGTTAAACTTCATACGGTTGGTGACTGCCCAGCTCTCTAATCTGTCCAGATCTCTCTGCAGGGCACAAGTCTAAACTGGGAGAGGAGTGGCTGGAGAGCAGCCCTGCAGAAATGGATCTGGGAATGCTGGTCAACAGCAGGCTCATGGGTCAGCGGTGTGCCCTGGCAGCCAAGAGGGCAAACCGCATCCTGAGGTGCATCGAACACAGTATAACCAGCTGGTCAAAAGAGGTGATTATCCTGCTGTATTCAGTGTTGGTGCAGCCTCACCTTGTGTATTGTGTGCAGTTCTGGGCCCCACAATTTAAGAAGGATGTTAACGTACTCAAATGAGTCCAGAGGAGGGCAACAAAGCTGGCAAAAGGCTGGAAGGCGTGTCCTATGAGGAGCGGCTGAGAACTTTGAGCTTGTCTAGTTTGGAGAAAAGGAGGCTGAGGGGTAACCTCATTGCTCTCTACAGCTTCCTGAGGAGGAAAAGGGGAGAGGGAGGTGCTGAGCTCTTCTCCCTGGTATCCAGTGACAAGACGCCTGGGAATGGTTCAAAGCTGCATCAGGGGACATTTAGACTTGACATTAGGAAGCATTTCTTTACCGAGAGGATGGTCAGACACTGGAACAGGCTTCCTAGAGAGGTGGTTGATGCCCCAAGCCTGTCAGTGTTTAAGAGGCATTTGGACAATGCCCTTAATAAGATGCTTTAACTTTTGGTCAGCCCTGAAATGGTCAGGCAGTGGGATGGGATTAGGTAATTATTGTAGGTCCTTTCCAACTGAAGTATTCTGCTCTATTCTATTCTATTCTATTCTGTTAAATACTGTAAATTTTGGTCTTGTATTTGTACCCTCTGTGAGAACTAACACATGAAGATCTTATTGGAGAGACCAGGTACAAATGATGGTGCAAGTGAGTTCTGTTTCCAGAGTGTTCACTAAGGATTGCTGGATTTTAACTTTTCCTGTGTGATAAAAATGATGATGATATTCTGAAAAGGCTTTGTCAGCCTCAATCAGCCACATACATAGGACTTCTGCATTTGTTCAAAACTTCACATAGCTGTGCTGTCCACACTGCCTTCTGTGTGACACTGCAGACCCTAATCAAGGTCCTATCATCTCCCTTGCCTCATCTGTTGTCTTTCACAGCTTCCCAGCAACTTATTCTTGTGTGCTGCTCAGGTGATATTTGATCTCAGCTCTTCAGCTGCAGTCCGTGTGGATTTGGCTACCTGCCTGCATCCTTCGACTGAAGGCTATTCTGTTTTTCTGTCTGCTGCGGTGCTGGTGAACCTGCAGGGCCCCCGTCTTCACATCCTCCTCTTGCTTGCCCTTCACAGCAATGTACTCTTATGTTGATTGATAGGTAGGAAACTAATTGCATGAGGGGAGCTGACTGTTGTAGTTTAAAAGTGAGGTGATTGATTAGTATGTAAAAAGCCATGGAATTATTCTTTTTCTTTAAAATTTGGAGTGATGTGGGGTGAAACAGGTTTCTGAATTATGTAGAGAAGGGGACTTCACCATGGTCAAATTAATCTCCCTAATAGCCAGATTATCACATACTTTAAGAGGCCTTGTTTATATACTGCAATAGGAAAAAAGCAGTTAAAAAGTTTGAAACAATGAACAAAACTTCTCATAAATAGTAGCATGTACTCGTGTCCTGGTTTTGGCTGGGACAGAGTTAATTTTCTTCCTAGTAGCTGGTATAGTGCTGTGTTTTGGATTTAGGATGAGAATAATGATGACACACTGATGTTTTAGTTGTTGCTAAGCAGTGCTTACACCAGTCAAGGACTTCTCAGCTTCCCATGCTTTGCTAGGTGCACAAGAAGCTGGGAGGGGGCACAGCCAGGACAGCTGACCCAGACTGGCCACAGGGCTATTCCATACCATATGATGTCATGCTTAATATATAAACTGGGAGGGGGTGACTGGGAAGGGGGGAACCATTGCTCAGGGACTGGCTGGGCATTGGTTGGCCGGTGGTGAGCAATTGCATTGACCATCACTTGCTTTGTATACTACTATTATTATTATTATTTCTACTACTACTACTACTACTACTACTACTATTTTACTTTATCTTATTTCAGTTATTAAACTGTTCTTATCTCAACCCACGAATTTTTTCACTTTTACTCTTCTGATTCTCTCCCCCATCCGACCAGGGAGGGGTAAGTGAGCGAGCGGCTGTGTGGTGCTTAGTTGCTGGCTGGGGTTAAACCATAACAACTAGATACTGAAAAAATGAAGAGTGCTCATTTTGCATAAGCTCAGGCATTCCACATCTTTTAGTTCTTCTGCCTCTTAAATTTATTAAACTATCATTGAAGCTTCTAATTAAAAAAAAAAAAAAAAAAAATTTCTTCAACTGTTTTACAGGCTCTCTGCAAATACTTTGACAAAGCGTGTGCATGAAGCTGCATTATTGATGATCTATAAAGCAGCCCTTTTTACCTCACAAGCTGTCTGATATCTTATCCAGGATGAGGCAACTGTGACTGATGCTATTCATGCCATATCTAGTTTCAGTCAAGTCAGTGATAAAAATTTAATTGATTTTAATTGGATCTTGGCGTTTCCTTCTGGCCAGCGTTCTTTGATGGGTATTTGATTTTTGTGCTGTTAATCAGAAGCTTTCCTATTTGCATGTAGAAGGTGAGCCAAAAGTCAGAAATCTGCTTTTCAACCTTTTCTGTAGCTGCCAAAAATCTGAATTCCCTGGAATTCACGCCTTGCAGGTTCAGACAGTGACACAATGGCTACATCTGCACTGACCAATTTAACTGTGCAACATTCTGTCTATGCTTTGAGATACTTAAAACAGCCCCAGAATGTTTTTTCCTGGCCAACTAGCTCTCTTACCTGTCCCCAGGTTCAGGAGCTTGCATGTGACGAAGACCATTTCCAGTGCAACTGCCTGGTTTTGGAAGCAAAAATAGTTTAGAAGAATGGAGTTGGCCAGTCTGTGCCACTTTTTCTTGGTGACAGCTAACATTCCCTGGGGCTGTTTAATTTACCCATCAAGACATAGCCATTATCATCCTCGTGCAGATGTAATAGGAAAGTCTGTATTCTGGTTGAAGAAAATAAAGGTCATAGTTGACCCTACTTTAAGCAGAAGGTGGGACTAGTGATCTCCTGATGTCCCCTCCAAACTGAACTGCCATATGAGCCTAAGGTTCAATTACACAGACAACTTTTTGGTTGAACTCAACAGATTTGTGGAATTTTCCTAAATGAACTCAAGTGCTTTTTGGTGGTGATATGAGATGGTAGTAGGTGAACTGAGGTAAGTGCCCTTTTTGGTGTGATTCTGGGAACTCTGTTACACTTGCAAAGGAGATATCCATTATATTTAAAAAGCTAGGTAACAGGGTGCACTAAACTACTGAACAGCTCAGGTACTATGACTCGCAGGATATAACACTTTGTAGATGGACTTTAAACAGCATTGAATTTACTATTAAAGGTAGATATTATCCCAAGAAGCCAGTTTAAAAATAGCTCCAGGGTGAGTTTACCTTGGAATTAGAGCGGGATTCCAATGTCAGCAGAAACTATTATCTGGAGAAATTTCATATCATCAGAGTTATCATTAATTTAACTGACTTGCTCTGAGTTCAGACAGATACTATAGCAACACAGACAGAGTTAAACCACTTCTGTATTCCTGTTTCTTATGTCTCTGCTCTGAGAGGCAGGAAACTAATATGGCACAAGGGACTACAAACAATATTATCAGAAGTCTGCTTTTTCATTTGAAAACTATGTTATGAAAAGCTATATAAATATATACATTCCTGTGCCATCTTGCCAACATAGCTTTGATTGTATTTGGTGGCACATTCAAAGAAAAGAGGTCTCAGATGTATACGAACCTATAAATCTCTACCCAGTTCAATTCATGTAGCCACCCAGCAGCAAAAACAGGGAAAGATATACTGTTCTGATGCTCTTTTCATTCACAGTCAGTGGCTGAAATGGACACGTGGAGGTGACAATGTGATCCAGTCCCAGTGTGAAATCTATTCTCTCTGTGGTCTGTCTGAAAAGTGCTGGCTGAACTTGTGAATATCTTGCAAAGCCCCTTTCCATCACCATACAGAAATGAAAGTAAGCAATAGTTTTTGGTTTTGTGAAGCATTATTCTGTCTTCTGTGAATCAGGGCTCATTACCACATAGGCTGAGCCTTGTATGTGAGAAATAATCTGTGGAAGGAATTAAGAATTGGATCAATTATATTATTATATAATATAATAATTAAATAATGATGTATTAATCATGGAATATGAAAGAAATTCCTGGCTGTTTCACTGCCTAAGTAACTTCTTTAACAAGCATCGATCACGATTTTTTTTTAATACCCTACAGATGAAGTTAAAAGCAGTTTTTCCTGCAACAGGCAGGAAACCTGCCAGGTCAGTCACTGAGATCATCTAAAATACTTGTCATGTTTTGCTTTTGTTTTTGGCTTTGATTTGTTTTTTTGTTGTTGTTGTTGGTTGGTTGGTTGGTTAGTTTTCTTTTTTTTTCCCCTCTCTCATGAACTGATGTTAATATTAGTAGTTAATTACAGACTTTTAATGAAGACAAGCTGTTATCTAATTTCTGGAGTTTAGCTTACATTGTATGCTGGGACTATTTTTTCTGTCATAATAATTACTGTTTGAGCTGGTATTTTAGTGGGAAATAATCCAAGAGACGAAATCACTCAGAACTCCTTGACTTACCAAACAAATATACCAGCATAAAGGGTTTTTTTTTGAATTTCCACCATTATGTGGATTGTTGTTGGATTTCTATCATTATACCATGTGAGTGAGTCCTTGAGGAGCTGGGTCTCACACAGTGTCCCTACCCCTCTCTTCCCAGTCACCAGGATTTTAGGAATAAGGACACTTGAGAAAGTGGTGGTGAAAACAGCAGCCTTTAACCTCTGGAGGCAACTCCTGTCACTTAGACTGCCGTTGTGTCCCAAGCTGAAGAGCAGAAGGGTCAGTTACATTGTCCACCTTGATACCCTCTGCCACACCAGCTGGTACATTTTAGCCACTCGTTCTTGTTTGTATTCCAGTAATTTGTGCCTGACGGAAGTACTTACTCTAGGAAGAAATTAAGTTTTGGTTTGAAAACACTGAGGGACATAAAAACCATTGCTTCTCTTAGTAATACCATTGCCCATTTTTAAATCTAGTGTTTTTTCTCTCTATAAATTTTTTTATGTTCTTCTATGAAATAACTTCTCAGTCCTTTTTTTTGCTCAGCTAAACAGATCAAGCTTCTCAATTCTCTTATTTTTAAGGCACTTCTGCTTCACAAATTATTTTTGTGACTTTTCCCTGCACCCTTATAAAAATGTTTAACAAGCTTTTTAAAATGAGGCTACAACATTAAGATTCATTATTCTCATCTCGGTCTTGACATTAACAGATTATGCTCTGTAATTTCCACTTTGGAAGTACTCTCTCTTCTTCTTTATGATTATTTCCTTCTCTTGTCTTCACAGTCCTTCCTCTACTTCCACTTTCTTTCATGCTTCCTCTCCTTTCTCCTTTACCTCACTTTCGCTCTGAACTTTCTTCACTATGCTTTATGTAGCTATTCCTCTCCTCGCAGCCCAACGCAAAGAATGGAAAACCCCAACAAACAAGCATACTAATCTCTTTCTGGAGCATAATGTGATGTTCAGAATTACTTTTATGATCAGTATCTTTCTCTTATCTATTTTACATCCATTTTAATATATTTGAGGAAGCAATTGTCTCACCAAATCTAACCTTATTTTATTGTTAGGTCTTAAACTCATGTTCCGTCTTTGACTGTCAGCAAATAGATATCCCCATCTTGAATTTTGTCACATATCCCATCTATAAACCCATCCATCTGGCACTCCAACACAGCTTTGGAATTTCACTGACACGCAATGAAAACACCAATGACTGCTTTCTTCTTTCTTACAAATCTTTCCCTGTCTGTATAGACATAAAGATAAGATGGCTGCTCCTTTTTCTTGGTAAGAGCAGTTGCAGATTTAGTTTCTCTGTTATCTCTGACACCCATTTAGCTTGAGTGATAACTGTTAAAATGAAACATTATCATCTGATGACTAAACATTCCACTAGTATCTCATTTCTATCAACTGTCAGTACAGACAGGCATTAATGCAATAAAATTAAATACAGGAAGAGTTATGCTGCATGTGAAAAGATATGAGAACCAGCTAAATAAATGAACCCTTGTGAAGAGCGTGTTCTTTTCATTTTAATTTGCATTTCCAGCTGCAGCTAAAAAGAGTTCACGGGAGATAGAGTTTTGCAAGACAGCCAGAGTTAGGACTCTTGCTCATGCGCAAATGTGATGGGGCAAAACTTCCTTGCTTTAGAGTAAGTATCAGATTTCATGGAACCTTCCCATGGCTGAAAGTTGTATTTCAATTGTACTCAATGGTTAATGGAGCAAAGTACAAGAAGACAGAATGAAATAACAATAATAGCTTTTCTTTCATAAGATTTATAGCAAGACACAGTGATGCAAAAAATGGTTACAGAGAAAATAATGATCATGGATTGTTTTGTTGTGTTTTGAACAGTTCCTTACATTTGCAAAGACAGAAGTGCAGCAGCAAGACTCAAGTCTAGATCCTTGGTATATGAGCTTAAAATGAAATTGTAGAGTCTCGATTAACAATAATTTAACACTTTAGCTGTATGGACTCAAGTTGTATTAAAACACTCAGAAGTGACTTGTGAGTCAATTTGTCCATGTAGATTTATTTTACATGTTGTGGAATGAATAGATTTGAAGTTTTTGTTCAATTCCTGCTGACCATGCAGTCATCAACACTGGAAGGAAAATTCAGTAATGGTACCCTGAAATGGTACACTGTTGGGCACTGCCTCACCAGAAGTGTTGGTCCTGATCCTTGCAATTTTACCAACTACCTGTTGTCAATGGAGAGAACAGGAATCTTGGAGGACCTGCAGGGGAAAATCTGGTCTGCCTAATGTAACGCTTCCTTCTACATTAATCGCACAGAAAATTTAAACTGGTAACAAGAATCATGAGTTCTAAAAGTACTTGGATTGCTCTTCATGATCTAGGTGCCTAAATCCCAGTTATAGGTGGGATGTTGTAGCATAAATACTGGTTTTTGTTTTAGTGCCTAATTCTTAAGCTAGGCTAAGTGCTTGAGCTGAAATATAGCTAAGATTTAAAAACTACGATGTAGCTTTGCAAGAGGGAGAAGAAACAACTGTTCATGTAGACTTTATGAGTAGTGAAATTTTTGGAAATTTCCTGTAAACATCCTCTGATTTGCAGGAAGGCTTTGAGTTCGTCCATATAACTTCAATGTAATTGTGAAGTCTGGTTTCTCATATCTTGGATCTTCTCCCTATTATTTTGTACATACAAAATATTTATTTTGTGAAATATTCAGATGAAGATAAAAAATTTTACAATCATCAAGATGTCATTTCTAGCAGGTTTTAGATCTGATCAAATTCTGCAGTGACCAATATAGTAGAAACTCAGTTTGCTAAAGAAGGGTGTTTTTTTTTTTTTTAACTGTGAGAGATATCTGCTAATTTAAGTTCTGATTAATAGACTGTAGATAACTCCAAATTATCTCAGAAATGTGGACTGAATTATTTCTAATATCCTATGGAAGGATTGGTCCTCCCTATGGACTATATGAGCACACATTAAGGTAAGTAACATAAGGCTCCTATACTCTGAACAGAAAAGCCTGAGGAAAAAATCATGCTCACTGAATGACCAGAAATTCAGATACTGGATTATAAAAAAAATTGGAGGCAATCTGAACTAAATGATCCTGGGATAACCAAAGTCCTAATGGACTTTGGTTTGTCAGCTCCCACTGAATATAACTTTCATTTAAAATACTAAAACTACAGTGCCATTTCTACTGGATTACTGCCTTTGAGACCCGGTTCATAAAAGGACACCGGAGTGTTAGAGACTTCCACATGTGTAAGGAGATTCAGAGAAATTTGCTATCTTAGAAGAGAAATTACTTACAATGGGTTTGCTGCAGATGCTATTACCAAGCAAATGCAAATGATTTGATGTGTGTCTCCAAGAATTTTTAACAATGCTGGTAGCTTTTTTCATCTATGTATGTTCTCTAATTCATGTTTCACTTTCACTGTGGGGATTCCAGAAGCAAAATATTGATTACTTTGTGCAACATTTAGTCTGTGATAATTGAACTCAATCTTCTTATAGATCATTGTTGCATAACTGGTTACATCTTCCATTATTTAATTTTTGTCAAATTCTTTCTCTATTCAGATCTCAGTAACATAGCTGCAGTATGCATTAACTGTCTGATGTATGTAATGAGACACACTCAGATTAAAGGAGGAAAGCAATCTGGAAAAGAAGCAGACAAATAGACTGGACAACAAAACACCCATGGAAAAAGGAGAGTGCTTGCATTAGGTAATACTGTTTTAGAGAAGACTGCAACAGAAGAAGGATTTGGAGAAGAGGAACTCAGCAACACTGGTATAGAGGATAAAAAAGACAGAGAAAACCTCTCTTGGAGCATTAGATGTTGGCCACTGTCACAGTAAATCATTGGACAAGCTCTATACGTGGACTGCTGAAGCATTGTTATTATTAATCCTGATTGCATCAAAATACAATAATTTATCAGCAACACAACTATATTTACGTGATGGGAACACATCCCTTAATTAAAACATTTCCCAACCTTGTGGATTTAAGCATCAACCTAATTTAAGAAGTAAAATTTGCTCATCTGGCAAATCTTAGCGATTATGAGTTTGTCTATGAGCTAGTTTCCAAGCTAAAGTATTGCCACAGGTGTCTATTTAGTATTTATATTGTTGTTTTATTTTATTAAAGGGATTATTGGAAGCAATTCAGTTTCCTCCTCATCAACCTCCTCTTAAAAATAACAACAGTACAAAGTGAGAATTGTTAAGATCTCTGAAACCTGTCACTCACAACGCGCACATAGGTATCGTTTACATGCTCTGAAACAGCACAGGTTAATAAAATGCATCTAGTATCTGTTCCCACACATTACATGGGTCGAAGAAGTGCTGCCCTTTTCACAGTGAGAATCCTGAGGTCTCTGAACCGCCATAGGAATTACTTGTCTAGTAATAGCATTCTCAGATAAGAAGTTCAGGACACTGTCAGAAACAATGAAACAAGAAGAAGAAGGAAAAAAAGGCATTACCTGATAGTTTTGATCATGCTGAGCCCCATTTCCACACAGCAGTGTGCATGGTCCTGGCGAGGTTCTGGGAGCCCCGACACACAGTAGTAACAGTCCCCCAGGATCTTTATTCTGAGGCAATGATGTTCCTATATGTAAATGTATCAAAGAGAAAGCAAAGATTTGCAGTTATATTTTCATAATTTTAAGATGAATGTGACAGTGGTTGAAAAAAAAAAAAAAAAAAAACCAAACTTGTTGCTGGATGTTTCCTGCTTGTGATTAGTACAATCTCAATTTATTTCACTTTTGAAATAAAGTACCTTTACATTTTCAGTAAAAAAGGATATTGTGATTTTTGTGTTATGCTAGTCAGAGATGTCCTTGCTGATGGTGAGAAAGGTTTCATTGGAGTTAGGCTGGAAGCTAGGCCAAGGATTCAGAAACACCAGCTGAGATAATGAATAACCTATTTTAGACTATATTTCTCCAGGGCATCCTTTCTGCCCCCTTTCTACACTGGAAATAAATGAAAAACCTCTTTCATCTAACTGATAATCCCTTCCCACTTAAAGTTTCCACTGTCACACTGAAGCATTCCCAACATCTACAGGAGCTGAGCAAGTATCTGCAAGCCAAAAATATCAAAGAAGGTGTCTTGCATTAGGCTCGTACTGTGGAGAAATGACATTTATTTGGCACGCAGCTAGAGACATTCTTTACCCTAGGAGCAAACACTGAATTTCATTACTTAAATTAAATATTAACAGTGTCTTTATAAACTGAAACAACATATTACCGAGTGCCTGGATCATTATTTTAGAAGACCCTTTTCTAATGAGCAGAAATACCTGAGTTGCCAAAACTTTGCAGTTCCTAGGCAAGGAAAACAAGATTAGCTGTAAACTTGCCAAACGTATTCTGCTGGCTTGGAACTCAAAGGAGACAATCAATGCACAGGAACAGAGACCACAACAATTTGAGGCCAGAGCTGCAAGTGTCTAGGGGCAGACAATATTACAAGTTGAGTCAGGGAACTGTTTTTTTCTGATAAAGAATCATTGAAATAATAAGTGCAGTATTAGCATTCAATCAGTAAAGGCTGTGATGACAGAACATTAAAATGAAGACCAGTCATTACTGGGGAGTAGGATAATGATTTGTAAAACTGATTCATTAGGTGATAGCAAAATTTGGCTTGCGGTATTTATTTCTGTTTTTCTCTTCTCTTTCTATCTGGCAACCTGTGGTGGAGGCTGCTCTAATCAAAGGAGTGGGGATACACTAAATCCACTGGGGAAGAGAGAACTTTAAGTAGGACTTAGGAGCAAATGTGAATGTTGACTGTGCCTCAGGAATTGAGTACTGGCCAAATGAATGGGACTCGAGGTTATTCAAGATTTTGCCTAGGAAGAATGAAGCTTTGTAGTCAACCTCAGGAAAATCCTAGAGTGGCAAAAGGAACCTACACACTTGTACCCAAAGCTTTTGCAGAAGTCAGCTGAAGCCTTAAGCAGGCCAGCGAGCGTAAAATCTGCTCTCGGCACAGGGCCGAAGTAAGCTGATTCACCCTGAAATCTCCTTAAACCATCAGTAGGAGCTGACTGTGTTTGAAGCTTTGGCTAAGTCTCCAGCTAATACCATTGCTGGCTCTCAGAGTACATTGTCTAGCTGCCCAAGTTTCACAAGGAAATTCAAGACTAAAGTCAGGCTTATAAAATGTCAACATTCATATGTAACCCTTCTCTTTCCTTGTCCCCTTCTCTTCAGCCCTTCTGCAGACCCACACAAGTAAACACTGGGTATTTTTCATATGGTTGCAACTGAAATTGTACATCCTAAAATCCACCAAAATATTCATTTTTTACATGTTTCCTCCTCAAGGGAAAGAATGAGACATTCAATTTTACCACAGTTGTCACCTAAATTTTTTTCTATAGAGTGAAACTAGGAAACATTAATCAACAAGTAGCAAGGACTCAGTGGCATAAATCAGTGCATGTTAAACTGTGAGTGGGCTTCCTTAAGCTTCTCTCTGTGTTCCCTGGTTAGACAATATGCAAAGAGATAAAGATATTATAAAACACAGATTCTGAAGTACTTTGGCTTTTCTAATAGTGCCATTCAATTGATTCATATTCCAATTGCCATTTGCTTTCACATCTACAAAGTAAAAGAAGCATTTATATCATATCGATTTGACTGAGGTGGAGTAAAGCAAAAAGCAGCACTTTAAGTCCATTCGGACCCACTACAAATGCATCACAACCGATAACCTCATAGTATAATACAGAAAAAAAAAAAGGAGACTGTCAATTTCCAGGAAAGAAAGAAAAAAAGAGAAGTCTCAAGTAGTATCATATTTTAGTATTATAGTTACATTTTTACATGCAACATCTATCATGCAGTCTTGCACCTGTAGTACCTGCCTATCTGACGATGTGGGAATCCCCTACTAAGTGAGCATCTCATTCAGCACAGTTAGAGAACATAGTCTACAACAGAAAAGCCCACAGCTGTTTGGTTCTTAAAGACTCATTTATACTGGCTGAAGTGCTGATTCCATTAAAGACAAATGAGATCTCTGTCACCTGGCTGCACGTCTCCTCATTTGCTGAAAATCAGAACAAGGCAGACCACTTCAAAAAGATGTGATTTTTATAAGAAAGAAGAATCTTAATGCACAACAAGACCTGCTAATGAGGGCTTGATGTATGCAAATGTGAGTGCATGTGTGTGACACAGGAAATCTGTTCAGCTGCGCATGAATGTATGCTTTTTCTTGTCATGATACGTCATCTCTACACTCATTTGCCAAAGCTCAGGAAGTCATCTACAGAGTGAGATATCCAAATGGAGATGACTACATATAGGCGTCCATATGTCAGCCAGCAGTAAAGGCTGCCATTATAATCAAAGGTGAACCAGACAATGAAGTCAGGGAAGCCTAGGTACTAGTTTAACTCACAGATAAAGCAGTTGACTGGGCTTCAGTTCAGTTGTCTACACATAAGCTTATGGTGCATTGGTAAGACCCTTGGGTATGTGAGGTACCCACACAGGACTAACAGACGTGACATGTCCCTCTGGAGTGGTGCAAGGGCCAGGCAGGGTGTCTCTATTGGCACAAGAAGCCACAAGGGGCACTTAAACAGCTCCTTGTCTTCCTTATTTTTCCTATTAGTCAAATCATTATGACTGTTAAACATGAATTGTGTTACAGCCTGATTATGTTGTCCTTACCCTTTTTAGTCTTCCCTTATTATTCCCATCATACCTATTTCGAAAGTAAACTGTGGATTTTTTATCACTGGAAATGTTTCAGCTAGAAGAAGATAATTCAACAACTGCCAGGAAGGACAGAGGACTAATGGTATCTGCCTTTGGCAGAGGAGGACTGCGTGATCTCCTGAGATTCTCTCTGATAACTCTATAGTTTAATCACATCTACAGTTTAGACTAGATGCTTTGTCAGGCTGGTTGTATTAGTACATTAAGGTTAGATACATGGCTGATGTGTGTAGCCATGCTGTAGCTGTAAATAGGAGACTGAGTTTTGTAAGAGCCTACCTACTTTTCAGTGGTATAAAATGATAATAATAGCATTCAAGATTTTCCTCACACTCTAGACCTCAAGCCCACTTCCTAAAACCATGTCACCGCAACGATATCTAAGAGTTGCAAGTTGATGTTAAATGAAAATGAATGAAAAATATAAACATGTATGAAGAAACTGTAAAATAAATAGATTATTTAAATAAGAGAAAATGGCCATATGGGAACTTTGATGCAGTGGATATTACACTACGGTGTTAAATCTTAACACTGTTGTGAGGCTGTTATGATCTTCTCTTTATTTTATTCTATTCCTTTTCCCATAAGCAATCCGAGAAGTTGTCCTTGGGCATGTAAATGACAGATGATATTATACAGACATTCACATCAGTATCCACCAGCATCACACCCCTCCCCATACTCACTCATTAATGCCATTTACTAAAGGTATCAATTAATTTCTCAACATGTCACAAATGGGCTTTTTTTTCCCCTTATTTGCAGCTTCTCATTTGCTACAAGTGAAAGATTAAGAGGCCTGATACTGCCAAGATCAATTGAAATCAGTAGAAATTTTGCCTGGGGATATTGAGCAGACTCAAACACTGAACTATTAATAATAATTCTAGATGAATTCAGTGGCAATTGATAAGAAATCTTGTTCCAAATCACCTTAATCCAAAGCAAAAGAAAATATGCAGATTTTTCATAAATAATTACCTCATATGTGTGAATGATTTATGTTTAAGCTTATTAAATACACCCTTAGTGACTGGAAAGGAAGCTAAGAAAATTGGCATAAGGTGGAGCTGAAGAAATAAGTTGCTCAAATATCAAGTTGCTGAAAGACACTGTCAGAAACTTCATTAATATTTCTTGTTTCCTTGGGCTAAATTTCTGATGAGGGGAAAAAAGTGATTACGTTTTATGTTACGCCACTTTTTCAGTTCTGCCTGTGGTGAATTAATCACTTCACCTACTTTTGAAGGGAATCCCGTAGGCTAGCGAACAGCCCGCAGAAGAGTCCACCTACACAATTTTTATAATTTCAAGCTAAAAATTTGGAACATTGTGGGTGAGAAATTATTGAGGCTGAACTGCAGAACAAAGAGATCATACACATAAATCTTCTTTTAAAAGGTGGCCAGAGTGGGAGGAGGCAGGGACTTGGCCTTTGTGTACAATAGCTCAGTTCCTGAAACATTTGCCAAAGGTACAGGAAACCTAGATAAAAGGCCTTTCTCAGTATGAATGGGGTCTAGGCCAAAGTTCTTAATCAGCAGGCTGTTTTGTGGTGGGCTGGAGAGAGAAGTCCATCCAAATTCCTCCTATTGCAGCTCTGTTACTTTGGAAAACAGAGCTGGAAGCTTGACAGAGACAGATGGAGGGAAGTTCTCAAGTCTGGTGATGCAAGCAGAAAGGAGGACCAGGTTTGGGTCACGGTTGCAAGGACTGTTTCTATTTTTTATACACATAAAGCGAAAAATGTGGCAATCTTTCATCCTTTTCCTGGACCAGAGAATACTTAAATATAGCCCTATATTAAATCCTTTTTATATAGTTTAACAGATCATGTAAGGAATGCTTTCTTTTTTTTTAGAATAGCCTGTAGTGGGGTGGTTAGGACTTCTCCAGGCTCACAGAAAATATGGGTTTGGGGTCTCTCATGCTGTAGAAGGAACTGAGATACGTTCCTGTGTGAGTTTCCTAATATATCAACACTTCTGTCCCTTGCTGTACTGTGGAAGAAAAATACCTGTGGCTGTTGTGTCTCGTGAGCAACCACCCTTGGTAGCTAGTGTTAATTAGCAGATTATGATATAATTGTTAAAATGTGTTTTTAGGCACAGAAATCCCTGTTGGAAAGATTCAAGGTGTGTTTATTTCCTGCTAAGGCAGGAGCGATTCTGCATGGAAATTCTACCCCTTCAGAATTTCTAGGCCTGCAGACACATAAAGGGTGAGGTGGACATTTCTCAAGAATATACTTGTGAAGCCTAATTTTCATTCAAATTCCAATTTAGTCAACAAAGTGGTTTTGGGTTTTGTTTTTTGGGTTTTTTTTTAGGCTTGGATTTACATAACTCTCAGTTCCTAAATCACCAAGAAATTTTGAAACTGAAATTTTATTTAATCTGTCATTTTCACCTGACTTTTTTCATAAAATGCCTGCAGACTATCACTTCTAAGTGTTTTGTGGACTGGGGTTTTATTTGCCTGTTCAGTTCTTTTGATGTTTTACTGAGCTCTTTAGCATCTGAAATACTATAACTTTAGTAGGAACATTGTTTAATAGTGTTGTTTATTCACTAGCATTAGACAATTAATTGTTGACACTGGTGAGGAGGGAAAACACCCTAGAATTAAGCACCGCAAAAAGAACATTCACTCTCTCCCATTACTATGAATTCATACAATGTCCTTATAATTAACTAAATATCATGTATGTACACTCATAATGCACTTAACTCTGCTTCTCAATACAGCACCCCAAACATATACGCATGAAGAAATTCACACCTTTATTTACTGGCATATATGTTTAAAAGGACAGGTTTTTTTAGGGAGTCTCTAGAGTCCTGCGGGTTATGTGCTTGAAGATCATTTCACAAAAGAACAAAGCACTGCCAGCTCAGATGTTGAATGTGGCTGGGAAGAGTAAAGCACTGCAACAGGAGTGTCTTCACTGGGGAGACAAAAGAGCCTTTAACGCCCTCCACTCTTCCCTCTTTGATACCAGCTGGTGCAGGTATTGTACTGGGGTCATAGAAGAGATGCATCCTTATGGAGCCTGCTAGTTATTCTGGTTTTCACCCCTGGAAATGCTAGTCACAAGTAAGATGAGTAATACACTTTTGGAGGAATTTTTGGCAGGTTGTCTGCAGTCTCACAAGAGAGAATTTAACCAAGGTTACAGAAAAAGACCACCTCTCTTAGAAAAAAGAAAAATCTTTAAAAAGCAAAAGCAACCTGTGGTTCATATTACATAAATAACTCTCCCGCTAACACTAAGCTAGTAACATAAAGAGAAAAAAGGCTCATATTAAACTGTGAATTTTCCATTCAGCTTCTACTGTTCCTCTGAGTAAGAAGTAGTGTTATTCTGGTTTATCGTATGAGAGGCGACGAGACTGTAAGGAGATGAAGTGTCTTACAGGCCAGTAATTTTATTGTTATATGAAACCCATGGATTTTAATCTTTCAAGGGAAGATTTCTGTTTCAGCATCAATGCTTCATATTAAGGATGGGTCCAAACTCAAATCTAAGACTGTCTGTTTGTTCATTTTTGTGTATTTGTCTAAAATAAAATGCTGTGGCTTGATTTTATCTTTAGGTCTCAGTGATGTTGGCCTGCATCTCAGCTGCTGTTGTGACAAAGCTTACAAATGTCTGCTTCTCTAGGGTTTTACTCTTTCCTCTTTGTCATATCTGAAACTAAGTCTACACACGGTGTAGATACATTTAGAAATATGACAAACAATTTAAATCATAGTGTCAGCTGACATCTAGCACTGCAGAAAAGGCAGAGGAAAAACAAACGTTCAAAATTATTATTTCATCAAAGCAGGACCTTTTTTAGGCTTAAGTATCTTACCAAATGTCATCTTATTTCCCTTCTCTCCTCAAAATTTCTGCCGAAGGAAAATATTAATATTAATTAAGTTTCTGTTCAGGCCTTCCAGTAGATGGATATGTAGAGAAATCTTTTCTTCAGTTCTGTTTTATGCCAACTTATTTTTCTTCTTTTCTAACTGTCACTTTTCTTTTTAATAACTATAAATCTTTTATAAATATCATAGAGTGATTAGAAAGGGGAAGTAGCTGTACATAACATTACATTTCTTTCTTATAAGAAATATTGAACTGAGTTCTAATTTTTATTTAAAATATTCTCTGACAATGATACAGATATTATTGAATTTGTTGTTATTAATTATATGCATCAACATATGCCATAATACTTGATGTGACCGACTGAAGATTAAAAAAAATCTCAGAGCTCTCATTGCTTCTGCATTGTACAAGAAAAAGGAAGGTTGAATAAGAGAAGCAAGAAACTAAGCTAAATTACATTCTTCAGTAAGCTGTGAAATAGTGTCTTCTTTAATATTACATGATTTATATAAGACAACAGAGCAGATCAAACAATCCTTTATATAGGATTATAAAATACTACTTTTATTTAGAAGTAAATAAGGATTTAGAAGGATTTTCCTTAAAATCTTTTTCCTTAAAACTGCCTCAAGCTTTCTGCAATTGACCTCTTTGCTTTGATGATAATTCTTAGCAAAACCCAAGAATTTGAGTAACAGTGTCTTTTTAAAGAGTTATGGTAACTCTAGCTAAGCTGATTAAGAACCAGTTAAGTGATCGATCTGAAATCTAGATGTGAATGTGTAATCCTCATTAGTGCAAGATCCTTCCAGGGAGGTCTTGAAAGGACCACTTTCCAAAAAGCCTGTCAAGGATTTACAGGCAAGTATGAAAACATTGCTAATGACATTTGCAGAAGGAATAAGACTGATAGAATGATCAATTACCATGCAGACATGGTGGTCATAACAAGACAGCAAGACCATAAAAACCCAAAATAATATGTTTCAATAAAATAGTGTCATCACTGTATGTTCAGAAATGTGATCTTTGGACAATGATCAAGGAAAGAGAGAACAGGAGAAAAGGTGATGATCTGCCTCCACCACACTAGTGGCGGTTAGTCCAGGAACACTGGTTTCAGTGCTAGTACCTATGCCTTAAAAGAAAGTCTGAAAAATTGGAGGCAGTGCAGAAAACTAGTCCCAAAAAATTAGTTGAAAGAATAAATCTTACAAGGAAAAAGCTTTGTAATGAGCTTGGTCTGTTTCTTTTATCGAAAGGAAACCTGAAAAGTGGCTTGACCAAGGCACACAAATGTGTTCCCAGAGAAAATCAGTGGCTACAAGATGATTCTTTTGTCTAGGAAAAACAGGTCATAGCAAGAATTAATGGATGTAATTCAAAGTTGGAAAAAATCAAATGAGAAACAAGTCATACTGAATTAACAGTGAGAGTATTAAGGTACTGGAATAGACTCCCAAGATACACAAGTACTTCTCCATCTCCTGGGACCTTCAGATGAAGACTGGGTATTTTTCCAAAAGATACACCTTTACTAGGTGTGAAGCTTTGTACAATATCAGTTGGGTAGGTTGGTAGGTTCATTTAAATCACAAGTCCTTAAAATTTGGGTCATGGACCAGTCTGTGTCCACTTCCAAAATTTTCCAAAGGCAAAGTTTAAGTTCAACACAAGATTTAAGCCCTTATATTTTAGGCAGCTGGCCCCTCCATAAGAGTCCAGAACCCTGAGTGAGGAGTCTTGGTTTCCTATAAACTGCAGAGGGAGAGTTCATCTCCTTGGGTTGGACAGAAACACCAAAAACCATGTAGAGCTTCTGTTCCTCTCTAGGGCTCTTGGGCATCTCTATTGACAGGCCATCAGGCAGGTATCATGACATCCAGGTCTCGGAAGTCACAAACAAGGAACATAATCAATATTGAAACCAAGCAGGGAAGTGCCTTCAGGGTTAAGTGGCAAGCGAGGGAGGATTCTCTGGATTACACTTCTAGATGTAAATGCCTTCTTTGTTCTTACCTACTTTATTGGATCTAGTCCTTCTATACAAAATCTCTATTGGTTAAAAATAGTTTATGGAATGATTAGAAAATGGGGTTTATGATCGTGAAAGAAGAATCTGTTCTACCAAGAATGCTAGGCAAAATTGAAATGTAAAGCAAGGCAATAAATCATATCGTGTACATATTCTTCCTAAAATACTTCTGTGACATACATACATTTAATTTGGTTTAAAATATGTTTCTTCAGTTCGGGTAGCTATTTTTGTCAAGCCATACAGAGGCAGACATTACTCCTATAAGCTTTCTAAAAGACAGGACTGAGGTAACTTCTTTCACCCTGCTTGGTTTCTAATGTAGATCAGAGTTGAGGAGGTTTTTTTTGTTTGCAAAACAAATATTGTAAATTGCATTTACCAATTTGCCAGTGTCCAGGCAATGGGTTATGGCATCACTCTGTACATGAGAAAACACATTGCTATTTGAGATAAAAATAGCTGACTCAAAAGAGCTTTGAATAATTACAGAAGTCTTGCCTTTCTTGACTTTAATTTGCAAGCTAAGAGATGACACCAAGGGTCTTACTGATGTCTGTGCAACACATGCACAAATACCCTGTACACCTGAACCAGAAATGTATAAAAATCAGTGAGGGATGTAGATATGTACATCAGAGCAAGCCACTCCAGGCTCCCTTTATAGTAAATAGAGAGCATGGTAAATGATATTCAGAATGTAATTCCTGGTTTCCCATAGTAGGCGCCTACATTTGATTGGATAAATTATAAGCTAAACTCTATTAAATGTACTTCATTGCCTACACTAGCAGCCTTATTAGCCAGCTCAGATGTTGACACCTAAAGATAGTCACGTGAAATGAAACTTTGACCAAAGAACCATAAAAAAGAAGAAAAGAAAATGCAAGCCTAGCAAAACTGAGCATGTATTTCTATGCTTTGCTTTTTTTCTAATCAGTACTAATAAAGTAGCAACTAATTTTCCTAATGTAATAAATTACTGTGTTTAATTAATTTCATTGTTGAGTTAGACAGAATGCAACCTAAATATTGTAAAACCTGAATGCAACCTAAATATTGTAAAACCTGCTAGTAACTAACCATTGCAATGACTGTGGTGGCTGATTATATGACCTTTTAATGAATAGGTCTTTTAAACTTCCTCAGTTCTTAGAAGAAAAGTCAAAATAAAGCTATAGTCTTAAAAAAAAATCATTTTCCAGCAAGGACCAGAACTATGAAACTTCCTTAGAAACTGTAGTAAGCGATCTGCTTTCATACCAGTCTTGGTCTAGCACTGCAGAAGCACAAAGTCCTGATGACTATCTGAGCTTTCACTTGCTACCAGAACTCATCACTTCTGATAAAACTTGTCAGTGTCTTCCAACCTCAATGGCTGTATAAAACCCCAATGGGGAACATCTGGATGAATACTGTTCAAAGTGATCAGAGGGTATTTCCCAAAGCTCCCAAATACAGAGTTGACTTCCTATCCTTTTGCAAATAAGCTGTGTTTAACTCACATGTGCTAGTCGATCAAATCTGGCAAAGAGTTCATTCAGCATTCGGACCAGCTCCTGGGCTGACAGAGTTGTGGAGAGGTTGGTGAATCCTTTAACATCTGCAAAAAGAATGCTAAAAAAAGAACAGAGATTAATATTGCAATCTATTACCTTTGATAATTGAATGTCCTAAATTACCTTCTAGTAATTTATTAGTGAATGATCATTTTAAAGTCATGCTACCTTTGCTCTACACTTTTGGAGATTCTGGAGTCCTGAATATAAATATTGAAGGGACTAAAGAAATACTACCAAGTATGAAAAAGGGTTTTGCCAAAAATGTGTGTTATGCAGCTTTGGATTCTCAAACCATTCAGGAAGATATAGCTAAGCCTTAATAAGAACAGTTATTCCCATTTATCAGTGAGAAGACTGAGGTATAGTGCACCCATAATATAGAGGGCTGTATAAACAGATAGACTTGGCACCCACCTGTCTGTTAGTATCTGACAGTGTTCTTTGAGGGTGTGTTTATATATAGCTGTTTTTTACAGTGGGTTTGACTTCAGTGATTTCATTTTTTAGTGTGATTTTCAGGCTTTACTTATCTATGTGCCATACAAGACTCAAATCCTGAGACAACAGACAATTCATGACAGTCATGATATATACCAGGCTCAGGCCAGCTTTATTGCATCTAATTTTAGAGACTTGACAGAAATACCTGAGTTAGAAGTATAGTACCCTCTATTTAAGGCATGAATCTTTATTTGGATGATTCCTTGATCTTTCCATTGACTTCACGGGGAGCCCGGTGTGATAATACTTTGACTTTAGGTGCATTAAATTGGGTGCCTGAAGGATTTTTACTAGTGACAAAAAACAAAATTAAAAAGTAAAGTACCAAACTACCCAAAGAGGAATGAATATTAAAAATAGTCTAAATTGATAAAAAATAAGATTTTCAAACAACGAATTTCTACAGTTTTCACTATCAAAACAACAAAAAACTAACTGGATACTAATTTTAGGGATTCATATAGCATTGGCTTAGGTACCGTTCAGTCCTCAATATTTAGGAAAAAATAAGGTGAAACCCGGTTTTGAAAAGATCTAGTCCCTGGTAGCTTGTATAAGAACCAACCAGTATCTGTACTCTAAAGCATGCAGAGTCTTCATTTTAAGTCTTTTTCAAGCATAAATTATGTTTTGACTTTTCACCCCTGACTACAACTCTTTCCCGTTCAAACAGAAGAGCCATCTTCTCCCTATTTTGGTTCTTCTACAGCAACACTTACTCTGAGAATGAAAAAGGGTAATAGAAGACATCTTAATTTAGTGCAATTCAAACCTTTTTAAGGGTCCTTGATACTTTCCACCAGATTTAATAAAATAATATGTCTGAGCTACTGCAAGGCCACAGAAGAAGCAGATAATCAATTTACTCTTTTGCAGAAGTTGAAATTATGGTTATTGAACTTGTCCAGACAAAGTTATATTTGGGTTTCATCAAAAGGCAAAGTACATGCTTTCCTAGCAAACCATCTTCCTTCATATCCAAGGACGCTTATTTTTCACTTCGTTCAGTGTTGGCCACTCAACCATTTGCCCATGTGGTTTGGGGCAAACTTATGGAAAATATTATTGGCTTAGCTAAATATTCTGATGGTCAGGAACTACAATAAAATCAGAGATTCTGTAACATCATGAAGTGGAAGCTGATCATTCTGGTGTAAATTACAATTAGGACTTATTACCTTGAATATCAGCTCATAGGATAACTACCACCTTCCCACTAACTAGTTTCAGTAGAGACAAGATTTAGAGAGGGGAATAAAATAGAGAAATGGAATTAGGAAAACAATAATAAGAATGATTGAATGAAAATGGCTACTAAACAGAGGAGCCACATGACATGTCTACATCTTTGAGAGCATCTTACAAGTCTCCATCTCATTTCTCAGCGTGTGGGGTCAACCAGAAGGTTGTGGCAGAATATGTGTCCATGTGCAGGCAGGGCCCCACTTTCTGTGCAACCCTGACCACTTAACTAAAGTGAAAAAATACACAACTGGTTCAGGCCCAGTGTGAAGTTCAAATGGGTCTTGCCATGGCAAAGGCATCCAGCCATCCAGATGAGTAAAAGAAGGCACCAAAGTGCCTATCTGCTCAGGGATTAAACAAGGGTACACTAATTTTCTAATTTGTGAATTAATAAAGCAACAGAAGGGCAACTCTCAAAAAAGAGACCCTTAGCAACATCTGCGACCTTAACCATTAAAGAGAGACTCCTCCACCCACCTGACATTCTCATAACGATGAATGTAGATCTTATGAAACTGGTGTTGCAAATGTTCATCTTCTACGTTGGTCATATCATTTATCATTTCCAGGACTACAAACCGCGGTAAGACAGAGAGCACCAGCCGTTCCTAAAACAAAGAGGAAACCAAAGTGTCAGTATCAGTCTGAATTAATACTTCACAGGAAACTGATTGAGCTCTGCCCTATTTAAAGAGCTGTGTAACTGGCAATTTAAAATATGACCCTCCACTCTAAAAATTCTAGTTTAGACCATTTGTGATAATTCACATTACCAACCTGAGTCCAGAATATGGACCCTTCTCTCTCCTTCCCTTCCTAGATGTTCTTCCCTCTAATGTTATAAGCTTATTTGTTGATTATTTAAAGATCCATCCTACTTATTACCTCCATTACAAGCTTCTCACTAAACATCACTTACAAACATATCAAGCACTGCATTTCAGGCAGTGGTAGCTTGATTAACAGATACAGGCCAGAGGAATTTGAAAGTCCTCAGCAGCAAGTAGGATCAGATTTTAATTGTTGCTTATTTATCAGAACTACAGACTGTGTGTTTAGCATTCATAAACTGTATAATTAATAATAAAACTGGAGAATAAATAAAGGAAAAAATATGCAGAGGAACGTGACTCCACTTAGTGAAAAGGACAGCATTTAGACAAAGATTAGTTGTATTGTCAGAGGTTAAAGACAGGGATAATATAAACTAATGCACACCTAAGAAATGTTTTATGGGAAAGATTTAGCCATAGACTAGTTTGTATGTTAATAAGGTTACAACAGTTAACAGGAACTAAGTTTTAAAGCGACTTAGGAATCTTAGTCTTCTCAATAGTCTGTGGCATTGAAGTGCTTATATCATTTTGACAAATGGGACTGGGTTTCAAAGTTCCTTGAAAACTCCATATGTAATCTCAGAAATAAGCATTTATATGTGTCAGTGAAGCAGGTTTCCGGGACGACTCATTTGGCTTGTGGCCCACTTCACCTCTTTTTTGAAGATCCCCCCAGGACAGATTGTGGGCTAAGCTGTTCTGCTGACCCAGAGTTGACTGTTCTGTTTTCCCAAAGGCCTTGTACGACCTTCCTGTCCCATAACGGATTCACATCTGTTCACATCATACAGTAAGGGCTGTACAACAGCAGCCACCAAAACAGTTTATGGAATATATAGCCTTCTCCCTCACCCAAAGGCATGTGGGAGCTGGGATAATGGGTTGTTCTGCATATGACACCCTGCTCCTGGCCATCTTTTAGGCCCTAAGGGAGCAGATAGGCTTTCATTCATTCATTGTACAGACATTCATGGCAGAGTGCCTGTCGAGAAGAAACTAATTTATTGTGATGTTTGCATAGAGCGATGCTCACATACAGTCTGAAATCTCCCAAAACAGACAATTGGTTGCTGGTGGCAGCGGGAGCCTCCATTGCAAGGGTCCTCATGGTAGTGTTTTCAGCTAGGTCAGCAGAGACTCCTCACATGACTGTTCTTATAACAGTTCTTATGACAGTTCTTATAACCTGGCTAGCCCATGATCCCATGTGACAGCCCCAGTCCTACATAATTCATCACTATTGGTATATTTAACCACATACTTAACATTTATTAAATATCTAAGCTACCTACAAAAGACTAGTTCCATAGACCATTTCTGCAAGGACATTTTCTGTTGGGTATTTACAAATGTCTTATCTATGCACAATTTAATCACTACAGCAGCAGGAATCACCTAGAAAAGGTCCTGGATCAGACTCTCCACCCAGAATATTAATTAACACACTTAGACATATAAATGGGACGAGACAAAGCAGGAGTTGCATCTGGGAATTTCTAGAACTGCCCAAAATTCCCATCTCCCTTAAGAGTCCATCAATATTTAATTGTGAAGGTTCAGTCAATCCCCTGCTTTTGGGGTGGTTTCAAGTTAGTCCATTGTGTCCAACCAGTCTGTTACACCATCTATACAGATGGCTAGCCAAGAAGCTGCTGGATCACCCAGAGAACTGGTGATGTAAGTCTACTGTGTGAGCACACACACGTCTCTGGTGCTAGACCACAATTATGAAAATCAGTTCTTTAGTTATACTTGTAATTCGAGTCCCTTAGTTCTTTCCATACACATAGATGTGTTATACAGTTCTGAGAAAGGCTGACTCTTCTGCTCATGTGCAATAGGTTCAGTCATATGCTCTGCTGCTGAAGGAAGGTGCATGAGCTCCCTGAGCTGGCATTTGCAGGTTGCGCATCCAGGACTCAGGGCTAGCGTGACTCTTGACTGACTGATTTAGGTAAGGAAGAATGAAAATGAATTTAAATAAAGCCATTCAAACTGTTCCTCTCTCCTAAGAAGACTGGAGAACATATTCAGCATTTCTAATGAACTTTGTCTGTGTCTCAGGAACACTCAGGAAGAGTAAATTTTTGAGACAAGTTGAAGTGACATATAATTATATACATGCACATGTTTATTAATAATGTATACTATTAACGTATATTAGTAGAGTATCAGTGTATATTAGTTTATTATTAGTGGGTATATATACAGTACATCAGTGTGTATTCATGTACATATATGTATAGTATTAGTGTATATGTATACATATACACAAAAGTGCTGTTTTTCAGCCCCTGTCATAATATAACGACTAGCCACATCTAAGTAGGGCCAGGAAAGCCCTTGAAAGATTATTGAATTCTTTCATGAAAGCCCTAGATCATCCCTTGAGAGATTTTACAATGTCTCTGTTTCAGTGGCTCATGACTTTGACAGCTTTGGCAGATTTTGCAAGTATCCCACCCAAATCTGTTTCTCTGCAAATTAAGCTTTCTTTTTATCCTTTCAAAGTGGGTATAGATAATCATTGATTGCCTTCTTCTCTGTAACAATCTTTCTGTACTGAAATACTGTTATTGTGTCCTCTTGCCCTCAGTCTTTCTTTTCTAGATTAACCAGATTTGTCCGGTATTGGAATATATTGCTCCAAATCACTCTGAGGACAAGCTAGCAGTTTTTCACTGAACTGGCTTCAAACTATTAACCATCTTTTGCTTTACAGGATTGCAAAGAGTGATATCTTATTGAACTGAAGAAAAGAATGTCGGTTCTGTAAGCTACTTATCACCAAATTTCAGATGCCATTTTGGGAAATAGGATAGGTCTAGGGAAGGCCAGATATGAACTTCCAAATCAGGTACATATGGATGCTGTAAAGAGATGGAAGACACCTATGAAGAAAGTCTTCCCAGGCAATGCCCATGGAAGAAATACAGTGCAGTGTGAATGTCCTCCTGTATTTTCAAAGCAATTTAGTGATACTACTGTGGAGAAAGCACTTATATAACACCAACCCATATGGGGGGTGGAGGTGGTTTCCAGACCAACTCTTCCCTTTCATACTTAGGAAAGGCAGCTATTTCCATAAACCCTTTCTCCATCCCACTCCACCCCACCCCACCCATCACACTTTAAGAAAGGCCCATTGGAAGTTTGGGAATTGACGTCAGTGTTCAACCCAGATATGAAGTGGGAGCAAAAAAATGTCAAGAAATCAGTTTCAGAGAAGAAAATGTCCAAAGGTTTCAAAATCTCTTTACTGAAAGTATGAATATGTAATAAAATAAGTAATTCAAAATAATGTCATATGAATATTTGATGAGAAAAAGCATAAGTCCTGGAAATAGCCTTATAAGTTTTAAGATGTTCAGAAATTCTAATAGATTGTAGCTCTTTAGGGCTAAGTCTTACTCAAGCTTTTAAACTGTAAGGAAACAAACTCTTCATTACCACTAGCATCAAGAAATTCTTAACAGAGAAGGAGCTGCAAAGTAGGACATAAGCTCAATTCCAGAGAAGCCCTGGTTCAGGACAGAGCCCATCTTATAAAATTTAATTACTAGTATGAAACTAAGTTACCACAAACATGGTAAATAGGTGTGCTTTGTTTATGACCATTTCTAGGCAGGCTTGATCCAAATTTTAACACTAATTTCTGATTTTTTTTGGTCAGCTAAGCCAGCCTGGTCTTGCTTTGTGTCCTGCTCTAGCCAGGTGAAAAATTCATTCTTGCCATCACTTCTTGGCAATGGCCATTTTCTTTGATTCCTATTGCCTTAACTTGGGCTGAAGACCCTAACTTATACAACATTTGCATTTTCTATGCATATTTCTTACTTATTTCTTACATTAGCAGCAGTCTTTTCTTCTGTTTGTACCTCATCTCTCAGACCTCAGAAGAGCTTTGGTCTCCTAAAGGTCTATTTCGGTCACACAGGAGAAATACAAGGATAAAAGGCAATTTTAGGTTGGTTTAGAAGAATATGGTTAATTCTTGTACCAGCTATAAGGAGAGCACCGTCCTTACTGAGTACCATAGAGTAAATACAAGTGAAAATACACTCCATGGGCAATACAATGCTTCCTGACATGGAAATCCTAAGTCTTACAAAAGGGAAGTGTTTTGATTCTGAGCTTTCAGGTTCTCCTATCATCATAATGGTATCCTGTCATTTAGCTCAGCACTGCTTAGCTTGCTTTCTGGCTGCAGTTGCTTATCCCCATGGTTGTTTTAGCACGCTCCAGTGAGACCATATTTAAGGATGAAGACTGGGCCACTCTTCACAAGTACCAAAGTACATACTACTATCAGTTTGCTTGTGGAAGATTAAATATGTTATATACACTTTCTGTTTTCTGACAGAGAAACTGATGTTGAGGTCATTGCGGGGCAACTTTATATTAGGAGAATATAACATAAACCAGTATTATCCAGGCTGTGGGGTATGTCCCTTCTCGAAGGAAAAAAGTTGTTCAGAGAGAGCAAGACAGATGATAGGTGGAATGAGAGAGAAAGGCAAAACAATCATGAAAATCCTGTTTTTGATGCCAGCAGGATTAGATGCTATGGATGAAATGCAGCCATAGATGAAACATCTGAAAAAATGAAGGAACCCCTCCCCAGCATTCGTAGGATGCAATATTGTTTCTAACTTACAACTTTTACAGTGAAGATCATGAAGAATTCCCACTCTGAGCAGTCTTAGTCTGTAGTTAATAAACAATTCTCAACTATGATGAAAACCCATTGTGGATAAACACCTATATTTGTCTAGACGGCAGCCCCTGCTGAGGTGAACTGTACGTTTACTTACGAAGGCAAAACATATGTTGTTAATAGCTTCTGCTGGAGTGGAGGTGTATAACGCTCCACTCGGAGATGGCAGATTTCCTCTGGGCTCCTGCCTGCATAACATGAAAACACGGAAGATGAGAGAACGGAGACTCTACTAATCTTTAATCCACCTGTTCTACAAACCTTTACTAAATCAAGGGCTGCCTTCAGCAGGGAGAGAAAAAAAAAAAAGGCAGTGATAGCTGATATAGAGCAGGCAGTGAGCTATCATGCAGTGAGCTCATCCTTTATTCTGGTAAAAAGCCCAGCTCAGACCTTCTGTTTCCCCATACAGGTTGTACTAATTTTAGAACATCTGCATTGTCTTGACTTTTTTCTACCTTTCCCACCTGGGAATTCTGCTATCCTCAACTCTTCTGATGTGTAAACACTGGATGTAATGTTTGTGATAGCAAGAAGAAAACCAGTCCCTCAGGAGGTCCTTTACACTCCTGGAAACC
Organism: Platalea leucorodia; assembly: GCF_965183815.1. Taxonomy (NCBI): domain Eukaryota; kingdom Metazoa; phylum Chordata; class Aves; order Pelecaniformes; family Threskiornithidae; genus Platalea; species Platalea leucorodia. Next base: position 10,212,696 of record NC_138823.1, on the reverse strand, counting down.
CAGGTTTTCACAAGAATGGCTAGCCCTAAGGTAGATCCACTCTCAAGCAAATGTCCCATGGCATCTTAAGATGGCATGTTTGGGAACAGCTGCTGATTGACATTCCAGGAACCAGAAATATTTTTGATATTTTGTTTCCTTCAGCTTCCTATAACAGAAGGCACTTAGGTTATATATTCTCTTATTCCTTCACTATTAAGATACATTGCTCAATATGACCATATAATAAATCCACTCTTTGAATAAATCAGATCAGTCTTTCAGGGAGCCGTATGATTAAAGTGTTCGATGAGCTCCTATGAAGATACTTTCACAATAGCACAAAATCTTTTCACTGTAAAAAGAAGTATGTTATTTCCTACCTTATCCTTGTAGAAAGACATATAGGAATACAAATGCAAAAAGAAAAGAAGATAAAAGAAAGAAAGCAAACAGAAATTCTGGTTATTATTGAACTGCTTTTGAAATCTGTGATAAGAGAACATAAAAAAGACCATTTCTTCATAGACATATGGCTAAAATGGAGAATGTAGTTCTTTCACAACAGGAAAAACTTACATTCCTTGTTTGCATTCACTTAAGAAGGTATCGAGCAATGGCTTTAGAACGTTTATTTAAAATAAAACATAGTTCACTGGGCACAGGTTCACTAAGCCAAGAAAAATGTGGCCAGCACATTTGATATCTTAACCTTCATGCTACTCATTAAGGTAAGTTAAACATTCATGGCTCCACATAAGATCTGGCAATGATCCATAAAAACAGAGGTTAATTAGGATGCCTCTGCTGCAGTCCTCCTCTATTAATACTGTAGCATGTGAAGAGCTCTTGTCAGGATCACGACTGAAAGTGCATATGCAGCTCATGTCACTATTCTGTATTATGTATGTCATGCTATGGAGGAACACTGCAAGAAAAATCACGTAAGTGTGTATGCGTGTGAGTGTATGTGTGTCTATATATATTTTTACGAGGCACTCCAGCCACCAGTCAATTCTCTGGTGCTGAAATGATCAAAGGACAGAAAATTCTTCCCTCTACAGGCACCAACTGTCCTTTGCTGTTCCAAGCTGCTCTTACACCACGCCAGACTGACAGAGTGGTGGGGATGCTGAACCAGGCCCCTTCCAGAAATCGATCACTGAGAGACGGACTCTAGTATAGATCACGTCCATGTTTTCTTTTCCTACAGCTAATGATAATGTTCCATGAACCAGGATTTGTCCCTCTTGACAGGCCTTTCACATCACTTTGCTTCAATCCAGCAGTTAAAAAAGGTTTTCAGCTATCCAGGAATGAGTGTCAGGTCACTGTCTGCTTCATATAAAGATTCTTGCCACATAACCCCCCTTTAAACTAGTTAAATATTATTATTCCTCTTTCACAGATTTAGATACTGTGGCACAGAAGAACAGCACAAATTTGTGGGGGTCTTGTGCAAAAGAGCAGTAGCAAATCACAGAGAAGAAAATTGCAAGTTTTTTTATAGTCTTTTGTACCTTACTATTTGCATGATTAGAGTCCTCACATTTCTAGTCAGTCTCTCCTGTAAGGCATTTTCAGAGAGGGAGGGAAAGACATGAGAAAAAAGTATTTTCTCTTTTTCAGAGAAAGGCCTAATAAAGAAGTGTCATGAACTCTAGGGTGAAGGAAACTACATTATCCAGCTTTGTTGAAAGCTTGCTAGTTGAGCAATTGGCTAAGTGGAGACAATTCAAAGGTGAACAGCAGTAGTGATAAGTGGTTTGAAAAGGAACAGAGATATATTTGTTCAAGAGAAAAGACATAGAAGAAAGAAGATAGCAACAAAAGGATGTTATAAAAGAGCTGGTGATCTATTCTCCTATTAACCATTCATGAAATGAATCAGCCCTAGTCTTTAAGATGGAGCAGTCAGAGTTTAGAGTAAATAAATGAAAAAAGAACCTTTGACCCAAAGAATAACCAAGTAAAAGAAAAAAGACCAGTAGAAATCACTAAATGTAACAAACTGATGGTAGAATTTAGATCTGGATTCAGACACCTGAATTTTGGTGACTACAATGTAGGTATGCCCAAGCTTCCATCTTATCCAGTGAATCTGGAGAGATGCTCAGCAGATCAGATGTAAATGACTACTTTGGTGTCACTACAGGTCTCTTTGGGCTTCATTGTCCGTATTGACTAGATCTCACCTGACTGTAGTGGGAGCTCAGAGGTGTAAAGAGCATGTAGTCACCTAGTTTAGGAGGTGTCTAAACTATGGAGCTGACTCCTACCCAATTTACTCCTTCAGGAAAATTTAGGAACAGTGAAATAAATCCTGCAGTGATAATGCAAATTAACTTCATGAGTCACATATGTCTGTTTAAAGTCCCAAGACTGTAACATTGATACTTTCTTTAGTGCTCACTTCTTTTATGCATCTGCAATAGTCATACTTTGTTGAACAACTTCTCTGTGGTCTGTGTGCACTGATCCCTTGTGTGCCACGTACTGAAATCAAGGGGTATCAACAGTGCTTACAATTGCACAAACGTAGCTAGGCACGTTCATGGAAAAGTGGGACATGTCCCTAATGAGTAAATAACAACCTTTGAAACAATTTATGAGAAGAGTCAATTAACCAGTGCACAAAGTCTCAGTCTTGTGAATAAAAACTGGAGACCTTGCTACTGGTGCTGATCAAAGAAAGCAAAATAGCAACAAGCACAAAACATCAACAAGCAATCTGGGGCCTGCAGGAGGCTGCCAAGAGGAAGGTCAAACTTCCCAAGGTTTCCCTGCAGATCATGTGAGGGCATCACTCCTGCAGGGTCTGCTGCCTGCATAAGCTCCCTGCACCAGCTCCCCTTAGATGGTACACAGCAAATGACAAAATGCTGCCTGTACTGTCCTGGGATTTTCCTTTGTTTCTCAACATCTTTATCAGGGTTAGGTTTGCCGAGGGATGATAAGCCCCTCTTGAATTCAGGTTTTATTCTTTCTCCTCTATGCATACTTTCAGACGGGTGAACCTACATATATCTTGTGGGAGGAAATCTGTGGATCGCGTAACAAGTTGCTTGTGGCTATTCCCAAGACAGTTCTGTAACACTGGAGCAGACATACCCCAGAAATTTGTAACGTGGCAGAGACTCTAGAGAAACTGCTCCACACTTCCCATCCCATCTTGACTTTTAAGAATAATTTTGCCAGAACCATCCCGTCAAGCTTGACTTTAACAACATTTATAATTAATATCATAGAGGCTTTATTGTCTTAAGCACTGAACTCAATAGGATGAGAAAAGGGCTGTTCAGAGCAGTGGTTTTAGCCTTTCTGGAGCACATGAACTTTTGTTACATTTAAGGGAAGTAGATAAAAATGGTATTGTTTTCTACTGAAAAACTGACAATGTTCAAAATAGATATAATTGTTGTAGATGCTACTCTAGAAAATGGGAATTAGCACCTCTCATTATGATGAACAGCTCTGAAGAGAAATTCCTTTGTTCTGACTTAGTGCACAATGGACAGTCTATTTGCAGCTGTTCTTTCTTGTGCGCTATCTAGACAATGCCAAGTAATTAAAAAATATGGAAGGAACTGCAATATCTAACATGTTCAGACTTGTGAGTTTAAGAGGTTGCCTGTTAGCTTTTACTACTTACTGCTGCAATATGCGATATGCGTTATATCAACTTCCTTTTATTTGAATTCAGGCAGTTACCATTCCCACTCATCCCATCCTTGGCTGCATGTTCTATTTAGGCATCTGCTGTTCTCAAAGAGAAACAAGGCCAGATCACACAGGAGGTTTTGGAGTCTCCTTTTGTTTAGCTGTTGGCTATGAAACATAACTAGGGTCTCATCCAAAATGATAACCCAGTGTTTATGAGAGTCATGATGTTTTATAATAGTGCCCAATTAGTTCTTAACTGAGAAGTATTATAAAGTTTGTGGTAATGTGAAGAGAAAAAAGCTTCTTCCACACACTTTTTGTAGGAAGGACATTTTAACCAATTGTTTCCTCAATACTATTGTCCAGAACAGTATGAGACAATATATGTAGCACATGCTGAAGGGAAGGACTGCAAGATACTGCTGGCCCTTTGCTTTGTTTGGGTAATGAATGGTTTGAAGATTCAAGTACCTGAAGCCACATAACAAAATCTTGGCAGGGCTTGATGATTACCAGTCTATTGCCAGGTGTCAAAGGAGGTGTCTTTCTCATGAGCCAGTTGGCTACGTAAGAATATTGCAGTCTTAATGCCTGCTTGCCCTGTGCTCCCTGAGCAGTAGAAGGATGATTCTAGGGCTGCCAGTTTGTATTTTCATGCCTTCTCAGTATCATTTTGGCTTCATAAACACTTAGCTCATCCTGTAGCATGCTGGGAAGTGGTGGAACAACCCTCTCTCAATTTTTTTGGCATGGTACCTGTTACTGTTGCTGTGTGTATCTTTTAAGTGAAAAATTGTATTCCTCCATAAAATACTTACAAAAATATTTATAAAATTATTTTTAAAAGTAATGCAATTAATCATGAAACTAAGTGCAGCCAATGCTTACACTGTATGGCACATGAGCAATGAATCAGCTCGCTGTAAGGCCACACGAGCACCACTAACTTGCATGGGAGTGGGTGGGACCACATGTCTGGGGATAAGAGCTGCAGGGAGCAAGTCTGTGTTCCTTGACAGCAGCGGCCAGTTGTTAGATCTACTAGGCTACATCATGGAACAATCTCCTGACACTGCTTTGTCATTTGAGCTGTCTTTTAACCTAGGCAATAGGAACTACAGGTCTCAAATTCAGTGCCAGTGTTTATATTGAGTACGAGCAATGGTTAATAATCCTAGATCCTCTGGATCCTAACACACGATTTTTTACCTCCTGAATGAACAGCATGTTAGACTCACATTCCATTGTGAAACCCAACCATGTAACAAAGACGTGGTGAAAAGCAGGAGTAACAAAACAATTTGTATTACCACCCTGCCTTGTTGACATTAAGATTTATGCTTACAAGTGATGTTGTCCAGCCCCACAGTAATCTATTAGACATATCTAATACATGGAAAGGCACATTTTATAGTTTTGTAATTTTGTTTCTTCCAAACCTCATTATGATCTTTTTTTTTTTAATTTATTCTGTATTAAATGATTGTAGAGAAGAAAAATATCCAGAAGAAAAACATTTACATGGAAATAAGACACACAGCTGAACAAAAAGCATGGTACTGTCTTCTAGCATATTGGCTTCCATAAATTCCAGTTAGTTTGGACAGGAAGGACGGAGCCATACCTTAAGAACAGGATAAAGATAGACACATCTACTGGAGACTGATTCCATAATGGCATAACCTTAAGCCATTCCTTACTTTACAGGAATAGAAAATGAGATCAAAACAGCTCCTACAATTCAATTTTGTTCTAAAATATCAGAATGGTTGCATCTGACTTTAATGCCTGTAGTGCTATGCCCCGGTGCACTTTCACTTCTCTAGGACTGCTTTGACTCATCTGCTGTTGAATCTTCATGTAATTGTTCTTCACTGTTTCTACTTTCTGTTCATTTAAATGTTTCTTTTTCCATTTTGTTACTTTACTTCAGCAAAATATGCATTTCTCAACAGTAGTAGTTATTGCAGCTAACGACATGGAAAATTGCAGAAAGCAAGCTCACATGCCATTTATTTTTCAGCTTTATATGACTAAATCACTGCAGAACAAGATGGAAAAAAGCTGGGAGGTCATCTATTCCGGTCAAAACAAGGAATACATCTTGCCAGAGACTTACAAGACTCCAATACTAAACAGCACAAGCTGGATAAAATTTCCCCTGGGAAGTTTCTATAGGTAGGAGTCAGGGTCACCTGAAAATCAAATCCCTTTTAATAGGCTTGTAGGTGGGTACTTAAATACTTATGGTGTGAAAGACCTTCAGCCTTTTCATAAACGTTAATCCAAAAATTTTATTTTACCTTAAATTATGTCAGCAATGGCATCAGTGACTTGACTCTGGCTAGCTTAGAATTGGTACTGCTCATGGTCAGATAATTTAAAATCATTATCTGGACCACAGAGTCTCTCTATTAATTGTGAAGCTTGTAAGGACATTTTTAGAGTCCTCCTAGAGTCATTTCAGGTTACTAAGGAAAGTCAGTATAAACTTTCCTTAGTATCCTAAAAATTCTAATCCTAAACAAGAAAGAAAAAATGACCTTAAAATGAGTAATTACATTCAGAGCTCAGGAGAGGTACTAGACTGATGAAGTTGGAGTCTGGCGTTCTTTATTTAAGCAGAGATGACTGTACTGCAGTCCAGCTGGCAGAAGTGTCTCATCACTGTAGGGGGCTGAAACCATTTCATTCCCTGTACTCATTTCACCTTTGTCTGCTTCCCTGAGACAATCAGAGAGGGTCGCTAGTCAGTGGCAGCTCTGATAATTTTTTTTTTTTTTTTTATTAGAGACCTCTCTCTTTAGCAAGGAGGTGAGAACCTAGGAGGCACAGGCCACCAAAACCTGATCAACGAGCTATCAGTCCCATTCACTATCGACCAGCACAGAATTTAAACAGCCTGGTTTAGAGATGAAGAAGAACACATAGATTTTCAGAAAGCAGTTTTATCACTAGTGAATCCAAAAGCCATCTACTCGGGAGGGGAAACAGAGGTTTCCTTCTCACCAGTTTCGTCTAGGGAAAGCTCCCATGCCTGATGTCCTGACACTCTTTGGGATTGTTTTTCCCTTATATAAATTGCAGGTCAGGGTCTGTTTTTCCAGCATTGGCTGTAAATATCATTATTCTGTTTGAGTCCATGTGACTCTTCCAGATTTGCAAGGAATGGGAGAGAAGGCAGAGGATGATTTTTTGTCTTGATTTTATCCTAGATTTGTACTTGAAAGCAAAATGTGGGGGTTACGCTCTGGTGATAAGACATACACATCAGCAGCAAATGTGAAGGAACAGCATCTAAAATCTGACGTGTAAAATATTGTGTTTTCTACTGCAAGTAGGTTTAGCAGATGGGGTGTTTTGAGACAAGAAGAAGTAGAAAATGTGCATGCTGGTCCTGTGATGTGTTGCCTAGTACCTACAAAAGCATAAGTGCATGTAAATATTGCTTCTCCCCACCCCAATAAGTAGGAAAAATTTGTCAATGGACTTAGGAAACAGATCATCATCTGAATCACCATATGGATATGGATTGTAAAGAACAATATAAAGTTTGCATATTCCTTTGCTTATACTTTGAGTATGGTCCTCTAAGTACCAAAGGAGCAATTCTGAGAACAAATTTCTATTGGGATCACGGTTCTTTGGGCCTTAGAAAGGCACCAAGATGAAAGAAAGTCTGGATAACTGTGAAACCTTTCTGAGCACCTTATATTCAACAGACCATTTCCTATAAAGAAGAAAGCTGGCTAAAATGCGATATCTAACCAGAGGTTTACACAGAATTTTAAATTGGGAGATTATGGTTTGCCCTTTAAAAATAAAATTATTGTGATGACAGTTTTTATTTATGAAGTGTTTTAAACTATTCCTACAATGAAAAAGGAAGGTCATGTGATCTCTAAAATTCAGATTATTCTTTTTTTAAACCAAATCTGAACTTTATCCTCATGCCACTTTAGAGGGATTTTCATATTCTTAGCACCAATATAAAAAAAGATGACTTTATAGTGTTTAACCCTCTTAAAGTGTCCTTTCCAATCCCAGTCCAATCTGCTATTATTTTAGAGGTTGCAAAGTACTGATGGTTGATTAAAATCTAGATCTGTAAGAGCTTGATAAAACCTACACAACATATAAGCTGCTTTTTAAAAACAAAACAAAACAAAACAAAACCACAGAGTTCATCAATCTGCAGAGAGCTTCTTAAGGCTGTAGGAAATAGAGATCGTTGCAAACTAACGTGTGAAAAAAATCCTCTGGAAGTAAAAGAGGTAAAAGGGAAACAAATGGTGAAGCAGAACAGTTTTCTAATGGAAAAAAAGATTAAGACAGGATTACAGTTTTTCCACAGATAACAAGCAGGAGAGACTAAATATGCCAACAGCAGACTGTTCTGAAGACTAAGGGGTGTCTTGTCCTTCTACAACCCTCATACCCACACTGGAAAAATAGAATGTGTGTTCATACCCAGAAAACGAAACAACCCTTTTCTCACCTGGACAAATGGTTCTTTAGGGTGGTTGAGCTCAAATCCTTTGTGGAATCAAATAAAATAATATCTAAACTCTTTTAATTTTCAAAATGAGCTTTAATTGAATTTGTGAAATCCCCTATGAGAAAGATATTTGCTGGAAAGTTGGTGTCCAGTAAGCCAGTGGCAGAACTTGCAGGGAGGAAATATCTGCTAGGGTGTTCTCATAGAGGACTCTTCTCATTAGACCTTTTAATGAAGAAAAGGTTTTTCTTCTTGTTCCCCACTAATCTGACCAAACCCATAATTATGCCTGCAGATGTCTGTCTTTACCCCACCTTGATGGGAAACATCCCCAGAAGCCGGGGATGATGCCAGCCTGGACCTTCTGCCCGAGTACTCCTTGCAAGACAAGAGGCAGACTGCAGTTGTTCCCCACCAACTCTGTCTTAATTGTTCCTTCTTCTAACTTTCACCTCCATCTCCTCTGCCAGTGTGCTAGACACCGAAGAAAATATTCATAAGGCTTAGGGAAGACATTGAGAAGGAGTTTTATTTCCATATAAGAGGACCTTCTCTTGGTGGAATTTGAGATGATGCTTGCAGAGAAAGGAGTCTGCTTGCTAAAGACCGTCTTGGAGAGGGTTGTAAAAAATACAACTAAAGATACTAATGCATTGTGGCTTTAGCACCTTCTAGCACTAGCTAACTCCACTGAAACTGCACAAATGTAGTGCTGAAGTAGAATAATTTTCTCTATTTGGCTTCTCAGGGCTTAAAAATGGAGAATTTCTTTCTGATTTGAGCTTTAGTCCTTCCCAAAAACTTAGCACAGCAGTAGCAGTGCAGCTTTGCTGGTGAGCTCTGTGCACCAGCTGGGGAGTTTTCTTTTCACGAATGATGCAGAACCTGCTACAGTGAATCATAGAATCATAGAATGTCCTGAATTGGAAGGGACCCACAAGGATCATTGAGTCCAACTCCTGTCCCTGCATAGGACAACCCCAAAATTTACACCTTATGTCTGAGGGCGTTGTCCAAATGCCTCTTAAATATTGTGAGGCTTGGCGCCTTGACTACCTCCCAGGGGAGCCTGTTCCAGTGTTCTGCCACCCTCTGGGTGAAGAACCTCCTCCTAATGTCCAACCTAAACCTCCCCTGGCATATCTTCCTGTTGTTCCCTTGGGTCCTATCATTAGCCGTCAGGGAGAAGAGATCAGCGCCTGCCCCTCCTCCTTCCCTTGTAAGGAAGCTGTAGACCACGATGAGGTCTCCCCTCAGTCTTCTCTTCTCCAGGCTGAACAGACCAAGTGACTTCAGCTGCTCCTCATATGGCTTCCCCTCTAAACGCTTCACCAACTTCGTGAGAAGAAGAACACCTCACCACAGGATGAATATAAGCATCACACAGATCTGGACTGATTTCACCTGTCATATCAAACAACTGCAGAGAAAATAATTTTTCATAAGATACCACCAGGTGCTCTAAATCTACCAGAAATAATGCAAATAAAATGTTTCAGAGAGGCTCTATGTTATTTTTTTGAACACTAGTCCAATCCACAAGTTACTCGTGTTAGTAGAATAGTCTAACAACTTTGCTTAGCTTGAAAGCAGCCTCCCACCCATATTTCCCTATTGCTTTATCCGGCCTTCATTAGTCTCATCGGTCTAGAGAGGTCTTGGGTGGAGAGGAGACGTATGGCCATCACATACGAGAAGTCTCTTACTTATGAGTAAAATGAGTTTTCTCTGAATAGCAGTCCTGTAAGGTTGCGATCTTATTACAAGATAAGAGGTAAGTGCTGGACTGATTTTTAAAGCTATTTAGCTACTTAACTTCTGTGATGTTCCCTTCCCAGTCATTTTAAGCCTCCTTTTCCAGCTTCAGTCATAAGAAATTTTGTAAGAAGTCAAATATTAACCTCCTTGCACAATAATTGTTTTCAGATACATATAACTTGGCATATGTATGTGTGGTGGAGCGACAAAGTTATCTGAGAGACTCTTTATAATTAAATAGTAATATCTGAGGGTTTAAAATGTTAGACAAATTTCAAGTACAGATGAATTGCTGGAGAAAGAGCAAGTAAGGACACCAGAGATATATTATAAATTCAATTCTTCATAAAGTCATCGTTTCAGTGTGTATCTGGATTTAATATGTCATTCAGTTAAAACTTAGGGATTTTCTATGATGAGAAATAGAACTAGAAATGAAATTTAATGCAGGTTCCTGCTCTTCACTGAGGGTAATTTTGCAGCATTTTCACAATGAGGGAAATGACATGTTCATTGTTTTTGAAAGATTTGCAGTAGCTCATTAAGAAACTAAGTTACACTTTCTATTTTCCTTGCCCAGGTATGATGAAAGCAGAATTACCTGCTGTGTACTTACAATAAAATCAAGGTTAAAAGGAAGACAATGTTTTTGAAGTGGTTATTAACAAAGTACAGCGCTGGGTGTCAACCTCTTTCAAACACACAGATATCAAATCAAAATATTGACCCAAAATTTCAAACAGGTAGTGGGAAGTGATGATCGTCTTTGAAGGAAATGGACTTAAGAAAACTGAGAACTTTGTGTTTGTTGTTTATTCCTAATTACAATGTGTTGAAAACAAAACTGGATGATATTTTATGGCTGCCATTTTTGGTTGGTTGATATAACTACATATATTAAGCACAAGCAGCTAACTACATTTCATTAGAAAATATTTAAATTAATGATTTAATCAATAACTGGTAAACTGAGACTGTTTTTACAACACATTATTTTGTCTGTGCTACCTTCTCTAGCTCGCTTCTCTGATATTTCTGTGTTTCTATGATACAGTTTTTCTGGTAGTCTTCAGCAGTGGACTCTCATTTAACTAAGCCAAGCTCTGAAATGTTTCAGATCTCCATCAAAATTCTAATTTTGTAATGAAAATTGGGGAAGAAGTAGACACAGATGTTCCCTCAGTTTCACAGAGTGCTGGGATTTCCAAATGGTGTCACACAGATAATACCGTACAGCTAAGTGCATCAACATCATTAGCGATGACTGCTGGAGTAATTCTCTTTTGTATCCACAGTACTGTTCACTTTAATAGAGTGATTAGAGTTGGAAAATTTGTTGTAATTGAAAATGCTAATACATGCTTGTTAACAACCCCAGGTGCTTAAAAATAAAAAATAATAATAAAAAATGATTAATTAGTCACTTTTGAAAATAAGACTAAACCTCCTAACTTTCTGAAATATTTCTGAAAATTTTACTCAAAAGTCTTGTTGAGAGTAAATGGTGATGGAAAAGGATGAAAAAAAAAGATGCAGGAGCTTAATTGTATAGAGTTTTGGAAACACAGAAACTGGAAATTAAGTCACTTAAAAGCTTTGAAAAACTTTGGCCGAGCTCCTTAAAGTCTTTTCCACCCTGCAGTTCTGCACTTCGCCCTCTTCCTTCCTGTGTAGCACCAGAATGAACTGCAATTAGCGTAAAAGCTGAACTTGCACCTGAGGATATTTTCTGTGGACAATGAACCAATGGAGCTAATTCAGACTTGCAGCTAGTCAGTTGAGGCCGTAACATGGCACACAGACATTTTGACAGAACAAAAAGAAATGGCTTTGACTGTCAAACTGGAAAACCCCATAGCAATACTGAAATAAAGCAAGAAGTCCTTAAACCCTGAAAACCCCACAAAAGGAAGAGATCATAGACTACTGGAAAATAATGACATCTGGAAACCAAACTAGCACATCTAACTGTCCAAATTGCAGCTGAGAGTATCACAAACAACAACAAAAAAAAGGGTTTTTTTTTCCCCCTAGTGGGATTTTGGTGGTTTCACCTTCAATTTTCATTGCACTCTACAAAAAAGTATGATGGCAAATGAATGAATGAAACTGCTTTCATGGAAAAAATTTCAGCTCATCTATATGAAATTTACCAGGAAATACAGAACCATCTCTTGCTTTCCACCACAAGACAGAAGATGATACGGTAGAAACTTTATATTTGCATTTGAGAAAATCTACAAATACTCATTAGGGAATTCTTAAAAACCTCCAAAACACAAATAGATCCTTACTTATGAGTATTATTGTTTCCTTGTACAGTTCCACATGTCTGATGATACCTTTTGCTTGTCTCTAAAACAGAGATTATAAAATGTTTGGCTCACAATTGGGTGACTTTCCATGACTGGCTCTTTTAGGCATTACACAATGCTGAATAATGATAGCAATAGCATTTATAGTTATTAGAATGATGGATGATTAGAGATGACAAATATAAAGGATACTGAGAAATTGGAAAGGTCATCAACTTGATTTCTTAGTTTTAACAATGCACAGCAATGAACAGAAGTATAGCTGAAGCATTTATATAACCTCTATAATTATAAAAAATTAGAGTCATGTTCTGCAATTACTTATGGAAGAGCATACCATTCCTTGCTGCATTTTTTGACTCATGTTGTTTTTTTCTTACTTTAATTTTACTGATCTTCTGATTTAAACAAAGTAGGGACAAAATCAGACCCTATGGGACCTATCTGGCAAGCTGTCATATATGACATGTCAACACAATTACCCATTGTAATTATCTATTATTTTCAGTTTAAGAAGTGGAAGCTGTGTGAGGTGGAAACAAACCTTGAGACATTTTAGTTGTCACCTATTACTACAAAAAGTAGCAGTACCACCACTGAAAGCCACAAAAAGTGTGACCCTGCTGTAAGAAACCTTACATTTAGACAGTTTATGAGAAGTGAAGGAGAAATATTCAGAATTCCTAGAATTATTATCTGCAAGAATTACACAAATAATTATTCCTCTATTTTCTCTGCACATTTTTACCTCTTCAGTCATGTTTTTATAAATTTTCAGAAGCCACATCAGAACTATTGGCCTGCACACACTTTTTTCCTCCCTTCATATATAAGAGCTATTTTCTAGAAAGTCATGGAATTAATTTATTAAACTTCATAAGGATTTAATTGTTACTTTTTAAAATGTGATATACACTAACAGGTAATATGATTTTTACATTCATATGAACTACAGATTCCCCTGTATCATGAAGTATATGTCTTCAAGAGAAAAATGCTGGCAGTTACTGGATTACTCCCTACAGATACTGCTCAAGTGAGCATGAAAAAGCTGCTTAAGAAAAGCAGTCTTGTTAATGAATATATGTTTAGAAATTGCTTAAATGAGCCACTACTTCAGAAGCAAAGGGAAAGAATAAAAGGCTGAGGGAAACAGGCTCTCCATTCCTCAAGGCGTTCCAGTATTGGACTATTGTATCATTGTTGTTGTCCCAAATACAAATGAAAAACTGAGAAGTATATTATATGTGTTTATATATATATATTCATAGGTGTGCATAATAACACAGTTTCAAAGTTCCAAGGGAATTAATCAGAAATATTTAAAAATGTTTTGTTCCTAAATTTTGTGTTAATCATTAAATCAAGTTGTAGGAGAGATCTTTCATTTGGTGTCCTGATGTCTGTATTTTTCTCCTGTGGGCATTTTTCTTGGCCTGAATACATTTTCTCTTTTGCATTTCCAGTCATATGATGCCTATGACACACTGCTTTGTTTGGTTATAGGTGAGTCTCAACTGCAGTGAGGTAACTGCCCAGGAAGTTCTGCCTTCAGGGGACAGCTCAGCCCAGAAGCCTTGCAAGGCACTGGGCCAAGACAAAATGCACAGTTCAACATTGACTGATTAGAAACAAATATTTCAGATCCAACTCCTACTTCCCCTCTCACAAAAAAAAACCCCAAACCCTTTTTTTTTTTTTTAAACCCACCCAAACAGAAATAATCTGTCTTCATTTTCCTAATAGAAAATAAAATTTCAGCAAAATTGAATTTCTCAGAAAAACTGTTTTCTTTGTAGAAATTTCATTTTCCATGAGAAAATAAGATAATTCTAATGGAAAATCCTCAGAATCATCTGGAACAGGGGAATCTTTTGTTAGTATTTTACAAAGATTTTTACAATGAACTCTACAAAACGATGATCAAAGTAAAGCTTACAAAATATTAGTTTATAAAAGATTACACAAGAAATGCAAAATACCCCAAACTCAACAAAAAAAAAAAGCCATAAAAATGTGGTCCTACAGTTAAAATGAGAACAGAGCATCCTAGATAACATCCCTCAAAGCCTCGTCAGTCAGCAATGGCTGGAGGGATGTTCTGGCACAGGTAACTTGCATTACTCAGCCCAGTCATGCATTCATACTGAGTCGTTAGTAAAGTCTAAACATGACATCTTCTTAGATCTCTGTATAAGAGTATGGGTTTTGGGAAGTAAATGAAATAAAATTGAGAAACAATTCAAGTATCTATAAAATAGGACAAAATGAATGGCTAAGTTCATTTGAGAATGAAATAGTGTAACATATATAGATATATGCAGGCTATATTTTGATATTAATGCAAGTTTTTAAACAGCAGGTGAACATTCTGATATTTCAGTGTGAATGCAAAATACGTGTAGCATGCTACATCTCATTTCTGCTGCCTTGGTACCAAATAATGAGCAAACTTCTTTTTATCCAATGCCTTTTATTTTGCATTGGAAAGGATGATGTATCTAAGAACAAGTATACCTGCTCAGATAGAAAGTTCACCTCGTCCTGTATGCTATTGCGCACAGTGGCCAAAAGGAGATTTTTAGGTAATAGTTTAAGAACAGAGAAAGCATGCAGTAATACTTCCCTGCAGTGGCCTCCCAGCTCCAAATATTCATCTGTGAGCCAAAGGTGGTGTTTCAGTATTTTCTCTGCCTAGATAGAGTTCTTCTCCATGAACTTGCTTAGTTTTCACTTGACAGATACAAGTTTTAGTATCCACAACACTCTGAAACATTAAGCTCCCCAGTTTAACCCCTCTTGTGTAAAGAATCATTTTTAACCCTGTGCCAGCTGCTCTTTCATTTGATGGCCTCTTATTCTTGTATGGGAAAGGACAATAAGCAGCCATTCTCTATTCATCCTGTTTCCCAGGGAAAATCTTTAAGATGTCATATCAGATCGATACACACGAGCAAAATAACAGGATGAAACTCACTTAACGTGCACAAATCAGGTGGCATCACATTGGAGTCAGTGAGGCTACAAAAGCCCTGTCTTGTCCAATTAGTTAATACAAAAATAGGATTTTTTCTCCAATACCTGTCGCTGATTTTCTGTTTCTAGTCTCAGTCTGGCTTCTACACATCTTCTGGTCTCCAGGAAGGCTTGACGTTGTGCTCTGTCTGATAGGTAGCTAATGAAGATTCCTGCGGTGTTCATACACATAAATAACACCGCCTGAGCCGCTATCTGCAACAAACAACAAACAGGATTTGATCAGACAAGAGAAGCAAAAATATCTTTTTAAAGAGAGAGAGAGAGAGAGAGAATGATGGCTCTGCAGTCACGTAGGCTGTAAAACTAAATTGTTAGGAAAGTTTGCATAAAAGAATTTCTTGGATCTTAATTAGGGGCATCAAAAGTGTAAAATTATCTCTGCCTTGAGGAAGAAATATGCAGTATTTGGGGGCATTAAACTCTAGTTGAACCACAAATGATGTTTCCAAGAACTGACTCACAGGGCTCTAGTCAGGAATGATTACAAACATAATTAACAATTTGTCTTTGCACTGGCTCTTCTGTAAAAGCAACTTTGTGATTTGTTCCATGGCTTAGTTTGAGAACAAAGCCATACTAAGGAAAACAAAGAGTGTCAGTTAGCTAAGAATTAATATCAGTGATAATAATTATTCTATTATTGACCAAATTAAATAAATTCATTTGCAGCTGATGCCAAAGCACAAGCTTGCACAATCTGAATCCTGAACCTTTCAACAGGGGAAGCTGAAAGGATAACCAAATGCTTGCATAGCCTGTGCTTGTGTACACGGACCTTTTCTTCACTGATGCCTATATAAGAGCTGCACTCTTTGTCCTTGTACGTGTGTCACAGCTTCTTCCTTTGCAATATGAACTTAAAAAATGAGCCAAATGGGAGTGGATCCTTGGACACTGTAAATGCCAGTGGCTTATTTGTCTTTCATTGATACCTCTCTGCGCTCTGTATGTTCATAAGGCAGAGAACATCAACACCATTGAAGTGGGGACTGTTTGGGAAATCAAGTAAGAAACATATACTGTTTGCATCCACTAGAGATGGAACACAGACCTGCACTTTCAGCAGCTTTATCCAGCACCTCATCCCTCCTGTATGTTACAAATTCATGTGAACTCCTCTCAGTTCCTACTTAGATTCATAGAATCATAAAATCATTTAGGTTGGAAAAGACCTTTAAGGTCATCAAGTCCAACCATTAACCTAGCACTGCAAGTCCACCACTAAACCATGTCCTCAAGCACCACATCTACATGTCTTTTAAATACCTCCAGGGATGGAGACTCAACCACTTCCCTCGGCAGCCTGTTCCAATGCTTGACCACCCTTTTGGTGAAAAACTTTTTCCTAATATCCAACCTAAACCTCCCCTGGCACAGCTTGAGGCCATGTCCTCTTGTCCTATCACTTGTTACTTGGGAGAAGAGACCGACCCCACTTTGCTACAGCCTCCTTTCAGGTAGTTGTAGGGAGCAATAAGGTCTCCCCTCAGCCTCCTCTTCTCCAGACTAAACAACCCCAGCTACCTCAGCCGCTCCTCATAAGACTTGTGCTCTAGACCCTTCACCAACTTCGTTGCTCTTCTTTGGACATGCCAGATTCTTCATTCTGCCTTTTTTTAATTTGTGAGAGGGTCAAGAGTGAAAAATAAGTCCAGAAGTCATTAATATTCCTCAAATGCAGCATGTAAGGTGAAACTGCTCTGACTGCTACCTTAGCTAGAGAAGCCATTGGGGCACAGTGAACCAGCTGAAAGTCTGCAAACTGCAGCTCCCCATCCTCCTGCCAAGGTCCAGTCACAGCCACTGTGCTGGCAAGGTCCCACTGAGCGCACCCTGTCTTGCAGATTCACACCTCTCTCCCAGCGGCAGACCAGCTGTGGAGCAGGCGGGGGCTACATTACCCTGTGGCCACATTGCCTGCCCACCAGAGCTGTCCAGGCTCTGACAGCTATGAATGCTATGGGTGATACTTACAGTATAATAACAACATCAGAAGAGCCACGCCAGGACAGATCAAATGTTCATCATTCAGGATCCTGTCTCTGATAGAGAGAGAGGGCAACAGAGAGTGCCCAGGTAGGAGTACAAGGATAAAACAGTAGATACAAGTACAAGACTAAAGCAAGCATCCAGAGATGTTTTGTCAAAATAGTCTTGAACACTGTCTTGAACACTTGAACAATCTGTGGTTGCGGAATATTGTGGGCTAGAGGTTGCATTTTTGTAGTATTATCTGATAACCAGTTGCCCTAAAATCAAAGTTTTATTTGTTCTAATAGAAGAGGGAAAACATTTAGCAAAACTCCCTAATCTTATTGTGATGCTATGCCTCAGATCTGCAGGTCTCGCTCCTCATATTCACGTGGGTTTGAAAGTGAGATTTAATATCAAAGCAAATGCATCTGGCGGAAACTTCAGCTTTATGTATTCCCGTATTTCTGAATCTGGAGTATTGTTCTACAATAGTACAGGGAATTCATTTACAATTTATATGCCGTGATTAGATAAGAATGCATATCCTGGCTCCAGCTGAAGCTTTGTTTAACCTCTGCCCGTAACAGACATCTAGGCAAAGCTTGTGAGAAATAGGGCATGATTAGTGTGATTCTTGCATCTTCCTGGTTTCCAGGATCCTGTCGTTTACGGCACCTCTGAGCTGGAGGTGGCATACTCTAACTGTCTGCTTAACTTTTTCTGATCCCTTTCTGACGTTAATTGTACCTTTGGCCCCTGCGGCATTCATTGACAAAGATTTCTACAATTTATTTAGGCACTTTGTGATAAAAATGTTTCCTTTTGTCTGCTTTAATTCGCAGTCTTATCATTTCTTTGAGTGTCCCATCATGCTTATAAGATGAGAAACAGTGACTAATCATTCCCAATTCATCTCCCTCTCACCATTCCTGATTTTACTGAGTTATAGCATTACCCCCTCAGCCTTTTATTTTTTAAAAGGGAGGAATTCGAGACTACTTAGTCTCACTGCATTTGTCACTATTCCACCTCTCTGTTTACTGATTTTTCCCTGTTATCTACCTTCCCCTGTTTTACTGGAGACAAGGTGCCCTGCACCAGCCATCTTCCCCCAGACACTTTCCACCTTTGCTCCAAGATAAAACAGAGAATGCAGTAATTCAGCCCATGAGATAATTCCTTTCTGGTGCAGGCTACTAAGAGGCATATGATGAGCTGACATGAGATAAGACCAGTTCAGAATTATGTTGTTCAGCAGGACAACTGAAAACAGCTGTGGGTGGCTGAAGGAGTCAATGTTTCATGCCTTTTTGACTCACTTGAAGATAATCAATGCTCACACACTAGGAAAGTTAGGGTATAGGGTGGAAAAAAAAAAAAAGAAAAGCCTTTCACAACATTTGAAATGTGCATTTCAATGGTGAAAGCAGTGGCAGGGTGCTCTCCTTTGCTTGCAAATTCAATTGCAGGTTCCTCATGAGCCCAGTTCAGTCACTGTTCTCTGCTAATACTCAGGACTAGTGCCACCCACTTCAACAGATCTCCTTAGAGCAAATACAGTAGAATTTGGCCTTCAGTTAGAATTCATGAGCACATAATTTGATTTGGACAAAGGGAATTATGGAAAACATGCTACAGGTAAAACAATAGCTTACTCAGAGGCAGAATCTGCTTTTCTTACACATAGTAGTCTGATTGAAACCAACTTAAGAGTAAAGCACTATGCCTTGCAAGAATAGTAATCTGTGGCTTTTGTTAATAAAAGAATAAAAAAGATATATAAGACTTGAGTCTCTTATTGCCACATCTTTTTCCTACAGCTTACTGTGTCCAATTCCAGAAGTCTCGCAGGAGACTTTTCTGTTGCCTATCAGGGCGACAAGCCAGGGCAGACTCTGATTTTATAAGATGTACACAGTTTCATATCTTTTTGACTGACCTGAAGATAGTCAATGCTCACACAACAGGAAAACTGAGGTATAACGTGAAAAAAAGAAAATCTTTTCACAACATTTGTAAGCTCTTTAGTCTATTTGTACCTTGCACAGCACTCAAATAAACAACTGTTGCAGAGACAGCAAGTGATCTTAAAAAGCCATAAGTGATATGTTTTGATGTTTAAATAGGGCTCTGGGGAGGTCTGCTTCTCAAATATTTAAAAAATGCAAACAAGAAGGTACCCATCACCATGCTGCTTGGGAATATCTGTGTAACAGGATCAGCAATGTCCCTGCTGAACCTGCAGTTGCACATAATCATATAATAGGATGAACAGAGCTAAAGAAAGTTACTTGACAAGATCATGCAGGTAGTTAGAAGCAGTCATTAAAATTTTTACTCCAAAACTCTGCTTCTCATATTTCTCAAAGGAGGTGATTAAGAGCTTAGTTTACAGAGAAATCATTTGTCAAATAAATTTACATTTATAAAGTGTCCTTCATGCAGGCACCTCAGTGCCCTTTGCAAAGTCAATATAAAAACTAGTCAAAAACAAAGGCAATGAAACGAGAGGAGGCAGCTCAGACAAGAAAGCTAAGTTTAAATTTGACAGTACACATTGATTCAAATAATTTCATTTTTATCTGACACTCATTGTACAAAAAGGGTTTTGACAAGGCAACTGAAACCAAGATAACATTTTGAGTGGATTTGGGAACCACCAGATCTCAGACAAAGAAACAATTAAAAGGCACTGGGCACAGCTGGTCAGGAACAAGTATCAATCAAAGTAGGTACAGTACAGTAATGTAAGAGAACAGGAAAAGGAAAATTCATTGAAAAGACAGTAAAGTAGCTCACAAGACTGTTGTGAAGTGGTAGGTGAATCAGCCACAGACAGCTTTACAAGACAGAATTGAATGTAGTTCAGAAAACAGGAAATTCAGAAAGGTACAGGTGAGTTACTGGGAGCAGAGCTGGGCTAAGCATAACAATTTGTAGGCATTTCTGCTATTAAGAGCATCTAATTGAATTTGCCTTACTTTGGAGTTTACATAGATTCCTGTGAGTTTATGAACAACTGGAAGTGAGTTAAGGAAGGGTTTGCAAATGCTGGAATTTTCAAAACTTCAAAAATCATAACTGAAGTGTGTTTTAATTTTACCGTGAGTTTCCTCTTTGAAAAGGTGCAATTATCCATCAGGGTATATAAAGCCATAAGGCCAGCTGTAGAGTCTCCTAATTCAGTGCTTTCTCAGACCTGCCATTAATAGACATTTATGGAGTGTATAGTGATTGACTGAGACCAGCATTTCCAAAGAGCCCATAACCTGAGGAAAAGTGAATACTTAGGAACATTCAACAAACCCAACAGGCTGGAAATATGTTAATTGATAGCTAGCCCTAAAAGACAGTAATTGCCAGAGACAATCTTCATCATGAGTAGTTAAACCAAAGGTAGCATACATTCACATCGAAAGCACAGTAGAGGTGGAGGAGAGAAAGCTAAAAAAGTTTAGAAACAATTCTGAAATCCATGATGACGCTGAACTTGTGTGTTACTACCTCAAGTGAAGAAAGAAACCGTAGTGTGCTCTGCAGAAATAAACCTATTATTAATCTCTTCAGCAGGTAATTTTGTTCTGCTGTGTAGAAACAGAGCAGTGCTAGGGCTGATCTCACCAAAATACATCTGAAAAGTAAAGAAATGGTTTTCACTGTAATCTCCAGTTCAACATTCTCAAGGCAGATCAGTCCTAAAGAGCAGGAATTTCATTAATTCCTGAAATGAACCTGTGGAAAATTATTTAATTATTTTCCTATTTTGCTTTCTAATTTTGGATTGGCTTCAACAATGGATTAGAGTAGTTCTTGTCTGTTTTGGGGAAACTGGGAAAGTCAAGCTGTTGTGCTTCTTTAAGAGTGTTTTCAGCATGTGCTACATAAAGAACTGGTTGCTATGGTAATTATTATTCTTTAATTAGGTTTGGAGAAGCATTTTGATTCATCCTTTGTTGTTTAACTAAAAATAGCAGCTCCCCACAAGGTTGGTTTTTGTAACTAAAATGTCTCAGAAACCCCATTGCCCTCTCTCCCTTCTCCATCACGCCCTTGCTTAGGTTACTTTGAGGGAAAATAACTTATGCTCTTAGAAGAACTGATCACCAGGAATGAACTGAGGGTTGCATGAAAAGTGTGGGATCTGAGATCAAAATGCTCTACTTTGTATAGAATAGGAACATCTGGCAGCACAGGCTCTACCAATCTCTCACTGCTGGGCTGCAGCAAGCCTCTATCTCCAGCTGAGACTAGGATTTTATGAATCAAAGCTCCTGGCAGCAACACTAGTAGGTACCTGTATCTCTGTACAGCCTCTTGCCCACCTTGATCCCTCAGCACCACTTCCCCTTTATCGTGCCAGATCAATTATTTGTGGGACCATACTGTGAACTATATCAGGGAACTTGGCCAACTTAAAAAACAAACATTTGGTGTTGGCAGTGATTTTTCTATCTAGAGCAGTCGTCTGATTGAGTTCACAGCACAGCCTCCACAGGGAGAGGAAGCACATGAACATTCATAATTGGCACTGCTGCCAACTCATTAAACTGAAATCATTGCTGCCTTATTGTTAAATCACCTTTCAAGGAGTTTTTTTATTCTCCAGGTTCACTCCTTCTGACCTCTCCTGGGTCTAACTGCTAAATGCCAATGGCCATGATAGAGGGTTTTTTGTTTGTTTTAGATTGTGGGTGCTTCTTCATCAATATTTATTGGAAACCAGCCTGTCCCACAAAGGTGCCCAAACTGCTGCCATGACTTTCCAGAAAGCTCCAAGATCTGTCCCTGATCCTTTGTATAGAATCATAGAATCATAGAATTCTTTAGGTTGGAGAAGACCTTTGAGATCATCGAGTCCAACTGTTAACCTGGTACTGCCAAGTCCACCACTAAACCATGTCCTTAAGCACCACACCTACCTGTCTTTTAAATACCTCCAGGGATGGGGACTCAACCACTTCCCTGGGCAGCCTGTTCCAATGCTTGATAACGCTTTTGGTGAAGAAGTTTTTCCTAATATCCAACCTAAACCTCCCCTGGTGTAACTTGAGGCCATTTCCTTTCGTCCTATCGCTTGTTTGTCCAATGCATAAGTACAACAGCTGTTTAACTCCTACTCACAGCTGGAGTGAGTGCTAACTCTTTTATCTGATCTACATATACATAGTTTACTGAAAGACAGGAATATAACATACACCTGAGAAGACAGGGATGGAGAAAGGTATATTGTTTATTCATGGTAAATTTAGTCAAGCACAGACTACGATGATTAAGTAGTGCTTTACCCCACCCACCCCTGATTTGCTAAATGTGAAAGGAGCCATTTGTATCAGTGTCACCTGGTGATTTTTTGTTTAGAACTGAGCTTTGTGGTTCAGCTGTGCACAAATCCCATGGGAACATTGGCTGATTCTTCAAAAACTCAGGTCTTATTTACGCCTCTAGGAGAGCTGAGATCTTTTAAGAAGCCTGGTCTTGCTGCTTCCAGAGCAGGCATTAGGGGACTTCACTATGCACTAATGACACAGTCTGGCCTTTAATGTGCATGAAATCTGTAGCTTGAAAGGCAGGCTGGCCCTATAAAAACACAAGGTGTACCCCAAGGAATTATTAGATTACCCTCAATGAGAGTAACTGATCTCAGACAGAGTTTTCTCCATCCTATTGCAGAAAATCCTAACATGTCTATTGCTCCTGCACTGCTAATGATTTAGAAAACAAAGACCATTTTCCCTCTGAACAATGACACATTGGCATAAAATCAATTGTTCTAATCCAAGACAGAATTCAGAAATATGCATCTTTAATATTCAGAACAAGAGTTTAATATGCAGTTAGAAAAGTAGCTATTATTTCCTTCGTTCTCTTCCTCTCATTGAATCCAATGTAGAAAACTGAATGTCTGCTTAAGTTGTTCATAGGTAGCTCAAACCGTACCATTTGGTAAGTCAGCTATCAATCAACTATGGCAAGACTTTTGCAACATGGTGTGGTACAAGAGATCTTTCAGGAAAATCATATCATATCAGACACATAAGGGTTGACATAACTTCAGTGATGCACAGAGGCAGTCAAGCAAATACATAACCCTGCTAGTGCCATCGAGCACCCCCAAATGGCAAATAATTTGCAGCACATCTCCTCTAACTCCCCTTGAGTTTGTCTAAAATTTAGGATTCAGGCATAATCTTAATAAAAAAAATCTATACTGGGATTTTGGATAATCTTTTTTTGGTGCTTTCTTTTTATAGATGTTAAAGTGACTAGGCATGTCTGGGACAATGTCAGTAGTGGGGTCATAGACCATGCATACAGGCAAATGGCCAGAGATGGGTACGTGATCTTCAATTTTTAGCAACTGTTTTCCACGGCTATGGGTTACTCTGATGAACTCTCTGATCCTCATCTAGGAACTGATCCTGAACTACACAATGAAATTTGGTGATCATGTCTCCAGTTCACTCAGCAGCACAGCACTCTTGTCATCATTTTGCACACAGGATGCTATTACGGATACCTCAAGTGTTCCTATTTAGAATGAATAATCTTATCCTTTGATGTGAATAACCTCTCCTATTCAGTGTTTTCTGTGTGCTAGTTAGGTGCCTTCTCCCTCTACTTTGAGACAGCTGCATTGCAGGGTAATTACAAGCAGAAATCTAAAGCCAAACCTTCCAGATTTCATCATATTATTGCCCAAAAACTTCGCCTCATTTGGTGTGTTTAGGTAAATGTAAAAGGCTCAGATAAGAATTTCTATTTTCTTCTATGTAACCTTGAAATCATAGTACATGTACTACAGAATTACTTTAAATTACCTGTGCTGTCTAACCAGGAGTAAATCCTGTAACAACCCACAAAAACCAGCAAAAAACAAGGCACAGCACAAAGCCTGCACAAAAGAGAACACACTGGAAGCAGCCCATGGCAATCAGGGTAGGTTAGGAAACTGTTGAAGTGATGGTGTTCCCCTGCTTGCTGCTCAGAAGGGAGTGTAAAGCAGCTGTGGGGTTTCCCTTTCTGCTTTTCCATATTTCAGACTCATGAAGCTCAGTCTGACACGAATATTTTCCCCACACTTTTTTTATGCAGAAGCTGATCTTCCTTACAAGCTGCACATTTACTGTTCAAAACAAACACCAAAGTAATTATGTTTAATAGAAACCACATTCCATTTAAAGCCACTAGAGAAATGAATTACTCCTAATAAAAGTTACAGCATCTAAACAAAGATTCATAAGAAAATAATCTGAAATGGGGAAGCACACTTACAACATATGAGATATTAAGAATTGAAAAAAATTCCTGTTGTTTTTTTTTTAAGCAACCCTTACCAAATGCTAATTTTTCCCCTTGCATTATATACATGGATGTCTGAATTGTAAATAACTATGTCCCAATTCAGATGTACCAGTGTCTGGGGACCAGGCATCAGACATCATAGATAACTTACTAG
This sequence comes from Platalea leucorodia, assembly GCF_965183815.1. NCBI lineage: Eukaryota > Metazoa > Chordata > Aves > Pelecaniformes > Threskiornithidae > Platalea > Platalea leucorodia. The sequence goes on along the minus strand of NC_138823.1, from coordinate 10,188,014 downwards.
TGACAAAAAATTCCAGCTGACACCCAGTCTGGAAATGTCTGAAAGCATCACTGAGCATAAAGGTGAGCCTGGACACCCTAAAACTAGGACCTCTAAAATGAAAGTCACTTTTGGAAATTTTCCTCGAATTATCTCAGTAGTTCTGTCTAAGTCAATGCAAGATAGCCAAGGCAGAAGAACTCCTGGTACTTCCCTTAATAGATTATACAACTGATTAGGAGTAATGGTAGGGAAAAAAAAATTCATCAAAGCTGCTTTGCAGCATTGGAAAGAGTTTAACTACATTTTAAGGAAAACAGAATTAGGTAGTCTGCATTTCTACTAAATGAGTTTGGGGTGGTGTTCTGCACAGCTGTTTTTATTGCTCTAGATAATGGCTCTTATCCAAAGTAGGATGTCAAAACTGAGTGACCGATAATTATGTTTGTAGGGCTGACAGCAGTTCATCTTTTCTGACACACTTCATTGCTGTTTTCATCTGATCAAATCTATGCATATCCCAGCAATTACCTGCAGTACGTACTCCATGTCTCTTCCCAATGGAACTGGCGATCGTCACGATATGCATACAGATGACCCTGCCTCGGTGCATTCTGCAGAGTTATAACAGCCTGCACAAGGGAAGCTTTTCATTTTTCTTCCTAGCTATGTTAGGCCAGGTCATGTGTGTTTTCCTTTGAATTATCAAGCTGTGGCCATAGATGGAGGAAAGACGCAAGATTCTGCAAATATTTTTTTCCCCTTTGGTATCGCAATGGAAAAAGAAAGTAATAGCAAAACGTAATAATCTTAAATTACTCTTGGACTCTTTATCAAGAAATAAAGACAGCCTTATGAAAGCCACTCCAGACTAGTGAGAATAAGACTAATACCTATTAAAAAGTAGATTGGTTTAACTGAAATAATACTGAAAATAATGGTAATGAAAAATAGATGAGGGATATCATAGTATTGAGTGTCCTTTTCCAAACAACCTTTGTCCTTCAAAGCCTGCTTCTACTATGATGGCAAGCTCTGCTGATCAGCTGTTTGTGTTAATCAGTTATACCTGCTGGCAAACAAACCACCCCCCACAGCTGTTCTTTTTGCTATTTGCCCCAAAAAAGCCAATACAGTGCTGGAAACAAAGGCTTGTTACACTTTATTATCAGCATTTTTAACTAAAGGCCAATGGCAAGGCTAAATTTTTCCCACAGTTGCACCTTTAAGTGGGTGTCATTTTGCTCAGGTGTCATTAGAGCCAGAGTTTGCCTACTGAATCTACAGCTGATTGATGTGTGAGACAACAAGAGTAGACTTACAGATCCCAGATCAGGCTGTAGGTTTGCTAGCCCAGAAATAATAAAGAAAATATCTTCTCTCTCCAAATTTCCCATTCTGGCTGCTCTGCTTCCATTTTAAATTATTTTTGGAAAAGTGACCTGAAAACCCCAATGAAAGAAATTTGATATTCCCTGTGTTTATTTTTTCCCTCAGGATCTCCTTCTGTTGTTGACTATGATGATCCTCTGAAAACCAAGAAAAGACAGAACTCAGCAATGCCATTTTTAGCGTCCTTTCCTAGCAAAACATTAAAAAAATCAACAAAAAACCCAAACGTTTACTTTCTCAGTTATCCCTGATGCTAACATTGGGCTGTAAACATGGCAGATCATAGCACCTGAGGCTTGTCCAAGAGAAATCTTGGGTGGCATAGAGGTAGTGGATTGTAGTCTGACTTCAGTGTACACAGAATTTCAGGAATCCTTAACCACACTGGGAACCAGTATTGATATGACCTTGGGAGACCACAGGAAATAGAGCCCGTGAAGATATGGATGAACCTGCAAGGAACATTTTAGGATGGTTGAGGATGGGATAATAAGCCCCAAGAGCCTTTGTCCTCCAGAGTTGAGCTGAACACAGCTTAGGCACAGTGCAAGACATGAATCACTCAAGGTTAAATAGGAATTTTATTGATAACTATCTAACATTACTTACTCTTCTCTTTAAGTCTGCTTTATCTCAAATTTTCAACTCTCAATTAGGAACTATCCCAGAGAGAAAATAGGGAAGGGACGTGGGAGCAAATGGAAATATACTAGACAAAAGCCATGAGAGGTTACAGCAATCCAGACCAGCTGGATTAAAACTTTATCTCACAGAGTTAGGCGAGGACAAACATTTTCCTTTGTGAAACCTGTGGGTGTTGTTTTGCTATTAGTCACGGTGAATGCTTCAGTGTGGTGAGCTAGAAAAAGTCAGACTGACATCAAAAGTACAGAGAGTGCTGTGGGAAAAAGTTGATTCAGTCCTTTGGCTGGCAGAATACGTCACAGACAAATAATGAAGGATTAGGTTTCTTCTGCCACTTTCCTAGCAGAGGAGACGCATAGCATAAGATTCACTCTGCGTTGACACTGGTGTGACCTAGGACTAATTCCTTTGAAGGCAGTGGCTTATTCTGGTGTAAAACAAGGATGGGATTAACATCAAACCCTGATATTTACCATGGGCCAAATTCTCCTTGCCTGACAATACAAGCCATGCCTTTGTTTTCACTACTTGTGTAAGCATGAGAAATAGAAACTGGACTGTTCACAGAATATTAAATAAATGATACAAGACAAAACAACCACTGTCTCTGATGTTCAATAATGAATCCTGCTGATACCAGTGAGAGCTGCTGGACAGTATTAAAACTTGACAGATATAAACTGACAAGAGAAGCCCCCCAGATATTTTACATCAGCATAGCTGTGTATAAGTTCATACAGGGTTTGATCCAATGCATGGCCATGAATGCTGTCCACATTTTTGCAGTTCAAGTTGTTTAAAGGCATCCACTCAGAAGCAAGGCCAGTCTTAACCTGCTCACACAGAAGCTCATTGACTTCAAAAGGAAATTTGCTTGGGCAGTGTTTGGTCTTAGAGAGTATTTAGCTCATGTATCTACTATTTAGATCAATGTAGCAGCAGTCATGATACATAAACATTGCTCTCTTAGGAGCACTCAGCAGATGAGTGCTTGAAAAGAAATTGTGTGTGGCTTTGGACATGCTGGGGTATGAATACCAAGGCTGACAATGCTGTGTTTCATGGCACAAAAAACAAGCCAGAATTTAAGTCAAGAATTAGCAGACAGAGTGGATTTCTTACTGGAATTTCAGGCAGTGAAGAGAACATTACTTCTGAGCCTTCAAAAAGAAAACCAAAGGCAATCAGTTTTACAAACTGACCTGCCCGATTGGTTGATGTTTTTTTGGAACCAGACAGCACTAACAGTTAAATCTATGAAACCTCTCAAGGAGAAAGAACACAGTTAATGACAGGGTGAGACATTTTCTACTGTTTAATGCTTGATCTAAAGCCTGTTCTGTTTGATGGAGATATGCCTGCTGGCTCTGATGGATTTTTAAGCAGTTTCCTCCAACAATCTTGGTTTGTTATCTATCAGAACACAAGTGAAACAAAGCATTTCAGATATCCTAGGGAATCACTTATGTCTCCTCCTTGATAACAATTTGGACTATTTTTTTTTTCCTAGAAAGATGAAATCAGTTCTTTGAATGCAATTTCTGTCACCCAACCAGTCAGCATTGGTCAGATAGATACACCGTTTCCAAGGTATGTACAAAAGTTCCAAATGGCAAAAACATTAGAATTCCTGTTCTTCAAGAAAAATAAGGCCCCAGCCAGGCCCCACTATTCAAGTTCTTTTCTTTTTGTTCAGACAGTGCAGTGTTGAAAGCAATTGAAACCGTGTCTACAGACAGCACTACAAACATGCTCGTTGTTGATATTAAGCTGACATGTGATAGCTGACACTATACAGTAACAACACGTGTACCCTGCATTAAATTCTGGGTAAAAAAAAGAACAAGCTCAAATGACTTCTTCGTGTTGCCCTCCTCTTGAACATCCACATCCATTTGTTAAAGTCAGCTCAAATAATCGTTATATGAACATATAACGAACATATCCTTGCAATAAACACGCAATGTAGTTGTATCATAAATAACTTTTGTCATGCATTCTGGCCTTCTTTGTTGCCTTCTGACATGTTCCTTTGTATTATTTCCACAAAGAGTTTATAAAAAAAAGAAAACCTCTAAGTCATGCCAATTATTTTTTAAGGAGAAAAATATTAATAAAAAAATAGAACCAGTCAGACTAAATACCTCACAAGATGATATTAAAAAAATAAATAAATTTGGGAACAATGTCTGGAGACAGGCAAGACAAATTTGGATAACCGGAAAAGTTTTATGAAGGGCTATTTTAAAAAAAACTTTAATGAAAGCCAAAAAGTATGTGTGTCTGTATGTGTGTTTTAAAATTTTCAGTTCTTGGCAGATGCTAAAAAAACCCCCAAAACACATTTTTTTCTCTTTCTCTACTTAGTAGCAAAGAGGTGCAACTATTGCATTTCTGAGCAGCTCAGCCTTGTCAGTGTGCAAATGTCTTTCTAAGGCTGGTACAACTCTGGTGGCACCCAGAAGGGAAAATGTGGTTACTTAGAGATATTTAAGATTCAGAAGACACCTATAGCATGTAGGCAGCAAACGGTAACTCTAGGCTCCCAATTTCCACTGAGTTCAACTGGAAACAGAAATGGAAGAGTCATTACCACTCGGAGTTGGAAAAACCCTCCTCTGGGAGATGAGGGCTCCTGCTGACCTCAGTATTCAATAAAAACTCTTTGCTGAATCACAAGGGCAGGCATTGCTGATCTGCAGGACTTGAAATTCTGAGAGGTGGTAGCTCAGGAGCCAGCCCTGCCCAGGGCTTGCAGGAACACAGCAGTACCACTGGATTTGGATGGCATCATCCAGGTATTCTGGAAAAATGTATCCTAATCCATAAACTGTGATGTGCCTATCTTTGAAATGATGATAACAATAAAAAAACCCAGGATGACCAACCTCTACCTACCACCCTACTTTCACCAAGAAGAACAAGAACGCCTGTATTCCACGTGTGTTTTACGCCATCCTCTACTCTGAACAGAAAACCCAGCATGAATTTGCAAAGTATTCATCATTACAAAGAGATTCCTGTATCCAGCAGGAGTAGAAATGACTGTCTAAAAATCTTTCATTAAAGGTTTCTCTATAGTCACTCTGAACTGCTGACACTGGTTTTGTAGTCTGGAAATCAAGGCATTTTGCTGAAAGATGGAATTGCCCCTCACAGCATGAAAAATGTGATTAAAATATCCTGTCAAGGTCAGATGTTATTGCCCTTGAAGAGAACATTAGCCACCATGTTCCCTGAATTACAGTCGTGTGCTGCTAAGGCCTTTTTCTTTATTGGAGAAGGAAGGGAACATTTTGTGTCTGTTCTAAAGTAAAGGCCCAATTCTCTGCTTTCCGGCAGGGTGGGATGCTCAGCCCTAGGAAAGGTGCTATGCTACTCCAGTAACAGAAAGCAGCCTCAGGTCTAATGGACCTATTGTGGGTGTTACACATGGAGAAACCTTGCAAGAGACAAACTATCCCATGAGGCTTCCCAGTGTGTAGGGTAGATATAGATGCAAAGGAAGAGCCAGGACTCTTCCACCTTTTAACAATGCTTAAGCTACTCAGCAAGCATGAACTAATCATCTCTATACTTACTTATGGCACTGTATGCCTATATTGTTTCCATTATTTTTGTGTGTACCATATATCTAAAAATAGTTCTAAAGTCAGATGTAGTCCCAAAGATTTCATAGACAATATCCATATCTTTTAATGTACACAGGTACTTACATACTTTGCTTAGAGCAGAAACAACCAGGAGAATTTTTATTCTTTGTAATTACATGGCATATGCACCACAAATGTATATAATGAACAGAATCTACAATAACAATGATCCTCTGTATATATATATATTTTTTTAATATATGTAAAAATAAAACAAATCAGACCAGGTTTACAACATAAGAGGAGGAAGATTGAAGGTTAGTAAAATGAGCTGATGATGATCTGAAAAATATTTTTCGCTGTGTAAAAATGGCCTCTCCTTATCCAGCAGATTCACTCTTTGGTGTTTCTTTGCCTTCAGCAGGACTTCATTGACAATACAGTCCTTTCACTGATTGTTAGCCTCTTGGAAGAGACAATTAAATTCTGTCATTTTCTTGCACCATCAGCAATATTATTGTCTAATGTTTGATCCAACATGTCCTTAGCAAACCACAGATATAAATCCTTGAAGCTGTGGCATTTCAGGCTACATAAATGAAGCTAGTTCAGACTAATCCATCAGACTCAGTGTAGCAATCATTAGAAATATAAAATGGTTTTCTTCTTTGAAAACTGGAGGTTGAGAACACTTTGCATCACGGCTGGAATTAAGAGACAGTATCATTTAATTATAGAAAGTAGGGCATGAGAGGACCTTGACAGGTCATTTAACCCATGCTCCAGGTCCTGGATATTATCTAAATCACTCCTAAAAAAATGCCTCTCTAAACTGCTTAATCATACCTCAGGGTAAAGCCTCCCAAACAAAATGAGGTTATTTAAGTTATTATTATTAGGTTATTGTTACAAGGTTTCTCCTACTATCTAATGTAAATATTCCTTATAATAACTTAAGCCCATCGTCTCTTGATAGCTATAGATGAAACAAAGAACAATTAATTTCTTCCTCTCTTTAGCAACCCCTTCCACATTTGAGGGTCTGTCACAGTCTTCCTTCTGCTTCCTTTTCTCTAGAGCAATCCTCTTCCTACAGAAATAGTAAAAATGAACACTATCCATTGTTACTGAAAACAGTATGTTTAAAGATCATCAGTGCTTTCTCGGGAGAAGGTTAGTTTCCGGCTTTTTAAAAGAAGGATAGTGTCAGTTCCTCAAAATATTGTCCTGGAATTGGCAGACTGCCTAGGGGTAAACCTGCCTCTATCTTTCTTTGGCAGCTAAGACTGCTGAGAAAGCCATAGTAAGACCACAGTTCACACTCAGGTTTATCAGATATCTCCTAGCACTTATGTAGCAATCTGGCCATCTGAAACTGAATGGTTGGTACTGATGGTGGCTCTTTTTGCTGGTGGAAAGGATGGACGTGTGTTACTGATATTTTTCAAACTCTCCCACCTGTAATATTGCACATAGCACAGAGATCTAGCGGGTGGAGACAGAATTGTTCCCTAAAAGAAGCACAGAGAGTGTGTGTGTCTGATGTTTGCTATAGGCTTGTGCTTCAGGACTGCCTGATGTCACCAGATGGGGATGGGGAAAGCAAGGATGCTGCTTTGAGCTTTGGACCATATGATGGTGATAAGACCATAGAACAACTCTCATGAAGAAGTGATGTGCCAGGTCAGGTGATGACATTTGGTGGACTTGGTAGTGTTAGGTTTACGGTTGGACTTGATGATCTTTCCAACCCAAATGACTCTATCATTCTATGATACAGGCCTGCGGTTAAGTCCCACAGTAGGACCTGAGTCTGGAATGGACTGGAGTGAGTGCAGAAGGCATGACACATGTATTAAACTAGGTCTCACACTGCGATCACAGGAGCTGTGCCCTGCACTGGCTGTGTGTTTGCTTCAGGCTGGATTCAGAGGTATTAGTTCTGCCCTCCAAATCCTCATCAGATCTTTGGATCTGTCTACTTGAAACAATACTTGTACTGCTATCACAGAATCACAAAATAAATGAGTTTGGAAGCGACTTCTGGAGATCATAGAATCATAGAATGCTTTGGGTTGGAAGGGACCTTTAAAGGTCATCTAGTCCATCCCCCCTGCAATGAACAGGGACATCTACAACCAGATCAGGTTGCTCAGAGCCCCATCCAGCCTGGCCTTGAATGTTTCCAAGGATGGGGCATCTGCCACCTCTCTGGGCAACCTGTGCCAGTGTTTCACTACCCTCATTGTAAAAAATTTCTTCCTTCTATCTAGTCTGAATCTACCCTCTTTTAGTTTAAACCCATTACCCCTTGTCCTAGAGCTACTGGCCCTGCTAAAAAGTCCATCCACATCTTTCTTATAATCCCCCTTTAAGTACTGAAAGGCTGCAGTAAGGTCTTCCCAGAGCCTTCTCTTCTCCAGGCTGAACAGCCCCAGCTCTTTCATCCTTTCCTCATAGCAGAGGTGCTCCGGCCCTCTGATCATTTCTGTGGGCCTCCTCTGGACCCTCTCCAACAGGTCCATGTCCTTCCTGTGCTGAGGACCCCAGAGCTGGATGCAGTGCTCCAGGTGGGGTCTCACCAGAACAGAGTAGAGGGGCAGAATCACCTCCCTTGACCTGCTGGCCATGCTTTTTTTGATGCAGCCCAGAATACGATTGGCCTCTGGGCTGTGACACCACATTGTTGGCTCATGTCCAGCTTTTCATCTATCAGTACCCCCAAGTCCTTCTCGACAGGGCTGCTCTCAATCCCTTCATCCCTCAGTCTGTATCAGATCGTGTAGTCAAACCTCCTTCGTATAGTCAAACCTAGGATCACCTAGAACAAGTTGCTTGGGGTATTGTCCAGTCGGATTTTGAGTATTTCCAAGGATGAAGAACCCATGACATCTCTGGGCAACCTGTTACAGTGTTCAGTCACCCTTACAGTAAAAAAGGTATTTTTATGTTTAAGTGGAACTCACTATGTTTCAGTTTGTGTCCATTGACTTTCATCCTGTCACCGAGCACCGCTGAGAAGAGTTTGGCTCTGCCTTCTTTACTACCCCCAGTAATGTATTTATGCATACTAATTGGATTATGTGTCCCCCCTCCCCGCCCCACCCCCAAACCTTCTCATCTCCAGGCTGAACAGTCCCATCTATCTCAGCCTTTCCTCATTTATCAGATAGCCCTTCATAGCCCTTCTCTGGACTCACTCCAGTATGTCCATGTCTCTCCTGTACTGGGTAGCCCAGTACTGGGTCCAGCACTCCAGATGTGTTTCACTAGGGCTGAGCAGAGGGGAAGGACCTCCTTCCTCCACCTGCTGGGAATATTCTGTCTAATGCAGCCCAGGAGGTTATTTGCCTTCACATTGCTGGTTCATGTTCAATTTGGTGTCCACCAGGACCCCCAGGGCCTTCTCTGCAGAGCTGCTTTCCAGCTGGTCAGCTGCCAGTCTGTACTGGTGCACGGGGTTATTCCCCCCCAGGTGCAGAACTTTGCATTTCCCTTTTGTTGAACTCCATGATGTTCCTGTCAGACCATTTCTCCAGCCCACCGAGGTCCGTCTGAATGGCAGTGCAATCATCCAATGTATCAGCCCCTCCTCCCAGCTGTGTATTGTCTACACTGTATAAGACTGCTTAACTCTATTGAGTTTGGTGGGAGCTAGTGGAACTTAAGGAGTCCCACGAAATACTCTTATAACCACTTAAGTGATTTAAGGAGTCCCTCAGCTTGTAAAGTGTTGAAACTCTCACTTGCTACCTCCCTGTACTTTTAAGTCTCTAGATCACACTGAAAAATGGGCTCTAGGCCAGATGACTATCCTGGGAATAATTGCTATGACCATCTATCTTTCCATGTTTTGTAGACCACAGTGTTCATACAAAGTCTGTGAGAATTTTCGTGTGTGTTTATGATTTGGATTTTTAATCCTTTTCTTTTTTGTAGGATGCTCTAGCATTTTATTTTTTGTCTGAGATTCCTTGAATTGTCATTAGATGTTAAAGGCCACTAAGCTCTGACTAAGCACCTTGCACATTCTCTGCAAATCTGCAACTGCTGAATCCATATTGTTGTTAGCCAGAAGGCGACAGTTTGATTTCCAGATTATAGTTTGAGTTTTTAATGATAGTAATTAGAAAAAATGTCTCTTAATTAATGGTGTGTGTATTTTCCATTTTTAAATTGCACCTATAAACTCTCTTCAGATATATACAAACTTTAGGAACATAGTAAATATTGTTTTGACTTGCAAATGTAATTGCTGAACCTGAAAGCAAGTTGCAAAAAAAAATACCAAAACATAAAATTCCACAGCATTGCCTTTGCTGAGTATTTGTATCTATCTAATACAAATATATGTAAATCTGTCAAGTGTTTTGAACCTTTATAAATTTAAATACAGGTTATTATTCAGTTCTATTAGCTATATTGGTTGTTTTTGGTTTTAAAAAAAAAATCAACTATGTCAAATTTAATTACAGAAGTCTTGTGTTGCAGAAGAAAACCAGAAGTGATCTCAAATACTCTTCCTTCTTGTACATCATCAAAAGAGTTCTTTAATAAATGACACTTGGATAGATGATTTGTAAATTCAATAAGGAAGTTAGCATGTTCTGGTGCCATGGAAAGCAATCTGGCCAGCAAAAGCTTTGTTTGCTTGAAGAGGAAAGAACAGCTACCTTAACAATCTTTGTACTAAATTTCAAGGCCTTAGGCCATCAAAAAACTTGAAGTTATTCCCATCTCTATGCATATGAGTGCTTTTCTTGACTTTAAAATAATTGGCATAATGTTAAGATACATTCTTTTACACTCCTTCTTCAAAGTCACATTACCTCTAAGAGTCCTCTCTTTAAAGCTTTTTAATGTTATTGTGTTGATTTTTGATGGGATTTGGAGTAACTCGATGCTTACATTAGATATTCTACTATGAAGGAATAGCAAGGAAGAGTGGCTGCCATCAGATAATGTACATAACTATCCCTTAAGAATAAGTAGACACAAGTACATTTTTACAGGAAAGAAAGTGACAAGTCATTCGAAAAATAATTTCTAAACACGAAGAGCTATTAAGATTATAAGAAGATTATTGAAGGTCCTATCATCCTGTACCATCACATAGAAAATGGGAACACTTCATGTGTTCTTCTACCTTTTCTTGTAGCCTCTCAGGTGGCTAATGAAACATAGCAGAAAAAAGCAATTACATTAGTACAAATGAGATACATATAATAAATTCTTCTTCTCTTCCCATTATTGTCAACAAGCTACTATTACTCTAGGGATTGGGGAGAGCATGGAAACTATCATAGCATCAGTCAGAATGGCCTTTAGCTACATTCTGGAAATGTAAAAAAAATTTTACAGTAACATCCTTGGGCAAGATTCATATGACTTAAGTTTTGCCTAAGTCTCAACAATTTTCACTGGCTACTCTCAAGGACCTTCAGATCTTGGAAGAATCTACTGTAAATCTCTCCTGTCCCTTTTGGGATATATTGCTCCCTTAATGCTTCAAGTATAGGCTACTGTATGCGCTTAACACCTTGATCAGGCACACCAAGTATACCCCTCCCTCCCACTCAGCTTCATTGCAATTCAGAGGAGGGCAGGCAGGCAGAGAGGCTGCACCCCTGCAGTGCACTAAAAAGCATTGAGGAACGTCTTTGGAATGCAATCATCTAAACTGCCAGAAATGTTGCAGGTGTTGTTCTGGCCCTTGTCAACCAACCCTCCCTCTGCAATTCCCATGTGTAGTTCAGCAGTTATTATAGACCTGCTTTTCCCACCTCACAGGTTGGATGCAGGCACCCTGTTTGGGAGGAGTTCATATGGCTACAGCCTTTGGGGAGAGGGATGGACTGAATCCAGAAACGTGTCCTAACTTTGCTGAACTCTTTGGGCAGCACACAGCTCAACCCGAGACCTACAATCTTTAGAAAATTTCACTCAGTGCCCAGGAAGGCGGGAATTTCTTCTTGCCCAAGGGCTTACAGCATTTGCACAAAGATCAGGACTTTATTTCTGGTTTTCCTCATTTCTAGGTGAGGCAGTATAAATTTATGGATCCCAATCCTAGGAAAGAGGCCTATTAAGGCAACAAATTAATCAAGGTGGGAATCTTCTCAATTCCTCTCATTGAAACTGGTCCACTGCATGGATGTGAAAGCAAGAAGCATGGAATCACAAGGAGGCCAGCTGAGGAGGTCTGTAGCCCAGTGCTGTAAGCACAGCCTTGTATAAACTGTATGACATCTACTTTAAAGTCGCCTCAGCACAGATGGACTAATGTAAGGGAAACTCATGATCGGGCTGAAGTAGAATAGAACAGAACAGAACAGAACAGAACAGAATAGAATAGAATAGAATACTTCAGTTGGAAGGGCTCTGCAACAACCATCTAGTCCAACTGCCTGACCAACTCAGGTCTGACCAAAAGTTAAAGCATGTTGTCAAGGGCATTGTCCAAATGCCTCTTAAACACTGACAGGCTTGGGGCATCAACCACCTCTCTAGGAAGCCTGTTCCAGTGTTTGACCACCCTCTCGGTAAAGAAATGCTTCCTAATGTCAATTCCCCTGGTGCAGCTTTGAACCATTCCCACACGTCCTATCACTGGATACCAGGGAGAAGAGCTCAGCACCTCCCTCTCCCCTTCCCCTCCTCAGGAAGCTGTAGAGAGCAATGAGGTCACCCCTCAGCCTCCTTTTCTCCAAATTAGACAAACCCAGGGTCCTTAGCCACTCATCATAGGACATGCCTTCCAGCCCTTAAGAGAATTATGTGGAACGTAGTCTTTTAAAAAAGAGTAAAGTTATATGCAAACATTCCCACTACATTCAGTGTATTCACTATTTAACAAAAAATGTGTGTGGCTGACATAAGCCAATACAGTATTCCTCTTTTGATGCATCATGGAAGGTGATGGGCATGTTTTGTACAAAAAACTCAAAGCAATTGAATGTATTAGTCACATATTATAGCAACTGAGAAAGGCAAATTTTCAAATCAAATGAAGCACAGAAACATAAAGTGATGTGTGGGGGTCAGCACAGGCCAATGATAAATTTGGTGATGAAATGGGAATGATCCTCATTCCCAGTCCATAACTGAAATCTGGGGTGAATATTACTCCTTCCTCTAAAAGAATATGCATATCTGGCACATTAAATTAGATCCATACTGAACCCATGTGGGATGATTTCTATGTCAATTATAACCCTATCTAGTACGCTTATGAAGGTTATTAATACTAATAAGCATTAGAGGTACTTTCACATATGACAGAGAATCATAGGATAGAAGAATGTGTATGTCTAGATCTTGCACAGTTATTTGAATAACTGCCATGAGATCTAATTAATTTCTTTACCTAAGATCCTTACTCCAGAGTTATAAAACACCTGGTACACAGTATAATATCATGTAGTTCTTCTGTGATGATTGATCTTCCTGATTATTATTATATTCTTATTTGCATTGTGATGGTACCTCTGGATTGATGGATGAGGCTCCTACTGTGGTAAACCTAAAGCAAGCAGCACAGACAAGATAGCTCCATCCCTGAGTAGCTTCCAGGTAAATAAGCAGCAGAGTTTGAACAGAGGAGAAACAATAAAGTGCCTGGAGATCAGATCTCTCCAAAGAAACAAACTGATTTTCCTAATTAAGATTCTGCCAGTGTTGAATGCTTCCATCGATTTTAGTAAAGAGGGATTTCTGCATTTTATTCTTAAGGGACTGTGCTGTTAAAACAAAGGAAAGTGAAGATACAGAAAAATCCAAAACTGTAAAGTAATGATTAAATCAAAACTGAATAAGAAAATTGAATAGGTAAAAGAAGTAAATCATTAAACTCATTAAAATAGTCTTTCATTTATATGGGGGGCAACTGTTCTCTGGATTAAAAATAAGAGCATCATATAAAATTATAACATGAGCATCAGACTGTATGGGAGAAGTACAATTGAGGTTGTGAAAAAAAAATTGGCTTGGGTTAGTTTTGCTTTATTTTTTACACTGGTATGTTTCAGCTGTTTCTCAGACTGCAGCAATGGTTAATTAATTAACTCAGCAGCCTTCCTCTCTCCTCTCAGGCTAACTGTGTGAAACCTTGCAGCAAAAGAAGCTGGCAAATGAAATAGCAGCACTTCTTAAAATAGTTACTAATAAACAAAACTCGCATGATGAAATATTACTTGATCAGCCAATGGCTGCCTGGCTTTGCAGTTCACCCTGTGTACGTTTCCTGATACTTTTTGTTCTAGATTAGACAGCACCACACTTGTATCTCTGTCTGCAGACCTGGGTGTTTGGAGATATAAGAATGACAGAGCTCACTCCAAGAGATTCCTGGAGGAGCTGGATGTCCACGTTTGTGTTCTCTTTCAGAAGAAATGCCGATTCAGAGCACAGCTTTCCCTAAAGAGGCTCCTGAGAAATGATCTTCTTGGTTCACCTGAAAGTCCTAATGTCTGTGGGATTCTTTATATTACACTCTGTGGGCTTTAAATAAGGTCCCTAAATCAAGCTGTTGGGAGTCTCCGAGTCAGGCCCTAAAAAGATCCCTTGGTAAGATCCTTAGTTCCAAGAAATGCTAAGTACTCAGTACTTTTTGTGCTTGATCCCTTTTGACCAGCCAGGTCCCTTTTATCTCTGGTCTGAATGCGTGAGGCTGGTACCAAAATGCTCAAGATTCACTGCACCACTAACTCAGCGATTTGCATTCATCTCCTTCCTTGGGATAGATTGCAACTCTACAGTCCCTCCTGTGCTGGGGATGGGTACAAGCTGCACTGCACCAAGAACAGAGCAAGTGAAACAAAGTTTGTCTCTGAAGGAAGGGCTAGATGAAGGAAAAAAGGCTCAGAAGCCACAAAGCAAGGTCCTTGTGCACCTCCTTTGCAGACACATGGCTACTAGAGTTTAAGCCAGAAGCCTATGCTGAATGCCACCACGCTCTTATGGTTCCTTACACAACATGCAAAAAGAATCTAATGCCTCTAGATTAAATATAAAATAGCCAATGTAATGAATGGGAGGAGAGCTAGCTAGGAAGCAACTATGAAAGACAGAGTATGTTTTAAACCTCATTTTCCCCTGGGATTTAGAGATTCACTGCGAAGTTCTTCCGCTATATTTGGGCTTCTCAGCTCCAAGCCCCCTTCCCCTCCAGCCCAGAGGGCACTTGCTATATCTTTTTTTTCAAACACTGATCAGGACCTATTATTGTCCTTTAAAATAGCTGTATATCTTCTGTATAGCATCTCAATGACCGGAGGCTCACCCCTTATTCAGTATCTCCTGCCTCCCTAGGAAATGCCCTCCCTGTAGGCTGTATTTGCTTCTGAGGAGCTGGTGAGGCAGCAGATAAGGAGGGAGAGAAATTATCTGGGGAAGCTGCATCACTCTGAAAAAGAGATTCAAGATTGATCGGGTCAGAGAGAGGGAACCAGACCGTACAGTCTGCTGGCTGGGACATGTTCTTGAGGGAGTGATTTAATAGCATTATATAAACCACTAAAATGTTCAGCAAGGACACCACCAGAGATGAATTCCTTAATCAGTTGGTTACAGAATCAGGGTTGTTAATTTTTTCTTTTTTTTGGCCCACTGGATGTTAATCTTTTATCTTCCTAGAAGAACAGCTGTCCTAGGAATGGGGGAAGGTTTGCTTTGGAAACTCACTGGTGAGGTAAGAGAGGTGAATTTCATTCCCCTCTGGGGAAAAAGGGACTTAAACCTTGGTCTGCCACATCCCAGGAACATCTTCATACCACATTTGTTACACAGAGGAAGAGCACAATCCCCTTCTCATCTGGCTTTGACATCAGGCAGGCACTTTGTGTGTAGTACAACCCTAAAATGTGTTCCCGCTAGAACAATGTTTGGCTTCTGGCTAGGCTGAATGGTAACTTTAACGATGAGTCATTGAGGCACTTCATGGGATGCTCAGAAACAAAAGTGCAGTTAAGTGCAAGAGGACGGCGCTTAAAGAAATGTGATGTTAACAAGGTGCCTGCAGGGATGGGGTGCTAGGCAGCGACAGAGTATGGCGGTTTGGGTCTGGAGTTTCCATCGGCTTAAGCATCACTTTAAAAGCTTATTTCCTTTCTGTTTACTAAAATTCACATCTTACATGAAACATTCTAGTTTTTGTTGTGCTTAGCCAGATATTCTGGAAATAAGGAAAATGGAGGAAGGAGTCCTTCCACTCCCCGCCTTCTCTGCCCTCTGGAAAGAGAAGACTCCATTAAACAGTTCTAGTTTTGCCCTCTTCTGTTTCCTGTTCAGATCACATCATTGGCAGGGTTGATAAGTGCAGTAAGAGGATGGACTGGAGATGTTTATCCCCTTCAGTCTTCTGTGGAGGCTAATAAGGATCATTCCAGCATCATCTGCTGTTAACTGTCAGCTCTAAGTGCGCTGCTCCGGTGTGTGATTATTTTGCATTAGATGCTGCTATTTTAGAGCATATGCCTCTTTCTAGGCCATGAGAAACAACAAGCAAGCGATAAACAAACCTTAAAAACAACCCAGAAGCATCCTGACAGCAGAAAAAATGTCACATCAAATCTAGCAAAGTAACTTCCACTGAGAACAAGTGTACTAACTGTTGTAGGCTGAAACTCACTGATAAAAGCAGGTTTCATTCATGTTTCTGCCCGAGTTCCTCCATTTTGGAGGAACTCTCTGAAGGCAATTAATCATCAAATTGTAAATACAACTAATGCATTTGCCCTACTTAGCACAACAATGATACAGCTGCTTCAGAGAAAAGTGTATCCAATTCTAATCTAATTATGCTGTGACCCACTGATACCGGTCAGGTGATATTACAGGATATAAAAGGAAACCAGATCATAATCCAGTCTAAAATCACACGATCAGGTTATAGGTCACCCACAACAGCCTATGGCAGAAAAACAAATAGTAAATAATGCTATGAAAGCAACCATAGGGATAAAGGTGGAGTGGTTTGATTCTGATTCTCAAATGGTAGCCAGCTTTGAAATATCCTGATACCACACAGATTTAACAGATACTCCACAAGCATTTGGCAGAAATTTTGAAGAGATGAGTGTGTTTTGTACATACTCATATACTGATATCTATGGTTAAATTTTGGAAAACATGTAGCTGAAATACGCATGTGAAACCTGTCAGTTGCCATTGTATAATTATGCAGATTTATCTCTATAGGACTCCTTGTGACTTCATGAATTCTGCCTTTTTGTCTATTAATAACCCTGAGAGAAGGTTGGGGGGAAAAAACAGCAAGCAAAAATCACTATATTAATTCACAGAACTGCCTAGACTTGGAAAGACATATGCTAACAGAGGGAAAAGAATTAGTTGCTCCAGTCTTGGTATTACCCACTTCAAGGTTATTTCTAAATGTATCTTTAAGGTTTTATTTAATATGTGTAATTTAGGACTTGATCCTTCAAGATATCCCTTATGCAGGTGACTTACTCACAAGAGTAGGCTTACTGACTGGTGGAATTTACTCACATGAGTGAAGAGTGCACAGACAGAGGATTAAAATCCAGAGTATGTTTGTAGCTTACATAATTCCAAGCCTGTCAAAATTCATATCTATATTATCATCTGCCTATGTTACATAACACTAAGGAGCTCTGAGTTGTTTGTTCTTCCCCATATGCCTAAAACACATACACGGTCTTAGAAATTTTGGATTATATACTACATTATCATCAAGGAAAAAGTAAGAATGAATGCAATGCAAATTAAACTTTCATTTTGGAGAACGTCAGAGGCAAACACCACCCCCAGCATGGTATCTGACCAGGCACGCAAATCAATGCACTTTACTTGTTTACCAGTAAGATCTTGCATTTCTCATTTGTTTCCTGACAGACTCTTTAGTCAAGACAGTACCAGTGTTGCCTTTACCTAAATCATGGTATCAGGCTCTTTCTTCATGCCTCTCCCCTGCTTGAGCAGCAGGACATTGCTCCGTATTTCAGGCTGGGGTCAGCTGGGTTTAAGTGTGGTCATATCTCCCCAGAAGCACTGAGCACTTGGCAGGATTGAAACTAGTGAGTCTACGTTTCTTTTGTTGTGTTTGGTTTTTTGTTTCTTTTTAAAATTTACTTTCAAGGCAGTCTTTCTCCTTCACCTTTACCTAGGATGCTGGTTCAAATTAATTTTGAGAAGCAAGGGAAGAAAAATCACATGACCTCTTAAGTGTTACTGCAGGAAAAGATGGTGAACAGTGGGCATTATTTGTATTCATGATAATGCATACTTTGTTAACTTCAACAAATAGCTGAATCAGGCAGTAGTACTGCATGCTTGTGTTCAGCATTACTAATGATTTGAACTGCTTGTGAACACATTTATCAATGAAAACTAAGATTAATTAAGAGATTAAGTGAAAACAGATCACAGCACTTGATTTTCCTCTTGTATAAACTGTTGTAACTCTATGAGTTTAGGTAGACTTATAAATGATTTATAGCCGTGTGACTGAGAAGAGGATCAGAACCATTGTGCCTGTGGATACTATTGGGTACAGTAATAAACTGACTCCAGGGTAGACAATTCCTTCTGTTCAGAATCGAATTCAGTATTTTCTCTGCATGAAATCCTGGTCTCATAACAATCTGTGGAAAACCCATCATCTGTGCCATGATCAGAGCTTTACCCTCTGCTTTTTCTTTGATGGTATGTTTCAGTTCCTGGGTTTGGTCCAGTGTAAGCAGCTATCTGCATCCAGAGGCATAGCAAGATGGTCACAGGTATTGCCACATAATCAAATAGTTAATTTAGTCTTGAAAGGCTTCTCTGAAGGGAAGATGCTGTATTTTACCTGGGAAAATAAGTCCTGTGATAAAAGAGAGTGCTTTGCCTGCAAGATCAAGAAATCTGTGTTGTCCCAAAGATTTCCTATATAACCTTGATGACACAGTCATGTAAATTCTCTGTGTTCACCTGTAAAGTAGTAGTTATATACCCTCCATCAGCCGTAAAAGCCCTCATTCTCTAACACTTGAAAGCGCTCTGCAATACTCTGGGAAAAGTAAAAAAAAAAAAAAAAAATGGCGCAACACTAGAAAATAACACAGTAGGGCTGCGCCTCTCCCTGGGCGCCGGGTCCGGCTCCCCCAGAGCCCCCGGGCCGAGCGGTGCGGACACAGCGCCTGGCGCCGGGAGGCGCGGAGGGGGCGCGGGGGCGCAGCCGGCGGCGGGGGCCGGGGCCAGGCGCGGGAGGGGGCGGGCAGGCTCCCGCCGGGGCCGCTGGAGGGAGCCCCCGGGCCGCGCAGCACCGCGCAGCGCCGCGCAGCGCCGCGGAGGCTTCAGCACCGCGCCGGCGGACAGCGCCCGGGCGGCCCCGCTCCGCGCCCCGCGCATCCGGCCGCGGCGGGTCCGCGGCGGCCGTGCGGGAGGGAGCGGGTCCCCGTCCCCCTCCGAGCTCCCCCCTGCAAACCCCGGGGCGGGGAAGGATCGGGCCTCCCCCAAGGGGGTTGGAGGCAAAGGGCTGAAGCGGAGCCTAATTAGGCGCCGTTAAGTGCGTTCCGGGAAGGCGGGAGCCGGTGTAAATCAACACCGAGGTGTGGCAAGCCCTGCGGATCCTGTTAAGGAGATTTATATATGTAGTTCATGAAAGCAATCATCTGGCTGGTAATCGCTCATTGTGCACTGCTCAAAGGCAGTTCATTCCCACAACTGGCAAGGTACCGGGCTGCAAAATGAAGATATTAGTATCTCTCCTGAGAAATGTCTTTGTTAGAAATGTCTGTGGGAAATGTGTGTGTGTGTGTGTGTGTGTGGACTGGCTAAACAGCCGTGATACCTGTGCGTAATGAGATAGCAGCGCATTACTCATAGCTCCAGGATAGGACATGGGAGTAAATTAAGAAATCAGCATAACTCACACAGCTTTTGACCCAGCACTAACAGCACCAGCAGCACATGGGAGTGGGACACGGCGCGCGGCTGCACTGCATTCATCAGCACGGTACCAAGAGCTGAGGAACAACTCTGCACAGTCTAGTCGTCTCACATCCATAGGGCTCAGCCAGGCACAACACACTGGGGCAGCTTTTCCCAAAACAGGGAGAGCCTGGCCTCTGGGAAGTGAGGTCAGGCAACCCACGGCTAATATGTGCGTGAAGGAAGGGGATGGATGGACAGAGGTAGGCAGGGGTTTCAGGAGGGCCAGGGTCTGGGGGAGGTTGATATGTCCCAAGGACCATCATCATCAAAACTTCCAGGTGCAAGATCAGCCGCTTCCCGGCTGCACATCCCAGCATTCATGTAAAGAACATGCCACCAACAACGCATTCCTCTGCACCCTCCCTCCTTTGGGGATTATCTGCCAGTACCTTCACCCCCTTCTCCCTAGAGACAGCCAAACGGAGATGATCTGCTGTGAAATGTTGGCAGCACACAGCGGTGACAGTCTGGGAAGGGGATGATGGGGGGAAGGGAGCAGGAAGAATCTCCAGGATTAAGTTGCCCTACAAAAGCAGTGTTTTCTTGCCTTGCAGGGATGTCAGGAGTTCGGTGCATTCTCACTTTCATGTGGAAGAAGCCAGGTGAGTGAAGTCAGGTTAGTCCTGGTTTTAACTCCTCAGAGCCATATCTTGCCCGGTGCCTCTCAGTGGTGTGCACTGCACCACCACTCCCCCATGTAACCAGTACCTTGTCCTAGACATCACTTGTAAGGATGCAGCACAACAATGTTTGCCCCATGACCACCAGCAGAAAAGGCTTCTTGGTGCCCTCCAAAGACAGCCTAGGATCTCACACCAAACCTCCAAAGGGAGCTTTCCCCTGATTTCACTGGGACACTGCTTTCCTCTCCTGGCAAAAGAGCGGCATGCTTTGCTCCTGTTTTCTCATAGCCCAGATCAAACTGTGCTGCACATCATATGAAAGTACCAGTCCTCCCAGCAGATCCAGAGTTAAAAGGTATAATCAAGTAAAATGAGAGATGAGCAGTGGGAGAGTTTGGCCAAGACAGAGTCATCTCATGCCATGGACCACTGCTGGAAATAAGGAAGGGGAATGATAAATGACCCATCCTCCCCACTTGCCCCAGGAGTTCCTCTCCCCAAAGCTGTTTCAAGGGACAGCAGCGTAGTGAATGTACAAAAAGCAGGGACAGAGTGGTTAGGAAGTGTGTCCATCCCCGGCTTGAGGTGAAACCTTGGGATAGGCAGTGGGGGAGCAAAGAGGGGGAGAGGAGAAGGTTGAATTTTGCCTATGGTCTCCCCTCCAGGTAATGAACCTCTGAGCACCTGCCTAAAAGGGAGAGGATCTTTTGGGACTCCCCATGTCTCCTCTCACCCAGAGTACTGGGGAAAGAGGAAGCTTCCCACCCTTTCTTCACCACGGTACCTGGTTGAGGGAAGTCACAGCCAACCTGGGGATAACCAGCTGCATGACGAGCTGCAGGACAGAGGTGACCAGCCCAGCCAGGATGGCCCAGGTGAGTGGCAGCGGGAGCATGCTGTAGGTTGCAAAAAGCGTGAAGAGCACATAGCCAATGCCGTCCCCAAGGAGGCCACAGCCCAGGCCAGCCGCCAGGATCTGTGTGGCCATGGCCACCCAGGTGACCACACCGCTGTACTGCAGGTAGGTGTACGAGGTCGTGTCCTTCCTGACCACCACTAAGGCACAGATCACCACCTCGATGCCAGTGAAGAAGCCCAAGAGGATGCCCTTAATGGGGTCCATGGGAGCAGAGGCCAGGGTCAAGTGGAGGAACAGCAGGGTCAGCTTGGTCAGCACGTCCAGGATGTTCATGACCACCTCAGATTTGCGCCGCTGGCCCAAGAAGTAGCGCTGGTAAAGGCGCTCCAAGTCCCGAGACTTGAAGGAGTTGCGGAGAGTGGGGAAGATCACCCCGCGATAGGTATAGCCCCAGTTGAGGAAGAAGTCGGAGTTGCTGGGGGCACAGTCCAGGGGCAGAAAGCCCAGGTCCCCGCTGCTGCTCGTGCGCTCCGGGAAGACTTTGGTGCTTCCGTTGTTGTGGCGTTCGCCGCCCAAACTCCGGCCGGCCGACTGCCGCCGGAGGTGGTGGTGGTGGTGGTGGTGGTGGTGCGGCGGGTGGGGATGGTGGTTGGGGCAGCAGGTCTCCTCGGAGCTGAAGCCTTTGCCCCCACCGCTGCTGCTGCCGCCGCTGCTGCTGCTGTGCTCCTGGATGAAGCGCTGCTCGGTGATGTGGCGCACGGCCGTCTGCCACAGCAGGCGCTGGGGTCTGCCGCTGCCGGGGGGGGTCCTGTTGATGGTGTAAAGTTCATCGCTGTCGCTCAGGCACCGCACCTCCGAGAGCTCCATGGCGGTGACTGGCGGGGGGCAGAGCACCGGCGGGGGGGGGGGAGGTGTGGGGGGGACACCGTCTTTGGGGAGGGGAGCAGGGGGAGGGATGGAGCCGCGGGAGAGGAGGGAGGGGATGGAGAAGGGCGGGTGGCGGCGGCGGGGTGGCGGTGGGGGAATCACATTTATAGGCAGGTCCCTGGGTCCGGAGGTTTGGCTGGCGGCGGGGCTGGTTTGCCGCTGGGGTCCGGGGGGCGGCTGCGCCGGCTCAGCGCAGGCGGCCCTCGCCCCGCACCCGCGCCCGCTCCCGCGGCACCCCGCGGAGCCGCATCCCGCGGAGCCCGGCTGCGGTGCAGCCCCGGCGCCCCGGCGGGCTGGGTTCGCGCCCTCCTCGGGGCGGTGAGCAGGGAGGGAGCCGAGCCGCGGGTCCGGAGAGGAGGAGGGAGGAGCGGAGCATCTACGGGCGCAGCCCCGCTGCCCGGCGGGCGATCCTTGGCCCCATCCGGAGGCTGGAGGCGCGGATGGGTGGTGGGGAGCTGCCTTGCAGAGAGCCGTTCACAGCGGGCAGCTCCTCTCTCCGGGGATCCCGGGGCTCCGCTCCGAGGTCTGGTCCCCGGGAGCTGCTGTAATCCCCGCGGCTGCGGTCAGCGGGAGCCCTGCGAGCTCGGGCGGGAGGGGAGAGGCGGCCGGGTCGCGGGCATCCTCGGTCACGGCGCCGGAGCCGCCGGCCGGGGGCTGCCCGCCCGCATCCCCCCGGCGGAGGGGCATGCCCCGCCGGGCGCGCCGCCCTGGCTCACGGGGCACCTCTGCCCGGGGGGGGCTCGGGGCTGCCATCCATCGCAGAGGCTCGGCTTGCTTGGTAACGAGAAAAAAAAGGAGGGAAAGAAAGAAAGGAGAAAAAAAAAATCCCACCAAAAAAACAAGCCTAAAAAAAGCGAAAGAGCGGGGAACGAAAATCCCGCCCTAAACTCAGAGCTCTGGGAAGACCGCTGGGAGAATCCCAACTTCTCCGCGGGTCAGGGCAGGGAGGGCTCCGGCTCTGGGGCTTCCCCCGGCAGCGGGGAGGAGGAGAAGGAGGAAGGGGCGAGGGGCTGCAGGGCGGCGGGGAGCCGGCGGCGGGCGCTGCCCCGGGAGCCGCGGGGACCGGCACCGCGGAGCCGCCGCCGCCGGAGTGGTGCTGCGGGCGGGCGGCCGGCCCGGGAGGAGGCAGAGCCCGGCGCGGTCAGCTGATGCCCACGACGTCGGCGGGGCTGCCCGCACCCCCCCTGCCCGGTTAAAGCAGCCGCAGCCGCGGCACCGGGAGGGGGACAGCGGGGGATGGGGTGGGGGGGCGGCGCAGGCTCTCTGGTCCCAGGAGGCTCCTCCGTGTGTCCCTTCGGTTTCTCCAAGCTGCAGTTCTACAGCTGCCCCGGACTGTCCCGCAGTGCCTAGCAGATTGGTCCATCCCTTATGCTAAGTGAGAGCTGATGCTGAAGTCGGGCATCCCTCTCCCCAGGCACAAGGGAGAGCCACTTCGGGCCTTGCTCGGGGGTGACCGTTCTTGCCCAGGGTGGGGGATCCTCGGAAACCATTCCACCTCTGCCTGGGCGAGCTCAGACCCTCTGAGAAAGGCAGAAAGGCGCTGTCACTGCCAGGACTGATGCTCTAACCACCCTGTGTTAAGTGAGGGTGTCTGTATGTTTGATGGCTCCTAGCCTGTCAGCATTTACGTTAAAGCCACTGGATAAAGAACAGAAACTGCCCCGTGCACAGAGACTGGAGTTAGAGCCACTCCTCACTCCCCCATGTTGGCAGATGAAATTGTCCCTGTTCCTCTGCTTGTGGGCTCTGTCTGTGCTGGCAAACATGGATGCTTTGTGCACGGTGGCACAACCTGGAGAAGATGACTAGGAAGCAGCCGTCTTTACCTCTCCCATCCCTCCTCTGCCCAGAATAAACCTTGTTAAAGTGGCTGAACCCTGTCCTGGGAGAAAGGCAGTTTTGGAGCTGAAACCCTGCTGGTAGAAACAGCTGAAACAGATATAGTCTACACATTAGACTATTGCAAATTAAGGGAGAGGTGTTTTCTTTGTGTTTCAAAAGACAAGAGTGCTGCCTGCTGAATTCTTTGAGATAAATGTGCAGCTGCCTTCTGTCAGCCCTGAGCATGTGTGTGGTCAGAGGCACTGCCTGGAAGGGAGCTGTGCTACCCTGCTCAGAGCTCTGGCCTCTGTTGGGAGTCTGGGTGCTTGAACATGGCATGTGATGCTTCACTTTCAGTGGGCCTGAGCCTCCATGAACACCCCTCCGACTGTCATTGTTTAATTCACCTTTTATTATTATTGTAAGGAAGGCATGGAGATTTAGGAAGGATTTCACTGATTGTTTCTGTATTTGCACTACAATGGATCTGGGGACTCCAGCCAAGTCTATGTCCCATGTGTGAGGCAGGTTTTATACATATATAAGCAGAGGAAATTCTTGTTCACGAGAGCCCAGATAAGGAATGAGTGGTGCTTTTGTAAACAAGGATGGGTCTTTCCTGTGGTTCAGCATGACCCTGCTAACCTGGAAAGGGTTAATACTAGCTTCACAATAATAATAGAGACACACATCCGTACTCCTAGATAATTCCCATGGAAATTGCAGCACTACTTGAAGATGGAACAGTTACTATAAGTGGGGAAGTCTTATATAAAGACTTATATGTTTCTTTTATATAAGAAATTATAATTATTAGTAGTATTACCCCAGAGCACAGAAAGAAAGCATCTTGCTCATCCAGATTGCTCAACACAAATCATGCTAAATCAAAGGAAAAGGAGACAAATATGTAATGCAGCTTAAGGAGATACTCATTCAAAAGAGATAAGATGAAGCCAAGATAGGGAGCTCTCAGTTCTCTAATGTTGCTGTAATCGCTGAATCAGGGTCCTAGCAGGGTCCTTGGGCCCCATGGCAGAGTAAGCTCTACCCTCACCATTGCTCCTGCGATGGAGACTCTGTACCTCCCCAGACAGTCTATTTCTATGCTTCTCCATCCTTACCATTTTCATATCTAACCTGAATTTTCCTTGCAGCATTCACTAAGCACATCACTTCTTGTCCTGTCCACCATGGACAGGGAGAACTGATTATCCTGGCAGTACTCTATACATATTTAATGAATGTCTCTTCCATCCGTTCCTTTTTCCCCTTCTCATTTCTTAGGCTAAACAATCTAGCTTCTGTCATTTTTTCCCCCACAGGTCACATTTTCTAGGTCTGTGATTGTTCTTTTGGGTTTTTTTTTTGGATTCTGTACACTTGTTTCCTGATTTTATTTTCTTTTTTCCCCATCTGTGAGATGCCCACAACTCAACTCGGTTCTACGGTGGAAAGATGTCTTATGTCTAAGAACTATGTCTTATGTTCTGCACTCCTATTTATACATCCTGTGAGATATCTGCCTTCCTCCCATCACAGGCTTATCCACAGCTGATGACCTACTGAAACTTCTTTGCCGTCCTCAAGGCCTGGGCAGGTGTTACTTGCTCCATATGTGCATAACAGCCTACATGAAGTATCTTGCATTCGCCCTCGCGAAAATGCATTGTAGTTTTTCCGTCCTATATGCCCAATTTGCTTAGAACATGTTGAATACTAAACCTGCCCTCCTCCATGCCAGCAGTCCTCCCCAGCTCTGTGCCATCTGTGTGTTTGGTGAGCCTACTCTCTCTTCAGCCATCATGGCAAAGTAGTGCAGTGCATTTAGGTAACAGTCGGTGTGCACATTTCTTGCACGTATTTATTTCTGAATCTCAGCCTCAGAAGTACTGGACAACTTTGTGCAGGGCTACCAGAGGGGACAAGATCTTTCTGAGCATAGGGACCCAGTGCAGCAATGCTCTAGGCTCTGCAGAGGAAGGAGGAAGGCTGACCATCCTGGGGAGCCGGAGAGGGATGAGACTGCCAAAGCCCTGGTTGCCACTGAAGGGTGGACAAGCTGGGGGTCCAACCAGGTCATTTCACACATGCTTCCTGAGTCCTGTAAGTCCTGAGAGGGCTCATTTGGTCCTAGATTAGTACTGTGCATTATTCAATCTTTGTTGCTATTGGATTTTTTTTTTCTAAAATAGAGCTAAATGACTTGGCAGTGTCACAAAATCACTAAAAGCCATTTAAAAATAATACTGTCACTAGAAGGCTTTTGAAGGATGAAATCAGGCAGAATTCATTCCTCTTCTGTCACCTGAAAGTTTATGTCACATTCCTCTCCTCCTTCCCCGTCTCTACCCACAGCAGTAACATTTATGTACACTTTAATGTTATGATATTTAATCATGCAAATAATGATCTCATTCACTTTAGTGGGACTATTTATGTCCTCAGGACTGCAAGCCTGGCACTGTGCTCTGCAAAGCACTCCAGGGTTCTCCAATAAAGGTA
Source organism: Platalea leucorodia (assembly GCF_965183815.1). Taxonomy (NCBI): domain Eukaryota; kingdom Metazoa; phylum Chordata; class Aves; order Pelecaniformes; family Threskiornithidae; genus Platalea; species Platalea leucorodia. The sequence continues at coordinate 10,161,714 of NC_138823.1, read as the reverse complement.
GCCTCAATATCTGACACATTATGAAGGAACACTTGTGTTACTATACATCTTTTTTATTTAAATACAGATTTCACAGAACAATTAAAAAAAGGAAAAGTGAACAATCGACAGATAGCCTATCTATCTCTTCATGCACACGTGAAATGTGGAACTTCAATAATGATGGAAACGACAGAACATGAGCAAATTAGCTTTGATTTCCTCCTTACCTTTTTTTTTTGCCCTATAACTCCCTCTTTTTTTCTTTTCTCCTTGGCAACAATTTAGACATTCTAATAAAAATGAAAAAAAAAAAAAAGAACTTCTGGTATTGATTGAGTCTCCTTTTTTAAAACCTGTCTATCATTTTTCTCAAATGAATGCATATCTCAATACGATGTCTGTATGAAAGCAACCAAAGGGCATAAGGGAATGGATTAAAAATTGTAACACTAGCTAGTAAAAGCACTCAGACTGATTAATGAAAGCCATGGTAAAAGAAAAGCAAGGCTTCATGGACTGAAAGATCAGAGAGAAAGAGGATGAGGACACATAGCTTAACAGATGATGGAAACAATCAACATTTGCTGGGGATTGCAGCTGATTTTTCTCAGTACAGTGAAAATATCAATGAAATATTTTAAAGTTTGCAGGCAATGAAGCTAAATTATTGCTTACCTCAATGATACCATATGGCAAGGGAAAAAAAAAAAGAAAAAGGAAAAAAAAAAGAATGAAAAAAAAAAATTACGTCAGTTATAGTATAAAGAGGTAGCAAGAGATGTCAGTTTTAATGTCTATAATTTAAAGGAAGATTTTTACTTTTTTTTTAGTTTTAGTTTTTCTTTTTTCTGTGCATGCTGTTGCTTCTCCATGTTGTGAAGCAACAGTTCCCTCATAGCAAACTGATTTCTTCTCTCTCCCTCCCTTCACAGATACACATACCCACATACAAGGGTCAGAAGACAGTCTAAGCATGTGGATTTTATAGAGGAAGACAAGGGGCTGGAGATGAACAATTTGCATTTGAATCAATGGGTGGAGCTGTGTTTTCCCCCCTCTCTCTTCCAGGTCTACTCCTTCCTCATCCACCCAGTTATTGCTCCAGCTTTTAAAATGGATTAGCAGCTGTGACCATCACAAGTCTTTTACTTATGACTTTGTGGGCACTGGTGCTGACCAGGAATATATTAGCCAGGCTGTTTTGTACTGAAAAATATTGGTCTATCTATTCAAGCAATTGTTGCAGTTTCCCTGAAAATTAACCTTCAGAAAGGTATTAACATAATGGAAATTTTCAAGTCTCAGAAAAAAAAAAAAATAAAACAGTGAATTTAAGTTTTTCTTTTTCATATGATTCTTTCAGTTTTTCATTGTGGATGATAGGTTTTTTTCAGAATCAGAGATGAAATGTGACAGAGTCCATAAAGCAAACAAGATTAATAACAAAAGAAGATCATTCTTCTTCATTGGGAAAGAAGGGCCTTTATCCTAATTCAAAATCAAATGCAGTTTCAATAATTTGAAAAAAACTTCCCAAACCAGAACTGTTGTCCTTGGCATTGCTGTCTGGGCCACCCAGAAGTTTGCTTCACCCTTTCACCCTTTTCCAGCCAGGTTTCAGAGAGTAGCTGTTTCTTCGCTCGTCTCTCTCCCCTATGCATGCCATCACTCTCCTGCAATGCTGTTAAGACTCATGAATCCCTGGAGCACCTGCATTGCTGAATGAATAGTACTTTTTACAAAGCAGTAGGCAGTTCTTGATGCTTTATGGGATTCCTTTGAAGAAGAGATTTTCTTTCTTCTTTTAATACAAAAGACCTTTGACTTGTATGTTAATTGCAACAGAAGTTAAAAGGAAATGAACTATTAAATTCACCTCTCGATGCACTACAAGTGAAATCTTTACAATCTACAGCAGACAAACCATTCACAAGCATTTTATTCTTGATTTGCTATCTGAAGCAGCAAGTGGTAGGAGTGATAGCCCAATGGATGAAGCTACAATTGATAGTAATACTAGAAAGGACACTTGAATTTGAGACATTCAAAAGAAACTAAAAACCTAAAAAAGCACATGTAAGGCTGTTCTCTATAACTTTTTCATGTGGAATAATAATCCCTATCTCTATGTAGGGGTTTTCACAAGCAGATCTCAAAGCGTTTTTCTTGTTACAGGATGGAGATGTTTCCTGTGGATGTATACAATAAATCTAATTAAGCTGCAAATAGGGAGCTGTTATATTGTGTGAGATTTTAAATCCATCCAGATCAGTATCCTGCAGTTACTGCTGTATAAGACATATCCTAAGAGGAAATCCCCCTGTCAGCCAGATCAAAGGGGGGAAAGTCTGGTAGGGTTGTGCATGCATGTGCTTATGTGTGTGTATTAAACCTTGGAAGAGGAACAAAACCTAGAATCGTTCATGTTTCCAAGGGAAAGGAAATTCCTTTTTGTTTCTTCTCCTTCTTCTTCTGTCTGGGGAAAAATAATTCTATTAAATTTTTAAATAAAATATGAAGCCAGCTTTTCAGCTCCTGGGAACTCCTTTCTTTGCATCCCTGTTTCTTTCATGAACTAGGGAACCTGCAAGCCCTGGGATCATTGCTTGGGCTTCCAGCTATGGTGGGGTTGCAAGGATGGTAAAAGCTACAGAAATGCTGTGAGTCTGGGCTGAAAAAGACTTGTACTATGTCATCCTAAATGCAGAGCCCCTGAGTTGAGTTCTCAAGCAGCTCTTTATGGAGCTGACAGGAAGCCAGGCAAGTTTTTAAAAGAACCTCATTTATGTTTCTGAAAAATTGTTTTATCAGATACTTTGCATATATGAATGTGTAGGTCTCTCTGTTTTGCTGGCCTGCAGATAAGCACAAAGTTTAATTCAGCTGGGTTCTTAGGCAGTACTTTTCCCCAGCAACAAAACTCTTGCCCCTTGTTCCCTTATCTTCTATATGAAGGTTTCCTGCATTAGAAAATGGAGAGTATGTAAAATAACCCTTTAAGTGACTTGCCGTATCACAGAGAGAGCACTGATGCCTGGTGTGCTGATATTAACAGTGATTTATTTCAAACAGAGCTCCCATCATAACTGAAGCATGTTAATCTGCTCATTGCCAGTCAAGCTGGGGATGGTAGGTGTTCTTAGACAAAATGTTTAGGAAGAATCGTTGACTCATGGCAATCTTTAGTCATTCTCTGAAATGATACTATTAATGTGTATGGGATCAGCAGAGTACTTGTTTCTCCATTCTATTATCTTGTTTTTACATTCAATAACATTTTCCTTGGCATAGGGGGAGGATAACAGATTCATGTTTGAGCAATTATTTGATATTGCATTTCTCTAAATCACCAAAACCTGTCATTTTCTAGTGTTGCAGGATTTGCTGTAGCAGATTAAATCTGGTCTCCTTTTGATAGCAATGGCAGATTGTTGGTGCTCCAGACGAAGATTTAAAACTGGCCTGTAGGTGGTCTACCCTACACATGAGATTAATTTGATCTTTGCTTACATGACTAGGAAAGGCAATGCCAGCCTTAAAGGCTGCATATACTCTGTTTTCAGCATCGTGAGGTTACTAAGAGCCAAGGAAAATATTGTCTCATTGCCAGGTAACGTGGGGATCTACAGAACATCCAAAAGCCTTTTCCAGGAAACAGGCATGGAGAATGCTTATGACACCTATAGGGCTCTAAAGCCAGGTAAAATAGCTTCTTATGAGAATTGAACCACAGGTACTGTTATTGTGATTAGTGTTACTTATAGTGACACCATCAATAATTTACACGGAGGATGGTTGTGGCTGCTCTCAGTTGTACGGAGAAGCAAACAAAATTATTTGTTCTGGCATCATAATGAGAGACAAAATATCTTAAATTCCAGTGCTTTGTAAGGAGGAAGATCCACATTACACGACACTCTGCTGTAAGATTTTTGGCATCTCTCTAATCAAGACATTTCCAGTGGATGTTTTCAGCATGCAGCAGCTCAGACATTTTGTTTTAGCAGTAAAAGAACACTATGGTACTACTGCCTGTTGATCCCAAGTGTTACTCCAATACGGTTCACATCATAATATATGAGATGCCTCTAAAATGAAAGCCCAGTGTGTTTTTGATTGCTTTAAGCGTTTGCACATTTTTTTCTTTGAATTACAGTCTCAACTTGTGACTACAACCCCATTGCATAATTCTCTCTAAAAATGTATAACAAAACATTTCTGGTTCCAATGGATTTGCAGCCCAGGATGGGACACAGCACCTAGACATAGTGAAGAACTGTGTGGAATTATAGATAACAAAAGAAGTATGTGTGGGAGCAGTTGTGACCAGTGCAGTAAGCAATGGCTTTTACATAACAGTTGACCTCTTTTGAGATCTCTGCAGGAATTATGGCAGGGAAGTATGTATACATTTAGGGGGCAAGATGATAGCTTTCCTCATTTTTACAGAAGCTGACAGAGTATTAGCAAAAGGCTGGCAAAGTGGTGAAGCTTTAGTGCCACAAATTCAGGATAGAAAATTGAAGTCTGTCTTCAGATTTGAACTGAGAATTGTCCAAAACCACTCCAGCAGTAAGTGTAGTCCTGATCACTCAGCTTGCATATTTTTGCCAGCTGAAATCAGGAACTCTTAACAAAGTTCCTGGTGGACCATTTTGTGTGTGATCATAGATCATTGACTTTTTTTAACTCCAGTGGCATTGCATTATTTACACTTTAAAATTTCTACCAAGGGTACAAGCCTGGATGATGGAATAAGTGCTGTTCTTACTAAGTACCAAGCCAAGCAGGAGCACCAGTAGTTGAAGGGCACAACCAAATTTAAAAATAATTTTGGCTAAGTCAAGATATGGTCTAGAAAAGCAAAGAAAAGAACAGAAGATGCAATTCGCTAGGGGCAAGTGGAAGGTACTGTATATAGGCAGAAATAATTGGTTACGCTAGCACATGATGGGGAACAGCTGCTTAAATAGCAATTCTGCAAGAAATTATCTGGGGGTTATTGAAATTGAGCCAAGAATGTCATGCTGTTGCAGGAAAAACATTGTGGTGCATAAGCAGAAAGGTAGTCTTTTAAGGCTTGTGAAATAACCCTTCCAGTCTGTTCGATACTGGTAAGGTCGTAGCTGGACCCTGTCCAGTTGTAGGAGTACAATACGAGTTGGAGAGTCTCTGGGGGATGGGGACTGGGGACATTCCCCTGGTGGGGCCGTGCAGGCCCAGCCCAGGTCATTGGACACCTCTGTGCGGACAGAGATGGGTTGAGGCTGAGACATCAGCCTGCGGAGCTGGGGACCTGCATCTTATGGCATCACTGGGGCAGGGACTGATGGCCCTGGGATAGGCCGTGATGGAGTCCTGGGCCATGGGCAGGAGCGGGGGAGGCCCTGGGTGAGGTGGATCAGGGCCAGTAAAGAACTGTTGGTGCCCTCAGGGGCCAGACACCAGTTTTGGAAAGTGCACATCAAGGAATACTGGACCTTCCAGAAACAGTTAAGAGAAGTGTGATCTGAGATGTGGGAAATGTAACCAGCAGGGAAGTTTGAAAGGAACACTTGTTTAGCTGTGTTCAGGTGTTCCCTTCAAATGTTGCCTCCTAATAAAATTAAAGAACAGTATTATAAGAATAGTAAAGAAGTAAAGCAACACAAAACAAGTATTAATGTTTTATAACTGTAGGGGATATTGCTATTTAGGTATTTCTATCTGACTGATACATATTTCACTAGAGAAAGAAGGCATTCAAACTGCATTAGTAATTTTCTGAAGAGCGCGGTGGATGTTACTTAGATGTGATGACACTTGTCATCACCATATGTAAACTTTATGCATAATGTATTCTTGACTCATGTTCACCTTTGCATTTCAAAACTTAATTTACTCTGTGTTAATTTAAATTGTACATACAGCAGTATGGGAAGGGGACAAGTTAAGAATTTCCTTTTAAAGAAACGTCAGATTCTAGCAGCTCTATTTTAACAATTTCTGCAGCACAGGGAGGAATTCTTTTCTTATCCTTGATGGGCTATTAACTGTTGAAATGTAGGTACTCATCTTTCATTATTTCAATAGCTCAGAGTGGTAGATGCTTGTACATTTACTCTCATATTGCTTTGTATTTTTGCAGACCTCAGTATTTTGTATGAGCTGAACATACAAGGCCATGTTCTGATTCCATTGAGACTCTCTTGACTCAGCAAAGAGAGAGGCTGGCAGAAGTCCAACTACTTCTCTCTAGTTCTGTGTTTGGCATAGAGCCAGACCCAACAGAGTCACCCATCCCTGGAAGGAGACTAATCCCCAGGAGGCAGGATTCACGCTTTGGGGTACAGTGTGTGTCTATATGTATTTTATTTCTTACTGTATCTTAGAGCAGTGGTGTAGCAGAATGAATGACCATTCAGCTGGACCTCCCTTTACTACCTCTCATTTGCTGTAATGGTTCCTCGGGAACAGCAGAACAAAGGCTGCTGCATGGCAGCACTGAATCCTTTAGCTGTTCTGAACTCATTCGTTCCCAAGCCAGCTCCATTGACACCTGTTCTGGTCTTCTCAATACAGAAATGCTTGCAAGCATCTTACTTTGCTGCACTCCCCTGGGAAGCACTATTTTCACCCAAAGAGTAAATTTATTCCACCTTGCCAGCTTGACTCCCAATTTATTTTTATATAGCCATGAAGCATCAGTGCTATGATGAACTCCAGACGCCTGAAGCTATAAAATTCTGACATTGATATCACTGAATGATTGATACCATTACTGACAATCTATGCTCTGAAATTCATTTACTTGGACACTGTGGAATGGGACTTCCATGCAGGCAGTGCCTGTAACCAAACAAAAGGACACTTCAAAGATAGGTCATTACAGAGCTTTTGCTGCCTCTTTGCAAAGTAGCAAGCAGAGTCAATTTTTCCACATATTCTCAAGTGTGACATCAGGGAATGCCTACAACTTGTGCATCTGTGTTTCAGCGTGGCTCCTGACAATGCACCAGCTGAGGACTGTCAGGGAATGACCCACTGGGGTAAATCTTGGTCTAGGATAGAACTTTCATTTTGCCTCCTCCTTTTACTGTAGAATGAGGTTTCCCACAGAGGAAGTATATTGAGGAGGTGGATTCCCAATAAACCTAGCTCATCCCAGGATCATGTTGTGGATGTTACTTTCCTTTGTCGTGGCTTTTCAGAAGCTGATGGTGTGGCGAGACCACAGCACAGCACACAAGGAAATTCTCACTCCAACGGTCTCCTGAGTCATACAATAATTATAGTATGAGTCCAGAAAAGGTGAGAAAGAGAATGGCAGTGACAGAACCTGGGAAGACGGAGGTGCTGCCAACTTGGGAAGATCTTTGTCGCTTGAGAGGTGCCAGGGTTAAGAGATTCCTGAGAGAAGGAGGTCAGCAGCATGCACTCGTGCCACATTACATGAAGTGAAGAAAACAGCCCAAAGGAAAAACTCCAGACACTACTGTCCTTTTTCTAGGAGAGGAATTTGAAGACGGTGTGGTTCAAACCACTGAAAGGAGAAGTAAATTGTAAGCAAGGAAATATCAGACAAGTATATGACAAGTATGGCCCAAGGCAGGAGCCTGAGATAGAACCAAAGAACAGTGCTGGTGTTTCACTCAGTGCTAGTCATAGCATAGTCAGGCATGTTTGACCAAAGATTTATTTTCCCATAAAACCCTACCAAGAAAAGGTTTGTTGGCTTTTCTTGTATCAAAGATACATACCAAAGATATTCCTAGCAGACATCTAGTAGCTTAGATACTCATCTGAAATAAGGGAAATTTGTCTTCCAACTCCTATTTTGTTTGATGCAGAGCGCGATTTGAAGCTACATCTTCAGATGTCTTGTGGGCCCCTCATCACACAGGTGCTGAGACAATCTGTCTGACCCATTGAGTGTGGAGCCATTTATACAAAGGAGAACTGCTTGAACAGGAGCATGAAATGGACCCACACAGAGTGACCCTGCTCTTTCCCAATACCTGTGACTGTCCCTCACACTGAAGTAGTACTAGGAGTTGTAGGGGGATATGACAATGTCATTCACTCTGCCCCTTGAAATGCAGGCTTCATTCACCTAAGCACTTGATTCACGTCATACATTTAGTCAGAATTACTAAGATTATTTTGATAATGTCTTATTTGAAACCGCTTCACTCTCTGAATCCTTTGGATGTAGGAAAACCTGATGGGCACCCTCACAAATTTTCCATTTATATTAGAGTAGCTGCCTCAGAAAAACAGAATGACCTTTATGTTTTTTTCCCCCTAAAAGTACAGTGCAGCCAGAGGAATGCTGGATGGGCTGGAGATAGTACAATTTGTATGGTTTGTGCCATTAAACTTGGTAAAAACAACAGGGATTATATATACCTGCAATGTCTTCCCTAAAATATATGCTTTGACATCAGAGGTGTTTGCTGTCCCTGCAATAATTTGGAAGGCTGGAGCTGTATTGTATTAGGCTTTTGATTTCACTGCAATGAAGACGGTGAAATGCAAATGAATATTTCTAATGCAGAATAATAATCACTTTAGTTGGATGAGCAGTAAATGTGCAGAATGATCTAGGCTGAAAACAGGTGGTTTCAGCAGAGCCGTGGGATCCTAAAAACACCAGGCAGAGTTTCAAGTCAGCAGATTAGAAAAAGAAGAGATCATTATCTATGTCACAGTTAAATTCTCCCATTTATTTAAGGAGGGCTGGTGGCTGGGATCTCAACTGCCAAGGCAGAAGACACACTCAAGAGACCCTTTGGGTAAATGAGATCTGAACTTATATAGCTCCTCCGTAGCTTGATGAGTTGGAGGTGAAAGCTACGCTTAAGTGCTGGGAAGTGGACTATGAGGATTAATTGAGTGTCCAGGGAGAATGGAGTGAGTTTCTTGCATTTCTGCCCCACACTTTTAAGGAAGAAAAAAGGTGATGTTTCTCTATTCAGAGAAAGGAGGCTGCCAATAGGGTAAGAAAGAGGCCCCTCTGTCTTAAGAGGAGCAATTAGAGGAGGAAGGTTGGCTGGCCTTATAAAGGCCTGGGAGCACAGAAGAAGAGTGGGAAGTGCATTGGTGAAGAAATGCTGCACAAAGAAGGCAGGAGCAAGGGGATATCTTGGTTGATTGCTCCTTGACATATAGCTAGGAGAAATTTGTTCTAAGGAACGCTTTCTTGCTCCTTTCTCTCCTGGATTCTGTCAGAGCTGCTTGGAGCTGTGTCTATGAATGGGCTGTTTGGTCTGGAACATCATTTACTTGACTCTGACTCTTTCTGGGTGTCTTGCTGATGGCAGCTGATGTGTGGTGACATGCTGGCGTGCCAACCACCATGGTGGAAACATTGTCAGGGCCTCCCTCAGCACAGCTTCCAACTCCTTCTGCAAGGCTGGAGCATCTCTCTCATCTACCCCAATCAGGCCATCTAGTGGGCAGGGACAGAGAAACCCAAAGAAAACAAGGAGCAGTTCAGAAATCACAAAGTACTGTAAGGAATTAAGGACACCATGATGATTGAATTTTAAGTGGCAGAACCACTAGCTCAGCCCAAACTATCCAAACATTCCTCTGCAGCTGCTCATTGAAGGTTTCTCTTCTTCTTTAGTCAGTAATGATGTGCAGCCTGAGCTCACAGGGGTAAGTCCTGAAGTCCTGTTATCAGCCTCCATGACTAAACTGGGAAACACAGTCCTACAAGTATATCTAAGGTTGAAACTCAGACTGGCAGAGAGATGGGCTGAATATGTCTCCAGGTTTTCACCAACTTTGGCAGCAGCTCTTGCAGTGCCTTTAACAGGTCTGTTTTGACTGAGATCTAGAGACTTTTCTGACTCAGCGGCAATCAAAAAATCATCCATGCTCTTTATTTCCTCTCTTTGAATAAAAGAGTTTCTGTTTCCAGTTGCCAAATACAAAATCAATCCCACATGCATCCTCCTGAAGATAATGAAACTTAGCATGTATTGTTCTACAGCTTCAGTCCTGACTGCCTGTCATATTTTCAAGTCAGAGGTAAGATTGAAGGGAAAGTTTTGTTATTCAGTAACCTCCTCCATATCTCTGCTTATACAAGATTGACTTCTTGTTCCGTTTTGCCCAGTTTTCAGTGACTAAAATGAAGCACTGCCTACCATGGGCATGTTTCTCTCTGGCTAAGAGACATTACCATTAGTCTATTTCTTAGAGGTCAACCTACAGGTATTTTTGCTCTGTGTCATTCTATACCTTATATTTCTCTTCCTCCACTGTAAAATAACTCTTGTTCTTCCATCTCCAGAACAAAATAACAGATGTTTTTGTCTCCTGTGTATTTACCTATCTTTGACCAAGTAATACACGACCTCTTCAGTTTCATTGTTTGTTAGTTTGTTTGTTTGTTTGTTTTATATAGTACAAACCCTCATTTTTTGTTTCTTTAACTTGCTTCAGTAGGCATTTTCCCTGGCTTTGAGCCCCACACATTCTTCAAGATCTTAAAACTGTGTTAAAGAGCAAATCCCTTGAGCATTAGAATACACAGGATAGATTTAATTATTTCCTTGACGGGGCTACCAAAAAGACCCTCCAATATAGAGACACTCTCTGCTTTTTCAACAGTCTCCTCAGTATGCAGCAGAGCAGGTGGAAGGAGTTTCAAGGTTGGGAAAAGAACAGCTTGTGTGTACACAACATTATATTTATAATTCTCTTGCCTCCAAAAAAGAGGTTTCTCGGGATAGCTATACCTCTAATGTAATTGTCAAGGATAAGGATGAAAGCTGAATACATCTGATTAGAATCTATAATGTTTTGAACTGTAGGCTGCCTCTCAGATGCATTGGCAGCATCTAGAAAGAGGAGAATTCAGTAGTTCAAGGGAGTATTTTATCAAAGATGTACTATATCTTTATCCCATTGTTGTGGCTCAATTTCTTTGTTTTTCTGATTAGAGTAAGTCACAGTAACTCCAGAAGTAACAGATCAGGACAGATCACATCTTCAGGACAACTCCATGAACTCCTTCTGTAGCTGAGGCAATGTGCATTTCCAAAATGTAGTTTTACTAGCCCATGAGGGTGTCCAGATTCAGATGCTTTTTTTGTCTTGCATGTAATTTAAAACTTCTACTTCACCGAGAATGATAGGAACCCTATCACTGTGCTAACCACCAGTGCTATACTTCAGTAGTCTCTCAGGCTCCTGTCATGTGTGGAGGTTGTTGTGTCAATTTTTTCATACATATGCTCTGTTATTGTCTAATTTAGGATTTAACAAATGCTAGAACAAAGCATGTTGTTTATGTTCCTTCTCAGTGGGCAGTGGTTTCTTGATATTGGAAATCTCGGCTCATGTATGTCAGGAAAACTGATGATGACTCCCCACAGTTGTGTGGCATGTTAATAACAGCTTAACTTTCCATGTCTCCTCCTGCCAGGTAGTCTTCCAAAGCCTTTCCTTCATCCCATATTGGAATACTTAAGCTAACCTTGATGTGCTATTGTGTTATGAAAAGGCTTTTTCTCCTCTCATGTCATGTGAACAGCAGAATAGCACATCTTGGCACTGAGTAGTTGTAAAGATATGTTGGCCCACAGGTGCTAAATAATTTTCTGCCTTCAGGTATGTTGCTCCTGGCTTTCTTCTGTAGTCTCAGACAGACTGAGTATTTTCTGCCTGATGTTCTGAAAGTTTTCAGTGCAACCTTTCAGAATGCAGGATTTTGGAGACCACTTATAAAGCTTCTCACACACTATTTACACCCTCTTTATGTTCCTTTATGGGAGGAAGGTATCTTCATTGGTGTCTGTGATCCCACTGTGTACTCCAATTTATAAATATTTAGGCAGATTCTGCATCTGCCACTGGTCCATGAAATGAATAGCAACTACAACACCAATCACACATGGTCCACTGTCATGGAGCAGTGACGGCTGGCTGTTCCCTAAGGGAGAGAGAGACGGGACCCAAGGATGATCCTAGTTCAGGCAGTGCCATCACTAACAGGGCAGAGTCCCACAAGGTCTTGACATGGTGGACAGAGTTGGGTGCTGGTAACAGGGTCCATTGTCAATCCCAGACATGGCAAGTGATGAAACAGAGCCAGGGTCCATGCAGGGGTTTCAGTCATGAGCAGAAGGTGATGGAGCAAGGGACAGGTCTGGAGATTGGGCTACAACAAGACTGGGCTCCTGAGTCCATCCAGTAGAGAGCAGTAAAGATAGGGCTAGGGACAAGACAGCCATGTTGTCAATGGCTGTTGCAGACATACTGAACTGAACAGTTCATAGCATTCTATTCAGATGCCTATAGCCCCTATCTAAGCTCATTTTAGACACCATGGATGAGTTGTCTGACAAACTCAATATGGAGATGAGAACTTTCTAGGCTGATATAAGAGTCTTACCTTTTTTTGTCTGTCATGCTCAGCTCTGGAAGTCCCTATCTGATAATGGTTATTGCAGATGATTCATGTTCTTTTCCCTCTCCTTTCACCACATGGACAAACCATCCACTGAATTCAAACTAGGACAGGGATTTTATAGGAACATGGACAGTGGATGGGGAGGAAGACCACCTTTGCTCTGGAAACTCTTTAATCCAACCTTTTCCCTTCCTTCTCAGTTATATGTGCTCCAGCCCCATGCTTGCCCCTATGTTATAGCCCTAATCCTCATCTTCAGAATCAGCTTGTGCTACATTGGCAGCACATCCTTGACTATGGAAACTGGGATGCTGACAGATAAACTTGCCCAGAAAGGAGAGCAGTGCACTTAAACTATAATCATCATGAGTCACTACAGCAGCTTTTTAGAACAAAGGGAAGTATTATGACTTGTGCTCCATTTTCAGTAAAAAAGCCAGAACATTCTGCAGAAATCAGACACTATAAAAAATAATAATTTCCTTGGTAGTCCAAATTTTCTTCTACTAGGTACTTTTGATGTAAATTTTTCAGCTAGCACTTGGAATAATCTTGTTTAAGACATGATTCTTTCAAAATTTTAACATCAGGAAAAGGTAAAGATGGGATTAAAAACTGCAGTCTACTCAGTGGGAATACATTTGTCTCAGAAGTAAACACTTTAAAAAAAAATCCATACAAAGGTTTCATTTGGTCTTCCCTTGATGAAAGTTTTTGTAGAGCATGACTGGTTTTGGTCCCTCTTTGTTAAAGCTTATTTGAGACACAGGGAAAAAGAACAAAGTCTTGTTAAGAACTATGAAGTATGCCATAAGAAGACACTCTATTGAGGAGACAAGTGTATTAGTGAAGCCTGGAATTTTAGAATCTCTTCCTGATAAACCTTGAAAGATGAACATGTATGAAAAAAAGGAAGTTTTCTGCAGTAATGAATTGGAAGCATGTAATATAACTTGTTAGTTTTTGTGGAGCAAGGCTGGAAAATGTCAAAAAGCAGTTATAAACAGTTTACAGCTCTGGAGAAGGGATAAAAATTGATCACAGATTTTGGGCCTCGCTTTTGATGAAGCTACACTCCCAACTTGTCATGTCTGATGCCATGTGCTCAATGTGCATACAAACAAATTGCATTTTCACTATACAATCTGTAAGCCATACACTGGCATAGCCAACAAGGTTTCACCCATATATCTGCTGAAGGGCAGGGAAAACCCTTTGTAATTTCTGCCATTGCACATCTAATAAGATATAGAAGCAGCTGTAGTCCAGATTTTAGGTCATTAGTTTTAATGGTCTCTTCAGTTAGGATCCTGCAGCATAAAAATGTCTAGATATTTCTAGATTTTTTAGAATTTCTAGATATTTAAATATCTCAGATATTTACCTAGGAAATGCAAGGAACAGCAGACTAATTGGACTGAAACAGCTGCATGGCAGGACACAGCTGCTTTGATGTGAGATAGCTCCTTCCCATCATGGACCAGCCCCTAACATTCACAGCCGTCCCTCAGAACTGCCGCACCAGAGCTCGCTGCTCTGATCCCCCTGCACAGTCAACATCTGTGGCAAAGCACAAAGCCTGGGAACAGTTTGCATTGACATTAGATAATCCAGGAGTGGGGAGGGGGTGCTTTTTCATTATTTCTCCTGCCTTCACTCTTACCTATTCGTGGCAACACTAGTGTTGTTTTTTTCCCATTCTTTTTAGAAATGGACAGTAAAGCTGCTTATTTTTGTACATGCCAGCTCCTCTTTTTTCAGGATTTCTATTCTTAACTTCTCCAGTTGTAGAATGAAACAATTGTCAAACTCCTACTCACCTTTTACCAGTCAGAAGTATATGTCGTGTTGTTTTCTGTCATTAGCGTCTTAAAGCAGTCTGGAAGTTGGAAACATTGCAATAAGGAGTTGTGACTTTTCTCTCAGAGGAGCTTAAAGGGAATGTTAATGTATTTGAACCAGATTTTAATTTATCACAGTTAAACTGCTACCTGAGACCACAAAAGTCAGTGAGCAGATGAGTTAGTCTTGTTCCCAAGGAACTTTCCTCCTGCCTCCATAGGGGACCAGCCTCTTTCCAATTCTTCAGATGACTTCTAGCTGTTTTGAAGACAAAAACTCTTCCATATGGCACTCTAATTGCACAATAAAAGTGATTTAATTGGAAATAATTACTTTGTTTTCAAAGTACCGTAATTATTTCAGCCCAGAGCCAGCTTTTGGAATACTATCTTGTAAAAGAGTTCACAGATGATGGAGGTGTCTGTTTCATTTTTAGCTATTGTGTACATCCTTCAATTTACCTACTTGGTATTGTTTATATTGCTACAAGGAACTAAAGACAAAGGGCTGTTGGTAAGAGCAGTCAGAAACGAAACAAGGGCAGAGATAAAATATCTTCAAAGAAAATATCAGAAGGCCTTAAAAGAACAGAGGAGGCTTAAAGGAAGTGCCTATTTATCTGGCTGCAGCCAAGTACACAGGCATGGGTTTTTTTCCAATGTTGGGGTCTAAGATCAAAAGATAAGTGAACTCTTACAAACCATTTCTATAGACAGTTTTGGGGGGAAGCAGGAGCTGGCATAGGGGAGTAAGTGATGCAGCAAAAAGCTGCTTGAGGAAGATGTTGCAGGAGTGAGACCAAGAGAGGCAGAAGAGGACCAGGAAGGCAATGAGCCTGGCTGTTCGAGTTAAACAGGAGCATCCGAAATTTGTGAGGAGATTGTGAACTTTACTTAGACTCGATGAAGCTTTGCTCTTGGGCTAACTCTCTTCTCTGGCAGCTGTTTGAGTAAATAAGCAATCCTTCATTTTGACAAAGCTCTTTTACATCACTTTCCTTAGCAGCTGGTCAAAAGCCTCCCAGAAGAGTTTCTTGGAGTTGTTAGTGTGGCTGAGAGAGCGAGACCGAGTTCCAGACCAGCTGTACCTTGACAGAAGTAAAAGAAAGAGTGCTGATTGCCTGACAGCAGTGTTTAAAAGGGACTAAAGGGGTGTGATGCAGAGTTCGGTTTGTATCATGATGGAGATTTTTATTTTGGGTTAGCTTTAGTGCAAGAGTTATTCCAAAAATAGCTCTGGCACACAGCTTACACCTTTTAGACACAGTCATAAGATAGTCTAATGCAAGCAATTCTGCTGCTGAAATATGTACTCACACAGCCTTTGGGATTACTTTAACGATCCAGGTGTGACTCCACATTAGCAGCTGTACTGATGCAACTTTCACCTGTAGATCAGTTTGTAGCGATGTCTCTGGGTTTCTGTTGTCACTCAGTGTATCCAAGCCATGCTTTTATATCACTTCAGAGGCATGATCTCATGCACTCAATTATCCCGGTGTAATGTGAATTGTTAAGGTCATTCTGTTGTTAATTAATTGGTCATGCCACATTAAAATGGCCTCCCTGAAGTCCTCTGCATTACAGATTAATGTGAGCTTCTCCACAGACTTAACAGTTTGAAGTGTCTCACCAGCAATCTAAATGACACTGATGTGCTGGGTTGATAGTTATTCTCTGTATTGCAGGAGGGAAAGTTTTCAATAACGTTTCAGCTGTGTTTGGATGTCTGTTGGAAATAATCTCTCTGAAATACCAAATGAAATCCATGTGCCATAAAGAGAATAAGTAGAAAAATGAAGATCATTTGGCTATGTCTGAAGAGCTCATGTGAGCCCACAGTGTCAGCAGACAGATAATGAGAAGCAATAAAATTGGTTTTTAAAAACATGGCTGAGAGTCTGGGAAGCCACCTGTAGGGAACCTCTAAATACTTGGGCCCACTAAGCAACTGACCATATTGTTTTTAATAATCTCCCAATGTAAACTTGGGGAAGTTTATTCACAAACATCATTGTAATTTCCACGAACAACTAATCATTGCTATTATACTCATGCCCAGCTGCAGCTGGCTGCAGCTAAAAATGGAATGCTGTGTATTTTTTTTTTTCCCCTGTAGTTTGTTTTAGTAATTAAGATTCTGATAATTGGACCATTATTGTGAGAGTGAGAAGCATGAAGGCTTTGCAGAGCTCACCTTGTGATCAAGGTTTTCATGTGAAAAACTTGGCTCAGGGCCTATTGATGGGCAGGATTATTCCCTGAGTCCTCCACTCTTCTTTTGACAGTCCTTTCAGGATCACAGAGTGCTGATACGAATGACTGCTTCCCTTGGCAAGCAGCACTTCAAGCCTTCTCTCTGCACTCCATTTACTTGATTTCTATAATCAGCCTCTTCTCATGAACCCCACTTGTTTTCCTGATCATTGGGAACTCTCTGTCCTTCAGTTAGGATGTAAGGAACATGAGAACATAAAGAAAAAAAATAATCACCATGAGAGTAGTTAACCAGTGGAAGAAGGGCCCACAGAGATAGTGGAAGCTCCATCCTTGGGGATGTTGAGACCTTGACTGAACCCTAAATCAGGCTCTGAGCTGCCTCACCCAAATTTGCAGCTAGCCTTGCTTTGAGCAGGGGGGTAGGACTAAGTATTTCCAGGAGGCCTTTCTAATCTATGGCTTTCTATGATTGTGTTCTTATCCTACGGTGGTTTTTTCCATTTAGTACTGAAATGCAGAAAAGGTCATTCAATCATTTAATCTGAACCCTTTCAGAGTTTTGGCTATGGAAGCTAGGAAGTCCTGAACTGAGTCCAAGAAGAAATGCAAACCTCAAACACCTCTTTGTACATTTAGAGGTTGTCTTTTGAGGCCTACATCCCTGTACACATGTGCAAAGTTTTTATAAAGTGGGTGGAAAATATTGCCAAACCAGATGGGGGCATGCCTTAAACCTGTATTACCAAGAAATGTATGCAGCTCTTGGGCATAAACTGAGCTGGTGCTGCCTCAGCACAGCATAAATTCAACTGCATGTTGCTGGAAAAGGGAAAGAGCTTTTTCTTTCCTCAGGAGCCACAAAAGACTAGTGCTATGTCAGGTTTTGCATACATGCCCTTGGGGCAACAGTGAGTCACTCAGTTGAATCAGACAAAACTTATTGATAAAAGGTAAAAAGAGGGGCTTTTCTGTCTAAAAGTGGGGGCGCCCCAGCACATAAGCCCTTATATTCCCTAGTATCTTTGGAAATCTCTACGTATGTTTTACAAGCTAGTGAAAAGTGGTGGAATTAAGGTTATGAAGCCCGTAAGTCCGTGGACCAAAACCCGTAGGTTCCTGAACTCTATGGACAACTTTCCAATCAGTAAGTGTCTCAACCCAACTGGGACTCTCAGAAGAGGATGTTTCTTGGTTTTTGTTCCCTAGTGAACCGACAGTGGTACCCATCATGGTCCTCTTTGGCTCCCTTTATGTAGAAGTTGAATGATTAGAGGATTTGGCACAGAACCAGGGAGGTTCAGCTTGCATCAACCTTGCTAAGTAAGGGCATTCTCCCCGTCCTTCCAAAGAGGGGCCTCTGGGCCTAGAAAACCCACACAAATGAGGACGTAATTGTCGTATTGTGGTTACAGCACACAACTGAGGAGGGGGAAAAACTTAGTTCTGCTCCTAATTCCCAAAAGCTACTTCTGTGTTTTATTACTTATGTTTCTGTAGTAACAATCGTTAGGTAAAATACAGAAAAGTCTACTAGAGTAGTAAGAATATTATGCAATTCTGGATGCAAATAAAACACATGATTATACTTTGCTTAGTCCGTAGGCTGCTTGAAAGGTATAAATTAAAAGCTATGTGAAGCCTAGAGATGAGACATTAGGATTCTGCTTCAGTTCTTCCCAAGGTTTTTATTAAAAAATGACTTGAAATAAATGAAGATCAGACAAATTAATTTACGTATGAAATGAGGTCTGTTTGGAATTCTCTGATATTTGAGCTGCTGATGAGATAGTTCATTACAAAAACAACAAAAAAGCAAGGCTTATAGGAAAAAGGAATATTTTTTTGTTATTTCAACTAATACTCTTGGAAAAAATAAACAAGTTCTTAGGTAAACAAAACCTGCAAAACTGTAGACAATTATGGCTACAAGAACATTGCTCATAATAAAACAATAATAATGAAGTTTTAATTGTAATAGCCTGAAAAAGTCAACTGACAATTTTGGGGAAAAATAAATGAAAGAATTAAAAAACTGGCTGAATTTCTCAGTATGAAAAAAGTCCTTACAATTTTGATTTGACTTTCTTTTTTTCTTTTGACATATCAGAGAAACTTGTGCAGTTTCAGAAATTAGAGGACACTTTCTATGTCTGTTTTTTAAGAGATGACTCTAGTGAACATTACTGAATGATCTTGAGAGTAAGCACAAACAAATCCAGCAATCTGCATATGAGATGGAGATACTAAATGTGATGTGGGGAAAGACATAAGATCTAGATATCTGAGTAACAGAGCAGGAATTTATCTTTCATTCTTCTTTTACATGGGATAATTGGAAAAGTCAAGCCATTATTTTAAAAAATTATCTGCAATTTTGGACGCATATGTTTCAAGTGATTTTTAGTTAAGATACAATTTTCAGAGTTAAAGACCCTACCTGATGTGAGTGCTTGAATGGTCTTGGCATTTGACCTTGCATGTCTAAATTGTAGATCACAGACACTGTGACATCAGAAATAATAAAAAATACCAAAACAGGTTTGAATTTTTGATCCACAACCTTTCTTAGTGTTCTTAAAAGCCCAAAATGCTCATGGCCATACTCCCACTGAGCTCAGTGGCAATACTCATTTCGACTTACATTCATACATTGACTTGTATATGGTACAGAGACATAGTAGAATTTAATTTGTATTTTTATAGTATTTGGGAAAATAAGCTTGCTTTCTCTAAATGTGTTCATTGTGGACAAAGTGAACATGCACTAAAAAAAAGAAAAAAAAGAAAAAAAAAAGATACACCTGATTTCGTTTATTGTTAGTTTACATTTTCCATTCTGTGATAGTGTCAGAGGTTCTTGGGACACATGGTGTCCCTTTGATGATGATGGATTGGTGATACTATTCCCTGAAGAATAGCCCAGAGCATTCTTTATTATTTTCCTTTCTATTTCAGACATTTTATTAAGCACCAAGCTCTGTTCTTCCAGTGCAGGATTCCATTTGATTAAAAGCAAATGATTCTCTAAGTCAGGTTTGTCTGGTTGAGAGCCATTTCCTATGTCCATGCAAGCAGGTCTGTCAAACTGTGACCCTTCCTCATCCCTGACATGTTTATGTTGGCAAGGTCACAGAGAGAGACGTAAATTGTTTGGTTTGAATAAAAACAATCAGAACATTTAAATCACAAGCAGATCACAACCCAGCGACACGGCAATGGAAATATCTCAAAGTGCTGCCCACATTTCTCAAATGAGATGCTGTTATAATATTGATTTATGGGCAGTGATATTTTAACGAAAGAGAAGCTTGAAAATATCTGCATCTGGCATTGGTTAGGGGATGTCTGGAGGCAGCTGGGCCTGATGCAAGCCCCAGCTACATCTACCCTAGTAAACTACCCTTGTCCAAAATCATCCTTTGATACTCTGGCTGCCTGGCACAGAACAGCCTATGTCCATACTGTTAACTTTTCTTGCTCTCAGAAGGGTGACTGGGTACAGATTGGTTACTGAGAGTAGTTTCTGCCCTCTGCTAGGTCCTTGGGGAAGTGCTAGATGTCCCAGACCAAAACTATGCAGGTCTGAAAAATACAGCAATACGTACAGTCTTGATGTGGTACCCATTGATGTTCCCTCATTCTGTTTAATTTATTAGGAAAGTAGCTATAGCCTTTGAGTGTTTTTTGCTCTGTCCAACAAACTCCAGTTTCCTTGGTCCGGATTCATTACAGCTAGTAGACACTTAACTGAGTGATTTAATGTAAGGCAGGAGCTGAGATGGCCCTATCTTCCCTCATGGAGAGAGATGGAGTCCCTCATATACAAGGTAGATGATGATAGACAACATCATTGCCTTCTTGGAGATACCTGTCTCTCTCTCCAGAATACATGGGAGATTTAGACTGACTGCTCCCTGACATGGGCACCTCTGCCTGGTGCCTTCAGTTAGCCAGGATGAATCTGGGGCTTTGTGTTTCCTTTCTTTCCCGTGGGAGTTGGGAAATGTATGAACTCAGTGAAGTCTGATGCTCAGGAAGTCATCATCCAGTATATTTTAACTGTTCAAAAATAGTTTAAGCAGGTGTGCTCAGTGGAAGTATTCACCGTTCAACATTTCTACTATCAGACTCAATTTTAAGGTATACATTTTTAATCTAAAAATAGGATGCAAACTCAGACACCATACAGACTGGCAGCAAGATCAATCTAGCCTCAGACAGGCAAAGAAAATTGAATGTTCACACAAACTGCTGACTTATTACCTGGAGCTTATTATCAACATTGCAAGAAAGACATAGGAAAAGCTGAAATCTAAGTAAGAAGACTTTCATTTACATGACCCTTGCTACAGAGGAACAATTTCTAGTAAGTCTCCAGATTTGTAGTAAAGGCTACCTCCAGCTGACCTGCTTTCGGGTGGATAACCCAGTGGTTTAGTGCAATTAGAAGTACCTAGCTATTCTTTGCATGGCATCAGCAACAGAAAATGGTATGCCTCCGCTTCACTAGCCCATTGAGCTCAGGAATACCTTAATGCCACAGTTCACATTTGGGCAAACAAGTTTTGTCCTGCACTTTGAGTGAACAAAAAGGAGCCTGACTATAGTAGTACAAAGCTGAATTGAAGCTAAGAATAACCTCTTGACTTTTGGTTTACTTATCCTTGTTTTAGCAATCGTTTTGGTTCTTCTAG
The DNA here is from genome assembly GCF_965183815.1 of Platalea leucorodia. Classification (NCBI taxonomy): domain Eukaryota; kingdom Metazoa; phylum Chordata; class Aves; order Pelecaniformes; family Threskiornithidae; genus Platalea; species Platalea leucorodia. The sequence goes on along the minus strand of NC_138823.1, from coordinate 10,140,571 downwards.
TTCAAGTGGCCTATGTGTTTTAAGACCAAAAAGTGATGGAGAGAAGAGATATCTGTCGGATAGTCTGACAGGAAAATACTGATAATAATAATACCAATTCAATCACTGCTCATGCTGGAGTCCACTGCTTTAATTTTCTAGGTGGGTGGAGAGACACAAGGCAAGACTAAGTGCCTTTTCCAATGAGAAATGTGTCTGGACGGTCAGAGCCCTCTGTTAGCTGCAGGGAGGGAAGAAGTTTAAATCTCTTCAATCCTCTGCTCCCAAAGTGACCTTGGTTTAGAGAAGAGGGGAGGCAGGAGCAGAACTAAGCAATGCCTGATACTTCGCCTTGGAGGAGTGAAGTGGGGAGCAGGAGTGGGGCAAGCACTGGAATAGCCTACTCCTATTTCAGTGTTCTGTGGACACCCTGTCTGATGGCTCATCCCTTTCTTGTCCTCCTGCCTGGCATCCAGGAGTCAGGAGACAGACAGTGGGAAAATACAAGACTGCTTTAAGCAGCAAGGTATTTTGAAACTGAAGGAAAAATAATAGTATTGAGATTTTAATTCATCTTCTGATCTTAGAAATATACAGCACCCTTCTATATTCAGAAGGTCCCTTTTATTACAAAAAGAAAAGAGAGAAAAATAATTCTAGGAATTAGGGCTTCAGGAAATACAAGATATTGTGAGACTGGCAGTTAATCACTGCAGCTGTTAACCTTGCGCCCACATTGTAGGTTTGTTATCTGTCCTGTATGAGGAAAAACACCCGCAGTGCAGCCACATCCACTAAGGCAGATGCAAAGCCCATGAACTTGTACCTCCTTCTGATTTGTGGAGGCTAAGACCCTGGTTCTTCTACAGTGAAATCTAGGGATGAAGTCTCTAGTACCCATTAATCTTCCTATTGAATTTAAAGTCTTCTTGGATTTCAGACCTCAGTTTTCTTCAGTGAGCAATCAAACAGAATATCCCTCCATAAAGCCTTGCTGACATGGCTTTAGGTCTTTTGAACCATCCAAACTGAGATTCTCCATTTGCAATATCCTTTTGCAATTTACTGTGGGGGTTTTAGCAAATATCTTCCTCTAATAATAAGTCAAGATGAAAACTCCAAGTGTTGAGTCTGGTTATTGTGAAATTATTGGTACAAACACAGGGTTTAGTCTATTACTATTACCACTGGCTAGAAGAGAAATTGTTGTTAGAGGGAATCCAACACTACCTGTACTTTCCAAACACATTGCATGTAGCGATCGTTTCCATTTCATTTCAATATCCAATCCATTATTGTCCCTGTTTTATCTCTTTAGAGAGTTTGGAAAAATAATTTCTTCTTCTCACAGCTTTTCTTTCTCTCTCTTCCACCTGGGACCTTCTCTGTGCCAGACCTTTTCTCATGCTTGACACAAACTCTCCATTCCTCTGGCTGACAACATTGCCTTAAACCTCCCTGACACTTCCTTTGCATCTAGCTTTCCCATGCTATTTTCTTTCGGTAGATGATTTGCTGCCAGAAGAAACAGAGTTCTGGGTCATCCACTAAAATAACAAAAGAAAACAAAATGAAAACAAACTCACAGTTTACAAATAGCTGAACTTTTATTCCAGCTTCATTCTGTGTCCCCATCTGTTAATTTAAGAGGAGAGCTCTCTCAGAGAAGAAGGATCCCTGTAGGGACAGCTGCTTCCACAGCCCTGACAACCTCAGGAGGTCACTGAAGGAAACATCCTAAAAAGATATTTAGTGAGCTGTCTCCTGCAAAGAGCTGATGAAACTTTTCATTCCTAGTGTCCTCCCTTCTCCTGGGCCCGATCCTTTACCAGGGACTGCAGTGAAATAAGGGTCCGATTGTTTGGTATTTACCCAGATGCCCACAGAGGCCACTTGGCTCACTCAAAGCACATCCTGCACAAAGGATTGAGGCAGCTGGGAGCTTTGCCCCAAGGTTGTTCCCTTTCCTGGAGTCCAAAAGGGTAGACATTATCCTAAAAAAAAACAGAGAGGGAAAGAATGAAAATTATAACAATATGCAAGCAAATTCATCTTTGATTCGCTCATCAAACCAACATAATAATAATCATTAAAAAGATTGCCTGGATACTTTTTTTTGGTTGGTTGGTTGGTTCCCTCCCCCCCCAGATAAAGATACGTCCATTGTGTCTTGAAATGCAACTGCCAAATGCAAAATATCAAATGCTGTCTATGAAAAATCAGCAGGCCCAGAAGCATCAACAGTTTAATTTTTGTTTTCATTGGTTTCCCCAATTAATGTCAGATGGCAGAATTTAGGTTAAATTTACAAATTATTTCCTTCAACTCAGTCCTGGTGTTTTTGTTTTGGGTTTTTTTTTTGTTTTGTTTTGTTTTGTTTTCCAAATAACATACCTAGCTAAGCCCTTTTGCCTGTCTCTGAGAAGGAGGAACATGACTTTCACCTCCATCATACAGCCAAGGGGCTGATGGATGGGTTGATCCGCCACAGCCCAGGAAAAACAAAAAGTTGTACCTCATGGCCTCAGGGATGTACCAAATGAAGCTTGTTTACACAGATGCACTGGGTAACCTTTAAAATAGTAGTGGAGGCTGGCCAGTTACTATGGTATTAACTCAGCTCCTCAGCTGTCCTGGACCCAGGTTCAGCTGGCTTCCCTCTTGCTGTCGCTACAGGGCTAAGAATCTCCTGGTTTAAAATCACCTTGGATATGACTCAACGAGCAACTTTTCTCTTTTGGTACTTTACTGACATCCCTGGAAAGAGCTTGTGGGCAGAGATGACACCTTCCTGTGTGCCAGCAAAATGCCCTGCTCATCTATCTTGCACTGCTCTATTTGAAGACTAATTCTGGTTTCAGAACATTTTGTTGTTCTTTATGATTTCATTCTTGATTGCAAAGCATACTTACATGAAGCCAGATCTTAGTGTCTGGAGTGTTTATCCACTCTCCCAAAGTCCTAATTGTTTGTTAGTCACCTCCTAATTGATTGCTGTGGAATAGTGATTAGGAAGGCTCAGACAGAGGATAATGATTTCAGGTGGGATGTACACTGGAAAGCCTGAGCAATATTAGGCATTCATGTAAATCGCTCTCTTAATAAACAGGAGTTAGGTCAGGGCCAGCCTGGAGAAAAGTGTGGTGGGGAGAAGGACCTTCCATGGGTCACACGACTGCATGAGCTGACAGGTCCAGGAGTAATACAGAACCTTCACTGACATCCTGCCTGTGCGGACAACTGCCTTCAATATCTCTTTCAACCTGTTTTTGTTTAAATACTGCCTGTACCACTGACTATGGTTGCCCGTAGCCCTTGTGCAAGGTACAAAAAGGGAGGAATATCCCCCATTCCCTATGGAGTTTGGGGATTTCTGTGTTGAGTTACCAAGACAAGAAGGGAAGAAATCCCCTGCTGACACTGCTTCAGGGAGAGACGCCATTTCAAACACTGAGAAAACTTGAACTGTTCATCCTCAGCAGAGGAGCTCCAGGCTGGAGTGAAGGACTGTGTGGGTACGTCAGGCGTCGATGCTTGCAGGGAGCTCTGCCTTGGTGAGCTGTTCACTTTCCCTACTGCATCCCCACAGCTGGGCTGGGGGCAGCAGGCAGGTGCCCCAAGGACTGGGGGTCTGGTTCTGTCTCCACGTGGCTGTGAGCAATTCTTTAAGCTGTCCGTGTCACTGTTTGGGGTGTCCATGCCCAGGTGTTGGTTGCATGGGGGCTCCAGGGGGCCTCTGTGAGGAGAGGCCGGGGCTGCCCCGTGCCGCACACAGCCGGTCCCAGCCGGTCCCAGCCGGCTCCAAGGGCCCCACCGCAGGACACAGCTGAGCCCCTCAGCCAAGCTGGGGGCGCCGGGGGGAAAACAGGTTGCCGAAAGGGCCAAAGGCGGCCCAGGCAGAGGAGGAGGGAGCCAAGGCGGGAGCAGCAGCAGAGGCAGCCCGAGGGCGCAGGAGGAGGAGGGCAGGAGGGGCTGCAGGCCCGCAGCAGGGATCCCCTGCAGCCCTGCAGAGCCCCCGCTGGAGCAGAGCCCCAGCCTGCAGCCCGGGGAGGGCCCCAGGCCGCAGCAGGGGGATCTTTCCTGCAGGAGCTGCGGCCGTGGAGAGCCCAGGCGGGAGCAGGTTGTCCCTGAAGGACTGCAGCCCGGGGAAGGGCCCGCGCTGGAGCGGGGAGAGGTGTGAGGAGGGAGGAGCGGGCGAGAGGGGCTGGGATGGACTGACCGCAACCCCCATCCCCACCCCTGCGCCCCTTGGGGGAGAGGAGTTGGAAGTGAAAGGATGAAGCTGGGATTGGGGAAAGGGGGAGTGGTAGGACATTTTAAACATTTTAATGTTTGCCTTTTTTTCCCACTACCTAAATCTATTTTAAAGGGCAATGAATTAAATTAATTCTCCCCAGGTTGAGTCTGGTTTGCCAATGATGATAACTGGTAAGAGATCTCCCTGTCTTTATCTTAACTCAAGAGCTTTTTCATCCTATTTTCTCCCCTGTTCTCCTGAGGAGCGGGTGTGACAGAGCAGCTGGGTGGGCATCTGGCTGCTGGCCAAGGTCAATCCACCACAGTTGCAGCCTCTCTCTTGTAACATGAAGCTAACTGTGATTTAACACAAGAGACTCATTCTGTACAAGCTCTTGTTCAGCTGTTAGCCAGCTATCTATTTTAAATCCATAGTATAGCTGTTACGGTGTATAGACATGACCACGGCAAAAAAATATTATAACTTTTATTAGATTAACTAGTAAAACTGGAGAAACAAACAAAAAAGAGCCCAGACAAGTTCGCAGCTACACCAACCTTTCTTCAGGTCAAGGATCTGTGTGTCTATAAGCTTGTTCTCTTTTTTCTAACAGAAAGTAATGCTTGAATAAAAGGCAAGCGAGATCCTCTGAAAAGCTTGATTCACTGTCTGAGATCAACATCTTGCCCCCCCTTACTTGTTGGAGTAAGGTACTACCTACCTCTGGTGTGGGACCCAGGCCATCTTAAGAGTGAAGTATTATAGCAGGGATGAATTTTTGGATTATTTTTTTCCTATCACTTCAGAGGAAAGTTAGACAAACTTAAAAAGGATATTTAGCTTTTAGTTGGCTGAAGTTAAGTGTGATGTATAGCTCTTGCCATAATCAATAAGGATAACAAGGTAGACATTTTGGCTGGGATGGAAGGCAATACTCACACCATCTGGCTATTTTAGGTACAATGCAGGAGACCAGTATATTATATATAGCCAGTACATAGCTGCGTACAAAGGGCACTTTCAGAGCCTTAAGTTAGCTGCCAGCTACATACAGGGATCCACAGAAATATTCCCCATGGGTATTAGCACTCCTGAAAGAAGCGCCCCGTTGCTGTGCACAGGGCCTGGACACTGCATCTGGTTTTAAAACGGGACCTTTCTTGCAGGACTCGAGTCTTTAAGTGCCTTAAAGATGTCTGGATGATTTGCAACAAATATCCATCCAGGTAAGACATTAAATCTCACGGAAGGTAAAGAGGAAACTCATTTGAATGTTATAATAGCCCTCCCTTGACACCTCTTTATCTTTAGATGTCTAGATAGCACTGTAAATCTCGTCTGATAGGCTTACAGCCATACAAGGACTTAGGTGCGATAGTGCTTCACCAGCAGCTAAAAATAGAGTGCATCTTTATTTTCTCAGCCTTCTCTGAATATCTGTTTGTCTCACCCATTTGTATTTGAAGAGAAAACTGTCATTTGCCTTGTCCTTGTACTGGTTTAGCACAAAAACAGTCCCCGAAAGTTGATACCTCCATAGCAAATGGTAGCCTGAGGCTTGGTGGCCAGGCATCCAAGCAGACTGAAAGTGTGCCCGTTTCCTGCATCCAGTGGCACAGAGGAGAGTAACAGGAATCAGTCTCTCAGGCTGAGTGACCAGATGCCCATTTACAGCTGGGAAAATCCAGGATAAATGAGCATACATGCTGTTGCCAGTAGCCACTGCTTTGTTCCTGGTATGTGAATGTGCCAAGCCTATCAACAGCACCATCCAGAAGTTAATTCATGGCTACAGTCAACAGATGCTGAGGCATCCTCCACTCCCCTGAAAGCTGTTTATTTGTCACCAAAGGTAAAGCCTGTGCTGTGCAAAGAGCAAAACTCCTGAGATAGAAGCTCTCAGCTGGCACGGTTTAAGAGAAAGCTCCTGGTTTAGAGAACTTTCCGCTACTGCCAACACAGCATGGTTTCTCCAGGCCTTCCTGTGTTGTGTTTTTTTTTTTTTTTTTTTTTTTTTGTTTGTTTGTTTGTTTGTTTGTTTGTTTGTTTTTGTGATGGACAACATTTTAACACCTGCCTGCTCAGAATCAGAAGGTGCTTTGGTAGAGTCTGATGAATGTAGTTTCATGACAACCCACCCAGATAAGCAGCAGTCCATTTTGCAAAGGCAGAAGCAGAGGTTTGGAGCAGGAGCACAAGGAAAGACATGGTCACCTCCAGGTCGAGCGCATGCAGTCTCTGCAGCCACCATGGGAGGCACAGGAGGGAGACATACATCCTAGCAGTGACCAGGTTCAGCTTGGTTTCTGTTTCCACATCTCTGGGGTGGGGAGAATGACCTCTTCATCTGGGCAAGGTTGTTCCAGATCCTTTGTGGCAGAGAGAATTTGAAATCTGCACTTCTTCCCTCGACCACATGGATTTGTACTTTCTCACAGGTTCCCCCCTCCATATTCCTCCTCCATGTGCAAACCACCGTGCTGCAGACTGCAGGTCAGTACAGCACAAGGGAAGCACTGAGAGGAGCCTGTCCTTTGCCCACGCTGCCAAGAGCACAGCCCAGCTGCACTGGCTGAAGGCATGTGGCCGTGTGTGCCGCCACCTCACACTTGGCAGCTTGTAGACATTTTCTATTTTTGGCCACATGCTCCAGCTGTTCCCTTTCCAGCTCCATTGCACCTTTAACCCAGTATTGAGCTAAAGGATAGGAAAGGATTAGCAAGGTCTGCTGACCATGAAGGCTGCACTTTGATACCTGCAGTTGCTTTTGAAAAGTAATATGTAAGTGCTCAGTGACACAGCCTGTGCTGCTTTATAACAGTAATTTTCTCAGTCCTTGTTTCTCCTCAGTTCAGATAGCTTGGATTTGATCTTTTCCCTTCAGTCTTTCCCCTCTGTATGCCAGCACTGAGTTCACAGCTTCTGACTGTGCCACCATGGTCTGTCACTGTAGGAAAGTGGGACCTGTAGGTAGGCCTTTTCTCACGTGTAAATGTATCTGTTGTTTTATGAAATACACTCACATTTTTTCTTAAAAAATATCAATAAATACCAATACTTAAGTAATTTTTAAATCCTGAGGTAGTACCTTCCTAGCATCCAGTTACTGGTCTTGGGTGAACTTCCTCAGATCCAGAGCCATGAGTTTCATTTGTTCATATGGTTATTCACTTATTTATGAATCAAAGAAGAGAGCAGATGAGCACCATGTCCTGTCCTCAGTTGGCAGAAAGCAGCTGAGTGCAGCTGAAATCAGTTCAGTTAATTGATAAAAAAACAGCTGAGGACTAAGCTGGATGAACCACTACGAGTGCTCACTAGGACAATGTTGCTTTGTCCCAGTTCCAATTTTCTATTTCAGTTTTATATTAAAGCCACCAATTTTTTTGGGAATAGTGGAGAAGAAGTGGTAGGTTAAAAGATATTGACTGCTACAGGTTTTTCAGAACCACTGTGCTTCTGCACTTCAGCTGGGCTTTTCCCTGACCCGACTTTGGAAGTAATTAGGAAGTAGTCAGAAACAGGTATTATGAGTGGTTTTACTGCAAATACTTGTATCATCAGGGCTAGAGAGCTCTGCTGCTGTCTGGAGATGTGGGGAACCAGGTAAGTTGAGAAGCATTATCTGAAAATACAGGTGTCCTGGTTTCAGCTGGGATAGAGTTAATTTTCATCTTGGTAGCCGGTATGGGGCTGTGTTTTGGGTTTAGGATGAGAACAATGTCGATGATACACTGATGCTTTGGTTCTTGCTGAGTAGTGCTAAGCTGTCTCTAAATAGGTGCTAAGTGGCGCTCACACCGGTCAAGGACTTTTCAGCTTCCCCTGCTCTGCCGGGTGCACAAGAAGCTGGGAGGGGGCACAGCCAGGGGGAGGGCTGGCCCAGACTGGCCCAAGGGCTATTCCATACCATATGACGTCATGCTCAGTATATATAAGCTGGAGGAAGAAGAAGGAAGGGGGGGGGGGGGGGACGGGGGGACATTGGGTGTGATGGCGTTTGTTTTCCCAAGTAACCATTACGCGTGATGGAGCCCTGCTTTCCTGGAGATGGCTGAGCACCTGCCTGCCGCTGGGAAGTAGTGAATGAATTCCTTGTTCTGTTTTGTTTGCGTGCATGGTTTTTGCTTTGCCTATTTAACTGTTCTAATTTATTTTACTTCAATTATTAAACTGTTCTTATCTCAACCCACGAGTTTCCTCCCTTTTACCCTTCTGATTCTCTCCTCCATCCCACTGGTGGGGAGTGAGCGAGCGGCTGCGTGGTGCTTAGTTGCTGGCTGGGGTTAAACCACGACAACAGGTAAAGCTCTAGTCTCTGATGCTTGACCTATGATGCAGGGAGAGGCTGGTTGTTCGTTTTCCTTTAGTAGAAAAAGAAAGTAGAACTTTTAATGTCAAGGCTGATTAGGCAGCTGTGAGTAATTGAAGGAAGTACTATTGTGTTTAAGATCCTGGGAAAGTAAATATGAAAAAAAAGGGGGTAAAATCATCTTCATCTGTAAGGAAAACAGATTATTCATGTTGGAGCTTTGTAAATGGTCCTAGATAAGTGCCAGGGAGGTATCAGCTGCTCTTCTCATTACATCCTGGTGGGGAGGTTGGGGAGTGATGAAGCGGTCAGTGGGACCGTGCATAAGAGGGGGTCTCTCCTGGCCATAACAGAGGAGAAGCCTGCACAGATGGGTTCACAGACACACCCTTTAATCTCATGTGTGACAACAGATCCCGATCTCCCCACAATGGTATGCTAAGGTTCCTTGCCTTCTCTTTATTAATGCCTGTCTTTGGGGTCTCAGCTGCATTTCCCAATTACTAAAAACTATTTCGTCCTAAGTGGATTCTCTTTGTTCACAAATTCATGAGTTTCCTTCATTTGTAGCTTATGGCCTAGATAATCCATTAATTATATGCATCTATAGTTTTGAATGCTCTTTCTATGGTTTGAATGCTACCATTCTATGATTCTAGGAGTCATGGCCACTAAATCCTTTGTCAAAGTCTTCTAGAAGAATTGCCACCCTTGAACTGTATTTCATGGGGAGGAAGAGAAGATAGCAAAATGGAACTGGTATTCCTATGCTCCATGTGAGCAACAACTGTTTGATACACTAGCAATTCAGGGACATACCAAGCGATATTAGAAACTGCAAAACTTTCCCATGAGACTTTTTGAGGGTAGCCATTATCAGGATATACTTTTCCCTTATGAAAACTAGTCTCCTCCCTTGCTTTTTATGTTTCTTCATTATGATGAGATAAGCAAGAGGCATTGAATTAGATTTTCTGAATTCTGTTCCTACCTGTATGACTTACCTACCACATATCCTAGAAACAAAATCTTCTTTTTCCAAACTACTCATTATTTCTGTCTTCCTGGATATTTGGGTGTTGGATCTAAGACAGTTTTGTTACTGTAGGTAAGGTAATGCAAAAATAGAGTCATTGCCTACCTCTCTTGTAAATTCTTTTTTTTATTTATAGGGAATCAAGTGTATGTTTGGGGTGGGGGAGCAAAGCATGGATTGCAATCAGTATTTTTTACAATACCTGCTATTCATTAAGCTGTTATTACTGGTAGCCAATAGCTATTCCTACAACATATTCAGTTATTCATTCACTCAGCTCACTCACACACAGTTAGCCAGTTGGAGCAATAGCTGGGAAAACAACCCCAAATGCTCACTCAGAAGTAGAGTTAGCTTCTCAGTAAGTGTTCAAAGTCCGTCAGAAGGTCCTTTGCTTTACCAGGTGTATATATATACTCTTGTAGTCTTCATGTGCATATGGCTGCAACTGCCTCTTCGATGTCGCCTGAGTGACATAACCTGTGGTTGATATTAGTGTGTGCTCATGTCCTTGCACAGATTCAGCAGATTTTTGGTGCTGTGAGTTCATCAGCTCTTGCAAATTCAACAGGAGACTCCTAGTGTCCAGAGCCTGTCAGTCCATTGCAAATTTTCATACAAAAGTCTTCTAAGTACATTGTTTTCCTCTTTCTGGCCTGTTGTTTTCTGGTAACTATTTCTCCATCCTCACCTACAGACAGCTGCAAGATTTGTTCACTGAAACAGAAAGAGTCTTTACAACACCTCTTCCCTTGGCCATGAAATATTTCTCTCTTTAGGCCATTGCACTGAAGGTACATGTGCAATTTAACGTTGTACTTCACCTGATCTAAGGTCAAGTTGCTGCCAGAAGAGCAGGTCTCCCACCTTCTCCCCTGCATCAAATTTAACGTTTATCTCCAAGGTGACCTTGATCCCTTTGTTGACCTGAAGGAAAATTAATACTTTTTTTTTTTTAAATTAACTATTTTTCTTGTGAATCAATAAGATGGCACAATCAACAGATTGAAGACAGCAAGAACTATAGTTCACACCTGTTATGCATGGGGAAAGGAGTGCCACAGTGTGGGTGACAGAGTTGGATCACATTGACTCTAATGTTAAACTTCTCCCCAAAACCTAGATGACAAATCCTTGAGCTTTTTCACAGCACTGTGTTGATCATCAAATGAATGTGATCATCAAAATCTTCTGCAAAGTGCCATTTTTATACATTCCCTCTAGTATGTATTCATGGATTCCTAAAGCTGCACAAATGTGATTGCGCACCTCAAGAGAGTGGATTGTGTCACAAATGTTCAATGTATATAGCAAAGCTAGAAGCAAATTGCTTCACTATTAACAAGGTAATAGCAGTATGGCCTTGCTAATTTCTAGAGAGATCAACTTGATTTTTACTTTTGAAGGAGAGGTAGACCAAAGCCATGAAGAAGCAAATATAAAGCACAAAATATAAGGATAAAAATCAAAATTCCATGACTCCATTGTCTGACAGCCCCCAGAAGGTCAGTGAGGACACAAATGCACAAATGCTTGCTGAGTTTTTAATGGTCATTTTAAAATTACACCACTCGGATGAGACTGTTAAATTTCAAACTGCATATGCATCATTCTGATGGAAAATCAGAAAGTGGGGGAAAAAAAGAGAAAATATAGAAATTACCCTTTATTTTTATACCAACAGGGATACTGGAGAGATAATTTTTCAGCAGAAAGATTTTACTGCTTTCAAGCATTTATTCTAACCCTGAGTACTCTCTTGCTCACACTCTTTTTTAAATCTATCCCCAATAGGGGCCAGTGTCTCAGCTGCAGTAGAGTGGTTCACAGCTCTGGAGTATTCAAGTACCTCTCTGCAGTCTTAAACTCCTGTTTCTGGAGGCTACATCACAGTTCTGAGGAGCTCAGATGACCTCAGAGCAATCTGGTAGCCCTCATGAAGATTTATTTATTTCCTAATCCTGACACAAGAGGGTTGGATTGCACACCTGAAGGCCAGCTTGGTACTGTCCAGCATCACATGAAATCTACAGTGGAAGAAAGAGGAAGATCCAGTTCTTCAGGTCAACCAGTCATCCTATTAAAACTGCCTTTCTGTTGCAACAAGCAAAGGATGTTCTTGCAATAAACCCAATAAATTCCTTTCCTGTATGAGTTTGGCTCAATCCAAGGACAAGAAAGCAAAATAATACATGATCGGGTATTTAAATACGGTATTGTAATGCTTATACACAAATCACCATTCTGAGTGCTTTACTTTGTACCCTCAAACATTCATCAGTCTGCATTGGAGTTACTTCTGTACGGACAAGGAAGAGAGTAAGTTATCCTAGTTTTATTGCTTCTACCTTAAGGATTGATAAGTATAAACTATATCAAGGGAAAATTTATGTCTGCCAGAAAAAGTCTATAGGTAGTTCAGGGCATAGACTTCTTGGGCTTAGTGCTCCACATCATGTGTAGACATTAATGCCCAAGCAAAACAAACATCAGCTGTGCAGAAGGTTGCATCGAGATAAATAAGAAATTATTATGTTTTCATTCTTAATTTAGAAACATGAATTGCTAAAGGCCTTTGGGCCTGGTTTCCAGTTTTACTTTTTCTCTCTGCTTGTCCCGCTATCACGAGTTTCTCTTAATACATAATGTTATGTACTTTTGAGAGGATGCTACTATATGAAAATGGATCTATAAAAATGTACATAGGGATGCAACTCAATATAGGAAAGAGTAAAAATAGCACAGCTTCATCTTTCTGCGGGACTAAATTTCAGGAAGTTTAGGAGAGATGATTTAACCCCACTACTTTCTATAGAAAATGCCAATAAATACTGAAACAGTTCTGTGAAAGTGACTCTTCATCCTGGCTTGAAGATAGGCACAATTAAATGGTGTCTTCCTGATCCCATAGACACGATGCCAAAGAAGACATTGAGTAGCTAATAGAGCCAGGCAATGTGTCGTATGTCAATATTATTGGTTAGGCTGGCTCAGGTCTAGCCTTTCAGTGCCATGGCACAGTGCAAACTTTCAGGTCAGCTTTAGGAGACTGCCCCTGCCCAAGTTCCTGAATATCCTGAAGGAGGGAGAGCTCAAACACTCACAGCTCTGCTACACTCATGGCCAACAATATGAATGAGAAATTAAGAGGTCACGGCAGGTATATTTACCATGTCGAACAATACACCTCCTTCATGAGAACAATCTTCTTACATGGGATTTAGGTTTCTTCTTCTCACATTGGTCTTCATTCTTTCCCATTTACTTCCTTTTTTTTTGTCATTCAGGAAGAGAAAAGATGAAAGCAAACCTTTCTCAGGCAGTTATTCACAGCAACAGAAAGAGAAATGTCATTTGAAGGTTACTTAGAATCACAGAATAACAGAATAATTTAGGTTGGAAAGGACTGCATGTCCCTTCTCATATGTTGGGTGCTCCAGCCTCCTGACCATCTTGATGGCCTTCTGCTCAACTTGCTGCACTTTGTCGAAGTCTGGGGAGCCCAAGGTGGGCTCCCTCTGGTTTAGTGTCATCCACAAGCTTGCAGGGAATGCATTCCACCTCCCTGGCTTGGTTCTTTAAGAAGAGGCAAAACAGTTTTGGTCCCAGTATCAAACCCTGAGGAACATTACTTGTGAGCAGAGGTTTGTAGAAACCTTCCCAGTTTTACTGAGGTGATCATACCCCAGTTAGTTCCCATTGCTGACACTCCATCTGGCGTCATTGATCATCCAAGTTACGTCTTTGGGGGAACAAATTGAGCTTCCCAAAGTGAAATTTCCAATGTCCCAGTCACCCCCTGGAGACTCCAGTGAGCTGATCATCTGAATCCTTCACATTTTCATTATTACATGTTCTTTAATGAAAACTGTAATGAAATCTGTGAAATCTAGTAACAGTGTACAAAAAGGATAAAATATCCAGTTTGGGAGAAACCAGCCTCATTTTAATCTTGACAGCAAATATTAAAAATAGAATTAAATTCAAAAGAAAAAAAAAGTAGGAAAATGTGATTATATATGTACACAACAGACCTAGAATCCATATAATAGCTCTAACTACTTTTTGTTATGCTTCCCCAGTGAAGGGCATATGAAGTTGGCAGTGTTCTTTGCAAACCTTTTGGCCAAAGTGCATCTATTTTTTTCTACCAAAATGCTATTTGCAGAGTAAGAATTTAAGCAATGACAAACACAGCAATAAAAAATTGTAAATCAATGTATATAGTGGCTTATTGCAGACACAAACTCTGTCTTTGGAGAGACAAACTGAATTCAGTAGACCATTGACCTGTGGTAGAGTCCTTAGAAAATAAAACTGTCCAGAGATGGTGTATTTTACTTTATTCAAAACTTATTATTTTATATCAAATGAGATCTTGGACTTAAGCCACACGCATTCATTCCCTGAACCTTCTTACATCTATATCTGCTGCTTACTCCTTTACTGCAGAGAGGACCTCACCACTTCAATGTTTTAAAAGAATTTTTCCAGCAGAGGCAATACTACCCAACATTCAGACTTATGTTCCAATGATTTAACAGGGATGTGAACAACAATGGCCAGCGGCAGTCTGGTACCTAAGCAGATGAGATTGTCAGAAGCAAACAAATGAGATTTGTAGTGGTTTTGTTTTTTTTCTAAATGACTATTTACTTTCTACTCCAGGTAAGAAAATTGCAAGACAGGAAATGTACTTTGGAAAACAATTCTTGCTGCAAGCAAGAAAATATTACTGCAATGTGCATGTATTGCAGATTTCTTTCCCAATCTACGTTTTGATCTGTTTCCAGTGTGTCCTGGTTTTGGCTGGGATAGAGTTAATTTTCCTCCTAGTAGCTGGTATAGTGCTGTGTTTTGGGTTTAGGGTGAAAATAACCTTGATAACACACTGATGTTTTAGTTGTTGGTAAGCAGTGCTTACACTAGTCAAGGACTTCTCAGCTTCTCATGTCCTGCGAATGAGAAGCTGGGAGGGCGCACAGCCAGGACAGCTGACCCAGACTGGCCAAAGGGCTATTCCGTACCATATGATGTCATGCTCAGTATATAAGCTGGGGAGAGCTGGCTGGGGGGCAGTGATCACTGCTTGGGGACTGGCTGAGTGTTGGTCAATGGGTGGTGAGCAATTGCATTGCTCATCACTTATTTTGTATATTCTATTATTATTATTATTGTTATTATTATTTATTATTTTCCCTTCCTTTTCTGTCCTATTAAACTGACTTTAGCTCAACCCACGAATTTTCTTACTTTTATCCTTCCGATTCTCTCCTCCATCCCATCAGGGGCAGGCAGGGTGAGCGAGCGGCTGTGTGGTGCTTGGTGGCCGATTGAGGTTAAACCGTGACACATGTTAGTTTCATAGTCTTTCAGATCACATATTAGAAAAGAGAAAAAAAAAGAAAAAAAGTTTTAAAAAATGGCGCAACCACAGAGATAACACCACTAAAATAAACCTTGATGTGTATATTATATTAAGTTCTACTTTAATATTTCATAATACCTAAAAGCAAATAGGTTGAAGTATTTTGTAAACATCTGGATCGAATACCCTGGGAAAACTTCAGCTAGTACTTAAAAAAATGAGGTGACATCTATGGGGAGAAAAATAAGGAAGAACAAGGAGAAAAATAAGGAAGACATGATCCTTGCTTTTAAAATTCCACCTCTGGAAGTAGTCACACCATCTCACTGTAGACATCTGTATCTAGGTGCCAAGTTAGAACATCTTTCCTTGCATCTGAATAGCTCTATGGAGATGAACTGACTCTTTGGTGCTGGTCAACACATACACATTAGGCTTTAGCACGAGGATTTGCTTCCTAGTGTGGACCACCGAGTTTGATGTCTAATGGGAGGTGGTGTGAACACACTTATTTGTATGGATGGGGCTCATCTGACTTACTGCAAGCATCTACACATGGCCTGGTGATCTCTACTGCTTGCACAGTCAGTAAGAGAAACATGGTAGCACACACCTCACCAAAAAAGAGGAGCCTGAAAGTGAACACAGAAATTTTGCTCCAATGTGCTCTGTCTCTCCACTGACTAAATCAGGAATTTAAGTTATTTTAAAATCAGAGATTTTTTTTTTTTTTTACGGTGTGCACAGCTAAAGTTAAATGAGATTAAGTCCATTCTGCATATTTGGCATTAAACTCCCCACCTAATCTTATCAAACTTTTGTTAGCTTGCTTACAGACAGGCTCCGATTTAATCAGAAATGTAGTTCCCCAGTTACTTATCAACTGTGATCTTTTCAATATTAACAAAATCTTTGCTAAACAACATGGGTTAACCTTTTCTACTTCCACTGTGAGAACAAGATTTAGAAATTGCAGATTTGTTAACAGCTCAGTGATCAATAAATACTAGCCTTGTCTTAGATATAATAAGCTGAAAACATTCCAGGGTAATTTCTAAAATAACCATATGAGAGCCTCATTGATCTGCCCAAACAGAAAGCTAAATAATGACTGTAGTAATCCACGGATTCTGTTAAAGTAAAATTTTCAAATTTGGATAACTAAATGGAGGCATAACATACATATTCAGATAAGTAAATGATTTATTGAAGTGCTTAGCAAATTCAGCTTTTTAAATTTGAATGAAACATGATACAGTTGCCTAAACACAGCCTTATAGTGCCATTTGAGACATGCTATCAAGACATCAGCATGACCCCAGCTCTTATGCCACAAGGTCTATGAGAAATCCTGCTCTCCCAGCTGGATACTGGGAACCAATTCCCCCAGTCCCAGAATGGGGAACTGACCCTGGCCGATGGAGGCAACACAGAATAGAGGAGGATTTTCAGACAGGACCTGGAAATCATGTCCATCTCTGTAGATGCCATGCTGTAAGCAATCAAGTCAGAAAACTTTAATCTCAGCTATTGGAGTAATGCACTTAATGCCTTAATGTAAGGCACTTTGGAGCTCTGTGTGGTCTCTTATACTAATGGAGATTGCTGGTAACATTTAATATCTTTAGTAAAACATCCAGTCTCTGTGGGATTGCAATTATGCATAAAGAGGCTGGAGAATGAACAAACACAGCACACACTGCAGGAAAGTGAGATCAACTTAAGTTTTTTAGAGGTAATGGAAGAAAAGACTGCAGGTAGAGCAATGCACTGCACTTTGCTACCAGGAATATCTCACTTACCTGTGTTATCTCTCACCACACAGGGAGGGTCTTGAGACACTTTACCAAAAGGGAACATTTTATATGGAAGTAATGCTACTGCCATCACCATAGCATAGAGCAATAATTATTTCACAGCACACAATCATATTATGAGGTAGTTTAGACTTGGGAATAACAAAGAAAACACTGTCTTTGTGGTAATTTCTGTGATTGCTAGTTTCTAGCTAGTGACAGGAATTATAAATAACCATAGATGGTAAGAAGCTGGATCATTGGTTAGCCATCTAATTTTATATCACTGGAACTTTATATCACTTTTCTTATCACTTGATTTGTACCTGATGGGGATGTGCACAATGCATTTAAGTTAGTAATCCAATTTACAGGAAAAATAGCAAAATCTGCCTCATTTCTGAGGTTACTCAGATATTTCATCCTTTCCCCTCAATCTACTTCTCCCACTGCCTGACTTCTTATGCTTTCAGGTTTCTCTTTCTTTCTTCATCCTTCTCCTCTATGTCTTGTCTTCAGCAAGTACATCATGTTACTACATAGCATCATCCCTCAGTTCCAGTGGATCCTCCCTTTTCTTTCACCATTCTTGTAAACAGATACAGTTTTCTCAGTGTCTTTACCCACATTTCTCTCCTTTAGCTTCAGTTTGACTCTTCTGCTAGCAGCCTCTTCAGGAGTACTACTCTAGAAAACAGTTATTCATGAAACAGACTGATATTAGATGTGTATTCCCTTTGTAGGACTGAGAGGACTTGCTCAGACATCCTCATTTGTATTTGAGAAGAGATTCACAGAACTGATATTAGTCTCTTATATTGGTAAACTGTTACTATTGTCTGCAGTGAAGTTTTGTCCCATGCAACTTTGCCAACCTGCACTTTCTCAGATAATGTCTGGGTGGTTTGTGTAGGCCAGGGACCATTCCCAGTCAGCAATTTAGATGCAAAACCTTCTTCAAGGTCCGTAAGTTTATCTGTACAAATGCAAACCAAAATGTCTGACACATCAGCACCAAAGTCCTTTTAATTTAATAGTACAGAAGTAACTACATTCTAAAGAACAGTGAGGTCAGTGCCCCCCTACAAAAGTCCTTCAACAAACAGTGAAACTGGAGAAAGTCCAATACGAGCTGGACATTGTACTCTGAGGAAGTAAGTCTTCAATGTTCTCTGGCTGAGTTTCTTCCATATGATTTAACTGGAGGTATCATGGTTTTGCAGCTGAAGGAGATTGCTGGGTGGATTTCAGGGACTTTTGAAAGTCTCTGTATATAAAAGTCCATTGGTGTCCCTGTGCCAGCTCCTCAGAAGTATGGTCCAGTTGCAGCCCTTGCTTATAATTAACCTGGTTTTTATTTCGTTTTGTTTTGCTTGCTTGTTTGTTTTCCTTTCAATTTTGAAAGAACGAAGGGGAAAATGTTCAGCAAACCTTCCCAAACACTTGTGCTTCTCCCCAGAATTTCAACTCTGTGCTACCCCAGCTGGAAATCCAAGCAGAACACTGTCAACTTCAAAAAAACTCAAAACATGACTGCAGACTATGTCTCAAGGCAGAAGAAGAAAGAAGAGCAATCTTGACATTCACACTCATAGTCACTAATGATTAACCTGCCCAAATAAGCCAGATAACAAACTCTTGCCTGGCCACTGGGGACCATGAAGTTTCCTTTTGCACCTCACTTTCTGTGCTTGTTCAAGCAGATCTCAGTCCCACATCCTGTGATCATTTCTGCAGACTTCGAAAGACTTTGGAAAGCCTTGGTTTCCTATGGCTAAGACAGCCACTTGCATTGTTTAGTCTAAGATTAAGCCTACATTTATAATGCACTTTAGATGAAACATCTCTGAATACCATGCAAACTGTATAAGATTTTCAAGAGCCAAGCTCACATTTAGGATACTCAGTCACTGTCCAGTACTATGCATAGTGGGTAACGAACCTTTTTTGAAAGTCTCAGAACTGGCGTTTGCAGTAATTTGCTATTATTTTTCTGAATCACCTAGCTCAGGTAAACCTTTACAAAGATTCTCAAAATTAGTTCTTCTTGAACCTGTTAAACCTAAATAGTTATATGATATTATTACCTCACCAATGCCAGTCCTTTTCAGGAAACTGACATTTAATTTCCAATTTTTTTCATTTGCACTATACTTTTTGTTTCTGTTTGCCACCTGTTTATTTATCCCTCACAACCCTCAACAGTGATACTTCACCTGATGAACATCGCTTAGGAGGATGAATACACCTGAGGTGACTAAACATGCTGTGACCTTTCCATTATCACAATTTAGTGAAGTACATAGACCCTGCAGGTGTCAATATCCACCAGTCAGAGCAGTGGCTTTGCTAGTTCCCAGAGATATTTGAATTCTTGAAGTGAAATGCTGGATAAGCCGAGAGAGTGCAATGTGTTCTGGACACACTTGACTTAATGTCCCTACAGTAGTCCTAGTGCAGGTGTGACATTCATGTGTGCAGAGCATGTGTGATCACCCTGTCCTCGGTGTGTCAGACCCACTAGCCATGAACTCTACAGCACATTTCACCAACAGAAAAGAGGGAACCCTAAATATTCACTCTGACATTAGCAACTCACAAGCATGGCACTGAGTAGCACCCAACCCAATTCTTCCCCTATGGATCCTGGTATTTAGCCTGTTCATCAAAATATTTATCTAAGACCTTTCAAAATGCTAAGTGTTAAATCTTAATATATATGTTGCCATAGTGAATACTTCCTTTATCCACTACACTAAAGACATATAGAAAAGTCCAAGGGAGTAGGGTGATGTAATTTTCTTCTGCAAGGGTCAGGTTGGCTGGTCCCTCTCTTGAGATACCCTCCAGACATTTGTTATTCTGACTGCAGCTGTTTACATATGAAATTTGCCACTCTTTTTTTTGCTTGGGAAGAGTGGGTATTTTGAACACAGACTGCATATTTTTGTAGATTTTTTTTCCATACTGATGCTCCCTTAGAACTCCCAGGTGTGTCATTTGGGTCTGATGAATTTTATCACTCTGTAAGTTATTATTTCTTCTCCTGACATTTCAATATCCAAAAATATTTGCTTTTCCATGCCAGGAAAGAATAAGTTCAAGGTAAGTATTTACTCAGCAGTCTCCTTCATGAAACATATACAAAAAAGCTGCTAAGCCTCTCATCAGTGTGCTTATGTTCCTTCATAGATCCCTTTAGCCCCTGATGATTCAGTGGAATTATTGATCTCTTGCAGACTTCCTGATTTTCATTTGTTTTCACACCATCAGCTATTTATTCTTTTAAATCCATCTTGGTCTTCCTAATTTTTTTCTTACTTAATAGCTGTTTACTTAATTTATCTTCCTGTTTATTGGCTTCATTAGGGTCAGACAATAAAGGATTTTTGTTTGACTCATTTTACTATTTGGAAGTTGCCATTTAATCATGTCAGACAACTTCTGGCCTCCCTTCTGTTCCTCCTTTCCCCTTTTGTTTGTGCCTCCTAATTCCATTCCAGACTTAATTTGTAGAATGTTTTTTTCATAACTGACTTTGTCAGTTGCTTTATTTTTAACTGTGGAATATTTTGCCTATTTTTTTTTTTTTTTAATCTTCCTTGTAAAGTTTTGCACCATATTGCTCCTTTTGGGTATCTTCCTGTGTCCTTGAGTGGAAAGGAACTAGGTTGTGTTGTCAGTTAATTTAGAGGCTCATGACTGTGACTCCTGCTGTCTAAAACATTGTCCCCCATAAGTGACTCCCCTCAGCTGTACCGCCAGCCTTTCTGAGAAAGGGCACCATCAAACCCCAAATTTGGAGGAGTTGAGAGAATGCCTAAGTTCCAGCCACTGCAGTTCACTGTCTGAAGTCTCCGTAAAAATTCACCTTCTTCAGTGATTTAAGCCACATCTTTTGGCTACTGGACTATGAACTGGAATGATTTGGTAAGCATTATCCTTCTATAGAGATGAGGCAGGTAGGTAAGGGATAACATCTCAAATAGATTACTGGAAGTCATCTTTCAAAGTCCTCTCATACTGGCACTTCTGGAATTATTTTCTATATACTACCTCAGACAAAGACAAAAACCTAGAAACGTCAGGATGCCACTTGAAGGTCTGCATATTCCATATCCTCTTCTGTCAGCCCACATTTCAAATAGACTCTCTATCTGCTGTCCCAACAGTTTGTAACTGTAATGTGGACATCATACACACCAAGACTGTGCTGACACAGTCTGTGCATTTCACTGAGCAAGTCTGACTCTGCATTTCAAGCCACAGTTAGGTTTAGTAGAAACTAGAAGATGCCGTTTCCCAAGACAAATTCAAAAAATAAACACTGACCTCATGGGTCACTTAAGCAGTACACTGCTTACCAAGGACTTTATAGATAGACTAAATATGATGACATTGCTGTTGCTATTCACTGAATTCTTAAAACTACTCTCTTCCTTTCTTGGGCTTGAAAAAGTTAATGGTCTTTTTCCCTTCTGTTTTGAAAAGGGAAAATATGTGGTGATAGATTCTCCTAATGGTCATTCAGAATGACATGTTTGCTTACAGTAATTTGTGCAAATTGGAAATCCACTTTTCTCCCCGGGAAATGAAATTATTCCCAGTGTTGACACATTTCCCTGGACAGCTGAAATAAATGGACAGTTCACGTTTGTTGGAACCATGCTGCAGGCTGCCTGCAAACTTATCTGTTATTACTTAGAGGTAGTCAATCAGTTGTGAACCAGGGTCACACAAGGTAAAGGCTTTGGAATGTAGTAGGTGTGTATCTGCCTGTGCCCTTAGAAAGCTGATGTGAATTGCTGCAGAGAAGGCTAACCTTAAGCTAATAGAGCAATCCTCTTCCACTCAGGCATAGAAGGAGCACATATCTAGCCTCACCTCCAACACTCTATATTTGCCTTACGCAGTAATTTTGCCTGGTGTATGCAGAACATCGGTTCATTTCACTGTTACAAATTTCCTGACTCATCCACTCCTCCCTTTCAGTTTAATTTTATTTTTCAGTTTCACATCATTTAACTCCAAAGGTATGTTTCATTACCATAAGCAGAAAATATTCGCAGTTGATTATACCATATGTAAAACAGAAGACAAAAGTTAGTAATGCATGGAACTTTATTATTATAAACCCAACATGTGTCTAGAAAGTTGTTAATTTTCAGTCCTTGGTTTCTTATTATTTTCACACAATCTACATGGAGAATTTCCAAATGCAGGTGGTAAATGTAATTTGTCAGGTACTTCAAACAGTAAGTTGTTTTTTGTTTTTGTTTTTGTTTTTTTTTTCTAAAGATAACAGTTCTATTTCATGCAGTTTCATCTGCATACAGTCAATGTATCATGAACTTAGAAACTTCTTAACATACTTCAAAATCCCATTTTTTTCTGAATAGGAACAGTGAAAAGAAGGAGCCGTGAAATGTGTGAATTCAAGATATTTTCAGTGACATGAACATTATAATTTTTATATTGCATATCATTAGCTTTTGAGTCTTGAATGACAATCTTTCTGATGGTCAAAAAAAACCAACTAGAAACAATTTTGTTGTGTGCTAATTCTAATAATGAAATATGAACATGATTATAATTGTATGCTTTCAATGAGGAAGCATCAATAGTTCTGACTGAATAGATTCAGTATATTAGAAAAGCTATTATAAATTATGCATAAGTATAATTAAAACATTACCCAAAGGCTTTTTATAATTACTTTCAGACTCATCTCTTTCCTCACAGTCTCTGCCCTTCCCATGTAATTTCATATCTACCCACATAACAGGCCATTGATACACTTGGACTTTTGCTAGGATATCAGTAGCCATTCAGCACTACCTCCATTCTCAAGACTGTTAACTGAGTACCACAGATGATGTTGGCATTGACATGTAGGTAGACAAGTGATTCCTAGCAAAGACTATAGACAGAACAAGGAAGATCCTAAATCCTGTCTTTGTCTGTGATCAGTTAAAATAAGGGTATCTGCTTGTTCTTTTGTGTTTTTAAATAAGGTAGCAAAGATAGCATGCTTTGAAAGGTATGTGGTAGCTCAGTTGTTCTGAACAGTGGTTCCAAGGCCACAAGGATGTGGACTCTCTACCTGTGGAGATGTTAGCACACCACAGTGTGCTTTGTGCAGATCCTGTTGTGGCCCACAAAAACCAGCAAGGATGCTGGTTACAATGGGAAGAAGTGGATAGGTTTGGTTCCCCCTGCTTTGCTCATCCGCAAGCTTAAGGCTCAATGCAGGAGTCTCTGGGTGAAAGTCCATGGCCTGTACTACGCAGATATTCAGTGTAGCTCACTGAATGGTCTTTTAAATGAGCGAAGAAGAGATTGGTAGCATTTCTACTCCTTGATACACAGACAGATAAAAGGCATTTGTGCATATGAGTACGACACATATCCATCCTTTAAGAATTTATTACTCCCACACCTTGTGAACTGCTGCTTGCTGTATTAAAATTTATATTATCTTACTCAGGGAAACAGATAGGAAATAGAAATGAGTGAGACCTTACTATATATCTGATCTGATAAGACTTACCCTTTTTACCTGCTGCAGTGCACAAATCCTGCCCTCCTCGTCACCAACACCTAGAATTGAGAACAGGAAAACACAGCTTGCTCTTTAGAAATCACAGGCAGGTTCACCATGGTGTGCTAAGCAGGAGTGTGGAAGAGGATAGGCAATATCAGGAAGATATAGCTCTGCACACACTTCTGTCCACAGCCAACCAGACTCAAAAAGGGAAATCTTTGCATCTTTAAAAGGGAAACGCAGCGTATGTTTGTGCCTATAAGAAGAACATAATTAGGATCTGTGATTATGAGACAAATGTCTTTTCCAGGGCTGCTTTTAGAGTAGGTCAAGACGCTGCTGTTTTTTGCTCAGGACTAAGCCCAGAGCCTCAGATTAGTGCTATGAAAATAAAATAAATAAATAAATAAATAAATAAATGAATAAAAATTGAAAGTGTGCATTAGTCTTTCCCACATTTCATTTTCAGTCAGTTTAATTTCCATATGATTTTAAAAAGCACATAAGGAAAGTCTTTAAACTCTGAGTTTAATTGAAAAAAAAAAAATTATTATTCAGGGAAAGGTATTCCACTTTTGCTGGTATTCCACTTGTGCCAGGATTTTTGATAAGTGATGGAATCAGTGTCATGCATAGATTGCAGTGAGAATTAAGTTTTATTTCAAAATTAAAAAACAAAACAAAAAAATAAACCTTGCATTTACAAATAGACTAGTTTTTCATGGTCTATTTATCTAACCTTTGGCAAATTCACATTCTTGGTTAAAAATACACTTTAAAAGAGAAATAGTACAGATATTATTCCAACATAAATCAAAATAAGAAAATAACAAAACATTAAATCCCTGTACATTTAAGAAATCCAGGACAGTTACAGTTTTTCTTTCCAACCCTTCAGTAATAAGCTCAGTAACAATGCCTATTTTCCATAAAGATAATATTTCACTTACTATTTGACAGGACTGTTTTAATGTTGCCTACAATTTAACAAAGATGTTTACTTCTCCCAGTGTTTTCCTGTAATTGCAAATGTCCCTGCAGAATGCCTTTTCCATAGTAGTTTTTCAACATTTAAGCAAAGAAATGGAGGAGAGTGATCTAAAGCCAAATGAAGTAAATATGCATCAGCCAGTCGTTCACTTAGCCAACCCAGCATGCGCTGTCCATGTGCTCCCTACATCAGCAGTCACTTACGCATGCTGCCAGCTCTCACTGATGCTCTCTTGTAGCTGTCAGAGCCAGTCCATGTGTGCTGAAATTTAAATACGTGCATCTGTGGATGGCCAGAAATGCTCCAGATGTGGATGTGATCACTATTGTCACATAATTTCAGGCACTTGGGTAAACACCTGTGCTTTGATATAATTTGTCAGAAAGATTGTAAAACAGTGACGATAACTGCTGGAGAATTTCTGCATATCTCTTACCCTGCCATCCCCCATACCTGTGGGCCTTAAGCCTGTACCTAGAGCTGCTGGAATGAAAGAAAATTTACACATAAACTTCAGGTGTTTTGCAGAACTAGGCATGGGAAGCTGTTTTTGACTGCCAGTATTTTTTGGTTAACTGCCTTCTCACCTGCCTTCCTTCCTTCTTGTCTGCTTGCCTGCCTGCCTTCTTTCTTTCCTCCTTTCCTTCCTTCCTTCTATTCCTCCCTCCCTTTCTTCCTTCTGTCCATCATCCATCTATCACTGAGTATTCTTGAAGAACACGCAGTAAATATCAAGTACTACAAAATTTATGAGGAGGTTGCTGATATATCAGTAATGAGAACATCTTGTAGTCTAAGGAGAAAACAAAGAGAACTTTGAAGCATGAAATTGTAGCAGGGCTGCACAGTAACTTAGCTGCTCATAAATCATGTCTCTGAGCACATTACACCACGGCAATGGAAGGTGAACTGGGACTACAACCACTCTAGCCCTCCCTTTCCTATTCCCACTCCTGGGAATATTGTAAATACTAAAACTTTTTATATTGAATTCAGAGATTTCGTTGCCAGGTTTTTCTGTGATGAAAATTCAGCTAGGCTGAACTTGTGTTAAAGAGGAGTGTCATTTTGTTTGGAATTCTGGAGAAAAATTAAGTTTAACTGGGTTTTACTTTAATTGTTCTAAAGTCCTTCCAACCCTGAACTGAAAGTGAGATGCTAAAAGTAACTAATAGAGCTTTAAGAACACATACTGAATTCAAAGTGCCATTTCCCATTCTTTCATTTTGTTTTGGAAATGTCATAGCTCTATGTAATTTATTGGAAAACAGTAATCAGGATGGGGAAACCAAGGCAAAGCAAGTTACCAAACTAGTCCAAGGCCACATGAGACTGGGTGAAAGAATGAAGCAAAACAAAAAAAAACACAAGAAGTTCAGATCTCATCTCCCCATGCCCTGCTGCAGCCACTAGAAAATGATCCCACGACCTAAATTTCCTCTCACATGTCTACACTCTACAGTGTAAAACATTGAAACTTTAATTCTCCTCTGACTATTTTTCAAAGTTTTTTTCTTATTATATTTTTTAAATGCTTATAAGCCCCTGGGTCTGTTTGAAATTATTTTGTGCCATCTGAGAAGTCTTATTTGCATAGGAAGATTTGATAGCAGGAGGGAACATTCCTTCAGAACAAAAGAGGTGCTCAACACGCTGGTGTGTCCTTTGCTGCAATTGGTGCGACGGTATTGTGTAGAAGTGTATTTGTAATGCAACCTTTCCTATTAACAACTGACCTTTCTTTCTGATCAGACCCTGTGTTTTTTAGCTTTTATATGAAGTGCGGAAAAGAAAAGAATCCTCCTCAAATGTCTTTTCAAGCAGAGAATTGGAAACTAGCAAAGGACTCTGTGATGATGAGGAAAATCTAAAAATATGTAACAGCAAAGAAAGCTGGCATGCTGTAAAGTAGATTTCAGGAGAAAATTCAGTGTGGGAAGAGTAGAAAAATGGTAAAGAGACACATACAAAAAAAAGTTTTAACAAGAAAGATTAAAAGTTTGGAAAACAAAATAAAGAGGAGAAAGAGCCTCAGTTATGAAAAACGACACACAGAAGCTCAGGTATAGAAAGTAGCTGAATTAAATTAAGATTTTACAATAAAAGAGAGTCTTTCTTGGTGAGAAAACTGCTCATAATTTATTGCAAGATTACTCAGTGCAGGCACTATTCTTTATCATGCATCTCACCTGTGTCTTTGAAAGTCTGCCCCAGCAGGACTGGGATGCTGAGATTAAAGATTTGAGCAAAATATTCCACCATATTTTCAGTCACAAAATTTGCCTTATAGCCTGGACCATGCCCACACCCAATTTAATCAAGATTCATTGGAGTTCAGTATTCTGTCCTTTGGGGAAAGAAAACAGTTCAAGAAGCTTGGCATAACAGTAGAGGTGTGATATAGCAATACTTTATAGTACAGCCTCTTTGCAGTGATTTGTGAATAAAGTCTAATCTAGCAGACTGTCTCAAAACCTGCCAGCTGCCCTGCTTGTGAAACATAAGATTTACCACAATGTCAGAAACAACATTTGTCAACTCATTTATCCACTCATGGACTAGGGCCAGCACCAAATACTTCAGAATAAGATGAAATAGCTCTCACAGGAGACAGCTATATGATAATCTGCCAGAGTAATGCTCTTATCTTAAATCTTAATAGTTACTGTTTGTCTTGAGCTTTGTATCATGAGGATTCATCTGCCTTTCTTCATCGTAGCTGTTTTCTTTACCTTAGCTATTCTGTGTCTTATTATTTATAAGTATATGCACTCCCTCCTCACTTCTGATTACATTCTTGGTCTTGAACACTTCCAGTGGAAATGTGTTGCACATTGAAATGGTGTGTTGTGGGGGGAAAAATACGGGCGATAATTATACTGGCTTTTGCCCCTGCCACTTTTGAAAGGAGACATTTGAGAGTCTTCTGTTCACTTCCAAAATGTCACCTTTTCTCACAATGTAAAAGATGCCGCTGTGGTTTGCTGTTATGTGGGGTGTCCTGTGCATGTGGCTGGCCCCTGATAAGGGTGAGTGGGAGCATGACTCCACGTTGTATCTATCCCAAAGAGCTATTTTTCTTAAAGACGACTGAAATTTAAGGAACCAGATAAACTTTGTAGCTTAGCAACTCCATTCATGTAAAGAATCTGAGCCTCATCTGAGGCTCCAAGCCAAATCTAGCTTTCTATACAAACAGGAGAGACCGCCTGTTTTACAGGGGGTATATTATCTGACTGGTCAAGATGGAAGCAGAGCTGGGAAAGGTAATTCAACAGATAAACATTATGATCTGAGAGAAGTTTGGAAAAACACCTTGTTTGCATCACAGATGACCTTTTATTTTATCATTTGGCTGTCATTTTTAACATTTTAGGGCAGGGTTTTGTTGGAGCAGGAGTAAGTAGACAAAAAAATGTGAATGTGGATGTTAAAGACTGAGTGAAGGAAAAGGGTATGGGGTAAGCAATTTAACATTACTGTTAAGTGGGAAGAAAGTCAGATGGCAGACAGAAAGCAATGTCCACAGCTGAGGTGTGGGTGGCGTTGGTGAGACACTGGAGTCCTTCACACTCCTGTTGCTGCTGGCTTATCCCATTGACCTCTACGTTCCCCAGCTTACCTGGCTGGGACAGTAAGAGATCATACTCTTCCCCATAAATTCTTGGTTTTCTCACCCTGAAAGCAGGTGGGGGCACATACAAGGAGAGAGGGGAGGAAATAACCCTGGCTGGATCATGATTCCTCTTTCCCCTCCATAGTCTGATTATTTTTCTGTGCCAGCTCTGCTGTGTATGTGATGCTACAGGAGGTACCAGTGTAAACTTTACACCTTTTCCCCAAAGATCATAACGACCCACTAATTTTAACATTAATCTCTCTCCAACAATGCGAACAAAATAGTTGCATGATGGAGGGTTTTTTTAACATCCTCACTATGGCTTGCTGCCACAAACTTCTCTGACGTTCTCTGCAATGACGGCTGATCTCTGATTCTCTCTCCCAAATGACTGCACACTCATAGAAGAAAACACTGGGTTTTATTTTCTCCAGGCAAAAGACAAAGGTTGATCCATGTGTTTAAAGGTACAAAGTTACCAATTACAAGTAATTTATTTTTTAATGAAGAAAGTAGGCTTAATTCTCTTCTAAAACACATTAGTGCAATTCCTTAATTTCAGTGGTTTCATGCAAGTGTAATAGAGCTGAAAATAAGACCCAGTATATTTAACTTGGTGTAGCAGCACACATGGGAATTATTTAAGCATAGACTGATGATATGACTAATGTTCCATCCTGACAGCCTGCTCTGGTGCCTCCCTCGACTTTGCTTCCAGTCTTAGAGCTTGTGAAGCACAACAGTATGCTAAGCAATGAAGAGTTCCTGAAATTAAACTCAATCTCTGGGGCAGATCCCTTCACCTTTCTGTACCTCTGTTTTCCTTCTGGCCTTTTGCCTGTTACAACATCAGCAGTTAATTATTTTGTTTATTTGTTTTGACTGTAAAAATTAAAATATTGAAAAAATTGTGGAGCCCTGAAATATTTCAGTTTGGAAACACTTCTAGGGTATGTCACGGGTAGTATAGTTTTGATATACGCATATCTACTTTCTGTACATTAGTAGGTTATTTTATGTCTTGACTGATGGATCATATGGTCTTTATCAGAAAAAGAGAGAGCGTATTCTGGGTGTTCTCAGCTTCAGTGAATCATGGGAGAAGTGGTTTGGCAGAGAAAGGTGGAATGATGCAACTGGATTATAGTTATCATGAGGTACGCTGGCAAAATTCTGAAATACAGAACTTTCAAGTATTGCATCTTTGGGCAATTTTTGTGCTTCAATGTTAAAGTTGCATTGGAAAATAGATACTGCCCTCCCCCTCAAAGACCTTGTTGAAAATCCAATTTTCCATCAGCCCTTCTGACCAAACAGCTTAAATGCAACACTTTCAGCCAGCACTCCTTGCTATGCCTTTTCTCAGTGACTAGATCTCCAGTCTCAGCCACTGCTCTATAAATAACCATGCAGCCCTAATAAGAAAGATAGGCCCACAGAAATGCACTGCAAAATCTGGAGACAGCCAGGCTTACTGTTGATTCTCTGTGGTTAGAGGGATCCAGCTGCCTTGTCTGTGCGTAAGCCCTAATCTTGAGACAGTGAATTTGTAAATTCAGTCGTATTTAAGTCCCTAAATATGTATGGTTTACAGAAGAGGCTGGGACTTTAAAGCTCATTTCCACATAGCCAGGTTGGTGGATTTATTTTTCAGAAGTCAGGAGGAGCCAGGCAGTTATGTAAAACCTTTTGAATGCTTGTTTTGTATACCTAATCATTTTAGATACCAAAAGAGCCTGTCCATCCAGGTGGACCAGATTCTCTAAAGTCTGGGAGCAAATCATGGACACAGATCTGATCAGGGACCCCTCTGATAACGTCCGCCTCCCAGAGCTAGTCAGGTCAGGGCACAAACCATGTGCTCATTCAGTGTCCACCAAATTTTCCTCCCACCACCCTCTCTCCA
Source organism: Platalea leucorodia (assembly GCF_965183815.1). Classification (NCBI taxonomy): domain Eukaryota; kingdom Metazoa; phylum Chordata; class Aves; order Pelecaniformes; family Threskiornithidae; genus Platalea; species Platalea leucorodia. The sequence goes on along the minus strand of NC_138823.1, from coordinate 10,110,783 downwards.
AGAGAGCTGGTTAATATTCAAGCATCACTTCCTCCAAGCTCAAGATCGATGCACCCCTATGAGTAAGAAATCAAGCAAAAGGGTCAGGAGACCGGCATGGATGAGCAAGGAGGTTCTGGCAAAACTCAAGTGGAAGAAGGAAGTTTATGGAATGTGGAAAAAGGGACAGGCCACTTGGGAGGAATATGGGAACATTTTCAGAGTATGCAGGGATGTGGTGAGGAAGGTTAAGGTCCACTTGGAATTAAATCTGGCAAGACATGTCAAGGACAACAAGAAGGGCTTCTTCAAGTACATCAGTAGCAAAAGGAAGACTAGGGAAAATAATGGCCCACTGCTGAATGAGGTGGGTGCCCTGGTGACAGAAGATACAGAAAAAGCAGAGTTACTCAATGCCTTCTTTGCTTCAGTCTTTACTGCTAAGGCCAACCCTCAGGAATCCCAGACCCTGGAGGTAAGAGAGAAAAGCTGGAGAAAGGAAGACTTTCCCTTGGTCAAGGAGGATCAGGTTAGAGATCATTTAGGCAAACTGGACACCCACAAATCCATGGACCCCGATGGGATGTACCCACGAGCGCTGAGGGAGCTGACAGATGTTATTGCTAAGCCACTTTCCATCATCTTTGAAAGGTCATGGAGAACAGGAGAGGTGCCTGATAACTGGAGAAAAGCCAATGTCACTCTAATCTTCAAAAAAGGCAATAAGGAGGACCTAGGAAACTACAATCCAGTCAGCCTTACCTCCATCCCTGGAAAGGTGATGGAACAGCTCGTTCTGGATGTCGTCTCTAAGCATGTGGAGGAAAAGAAGATTATCAGGAGTAGTCAATATGGATTCACCAAGGGGAAATCACGCTTCACCAATCTGGTAGCCTTCTGTGATGGCATGACCTGCTGGGTAGATGAGGGGAGAGCAGTGGATGTTGTCTACCTTGACTTCAGCAAGGCTTTTCACACTGTCTCCCATAACATCCTCATAGGTAAGCTCAGGAAATGTTAGTTAGATTAGTGGACAGTGAAACGGATTGAAAACTGGCTGAATGGCAGAGCTCAGAGGGTTGTGATCAGTGGCACAGAGTCTAGCTGGAGGCCTGCAGCTAGCAGTGTTCCCCAGGGGTCAGTACTGGGTACAGTCTTGTTCAACTTATTCATCAATGACCTGGATGAAGGGACAGAGTGTACCTTCAGAAAGTTTGCTGATGATACAAAACTGGGAGGAGTGGCTGATACACCAGAAGGCTGTGCTGCCATTCAGCGAGACCTGAACAAGCTAGAGAGTTGGGTGGAGAGGAACCTAATGAAGTTCAACAAAGGCAAGAGTAGGGTCCTGCACCTAGGGAGGAATAACCCCATGCACCAGTGCAGATTAGGGGTTGACCTGCTGGAAAGCAGCTCTGCAGAGAAGGACCTGGGAGTCCTGGTGGACAATAAGTTAACCATGAGCCAGCAATGTGCCCCTGCGACCAAGAATGCCATTGGTATCCTGGGCTGCGTTAGGAAGAGTGTGGCCAGCAGGTCGAGGGAGGTTATCCCTCTATTCTGCCCTGGTGAGGCCACATCTGGAGTACTGTTTCCAGTTCTGGGCTCCCCAGTTCAAGAAAGACAAGGGACTACTGGAGAGAGTCCAGTGGAGGGCTACGAAGATGATTAGGGGACTGGAGCATCTCTCTTATGAGGAAAGGCTGAGAGATCTTTGCCTGTTTAGCCTGGAGAAGGGGAGACTGAGAGGGGATCTTATGAATGCTTACAAATATCTTAAGGGCAGGTGTCAGGAGGATGGGGCCAGACTCTTTTTAGTGGTGCCCAGTGACAAGATAAGGGGCAACGGGCACAAACTGAAACACAGGAAGTTTCATCCGAATATAAGGAAAAACTTCTTTACTTTGAGGGTGACAGAGCACTGAAACAGGCTGCCCAGAGAGGCTGTAGAGTTTCCTTCTCTGGAGATATTAAAAACCCGCCTGGATGCAATCCTGTGCAACCTGCTCTAGGTGAATGTGCTTTAGCAGGGGTATTGGACCACATGATCTCCAGAGGTCCCTTCCAAACCCACCCATTCTGTGATTCTGTGATTGTGTCTGTGTTTCATCCCCATTTCTCAGCACTTTTTGCCTTTCCTACAAACCATGCTAATTTACCAAAATAGTAAAATAAAATCTCCTTCAGACAATGTGCAGGAAGCCTTGCCTGCTCGCAGACTGTCTCTGCTATTCACAGGAATAGGAGAGTTCAGGACATGTGTCTCTAAGTTTGTCACTCATATTAATCCACAATAACAAAAAAAAAAAAATATTCTTTCATCAGTCATTTAAATGCCATGATCTATTGCTTTAATAAAGAAAAAGAAGAAACCAAAATTATATTTGGAGCAGTGTCAAAATGAGAGCTTTCTTCCTCTCTTTGAAATTAAGGGTGTTTTTTTCTTTTTTGAATGAACAGCCACTGTGTTTCAGTGTCATGCTGTTATTTGCATGAATGACTCTGAACTTAGGAAACTGAAATGTCTGTAAGTTAAGAATCAGCTGCTATGACGAGATGAATGATTTCATTAATAGTACAAGCTCTGCAAGGTCATGCCTGTGGCTCTGAAACCATGGAAAAATTTCCAAAAAAGATGGACATTACAAGCATAGGACTGAAGTCACAGGCAGTCAGTGTACATATTGAAGCAAGTGGATACTCTGATTGGATGAGGACTATATCTAATTCCAGTGCCCATTACCTGCCCTGACATGAGGTTCAGTGTGTGGATGAGGGGACAGGCACCTCTTCCAGGAAAATGTCTGTCTAGGTAGTATTGGCCAAAAGGTGAAGTAGGAGCCAGTAGGAGGAATTCAAGTATACGCAATGTTGCTCCTTAATTTTGTATGTATGTCCAACAAAACTTCTTATTGCTCATTACTTGGTTTCCTCTGTTCAGCTTTCTACTTGGTGAATTTAATAGGGTGGATTGTTAAAAAGATCTCACTGTTGTTTTTTTTCACTGAACAGAAGTTTCGTTTTCTCTGCAGCATTAGCTTGTCACTTCTCAGCTCTGTCAGGGTGTACTCATGGGCAGAGCTGTTTTGCCAGGCCAGTCATTAAAAAAAACATAAGCTGGATAAGAGTTTTTCTTAAAAATACTGATATTTGTGATATACTAGTTCATTTGGGCGGGGTGCGCTATTGTGTGCAGTCAAATCACAGTTCTAATTTTTTTCTTTGCCATTTTAGAGGCACATATCAAATATTGCGTAGTCTACAATAAAAGCCAAAGGTGCACTTAGTATAAGGCTAAAAGATATGAGTAAGGTAATCCTTTTTATTTCAGGCATAGTGTTTCATGCAGCTATCCCTGCACCAAGTCTAGTACCCTATATCTGGCAAAAATGTTTCTTTCAAGAAGGCATCCAAACTTCATTTGAAGATATCAAAATATGATATCATGGCTGGATCTGTACTACAAATGAGAAGGGTCTGATGGTGAAGAAAGATAAAGGTAACATTCATGGACATCTGTGCTTGCTTACCTGTTATGCCATGTGTATAGCTGAGAATAGAAAGAAGATTGCTTTTATTATTTGGAATCTGGAAACCTCTAACTCCCTCTGTTGTGCCAGTTAGAGGCTCTGAGATGATAACTGCAGAATTTCACAGATATTAGTCTTAGCTTATACTTTCTCTGGATGGTGAGCACACAGAAGGTCAAAACAGGCTTTGTTCACATATGGTTGCCCTCCATGTAGTTGGCAGGATGCATACTCTCTGCCCATCCATCCAAGCTGAGGTCCTTCTCAACAGGAAGAAAGGTTTCACTCTGTTGCAGTATGAGTATCATAGGTCACTGGAGAGCGGTCTACTGCAGCTGACACCAGCTGGTCTGGCTAAGTTCAGTGTCTTCCACAGCAGCTTCTCCGCTCACACCATGCCAAGGAGCCTGTATGCACCTGATGCTTTGAGATCAGTGGAGTCACAGTGCCACCCTGAACACTTGGCAGTTCTTCCTGCCACAGGCCTGTTGTCTTGCCTTGTGCTTCTGTGGCTTGTTCAGAGACAACCTCATAACTCATTAGACCCTCTCAAGATATTGCCTCAGCAGCTGTGGCTTGGAGATAGAGGTAGCATCCTTAATGCCAGAGTCAAACCTAACCCCAGCTTCCTTACTGCACTCACATTTGCATGCCATTTTCTGAACAATAATTGCAAGATGAAAGGGGAGCAGATGGCAACAGGATGGCTCCGGGAAAACTCAGTGGAAATGCCTGCACCTCCTCACCAGCTGCAGTTCATTTACTTACCCACAGGAACTGTGTGGCTACTAGTGAAGGAATCCCTAGCTATTCTTTTCTGGGAAATCTTCATAGCTGTTGTCTGTAACTTGAAATTGTACATACGCAGGATTCAAGAAATAAGGCTTATATTTTCTTGATATAATTCAGTGTTTTCCTCCATAGTTCCTTTTGCCTGGACCTGCAGGTCCTGGCATCCCAGCTCCTTGAAATTCCACCTGCAGAAATCGTGACACTTCTTGTGGCACCTTTATCGTTTCATAGGCAAGTCTACCTCTTGCTGACTTCACGAAACTGTCAACCATTTTCTGTCCAGGATTTTATTATATCAAGAGAAACTCAACAAGTATGTACTGTTACAGTTACAACAAATCCATGAATCCATGAGAAATACTGAGTTCTTGGACATGAAAGCATCTGAAGGAGAATCAGCATAAAAGCTTAGCATTTTGGGACCTGCCTGGTAACGCAGCATTGCTATCTGATACCTTATTCAGTTTTATTAACCCTGCCATACTAGTCAAGGACAGCAGAGCACATAGGATCTGGCTGAATGACCAGAAATGTGTAAGAGCTGACAAGAGGTTGGGGAAAAAAAAGCCAACCAAAAAAGCACAGGTGTCATCCATCCTAATCACTTCACTGTGGTCCTCAATGGCAATAAATCATGTAATCTTTTTGGTGGTCATCTTCTCCATGGAGATCTTGATGATATTCCTTTCTTGTAAGAAACAAACTGGCCTCAGAAAAAGTATTGGGATGTTCAGCTTTGATATCCTTTTTTCCATTTAGGATACACTCACTGTAATGGCAGTCCCTGCAGCACTACAGTGCCCATTAACAACCATGTCTTTCTTGCAGACTCTTTTTACAGCAACAATCGTAGGTATGGTCTGTTTCTGGTCCTTTTGGTGTTTACAACATAGCACAGATGGTTATACATATGCTGTTAAATGTGTCCACTCTGGGGAATAATCCCTGGCCACCAGGTCAAGTACTACAGAGCGGTTGCAGCTCACAGTTTGGGGCTGGCTCCTCTGCAATGAACTTGCCATATCTTCATTCCATAATTCTTGGAACAACTCCATAGGTCCCCATGGTCCTAAGACACAATTTTCACTTGTTATGTATTTTTTCAATTCAAAGTGCCAAAACCAAAGCGGGATCTGTGCTGTATCGTGTGAGAATGGTGTATTTATAGGATAAAACCAAAGCTAGTCTCTTTTTTTTTGCCCTGGATTGTGGCATGAGAACATGTAATGATGCTAGAGGATGGAAAACCTGCTCAGATAGTGTTAGAGGACTATATGTTCAGTGACGCAAATCCCAATCTCACCCTTACTACCCATTAAAAGAGGTTTCTTTGGAGAACTCTGGATCGCAGAAGTGTGTTTTGTTTCAGAGGGATTTTGTTGGTTCATTCTAAAGTGAACTGGCCTGTCACCAGTTATTAAGTGTTGATGCTCAAGGAAACGGGACTGGACATTGAACCTGATAGCTTATTTGACAGTGGACTTCAAAATCCCTGGCATGGTAGACGTCATCACTGAGCACACTGCCAGTGGAGAACTTGCATAGCAACTTCCCTCTATCACCTGAGGTCAAGTATTTCCTTTCTTGTCTGGCTTGGATGTCAATGGGAATAAATGGAATTGAGGACACAAAAGAAGCATCCATGGCACTGGCCTGCAGATTGGACAGGGTGATTATCCCAAGCCATGGCCTTGCTGTTACATCAAAAACAAAGTTTGAACCAAAAGTATAACGGAAAGGGAAAATCCCATAAAATGTGGTCTCATGCAGCATAAGCTGCAAGGTGAAGGGGCAAAGTTCAAAAAATCTTGACTAAAGTCCTTTTTGGAAGAGAAATCTCAAGTCTGGACTTCCAAATCTGTATTTTAAAGAATGATAATGACATCCGAGGACAGGGACTGTTAGGGAAAATGAGCAGAGAGAGATTAAGAAAGCAGTGGTGTAGATGGACACTAGAATAGATACAAACAAGCAGTACAATCATACCCTGGCTCACTGCTCACACGTCATAGCATGGGTGTTATGATTCTATCATCTAGTCTATTTTTAAATAGACTATCTATTCATCTACTAACTAGTAGCCCTACAGACAGTTTTAGCATATCATCCAACCATAACCAAAGCATGCAGCATCTCCTTTAGGAGTTTTAAATTATTAGCTAATCAACCTCATTTTTAAAAATATGTGCCAAATTTCCAGTTTCAATTTGTGTGGATGAATCTTGTAGTCATTAATTCTTGTTATGCTTTTCTCCACTAGATGAAAGAGCTCTATTTTTTCCTCATTAACGCAAACATTTTGTAATCAATTAATCTCTCAGTCATCTTTTGATAAACAGAACAGATTCAGTTCTTCAGGTCTCCCACAGGAAGGCATGTACTCCAGCCCTCTAATTATTTTTGTAACGACTTTTTGTATCTGTTCCAGTTTTCCTGAGTCTAGCAACCACATCTGGATACAGTGTTCCTCTCTTGGTTTCTGCTGTGATGCATACAGAAGGAACAAATAAATAAGTAAGTAAGTAAATAAATAAATGAATAAAGGGTCTTTCTGTTCCTCCTCCATCACTAGCTGGTTCAAAATCCTAGTAATGTATATTATCTATGGCACCCAATTTGAAGTTCCCACTGAATGACTTCTGCATGACAATGCCTAAATACTTGTCAGAATCAGTGACTCTTCAGGATGTAATTCTACCCTCCTATGCTCTGGCTTTCATTCCTCTTCCTAGGTTGGCATTTGGATGTAGTGAGATTTCTTTTTGTCTGTTTGGATGGGTGCAAGTAAGCCAGGGTTATAAATTGCTCCGTATGACAACCTCAGCCTCACTGTTATATGTCGGTCAGGCAAGCTTTAGGGCACCTGCAAACTATACTGTCATTTTAAAAAAAGACAGTTAACAACAGTAAGAGGAATTATGCAGGAGTGAATGGGAAGGGCAAGGAAACATATCTTTTCCCCTTTTTGCTTCATTAGAGTGTATACGTCTATGCATGACTAAGAGCTGTGAAAGACATAGTGGTCATCTCAGGTTTCTTCATAGTTGCCCCCATATTACAACTGGCCTCCCTTCAGGATGCCTTCTTTTGCCTCTTTCCCCCTCTCCAGACTTTTACCATGTCTTGCAAAAGTCCTATTATTAGCAAGGAAATAAGGCACTGTGTTGGTCACAGTCAATAAATCAGCGTGGTTCACGGGAAAAGGAAAAAAAGTCCATGGATTAAACTAGGATTTTTTAATGTACAATAGGAATAGAAAATCTTTGACAGATTCAGGTCTTGCAATGACAGAAGAAGGTATTCATTAGAAAGGTTATAAAGCACCACTGGGATGCATCTTTATGAGAATATGTGAGTTAAACCAATGGCTTTCTTTGATTCTATGCAAAATCCAAAACCAAATAAATAAGTAAAAAGCAAAGGTCATATATTTTGTTTTTGTGTTCTAATTTTTCAGGGAAAAATCCTGGAGTTTGATGTTTTCTTCCCATGCTGTCACAAATATATTCTAATGGCATTTTAGGTTTTACTGCAGTGCAGCATGAATTCTCCTGCCTACGTGTGTTCAGCAACAAATACAAAACAGGCCCGACCTGCAGCAAAAACACTCTCCCAACAACATTTGACTCTTGTATTTGCAGCAGTATTTCATTCAAAGCAAGCAAGCTCACAAGACTGAATCTAATTTTCTCACATCACTTGGAGAGCATAATGCTCCAGTGCCCCCATTTTGAGGAAAACAAATTTGAAAGATTTTCTAGAACGGATCAACCCGCATATTTAAATGATACAATTGAATAAAGGAATAGTTAAGCCAGTTCAGCTGCAAACAAGTATGCAATAAGCTTTATAGACAGAGGGTAGGCTCACACAAGTTCATTCACAAACACAAATTGTTTTCTATGTAGATCAAAGTTTGCTTACATAGATTTATGGTAGATATTAAATGTTTCTCTAGGGTTCTTTGCTTTCATGAGTGAGGAAATGTCCTGGTTTCAGCTGGGATAGAGTTAATTTTCGTCTTGGTAGCCGGTATGGGGCTGTGTTTTGGGTTTAGGATGAGAACAATGTCGATGATACACTGATGCTTTGGTTCTTGCTGAGTAGTGCTAAGCTGTTGTTAAATAGGTGCAAAGTGGCGCTCACACCGGTCAAGGACTTTTCAGCTTCCCCTGCTCTGCCGGGTGCACAAGAAGCTGGGAGGGGGCACAGCCAGGACAGCTGGCCCAGACTGGCCCAAGGGCTATTCCATACCATATGACGTCATGCTCAGTATATAAGCTGGGGGAAGAAAAAGGAAGGGGGAGACATTGGGTATGATGGCGTTTGTTTTCCCAAGTAACCATTACGCGTGATGGAGCCCTGCTTTCCTGGGGATGGCTGAACACCTGCCTGCCGATGGGAAGTAGTGAATGAATTCCTTATTTTGGTTTGTTTGCATGCATGGTTTTTGCTTTGCCTATTTAACTGTTCTAATTTATTTTACTTCAATTATTAAACTGTTCTTATCTCAACCCACGAGTTTCCTCCCTTTTACCCTTCTGATTCTCTCCCCCATCCCACTGGTGGGGAGTGAGCGAGTGGCCGTGTGGTGCTTAGTTGCTGGCTGGGGTTAAACCACGACAGGAAAGAAATAGAGAAATGAAATCTCTTTAGCACTCCTGTTTCCTCTCTACGTGCACCTCCAAATCTTTTCTTTGCTTTATGCCAGTTGTTACTTGTGTCACTGACATCAACTCCATCTGGTCCTAGAGTACCAAGAGCAGAATAATTCTGCCTATAAGACCTCCTACCCTCACCAGGCTGAAGCAGGCAGTACAATGCCAATAATTAACCTTGGCTATGTAATATCCTTAGGCATTTTGGTTGTGACAACACTGCCATGATGACATGAAAGTTACTGACATAACATGAAAAGCTGACACGAAAAAGGGCTGTGGGCTTAACAGTTTGGCGTTTTTTTCCTCCTGTACTAGCTGGCATAATAAAAGATACCATGTCTTCCTGCAGACCTTGGCTCTCTTATATCTACCTTCAGATGAAAGAACAGCACGATCAGTAATTACTCTCTAGTGAATTTGCTCCATCATTTGAACATCTGTGATTGTTGCCAGGTTTTCATCCATGTTTCTTATGAGAGAACTGCTCTTTGTTACACTCATTCCACAAAAGCTGTAGGAAGTTTTTGAAAGATGTAACGGACTGAAGGTTATAATAATACTGGTCCAAAAGTTGCTTGCAAGGGATGTTTTGTGTGGACTAGAGAACTTGTGCAGAATTTCATAAACTGGCTAACAGTCTCCTTGAAAGCATGTCTAGTTAGGATTAATGGTGTCTATTAGGATTCTCTTTAATTTCCCCCAAACTTTTCTACTCACAGTAAATGTTTTGCTGTTATTATAAAGCAAAAGTTGGATTTTGTTTGCATCTAGAAGATAGAGAAAGGAAATAAAAAGAAGCAGAAGGAATGCTAATTCCTATTTCTAATTCCTATTTCCTGTTGTGTTTGTTGTATTTGTGGAATAACTCAAGCTATTGACTTGCAGTTTTGAAGCAGGTCGAGAAGAGAAACGCTTGTTTTCTGGTTCAGAGCTTGAAACAGAGCTAAAAATTAGTTTTGCATTGAATCCTTGGGTTTGCTCCACACTTCCTGTGTGACCCTGGAACGCTGCTGTAGGATGGGAATGGGTAATGACAGACTTGACTTGCATCAATATCAGAGAGGTTGACCTCCATCTTCCTGGAGAGCGTGCCACAGGGGAACTCAGCTGAGGTCCTTGACCTCTGCAGAGCTTATTGGGTGAATCATCGTCATCTTGTAAAGGAGCCGTAAAGAAAAATAGTCTGTAGCTAAAGAAAAGTGTTCATTTTCCAGATCAGGAGAATGAAATTAGGAATATCTACTTAGTTCTATTAGGAACTATTGCTTACTTTCCATGTGAATGAAACACAGGATGCTTTTTTGGTGCTAGATCAGTCAGACCATGTTCAAGGCACAAGCTGTCCAGAAATAACATCACCCTCCAGCAAATAACAACTAACACTGCAGAATAAATACCCGTAGACAAGTTTGCATACCTACAGCTGTCAGGTGCTGTAAGGTCCTCGAAACACTCAAAAGTGGCCAGTCAGATGATGTGCCATACTTCCTACAGTAAATGATAATACCAATACTCTCACTTCTAGACTGAGTTCTCACCATGTTGGACTCTCATATCATTAGTGGTTGCTCAGAAATCTCTTGCTGATCCTAGTTTGCTAATCTGTCTACTTCTTTTCTAAGTACTGTATCATAGTGTTCAAGCATGACATCAGCAGAAGATTGGAGAGCTGATTCAAGATCATTCTGATTTTTTACTTGGGCCATAATGATTGTATCAACATAAGTATCTTTCAAATTCAAGATGTGTTGTCCTTGTATTGTAAGTTTGGACAGTATCAACAAATGAAACAAAAATAATATCTATTATAGAGAGGTATTTGTGTTTGGAAGTGTGTAAGAGTTTGTGGATAGCCTCTGACATTTCAAAAAGCAATTGTTTTCTCTTCATGAGAGAACATGTTCTGCTGCACAGTAAAGGGTATCATGCCCTTCCTGCTCATCATCCAGAAAGTCTATTTAAGGTTAATTCACCCATACCGAAATTCTGGTAAGGTTTGAAGGAAATTATTTTGGGCATTTTGTCATCATCCATTTTTCCTCATAAACTTTGTGGAATTTCTTCCAAATAAAAGAGTACCTGCAGCAAGTACTGATTCCCAGGAAGTCTGAAAGAACGATTAACAGTCAGGTGAAAAAAAGCTCAGCAGAAGTCATCTAGCTGTCTCTTCTGAAATGCTTATGTGCTTGACTATTTCCTGCCCAGCACCTACCTTCATGGTTAGTCTCTCATTCAGTAGAAAGGAAAAAGCATAGAAGAGAATTCCCTTAAGAACAGAGCAGGAACACGTGTTGCCTTCTCTAATTTTTGAGTGTCATTGCCAATACTGAGAGATTTGTTATAAAACAGCAATAGCTTTTCTGCAAAGTTGAAAAAAAAAAAAAAAAAGGCAGTAAAAAGCACAGGCAGAGTCTTAATATTTTGATTAGATTAGATACTTTTGTCTCCATATGAATAATGAATCACAATGCAAGCAAGAAGTAGGGAAGTTGGCAAGCCTTTTTAGCGACAACAGCAGCAGCTGCCTCTCAGAACTGTAGCCAAGTCAATGGAGCACGACTTTCTCTAATGGACTGTGTTTGTGAAAGGAAAGTTTCTTCAGAGATGAACAAAAAAGGAAGAAAGGCTTGAAATTAACTTGAGTAAGCTGTAAAAACACAGGGTGAGAGCCAAGCTTTAGAGCACGCACGCATCAAGGGAAAACCATAATCTGGGGAATCCTCTCATCTGGGGTGAAATCCTCCTACTACTCTCCCACAGACCCTCATCAGTAATTGTATTGACTAGATCCCTTACCTGCTGGCTACAGCCTGCGCTCGTGCAGGAGCACTGGCCACCCACACCAGCGAGTCCCATCCATGGCAATCTGTCGTTGTTTAACCCCACTTGGCAACTAAGCACCACACAGCGCTCACTCACCCTCCCTGCCCCCCCCCCGCCCCCCCATGGGGTGGGGGAGAGAATCGGAAAAAAAAGTAAAACCCGTGGGCTGAGATAAAGACAGTTTAATAGGACAGCAGAGGAAGAGAAAATAGCAGCAATAATGATAAAAGAATATAGAAAGCAAATGATGCACAATGCAATTGCTCACCACCCCGTGACCAACGCCTAGTCCATCCCTGAACAGCAATCACTGCCCTGCAGCCAACTCCCCACAGTTTCTATACTGGGCATGACATCATACGGTATGGAATAGCCCTTTGGCCAGTCTGGGTCAGCTGTCCTGGCTGTGCCCCCTCCCAGCTTCTTGTGCACCTGGCAGAGCATGGGAAGCTGAAAAGTCCTTGACTGGTGTAAGCACTGCTTAGCAACAACTAAAACATCAGTGTGTCATCAACATTATTTTCATACTAAACCCAAAACACAGCACTATACCAGTGTCTAGGAAGAAAATGAACTCTATCCCAGTCAAAACCAGGACAAAATCACAGGCAAATATATAACAGATGCTTTGCATAAAACAGCCTGCAAGATTTAATGTGTTCACTCATGCAGCCTAAAAGCCAAACAACACAACCCATCCCATCAAAGCAAATATAAGACCTTGAAGAAAAAAAATGGCCTAGAACCTTCAAAATGTTAAAGGGCGAAGGAGGGAGTTGACAGAGGGCATGACTGCATTTACACAGGTGTGACTCTACTGAAAACTGTATTTTCCCCATCTTTCCATGTCTCTACATGACTTAATTTCTTTTACCTCTTACTGTCATCTCCTTCTTTCAGACCATAAAAGCATAAGAACAGACCTATTAGTTATAACTCTTGCAGCCTGAAACCATTTTCTTCTGAGGCTGACATGGTTTTCCATTTAGGAATGGAAATGTCTTCCATGCCTTCTCCAGTCACTCATCTTTGGCAAAGAGTTCCATATATCTATTACCTGTAATTTGAAGAACTTCATTTTGTTTATTTTCAACGTCAGTCCTTTTAATTTCATTTGAAATTAAATCAAATTCAGTTTACCCCTCCTCACATGTTTGTTGACCCATTCAAAAAGCTCTTAGATACACTTAAGTTCTGCTACTCTCATTTTTTAATGCAAGCTTTCACGGATCAACTTTCAAAAGTTGCTGGTTCACTTCAGAACCTGAAACAACTTGTTTTGCAGCGGAATTTAGTACTTATATCACTTTAGACCCAGACAGTTTAGCTTAGCAAGTTAGCTGAGTCTCAAAGTAGATAGCTATGGAAAAGCAGAGCAGCAGAGCATTAGTTGAACACTTTAATTCCTTTTTCCATCCACATGCACAGCAGGACATAGAAATGCAGCACTCTTGAAGGCACATGCATGGTGGTTTGTATTCGTTGCCTACACTCCTTTTGTTTCAGTCACTGGCTGCATGTCAGAGGATGCACAGGGTTACGTCCACACTTCTCAGCCTGGAACTCCACTGCATTTTTGAGTCCTCACAGGTAGGTGAAATTAAAACAACTTTTAGACTATGACCTGGGATGAAGGAGAGACCTGGGAGAGCTGAGCTTGTTAACCCTGCCTTGGCCGTAGTCAATGCCGGCAGGGCTGGGCTGAGAAGCAAGTGGTAACTGCTGTTACGAGTTCACCCACCACATACACGGGTGCAAGTGCAACAACATAGAATCATAGAATCATAGAATCGTTAAGGTTGGAAAAGACCTTTAAGATCATCAGGTCCAACTGTTAACCTAACACTGCCAAGTGCACCACTAAACCATGTCCCTATTCCACCACTAAACCAAGAACCACATCTACATGTCTTTTAAATAGGTCCAGGGATGGAGACTCAACCGCTTCCCTGGGTAGCCTGTTCCTGTGCCTGACTACCCTTTCAGTGAAGAAATTTTTCCTAATATCCAACCTAAACTTCCCCTGGCACAGCTTGAGCCCATTTCCTCTCGTCCTATCACTTGTTACTTAGGAGAAGAGACTGATCCCCACCTCGCTACAACCTCCTTTCAGGTAGTTGTATAGAGAAATAAGGTCTCCCCTCACCTTCCTCTTATCCAGACTAAACAACCCCAGTTCCCTCAGCAACTCCTCATAAGACTTGTGCTCTAGACCCTTCACCAGCTTCAGTGCTCTTCTGTGGGGCAGCACCTACTTCCAGCAGAAGCTTTCAGGTTGGCTGTACTGGCAGGAGGCATATGGTGCTTCAATAACACAGTTCCTTACATGTGTACTGGAGGTAGGGCTGCAAACAGCCTTTCCCAAGGCTGCTTCTCTCTCCACAATGTGCTGCCCTTGTTGTCTCTCTGCTTAGTCTGAAGCCAGACTCTCTGTATGTATTTTGTTCTGGAGAAGGGTCATATTGAGAAAGATTCTTCTTTTTGGTACTGATCAACAGCCAAAATATTTAGTTAATAGGCTGAACTAATGATGTGAAGTAACATGATGGAAAAATGCTTACAGAATTCCTGCTTGAAAAGTTTCTTTCTATTGCAGCCAGTGAGGAAAGCAACAGTGCAATGGGACAGTCAGTTCTTACAACTTCATAGTTAACTGTTCTGATACAGAGCAGTTCGAAGAAAGACCATTTATCTGATACACAGCAGTTTGAAGAAAGATCTTTTTAGGTAAATTATTTGCTCCTCAAACCCAAGCAAAAAGACCTGCCCAGTTTGGAAAGGAGGGTGAAATTTTCACCTAGTATATCCAGATTCCTTAAAGCCATCAAAATACTGCTTAATTTAGCCTGGTACTGTCTTTCACAGTGTGAAAATCTGGAAGCATTGTTAAAGAATTTTAAAAATGAAAAAATGTTAAAAAGAAAGTCATCAGAACTCAGGTCTTGATCCTGCATCCGTGGGACTTCATAGCAAAACCCCATGTCTGTTCCTTGTGATGAAAGCTGATTAGTTTTTCTACCAACAGCAGTGTCTTTCTCATCAGATTTACAGGGAAAGGTGGATTTTTGGGAATCCTCTAAAAAACCCTGTAACATTTCAAGGTTAGAAGTGGGTGACCGCTGAAAAAAGCTAACCATTAAGATAGTTACACACTGAGAAACATTTATCTATGACTAACTGTAATTATAGAACTGATTACTCAGACGTCAGCTGCAACCAGGGGACATTGCAGGGATAAGATTGCCATCATACCAGGCACTCTGCTGGTAGCAGTATGGCAGCAGTATGCTCCATGCCAAAGTAAATGAAGAATCAAAAGGGGAAATAAAGACATCTCAAAGTGACACGGCTTCCTCACAGACATAGAAAACATTGCTGGCAGCACTGGTCTCCTAATCCTTCCTAATACTTTCTCCACTTTGCATGAATCGACTGTGTATTTGCTTCCAATTCTTGCCCACTGGCTTTCTTATTAATTTGTTAATATTTACCTATATGTTAATATATCTACATCTATTTATATATATTTTTATATTAATTATTGATAATTATTAATTTATTAATTGTATTTTCTCAGTGAAAAACTACAGTAGATCAACATTCCACTTAAACACATGACAAAAAACATTTGTGAATGGAAGAGTAACCCCAAAGAAGTGAATATTAGGAAGCAACTATTAAAAAGGTATGGAAGCATAAACTGCTTGAATTGTTTATTTGTTACAGAATTCACTCGCACAGCAATTCCTTTGATTAAATTTTTAATTTGATTTGGTCTACGTAGCAGTATCAATGCTTTTCATGTAGTAATCCAACACAACTCAAAGGTCTGATACTGCAATGAGCTGCTCATGAATAATTTATTAATTAGTTACTTTGCAAGGTTATACACTTCCTTTTGAGCAAAAAAAAATAGCTGTTTCTTAGTTTATTAGTTATAAATTTTTCTCCTGGTTGTGTTCTAGAGGCTCTAAAACACAAGCCATACTGGTAATTATATTTTTCCTTTCACATTTTCTTTTGCTTCAGTTATATACAGCCTTCAACTTCATTCCTTAAATTCTTGAGTCCTGCCACTATTGCCCCTGTACCAGCCCCAGGCATGGACAGAGTGGTTTTCTATGAATTTAGTGCTCCCTGAGAAGTTTTTCATTGACAGCCTGGAAAAACACACTCCTCTTTATATTTATGGCTAAGTGCAGCATGGAAGCGATGATACAAGTCTCCCAGCAAGACATGAGAAGATACATCCTTCATTTTCAGTGTTTTTTCCTAAATATCTTTGATGACACTTCCAGGGAGTCCAATACTTGATATGATTGTGTTTTGTGTTATGGTCACTGGGAGGTGAGTCAACATAACTAGTTATTTCAGTCCTAAATGGCTTTTATTCTCCACCAGTATGGGTTGAATTGAATCCATGGACCTCCTTTTGGTTCTTGCACTGGTGGTAAATGTTGTAGGTAAAGTAGATGAGGTGGGATACTCTTGGGGCTGGCTTCTGTGAGAGGTGAATCAATTTAGCCCATTTGGGCAAATTATTTAAGCACCAAAATGTTTTGTATGCTTATGTGTTTAGAAGCTGGCAGAACTGAAGCCCACATCCCAATAATATTCCTGTTTATTCCCTTCTGTAGGCAACCTTTTAAACAAGATAAAAGGTTCAATTCAACCTTAAGGCATATGCACAGATATCCCCTCTCACCTTCCCTCTTCCTCCCCAGTGACTTAATTTATTTGTTAAACTAGAATAAACTGCAAACCACAGAGAGCTGTCTATACAATGAAAAGGAGGTGAACAAAGCTAGGAGAGTCTTCGAGGCAGCCTCAAGTAACCTGTGATGGGACATCTGAGTAACAGAAAGGACTTGGCTAGATGGGGCTTGGATTTTTGAAGTTGTGACCCCATGACATTCCTATGTCTCTCAACCACATGCTTTTTCTCTTTAAGAGAAAAATCCTGGTGTGTACTCCTTTTTCCTCTCTTACACCTTTCCCTAAAAGAAAACCCTACAATTGATTTTGTATAACCACCTCAAGAGCAATCAATAGTTCCGGAAATTTAATGCAGCACTTTGTTAAGCTTGCAAATGAATAACGATTATGTGGGGCCAAATGCTGGGCCCAGGGCTGGTTTGCCCCTTTCAGATATGGGCGGAGAAGGTTTCCCTCACATATTACTGTGTTGTGTTGCAACAGGGGTCAATAGCTTCAGGCTTGATCTTGATTAGTATTTAAAGGCACATTGTTGGAAAGTATTAGCTGAAGCATTTTAACCCTACAGACAAGTGAGGGAACTAAAACATGTATTTGCTGGACAGATTCCATTAGAAATGCACTAACTCATACCTGTAAAAGCACATCATTCCTGATCTCTGTGGTGCTTTAAAATGCATTCCTTAATACAGTCTAATGTGCATTTAATTCTGGAAAAGAATTACCTTGTTGCCACTGCCCACACCAACCAGACCCCAACTGCCCAGCAGGCTGTATGAGGTAGATTGAGGTTTCATCACCTCTCCTGCTCTTCAGAAGCCTTGCTCAAAAGGCAGCTCACTGCAAAACACAGGCTTCCCTCTGCAAGATGCTGCAGGGCCAGCTGCGATGATGGGAATCCTGAGGCTGTGGAAGATGTGGGCTGACAGGTAGCTGGGGGAGAGAGGTGCTGGCAAGCCTAAAGATGGCACAGAGGTTGAAGGAGAGCCTGAATCAGAAAAGTAAAAGTGGCAGATCTTAAGCAAGCTTGCCCATGATTTATACTGAAGGTGTCTCTCATTGTGAAGCATCCAGCCCCTCTTCATGTGCATGCCATGCTCCTTCCTTGCATGCTCTGTTTAGCAATGAAGTCACTGACCTTTTCATTGTCCTCATGACGCATCCAAGGATTAAAAGTAGGTTGTTTTCATCTCCCCAAATGCTGGCAGTTCTTCTCATTATTAACCATTCTGGGCTTATATCAATTTTATAAGTCCACTTCTGGAGGCAAGGAATGAGTGGAAGAAGATAAAAGGTATCAGAAGTTTCCATTAGGAGGTTACTGTGAAACAAAATGAAATGAAAACCTAGATTTCTGCACAGGAAAGACAGCCACACAGGAAACGTCCCTCCTAAGGGCAGGTGCAGCCTGATCCATGCTACTGGATAATGGTTTTCTGACATCTAATGATTTATTCTCCAACTTTTACACCATCTTGAAATTCCTTATTGTCTAATGCTTTAAATCCTGGAGACACTGTACACAAGAACAGCTTCAGAAGTTCCCAGATCCTGCTGTGTTCTTCCTGATTTCTAGCTTTGGATTTGTCTATGGGGAGGCATAAAAGGACAGAGAACAGATTTCTCAGGTATTTTAAAGGAGACATTAAGGACAGAAGCAATGATTAAAATATTTTATCTCAGTCAAGTGAGAAAAAAATGAGGGAATACAGGGTAAAAGTAAAAAAAAAGAAGCTCTAAACATGCTCCAGAGCTGTCATTGAAAGGTAAAAAAGAGAAATGCTTCCATTATGTAAGCTAGAGCTAGAAAAAATTGCCAGGGAATGTACATCCTCAGTAAAAAACGAATTTTTGTTTTATCATTGCTTTTTCACCAGGAGGTGGGGCTGTTAAGCACTGAATTTATTCGGTGGTGCACTGAAAAACTGTAGGTAAAATGAAAACCATCTTTCTCTTCCTTTTTCCTCTGAAACTTATTGTGAAATTGTGAGTGAAAAGCATGAACTTTCTAGATATTTTAAGCATTGATTTCATATTCTGATGCAAAAATGGAAATATCTTTAAAATGATTTTGCAATGGTTTAAATGAACTGTATCTAGGAGTGAATTAAGTACCAATAGCTAATTAAAACATACATTAATTTGGAAGACTGGAAAGCTCAGGACGTTTGTAATTATTACTATTCCCAAGTTTCTATTGAGTCTATTTCTGGGATACCTCTGCAATTCAGTTATAAGGATTAAGTCACAAAAAGAAATCACAGGACCCTGCAATGTGGCTAATTGCATAATAAAAAGATAAACACATTTAAGGTCACTTGATTCTAATTCTGACAAGCTGCCACAAGAAATGAAAGCAGCTTTTCTAAAGTAAAGAGCCTGAGCTGAGGGAAGTGCTTATTTCTGGTGCTTCCAAGGCTTCTGCTTTCCCCACATCTGAGGGAGATGTTGCAGACCCTGTGGGATGGGAAGGTGCAGCCAAAGGAAGGAAATGTGGCACAGCAGGGAAACAGGTGCAGGCCTGAGCTCTCGCCTTATGCCCTAACCATTGAGCCAAGACTCAATGGCAGGCCCACTTGCCTCTCTTCAGTGTCTGAATTGCCATATAAATGTTGAAGATGTACTTCTCAATTTCATAAGATACGTGTGATGGGCATATAATTACTGGGACAGACTTGCAGCTAGGATGATTTAAAGGGATTCTTGTCCCCATGATGCTGTGTTGCAAGGTCTCACCTAATATGGCAGGAAACATGGTTATCGCGCTGTGCTGATCGACTTCTGCCCTTGCAGAGAAAGCATTTCTGATAGGCATCATCAGAGATTGTCAGTCCTTTCCCTGTCCTCACAAATACCCTGGGTACAGCTCACCCTCAAACAGAGCTAAAGAAAAGTCCTGAAGCCCATGCAGTGGAACTTAACAGACATCTGCTTAGCCATTCGAAGAGTCCTCACCTGGTCACAGGACTTAGGTGGATCCCCTAACACCTGCCACATCAGAGGTGGCCCTAAACCATTCACAATCCAAAGTCACATCAGGAGTTAACTAGCTCAGAGAATGCCATCAAGACATCCACATTTACCAGGGAGGGTAAGGCAAGGGAAGGGAAGTCAAGAATTATTTGCAGCCACTGGTGTTATTGAGTTCAGGAGTAATGACTGATCATTGCGTCCTGCGGCAGTCACAGCTTCTGCCAGCTCATCCAAATGTTTCCTCCCACTCACAACACAGCACTTCCCTCTCCTCCAAGATGACTCATGCTGTGTTCACTTCCATCCACAGCCCAGTGCCTGCCAGGCACTAGGAAGAAAGCACAGCAAAATGTGGCCTTGGGTGTCATGGCAAGTTTTGCCTGCAGCATATGGAGAGCAATGAAGTCCCAGTTGTTATTCAGTCTCCTCTGTGGCTTCATCTAGGTACTGAGCAAGATAGAAACTCATGAACAAGAGGGGTTTTGTGATAGTCAGCTGCCTTTTGTTGTGCCCTACCTGAAAACATCAGTTTTCAACCCCAAAAGAGTTTGAAGCCCACTTAGCACATATTTGTTGTCAATAGTTTCAAAGGTTAATAATAAATTTATTCAAATAAGGGTGGATACCTTGTTCCTGTCCATAAGTAGAGAGAGATCATTAACTAGACAGTGAGAGTTTGATCTTCATATCCATGCAAAAACAGACATCAGGAGCTGGCTTGTTAAAACTTCCAGGAGGCCCAACAGAGGGTTATAACAGAAAGATAAAGCAGCTTGCTCTGTTCAGTGATTTTAATGTTTGCCAGTATTAGGAATGAAGGGACTGTGAAGCATTCAAGTTCCAACTCTTGGTCTGACAAATCACAGATTTAATTCTTTAGTGGGCAAAGATCTCCTTTGTGATCTCAGATTTGTCACTCCACACCATTTCTAAATATATACCTATCTACCATAATGTGCTGGTGGTGTAGAGTCACAGAGATGCTTGAAAATATTTAATGTTAATATTTGGAAAGCATCAACACTACAAAATCCCAGTAGACCTCTTTGAGTTTCCACTCCCTGGTGCCCAGGTACAGAGTGCAGTCTGCATAAGGCAGCAACGGAACAAGGTCAGGACACATTGCTAGAAAAGGGGTTACTGGGGTTCCTCTCCTTGTTCCAGTGAATATTTAAATATTATATATAAACTAGATGAGATATTAAAGGAAGAAGTGAGAGGTTGAGAGGTCTTTAACTCAAAAAGTTCCCTATAAAGTTTATGGCGCTATTTTGGAGGGATGGGGCATGAATTCAAGCCCTCTCAGGTAGAGGATGTCTGGTCTAAGTGCTCTAAACACTGGTTCATTGCTTAATAGAGGAAATACCTAGCCCGTTTCCACCCTCCCTTTTCTGGTTGGATTTTGAAATTATTCAGCCTTCCTAGAGCTTTTTAAATGACACTAGCTGTTTAGGTGTATATTTTGGCATTATGCCTTTGGCTGAAACCTGCAGACAACTTTAAAGTGCCAGCATCTCATTGACATACAAGAATATCTTGGAATACCTTGACCAGAAAAATGTAGAGTTATATGTTCAGAGATATTAAATTCCTATTGTAAAACACTCACACTGAGTTGGTGGGAGGGTAAAGTCATAAGCTGTTCTGAGGAGGAGAGATATTATTGCAGTGTGATATAAATGCTGTAGACGGGAGTTTTACTGTGGATTCAGTGAAGACAGAATTTCATCCCACACTACTGAACTCTTAAGTTAGAAGAGTTGTGTATAGCATGTACTCAACTGACCATTGTGCGTTTCTCTGCTCCTGACCTGAAACAGGGCAAAATAATTGACCTATGAATTCCTTCATTATCACTAGTCAAACATTTTCTTTTTTTTTTTTTTTTTTTTTTTCTTTCAGCTCATGGTCAAAATACAAACACCCAATACATCCAGAAACTATGTTAGTTTTCTTAAAAATTTTTTTTTTTTTTTCTTCCCCTTAGCTAGCAGCAACTTTCTAGTCCTGAGACTTTGCTTTACCTCTGGCTGAAATTTCACACTCATTTAATATTAAAATTTGACAAACTGGAAACATTAAAGCTGAATTATCAAGTAGTTTGAGGCTACAATTTAATCTACTATAAAGCAGACTCATTCTAGTAGGGAATGTCTTGTGGTAGTTTTACTGTCTGTGCTTAATATAGTCTTGTTTCTTAAAAGTTACTTGCAGCTTAAATAATTAACCACAGTTTATGTTTGACATTACAGTATTCTTCTTTTTTTGCATATAGACATGGCTGAACTGATTTGATTGTGAGATCCTCTGGGCAAAACTGCTGTTTCATCTGTCTTACAACTGAGAAAATTAACAGGTAAAGGTAATAATATAGTGAATCTCATTCAGGCAAGAGAAGGGGTATAAGATAAAAACAAATATTTGCATCCTGATTCTGATTTGAATCCATCATTTTTTATGGTGGAAATAAAGGAATAAAACACACGAATTGTCATACCTGGAACTTTCATATGCAAATATTCATAACCTTTGTTCAACACAGGATTTGGTCCCACCAGTGAGAGGTTATGATACTATAACTTCTAGCACCTTTGTCTCACTAATGAAATATAATGGTAGAGGTCCATAAATTCCCAGCTCTGATGGTCATGTTGTATTTCCTGCAAGGGTCTTTCAAGCACCAACATTTCCAAACATAGATCACAAATTTGTGGGGGCAAGATTTGATCAGGATGCTGTTGTCTTCTTTGTGACAAAAAACACAGTTGTCTTTCAAGCAAATTCTGTCCCCAGCTTGAAGTTGACTGTAACGTCAGTGCTCATGAAAAAACAAAGAAACGGCCCAGCTATGATGAGTTATGCTGTGTGCAGAAAGCACGAATGGAAAGATGGCAACCTTAGCCAAAAGAAAATAAAAGGACAAAAAGGATAGCAAATTTATTTTAAACATTCTGACAGGGTACCAGTAATGAAGAAAAAAGGAAGGACACTATAAAAGTAGCAGAAAATATGCTTGTGACCAGAAGTCAAAGATCTGTTTGCTTTTCTTTTGCCAGACTGCTCTTGCAGTACCGTATACTTTTATGATGATCATTTATTATTTCAAAAGTTTTGTAAGTGTTCCTAGTATGGGAAACAGCACAATGCGGCAAAAACTGGCACAAGGGCACACTCAGATCCTGATCCCAGTTTCTCAAATTTCAAATGAGCTCAGACTTGAGATTTCATTTGGAGATCCTCTCTGAAGACAGCACATCTCTGCTCATACCATCAATCTATTTCTTTGTTCTCCCTATGGCATGGGCTATTTGCAGTGCTAGCTTGCTTTAACATCTTAATCTATGCTGCAACACAATTCAGAGGTGCTTCTGTTCCATTGGGATACATAACAACTACTGAACCCATAATGATGAAATAAATCCCCAATAAAATGAATATAAATGCTCCCTTTAGCTTGAACGATTCCTTCAATTATTTTGAAAACCAGCTAAACATAGATAGCACCTTTTTAATCTCTAACTTTTCAGCATTTTCGTATAACTTGAATTTCTTTTCTTTTGTTTCCTATGAAACATAGTTGAGAATATCTCTCTAGAGGGAAGCAGGGAAATGTTTGCCTTGTTTAACCATGAAAAGTCCATCTCAGAATCTTTCCTAAGCTGAAACATTCATTGAAACAGGGCCTGCTTTGTTAGGTGAACAAACGGAAAATGGCTTTTATTTTTACAGCTGTTGCATGGCTGGTGCATATGTCTGTATTGATATCACCAGATGTTATAGTCTGGTTCTATCTGTCGAGGATGAATAAATGTTTAGTGGATGATGGACGTGAAGTTCTTGCATTGTAAATGTTACGGGAACATGACCCAAAGAGCATTATAGATGGTGATACAGTGTTGGCTGTATGTATACATCTGCCCTTAGCTTCCCCAGGGCATAATTAGGAAGATATCTGTTCACCACTCACCCCTTCCAAATGTATATCTAGGTGTCTCATTCATGCTGATGTAACCCAGGAGCCATGCCATTTGCTTTTTCAGAGTTTTATTGAATTTACAGAGGTAAAAACGAGAACTTGGCCCTAGACAGGATTAGATACAGAGCATGCTTATTACTGAATAGATAAATCTGCCTTCAGTTTAGTTTTTCTCAGTTAGGTAGACACAAAGAAATCTTGCCCTCCATTCTTTGCAAACTTTGGTATATTTTTCCATTTACATAAGAAGCTTTTTTTCTTCTTTATTTTTTTCTGTTTCAGAGTGACAGAAGCCTTCCATTCTTTTGAAAGAGCTAGAGAGCATTAAATGCTGTTGAAATGAAAAAGAAAAGCCAACAGAAAAAAGAATCAAAACCTTGGGGGAGTGGAGGAGTCTATTCCCACCTTATGCGATATGGACTTGGTGTCTTATACATAAGAGAAAAAAGAGCCTTTGAAAAAGGCAAATAGGAGGAGGAGGAAGCAGCAGAAATAAGACATGGCCAGCCTGTACAGCAAAACAGAGCTTTGTGGGTGTTTAGCCTTTCCTGCACCAAAAATGCAACCCGCAAAATCAGCTGTGGTCCCTGCTCTCTCCCCAGCCCTTCACTTCTGTTTCATCCACCCCTGCTCAAGAAGAGCAAACAGAAACACCAACTGTTTCATAATAGTAGCACATTTTATTCTGGTATAAGACAGGAGATACAAAGCAGAGGAGGAGACCGGACTTGGGGAAAAAAATCAAGGGACCAGGAAAGCTGCTCTTCTGAGTTGGCTTTTGGTTGTTCTAGTTTGTAACAGGAGCAGCAAAGACATCAGGAGATGTTTGACAGGTCTCTTTCTGCTCATGACATACCTGATCTACTCAAATTCCTCTCCACCCTATTGCTTATGTAGTTTGGTTTTGTGCAATTTAATTTCCGTACCTTCAAGTAGCCTTTGAACCTGATTATTTTTAGAATAGAGCCCCTTTGCATTACCTTGGCTTTATAAAGCGGACTTAATATTTTATATTTGCACTGATTTTAAGGACTTCTGCCCCATCAGAGTACTGAAAAAAAGAGCTTAATGCCTCTGAAAATCTACCTTCATCCATCACATCTGGTTTACTTTAGTCTCAAGGAGATCTCTGGCATTGATGTGTTACTCTTCTCCAAGGGATACATAGCTGTAGTGTCCTTAGTGGAAGAGCTCTGAATTACTATGAGAGCCTGAAGTCATCTGTCAGTCGAGATGGTTGCTGAGGCACTTTCACACCTTCTTAATCACAGTGTGATTAGGTTGGGGTCACATTCCTGAATCACATGGATTCCACATGTGAACACATGGGACTGAGTGAGCTGGCTTTCAATGATTTAGAAAGGGATAACATGTGATCAGTGTTCTGTAATTTTAGAACATAAAAAAAAATTTTGCTCACATATGACAGGTCAGAGAAGAACTTGTGAAGCAGAACTTGTGAACTTTGTCATAAGCACTGTCTGGGTGAGGAATTTCTCTATTCCTACAAAGCAATTGTTTGCATCCAGCTTGCAGGTGTCTTCCTGTCAATTAGAGTGACCAGTTCCTTGGTGGGTTCATCTTCTGTATACCTGAGCACTACTAAGAAGAGAGTGGAGGAAGTTCTTGGGCTTTGGACCCAGTTAGTTATCATTTCCACTTGGGGAACAGAGAAGTGAAGGATGTTGCAGTTGGAGACAGCATAACACCGTAGGAGTTACCTGCTCATTACTGTTTCTCAGACCACAAGACTATGCTATTCTTGTGCTGCACTTTGATAAGCCAGACTTTTTCTTTCAGCCTTTTTCTTTTGTTTCTGGTTTCTTTTTTTTTGTTCCATATTCTTATGCTGAATTTTAGTAACCTCTGAAACAGAGTAAGATGTGTTTTATACCTTCTCAGCAATGTTCCCTTGCTTGTTCCGTCCTTAAAATGAATTCTTTAGTTATTTTTTTCTTTCCTCAAGGGGATGTCCTGTTCTGTATTTTGCTGAACAAGAAGCAAAGAATGACTTTTCTATTTTTCTTTTTTTTTTTCTTTAAATAAACTCAGGACATATAAGGAATTAAAGCAGGGCAGTAAAACATATGCTTTCAACACTAGGGAGATACAGACAGTAGAAGCACTTTACTGGTAATAGACTAGCAGCAAAGCATCCATGGAATGGATGTAGCTGTACTGGAAATGTTCTTTTTGATACCAGGAAAGGAAAATAATCCACAAGGAAGGCACAAATCTGTTTTTTTAATGCATAATTGTATTTAGATTTGTTGACCTCTTGATATTGCTTGGGAAAACACACAAGTTGAAAAAAATCCACATAGAGATTGGATTTCTGTAAAAGCAAGTGGAAAATAATTTTACTTAACAAAATAACCATGAAATATAAGTAAATAAAAATCATGCCATGCAGATATGACATAGCAAATGCATATGCTGCTGTGACCTATAAGAAATGTACAAAGGAATGTGAATACAAAGTGAAAAGAAAAATTCCTGAGAGGGAAATTACTTATTTTAGTGCAGGAATCTTACCTAATTTACCTAAGTTCAACAACTGAGTTTCAAGAAGTTTTTGAATATCTCAGATGGCAACCTTTACACTGCCATTCTTCAAGGACAGAAGAACATATCTGGGGTGCCAGAACCATCTTTTATTACTTCAATCAATATTATGAAACATTTTAATCTATAAAAATGTAATTGGATATGATAACACTGTTTTCTTGCAATTTAAATAAGGCAAAGATTATGTTTATGTCTGCTTGGCAATTAAGTGGTTTCTTCTAACTTTTTGCCCATCTAAAGCCTTGACTCAGCTTTTTCTCATGCATTTGATATTGTCTGATCCTAGAAATTCCTTAGTCTAACTAGTTGGCCTGTACTGCTTTATGTGTTACTCATGTATGTTAATCTCATACTCTTACCCTTTCTGGCTGCAATAGTTGTGATATAGTTTCCCATACTATTTTACACATAAAATTATTATTTAACCCTAAGAATTAGGATTAAATTGTAGATACACACAGGATCTTCTATTGGCACAGCTCTTTCAGTGAGTAATCACATCCCTAAGACCCAGAGCAGAATACCTATTTCAGACAAAACTTTTCACCTAACTCTCAAAATCTTCTAATTTACCCTCATCAGAGCCGTGTACAAACCAGGAGAACTTTGCTGCTGTAATATACAGTTCTGCCTGGGCCACTAAAGCACTTAGAAACTGGGTAAACTCATAGGTTCTTCCTGCTGTTGGCTGATCTGTTTGTATCTTTATTACTCTTCAAAAAGCCTGGAGATTTCCCCTGTTTTAATCTATGAGATAGACAACGTGGTCTCATCAAAATTCATTATTATTCTAACCATTACTGTTGTGTGACTTGAAGAAGAAAGGTTTCTTCCTTCTGGTTACATCATTTCAAGACATTTCCCTTTTAAAAGGGTAGGTCATACAGGAGATAAAATCTTTGATACTGCAAAGCTGTGTATTAACCATCCTCAGAAGCTATTGCATCATCTGCAGCAAAAGCATTTGATAATTTCCAGTCACTTCATAGTTCTCCACCCGTTGTTGATAGTCCTTTTGACAATCATGAAGGAGATCTACACTTAGTACTGAAGGCACTAATACCTCTCCTGAACAGAAATTACAGGAACTCAGAGCATCTGAGTGGGGAAACCACTGCTACTTACAGTCATACAGTCCTAGCCGTTATTTATTTACAATGTATTAGTTACCAAGAATCTTTTATTGATTTCAAATTTGCTTTAGTGGGAAGAATCAGAACATGCCTTTTCAACACAGCTCAGAGGAAAGGTTAATAAAGAAGTCTATTTCCTCACTAAAACCTAGGAAAGCATTGAGGTTTTCAGGATAACCACCACTTGGTGAATGGTGGTGCTGCTCTAACACATGTAGTTAGAGGTATTACAGTCCAAAAGTGCCTCTGGAAATCTCTCTCCAGGGACCTCTGTCCCTACTATCTACTCTTTCTTTTGGAGGGACTTGGTGTCCCTAGAAGAGCTTGCATCTCCATAGCCTCTGAGTTCAGGGACAGCAATTTTTTCTGGCCAGTAAATGAACTATAGCTCAGGTACAAGGCTCCTCTGAGCCATACTTGTATTCCGTGAATCCCAAAGCAGATCAGCAAGACCATAGATCTCACCTGGAACATTAGGTATATTCAGAGAAAGAGCTTAAAAGAGAATCAAATGCCACTTTTTACTGGCATATTGAGATACTGATTTGTACAAGAATGATTTTCCAGTTAAGATAGGATAAATGGCAAAATAATTGTTATACACTTAGTGTGTGTAACATGCTCACTAAATAAATACATAGATAGATAGATAAATGAATAAATAGATTGCAGTAATAAATAAATAAATAGGTAGATGGATAAAGTGCAGTAATCATAGATGTTGAAGAGGGCAAAATTTACTTTTCCACAAATCACCAGTGAAATCTGTGCATTGATTGCATAAAAGCAGTTATTTGCTGTGCCAGCCTTCTGCATAAGGATGACTGGATGCGAGGAAGGTTTCATGCCTGTGACTTACAGAGACTTTCTAAAAATGAAACCTGTCTTTGTCTTTATCTTAATACAATAGGAAGGATATGAAACAGGGCTAATAGTTTTCTAATGACATGCAAAGAAGTTAAAACATTCTCAAGAATAATAAAGGGGAAGCAGACTTCAGTAGACAAAGGCCATGGTTACAGTTATAGTTTGGCTACTAATGGATACTCCTAACATTAGAATTCTAATATTTCTCCTAAGCTTTAGGAATGCACAGTTCTGTCCCTTCCTGACTGGTGCAGCCCAGGGAATAACACAGAAATTAACTGCCCCAGCCAGAAGAGACTCCAGATTTGCTGTCATGGACCCCTTCGGACAAAGCACCTTTGAGGTTTCCTAGATCGGTATTTAACACAAGTGCTGTCAAGCCAGTGAAAAAGTCAGCTTCACTCATTTTATATACATTTATACATACGCCTTTCTGTATGAGGTAAAACTACATTTTGTTTATTAATTAAGCACGGCCACCCCATAGTGGCTATACATAACTTACAGGTAGGTACATGAGGCATTTGTTAATAATAGAGCAAGAAATGGGTTTACCCCTTGGTTTCTTCCTCTAACCGCTATGCCATGAGCTGCCTATTAGCAGGGAAGGTTTAGGTGGGAAAATGATAGGGACTGGTCTTGCAGATTCACTTTCCTCCCCTATGCCCTGCTTAGATTCCAGGTACACACAGCTCTGGCAACAATCATGTCTTTCCATAATACTTATTCCTTCCACTCTGTGCAACTGAGGTTGGAGCTCATTGTGATACACCTTGTTGAACCATATCCATATTTGACTAACTTTAGTGTCTTGTGACTTATTTAAATGTAAATTGCCTGTAACAAATGGACATCCAGTTCTTTTTGTTCCCCATGAGTGGAACTGTTACCTGAGAGAGATTTTGGACGCGGTGTGCGGCACTGACTGCCAGCCTGCAATAAAATGATGCTAGACTGGAAAACTCAGAAAGTGGCTGCAAGGATGATTAGAGGTCTGAGATTTTTTTTTTTTTTTTTTTTTTTTTCCAGTGGAGGACTTAGAAAGCTGAATTTAGTTTGTTTAAAGGAAAGATGTTAGGAGCAGATTTAATCAAAGCCCGGAAGCACCAATGGGGGTGCATATTTCTGATGCCACAGTTCTTAATCTAGGAGAGAAAAGTTAATAAGAACCAGTGGTTAGAAGCAGATACAAGACAATATAATTTTAGATACAAGCCTTAACTGTTAGCCCTGAGCAGGGAATAATTAAAAAAAAAAAGGACTCTCTCCATTCTATGAAGTCTCCAGACCCATTCTTTGTTTGGAAAATGATGGTCCAGATACAGGAATTCTACAGTGAGAAGCTATTGGCCAGGAGCTCAGTTCAGATCAGTGTTTTGTCCTTAAAAGTCACACCTCTGTGAAATGAGGCTTAGATCCTTTTGTATACACTCAGAGAAAAAGAGAAGCCCAACTCAAGAGAGAGAGGCCAAATATGGAAGTGGAAATGGAGAGGAGACTGATGAACCCCATGTCAAACCGTGGGTGGCAAAATCAAAAATAAACCCAGACTTCCTGATTCTCAGTGTGTTTCTATATCTGTTTGGCCACGGAAGTTACTTTTATAGTAACTAGGACTTGTCAGAAAAGTGCTTTTCTTTTTTTAAAACCATTGATTTTTTTAGAAATAGCAAACAAACACCTGAAGACTATTTCAGAAACTCTGGCTGAAAGTCAAAAGTTCTGATATCATGGGATTTGCAGTTTACAGTCACGTAGTCTTAGGGATATTTTTTTATTTTTTAATATATTTTTTTTTTCCTGATCAGGATGCCCACTTTGCCCACTGTGCTTTTGTTCTCCTATTCTTACCAAGTTTCTTCAGTATGTCAGGAAAGTCCCACAGCCAGAGGTACCATGTGGAAGATGTGTTCAGGTCAGTGAGCCTGGATATAGAAGGAGAATAAAGGAAGAGAAGCAAATAAACTATGACATAAGGGAGCAACTTGGCAAGATTTTAATCAAAATTATTGCTTCCACTCACCAATATTCAGTTTCTTCAGAATAAGTTCATTTTTTAATTGTCATTTAAAAAAAAAAAAACACAAAACATAAAAGTTTTTTTCTATGCAGAGTAGTTATTTAAAAATGTATGAAAGTGACAAAAAAAGTTCTTGTCTTCAGTTTCAACAGAAAAAAATTCAATCAGCTATTCTAATGAGAGCCAGAAGTAATAAAGAATCAGAATTTCAGCATGTTATCATCCAAAAGCCCAAATGTTTATCTAAGAGCTGTGTAAGTATTTTTGATGGGCATATTTTCATTGCACAAAGACTCATCAAATCATAGTTTCATCTTTGAACATTACTAGGTACCTACTTGCTTTGAAAATATTGTTTCTTTTCCTAGCATTTTTACTAGCCACCATTTGGTCAAGATCAGGATGAACAGAAATAGGTAATTAAAGGAAGCTTTCATTAAAATTTTCAGCATAATTCAGTTTAAGAATGAAGGATACTTCTTGTTTTGTGTAAATTGACTGAGAAGTTTCAAATCAAGGTATCACTGTGAGCAAAATCTTTTAATTGCCAAGTCCTTATATTACTATATAAAAATATATTTCTCATAAAATATAAAAAGCATATATATTATACTAGAATTATTTATTATAACATTATTTATTATAATTTATTATAAATATATGTTATATATTTTAAAATATTATTAAAGACACATAAATATATAATTCTTACAATAGCTAATGATTTAGATATTGGTTATATAGTAGTTTCATATGTTGTGTTCATTAAATGATATTCACCTGACACATTAGCAGACCATTAATGAAACATATCTTCATAAATTTCTTTGATGTTATTGTCAGATGGGTAACTTGTAACTTTATTCAACCTGGAAAAATATTGCTTTCAAGTTCCCACGTGAAGAAAGTTATTAATGACTAGATTGATTCAAGTTTCTATGACAACATATTGCTGTGCAGAATCAGGTGGGATTTTACGATTGTTAAGTTCTTTTAAGAATTGAATTCAGCATGAAATAGGACCAATGTGCCATTATGAGCTTGCTTGAACCTGTGTAGGAAAGATGAAACCCTTCTGCTTCACCAGGACGTGCACAAGCAGCTCCACTTACAGGGCACAGACACTGTGCATCCATTCCCTTTTCCATCTGGGACAACCCTGAGGCTGGGACCCAGCATTAGCTTGCTTTTGGGATGTTCTGTAACAAAAGATGTTTGAGTATAATTGAGGGTTTGTGCTAGTATAGTTTAAACCTAGAAGTGAAGCTGTACTAGAGAAACAAACTGGCAGGATAAGGGAAGCTACCATCCACTCTGGCACCATTTCACACTAAGTCCTTTTCACCGCTTACTCCAATGCTGTGGCTATTCAGCATTTTGATTCTGGTAAGACAGAAAGGATGCTAAACTGCAGAAAAATGCAATTGTTTACAGAAGGCATTTGATATCTTTTAGATCCTTACATCTTCTTTGCTACCTGGATGGTTTATTAGATTAGTTGCATGTCTTTAGTCTTTGTTTTCTTTCTTAAATACCACCTTTCCTCAAACACCTTTCTCCCATTAGTTAGCAGCTTCCCGTGGTGGATGTGGGTATTGAGGAGATTAACGGAGGAGGGACTAATGAGGCTGAAACCAGTAATCGTTTAGAGAACTGCTTTTGTGACAGCAGAGTTGATGGTCCAGATCTCATGGTCCCAATCTACGATTAGCAACAGACTTCTTACGTGACTAGAAATTCACTTAGGTCACCTTCCTATTTCCATGATATTTCCTCTCGCACATGCTTTTTTCACTCTCATCTACTTCGTTGTATATATTTTGGGGGTAAGGCTGTCAAAGGCCACCACAGAGAGCCACATTTGAAATGGGGAATGAGAGGTCATCACAGCACTGAGGCTGAGCTCAACTGATGTGATTCAGGAACATGCACCTCTTAACACACTGTTAGAAAAAGGAGATGAGACAAAAATGCAGATAACTTTCCTACTTCAGGTATATATAATGTTTCTGTACTGCATCCATTGCAATAAGTCTGCACTGACTGAGGCCTGAAAAAACTATCTTCATAATACCAAAATGCAGTAACTGTGGGCTTCTGGATTAATTCAGGGTTGTATTACATTCACAAAGTAATTTAAGGCTTGTTTAAACTGTTATCTGAAGACTTAAAGTTTCTGCAGTGTTAAAACTAAAGTAGTTACCTTTTTTTAAAAAAAAAAGTTTATTTTTAGAAAAAAAACCAAAATAAAACAAAAACCTTTCCCTGACAATTTAGTTTCTTAGCCATGAATAAGGCAAAATTGAAGTTATTATTTACGAAATGACCATTTATGTAAAAAAGATGTTTTCATACAAACACTCTTCTCATGAGTATTGAACAGCTTTTTATACATTATTCACTCTAACAGCTCAGGCCTGTGGGATTCTTTCTTACCTGATATGGACCTTAAGTAGACATTTAGCCATTATGACAGTTCATTGGTCTGGAAGAGAGAACAGGTTAAGGTATCCTTTTTACAGCAGCATATCACTACAGCAATACCTTTTGGTACCAGTCTGGTCTTATACATTATTAAAACCAGTGGTTTGGGAAATTCGAGGGTGAAGGAAAAGTTCTTTACGGATTGTGAATTTTTTCTGCTTCTCTGAGTAGGACTCATTTTACCTAAGTTTAATTACCTAACAGTTAGGTGTCCAGCCTCTTTAGAGAATCTGTGAAGGAGAGAAATATTAGACAACAATTCACTTCATCGCTCTCAAACCTGTTTTAGGACGGGATCAGTAATTTTTTAGGATATGCCTGTTGAGCTACAAATAATAGAAGAACCAAAAGGAATAGTTCAGACTAGATGCTTACTTTTTCAGCTAGACATAGACCAGTCCATATGATGTTTTTCACCTATCTTTTGGACATCTCTGCATTTTTTGGACTTCTCTGATGAGAGAAGTAGTGTGATGTAATAATTTCTTCCAATTAAGTGATAGTTTTAGAGAGATTTTTTTTTACAGTACATTAAAACAAAAAAACATGCAATATATGTTAGGAGTGGCAAATCTGATAGTCTGATAGTGATTAGATTACTGCAGCTCCGTGCCCCCAGGCCCACCCAGGAGCGAGATTGAACATGTGTTCCCAGTAAGCATACATACACAGAGCACGTATATACAACACATCTATACATGGCTGACCACACAGATCAACGCAGACACATCAACTCAACACTCAAGCACAAACAGGACCAATGGCCTTATCCTGTTCTCTTCTCCAGCTGATCAGGATGAAGGTCTATCAGTGGGAAACCTACATGTATGTGCAATGTGAATCCTTCCAACAGCTGTGATCAGACACTCATTCTAGCCAGCAGCTGCCCCTGGGTCCCAGTCTGCCCAGCTGCTGACACTTGGGCATAGGAGCCCATGGTGCTCCTGCCCCACTCCAGTTGCTTGTGCATGTGAATACAAGTATATGCAGGCACACACACTATGGAACCAACCAGTAACAGGCATTAGACACTCAGCCTACCCTGAGTAACTGGCCCTTGAATCCTCTGGTCTCCAGTTGCCTCATGTGCAGAGATGCACACATGCAAATGTGTCTCTCAGTTGATCCCCAGACCTTACAGTGTCTCCAGGAGCTGGCTTGGACCTCCTGGTCCCTCTGATAGCCAACTGGCAGACCCTCTGGTATCTCAGTCTGTCCCAGACTTATGGCCACTTCAATACCTGCCTCCTAAGCTTCTTACTTGCTCGCCACCACGTCCTGCTTATTAACACTGTCAGCCACACAGTGGCATACATATCCACACTGTGCACACACGCTCCTGTTTCTCCAGTTGCTGGCATCCAGAAATATGGGACTGTGTGGTCCCATTCCAGTTGCTGGCCATTGTGCTTCTGGGGTCCTTTGAGTGTGTGCAGATGATCCTTGTATCATATAACCTAACAATATATATCTACATTGCTTTTCCCAATGTGTTTTACAGACTCTATATAAAAAAAAAAAAAAAAAAAAATCACTTACTTTATCAATAAGAAATACCTGTTTCTGGCATGAAATGTGGCATCTGTTCAACAGAGCATGGCTCCTTCTATAGCCAAAGACTGTAACGCTGGACTAAAAATGCAGACTATTGGCTAAATACCCAAAGGCCAAACAAGACAAACTAGACAACATGGGTAAGATTACTTGAAAAAATGTCCTGTGATCCTAGGTGGTTTCCAGTAAGTTTCACCCTAATTTCACATCTCTTTCTAAAAAAACCAGCCTCCTCAGCAAATATTGCCAAAGACAGAAGCTGATTTGATTTCTAAAATTGTATTTAGTGTGTTTGAGGGATGGATTTTCTCAAATTTCCACAGTGATCAAGGACCATGGTATTATAGTAACTCCATATTTGTAAGAGCATTAAATTGAATTAAAAGCTAATATAAGATCATTGAGTGCAAAACTGTTATGTTGGGAAAGTATTGATCTTCAAAAGCATGATGTACTTCAGCTGTGAAAAAAATAAGTTGTTATGTTAATTTGAAAAATGCTATTGTTTTCACATTTTCTGGTGCTGTTTCCTAATGCAAGTACAATGCTAACTGAGATTCAATGAAGGCTTGGTTTCATAGCTTTAAATGCAATAGGTCTTGCCTAGTTGTGAAATTATCATTTATTTGCTAAGTAGGTTATGTGCTAGTGTACTGGATGAATATAATGTTCCAGTAGTCAAATTAAAATATATTTGAATGTGTCTTTTTGTATCAGTTTTTTACACTTCTGTAGTAAATAATATTCATAGGCTCCACTGACATGTTTTCTCTCTGATTAAGAGACAGTGTTAAATACTGAGCAGTGAATGACAGGAGAAAATACTGTTTTATGCTAACTGATTTTCAAAGTAGCCCATGAGCTAGAAACAATTCAGAACTACTGAAAATAAAGTCTCACAGAGATTATGTTCATGGAGATTTTCATTTAAAAAGATGAATTGTGGATTTTTTTCCTCACTGAGATACTGTAATTACTCTAAAAGTGAAGCAATAAACAAAATCTAATGGCTGGTCCTATCTTGTATAACTTAATAGTCTTTTCATAACAAAAATATTACATGAATTTTCATGTATAAGATGACTGATGTGATTATTATAAAGCAAATTGAATAAGCTAGATATGATCAATGTACTTGAAGTGCAAAAGCTCCAGAGAACTGGAAGATGGTTAATGTGAAGCCAAGAGATCTTTCAAGGGAGACTCCAGGAACTGTAGAGTAATAGTGCGATGTCCAGTAGAACCTCTAATGAAGAGTAGAATTAATGGACGCTGTAGTGGTTTTGGCTGGGATACAGTTAATTTTCTTCCTAGTAGCTGGTATAGTGCTGTGATTTGAATTTAGGATGAGAACAATGTGGATAACACACTGGTATTTCAGTTGTTGGTAAGCAGTGCTTACACTAGTCAAGGACTTTTCAGCTTCCCATGCTCTGCCAATGAGAAGCTGGGAGGGGGCACAGCCAGGACAGCTGACCCAGACTGGCCAAAGGGCTAGTCCATACCATATGATGTCATGCTCAGTATATAAACTGGGGAGAGCTGGCTGGGGAGCAGCGAGCAGTGCAGCGATCGCTGCTCGGGGACGGGCTGGGCGTCAGTCAGTGGGTGGTGAGCAATTGCATTGTGCATCATTTGTTTTATATATTACTTTTTATTGTTGTTGTTGTTGTTGTTCTTCTTCTTCTTGTTATTATTATTATTATTTCCTCTTCCTCTGCTGTCCTATTAAATTGTATTTATCTCAGCCCACGGGTTTTACTTTTTTTTATTCCAGATTCTCTCCCCCACCCCACTGCAGGGGAAGGATGAGCGAGCGGCTGTGTGGTGCTTAGTTGCCGACTAAGTTTAAACCACAACAATACATGGATAAATACTGGGTGTGTGCCAACGTAGCCTTTGGAAAATAATTCATACCTTATATACCTACTGGGGTCCTTTGAAGAATCAATAAATATTCAGATTTATTAATATATTTATTTGGACTTCCAAAAGATATTAAATAAAAAAACAAAGAAAGGCATTGAGGAAACTTGCCAAATACTCTTACCAAAATTAAACTGCTGTGGTATAAACTGTAAGTTCCTTGTATGGTGGAATAATTTATTGATTGCTAGGAAAAGGGGGATAGCAGTAAGCAATCAGACTTACAGTATAAGTAGGTCAGCAGTGGAGTTCCCCAGTGTCTGTCCTGGGAAAGGGGTATGAATAATGGGTAAACAAAGTTTGCTGATGAAACTAAGGAATTTATGGTAGGAAAGACAGGGCAGCTGATGGCTTCTGGAAGATATTACAACACTGAATAACTAAGCAATAAAATGACAGATGACATTTAGTGTAGATAAATTTACAGTGATGCTCAAGCAATAATAGAGTCCAAACTTTACACACAAAATTACTGATTTTGAGTAACTGTCATCACCCCGGAAAAAGACCTGGGGTTACAGTATATAATTCTGTGAAAATATTAGCATAGTGATAAGCAGGGTTGAGAAAGCAAACTGAATATTCAGAATTACAGAAAAAAAAGTAAAGAACATCATTATGCCACTGTACAGGTCCACAGTGTGTCCACATCTTCTGTAGGGTATGATATTCTCGTCCCTGCCCAGTTTTTATCTCAAAAAAAAAGATTTTAAAAAAAAGTAGAAATAGAGAGTTTCAGAAGAACAAAAAGGGTGATCAAGGTCTGGAACAGGTTCTGCACTTATATGTAGGGTAGGCTTTTTGAACCTGCAACCAGGCAATCCAGGAGGATACTAATGAGACCTATAAACCATAGGTGTCCTAAAGAAGATGGACGGGGATTGGCTGTTTGCTGTCTTTTCCAGTACAAAACCAAACCACCTAATGGAAATGAACGTAAAGGACACTAACAAGTGGAAAATTGAAAAGAAATTAAAAAGAGCAGCTTTCATACAGGATGAAGAATCTACCGAGGCTACTGTTTACAAGGACAACTGTCTGTTTCTGGAAGTCACTGAGTCATAAACTGCTGGAGGCAAGGAGAGTGTTTTCAGGAAGTATTAGTTATTTGCTGCCTGATACCACCTCCCAGATATTCACTTGGTCACTGTCAGAGATAGAATAGTGGAATAACTGTATCTCAGTTCTGACACAATATGCCTATTTTTATATGATTATCATCAGATCCAACCTCCTGCATGCTGTGGTTAAGTGTAGAGCACAAAGAGGTCATTTTTTCTTTGGACACAATGCATTAGAGTGATTTAAAAATAGATGAAGTATCCAAGGAGCTTACTTGAAAAGACTTTAGAATACACTGGGAAGCTTCAAAAATTATCAACATGTATGGACGTTTTGAGGGTGCTAAATCATTAAGCTTTCTTTGCAGTATTTTCTTCCCATTCAGAAGAAAAAAATGTCACTTAACAAAGCTGAAGTACTGAAAATAATGAGAGATTTGTATAAATGAAACAGGTTTCTCCAATGTTCTGTGAGGTGAATAACTGGCAGATGCCAGTTTTGCTTCTTTAGTTGTGGGTAAGACTCAATTCAGTCAACTGAATGTAAGAGCTTAGCGCTATTTGAAATAGCCCATGGTATATGAGACATCCGCAAGGGTCTGGCAGATACAACATAAAAGTTAAGCCAGGCCCTTCTGGAGTAGGAGCTTGAAATCAGACAAAGACTGTGGCACAGCAAATGGTACTAGACACCAATGTTTAACTGCAAAGTAACTGTCTGTGTACCTGCATCTAAGTCATCCCTTGTGCGGTGATGTGACTTAGCCCAAAACATCAGTGAAACGACGTTATCTCCCTTTTTACTTCATGAATTAAGAACATGTAAATAGTCAGTCACTTATGTTCTGTTTTCTCCATTTCTTTTAAGCTGCCACATTGGTCATATGTTCAAATAAAAAAATCACAAAATGAAGTCCAGGCTTTTTGTCCTTTACCAACCAACTTTGTCACCCCTCCTTTTTCATTCTTTTTCTAAATACCATCTGATTCTTTTTCTGTAATGTGATAGAATGTGCACAATCCATTTTTTAGGCAACAGTTATAGTTCTGTATCAGTTCTTTAATAAAGTATACAGGCACAAACATTAATTTTTTATTTGCTAATAGAGATATATCTCAGTAGAATAACAATTTCAAAGAGTCAAAAAATAATGAGAACTTGTCTTTAATTAAGCGCTTCACCAAATGGAATAGTAGGGAGAAGAATCTTAGGGAGCCACAATTTAATGAGACTGAGTGTCTGAACTCTATTCCACCCAAGCAGCAGCAGTAAGATGCAGCTGTGTCACTGCCAACAGCGAAGGTGTAAAAATAGAACATAGTCATTATTCTTTTGAAGTGAACCAAATTTTATTGTCTTTTTTTTTTTTTTTTTTTTCCTCCGCTACCTCCACCAATAAAGCATTGTTGGGTTACATGCTTATATGTTAACAACATACAACTATTGCAGGCCCGGTCATGGAGGTGACACATTTTCCTAGCTGATGATGAACCTTCTCAAAAAAAAGTGTTTCAGAAAGAAAATCTTGAGAGGAACCAGTTGCTGTGTATCTTACCTTTCTGCCTCACATACACCACATGCTTTAATTGGTCCAGTGGAGATATGATGGAAATCTGTCATCGCTACATTGCCAATCCAAGGAGACTTCACTTCCTTTTTCCTAAAATTGTGATTGGCAGCTGAATGGGGCTGCCAGCCATTACAGAAGGCGCACCGATTTTGCTGCCAACACAGCATCTGCAGGTGCAGGGGATCAGTATCTTCCCAACAAGAAATAATGTGAAAATTAGAACCAGTGTTTACACTGACATCTGCAACCATAGTCACATTTTTCTAATCCCATACTCATACCACATCCAACTGAGCTGACTCACCTAAGAACTGATCTGAGAGGAGTGATGTGGGTAGGAATGGGAAAAATCCTTTTTGGTTCTTACGTGCTAGTTCACTTCCCTCTGTGAAAGACAGATAGATACCAAAATTCACAAGCCATTTCCCGTTGCTGTCAAGGACTGTGCAAGGACAAAATAATAGCATACATAGTGGGACATTTAAATGTGACTTGGAGAGCATACTTTGGAGTAGGTTGAGGTTAGATAAAGTACTGTATTAGCCTCCAATAACTTCCATATGCATTAGAGTACAGTGACAGTAACACATTCACTGTCTTTTTTTCTTAATCCTCTCGCTTGTGGAGGAGCTGTGGTATGGGTGGAAATCAAGATTAAAAGATAGGAGTTTAGATAACTGTGCATAGCTAAGCCCTGAAAA
This sequence comes from Platalea leucorodia, assembly GCF_965183815.1. Lineage (NCBI taxonomy): Eukaryota > Metazoa > Chordata > Aves > Pelecaniformes > Threskiornithidae > Platalea > Platalea leucorodia. Next base: position 10,071,448 of record NC_138823.1, on the reverse strand, counting down.
TATTAATTTTTGTCTTTGAACTGTGTTAGTTATGGTGGGGAGTAAATTATTGCAGGATTAGAAACATTATTTTATACAAGATGTGATACAGGACCAAACTGAAGAGACCTATTTCCTGTTAATTAAACCACACAGTTCATATTGTTAAAAAATACTGATTTAAGAAGCAGAACTGCAAATTAGAAGATATTTTGGTCTGGTTATGTTTAATTTTAATTAACTGGAGACATACTAATTTGACAAGTGTTTCACAAAACAGAACTTGTAAAGGAGAGTCGAAGGTTATGCTTTGCCTGTAGGCTATATTTTAAGTACAACTGCATTAAAAAATCCTAAATACATACTCCAGCCTTACAACATAAAACATTTAAAACACCTTACTGTAGGCTTTTTATCAAACAAATGTTTGTGCTTGGCATAAAATTATTGGTTAAATATTTCTGAACTTCACCACTACATAATTCAACAAACATAATTAATCATTTCATTTTGTTTCAGTCTGAATTCTAGAAACAACACCCATGCAGTGGAACACAGCTGACCTAACATCAGCATTCTAGGCGGGGTCATCCTGTGCTGAGCTGGGTGTCTAACATAAAATATAACTCAGTCTTCAGAGGTAAAATCTCACTTCAGTGATGAAAGAGGAAGCCTAAGTGATTGACTTAAGACTTAAGAATTTGATTTTTTTCAACAATAAACTGAAAAAATAAAAATTCAGGTGAATCCCACTTTTTAGGTTACTGATACCAATTTTATTCAGGCAAATACTTTCTACATTATATTTGCTTGCTGAAGAACCAAAGTAGGAGTGATTCATTTCATGTTAGATTTTCTGCAGAATTCAGTGGGTTTGGATCTCCTTGGAACTGACAGTGTAGATGTTTCTGTTCTGGAAATCTAAGCACCTGTTACTATATCATACTGGGATATCAGTATCTCCCAAGTATTAAATGTATGTTATGAAAAACAGAAAACATAAAGTTGGAGGTGAGGCACCAGACAACTTATGTAGTTGAGTATGATGCCTTGGTATCTTCAATATCTAGGTGAGAAATATGAAGATAAAGATTTTCTTCTAATTTCTATCTTACATTTATTAACAGCCAATTTTCCTTCCATTTGATTTGCTTCCACTATGTGTATCTGTTACTCTCCTTTCCTTCAACAATGGTACTTAAAATCATTAATTACTCCTTATTACTTGTGCTTCTCAGGTTGATTCTTCTGCACTGGAGAAAAGGACTTCTCCCATAGTAAGACTCTGCTTCCCTAAGATTTTAAAGAAATCTTTAGAAATAGGTTGGCCCACTTGTCTCTGGGAGGATCACCTTCTCTTCTGTGTGTTGCAGCATCAAGACTGAGAACTCATTCTAGGAAAAAATTATCTTCAAGGTATGTCTGAGAGAGAGACAGTGGAAGAAAGGCAATGTCTCAGTCTGGTCAATCTCACACATAGCTGTGTGATGCCTTCATGAAATATCCAACCAGTAGTTGAATATGGTGAAGAGAGGAATGGGAACATGAACTGATAAGTTACCTAAGAATGATACTGCTAAAAGAGGATCTGCTTGTGAATTTTGGAAAGTTGTTCAGAGTGCCATTTATGCTTTTCCATTGTACAATCAAATCAAGTGAATATTTTCAGGTTTGAGTAGTGGGAAGCCATCATATTTTTGCACTCTTGGAAGTCACCATATTTTGATTACTTCAGGGTGAATTGCTTGCCCTTTTTAATACCCTAAGTTGTGCTTAATATCACAGTGTTCAGATACCGATAATTGTTCCCTGAACAGAGAGAAGCCTGAACTTTTCTGTAGGGAATTTAATTTTTTAAATACAATTCTTTGATAATCACAGCCATGTGATTAAGATTAGGGAATGGATCTTGTAAAAAAATGGCAAAGTCTTAATCTGAAGACAACATTTACTTTCCACAGAGTTTTCCAGATAATTTTGCTCTTTAAGGAATCACTTTTAGTTAAACAAAACAGGACACACAATTCTTTTCACAATAAGTGTTAAATTAAACTCTTTTCTTTTTTAAGATATAAGGCCAGTAGCACAAGAAATAATACAAAAGCGTGCAAAAATTATTAACTTTACTAAGTTATGTCAAGTCTTCTTGGAGAACAACTCTTAGATGGAAAGTTTGAGATATGACTAAAGATTTGATCAAGGTCTGATAGCTGTTACAGGAGGTGAAGTTTTCAAATCTTTCTCACAGTCTTTTGAAGTAAAATTTCTTGATCAAGTCAGTCAGTGGAGCCAAGGATCTGGAAAACCCAAGTCTCTTGACAGCAGACCAGAACTGGGAAAGTAAAAATAGTGTATGAGGTTTAGAAGATAAGAAGAGCTGCAGAAGAACTATAATAGGAAAAAGAGTAGACTTAGCAGCTCTGCCTCATCCCAGTATCAGCTGTAACTATTCCTCTGCTAATAGGAACAACAGAGTTGTGTTGTGGAGCAACATCAGGGATATATGAGGAACTGGCATTTCCTTCAGCTTCTGAATCACAGTGTGGTGGGTTGACCTTGGCTAGATGCCAGGGTCCCACCAAAGCTGCTCTATGACTCCTCTTCCTCAACTGGACAGGGGAGAGAAAAATATAATGAAAAGCTGATGGATCAAGATAAGGGCAGGGAGAGATCATTCACCAATTACCTTCACAGGCAAAACATACTCAACTTGGGGAAATTAGTTTAATTTATTACCAATCAAATCAGAGTAAGGTAACGAGAAAATAAAAACTAAATCTTAAAACACCTTCCCCCCATCCCTCCCTTCTTCTCAGGCTTAACTTTGCTCCCAATTTCTCTGCCTCCTCCCCTCCAGTGGCACAGGGGGATGGGGAAGGGCGGTTAGGGTCAGTTCATCACATGCTGTCTCTGCCGCTCCTTCCTCCTCAGAGGAGGACTCCTCACACTCTTCCTCTGCTCCAGCCTGGGGTCCCTCCCACGGCAGACAGTCCTCCATGATATTCTCCAACGTGAGTCCTTCCCACAGGCTACAGTGCTTCACAAACTGCTCCAGCATGGGTCCCTTCCACAGGGTGCAGTCCTTCAGGAACAGACTGCTCCAGCGTGGGTCCCCCACAGGGTCACAAGTCCTGCCAGGAGCCTGCTCCAGCGTGGGCTTCCCATGGGGGTCACAGCCTCCACTGGCTCCGGCGTGGGGTCCTCCACAGGCTGCAGGTGGATATATGCTCCACCATGGACCTCCATGGGCTTCAGGGGGACAGCCTGCCTCACCATGGTCTTCACCACAGGCTGCAGGGGAATCTCTGCTCCAGCGCTTGGAGCACCTCCTTCCACTCCTTCTCTAATGACCTTGGTATCTGAAGGGTTGTTCCTCTCACATACTCTCACTCTTCTCTCCGGCTGCAGTTGCTGTTGCGCAGCAACTTTTTCCCCTTTTTAACTATGTTATCCCAGAGGCGCTACCACAGTTGCTGATGGGCTTGGCCTTGGTCAGCGGTGGGTCCGTCTTGGAGCCGGCTGGCATTGGCTCTATTGGACATGGCGGAAGCTTCTAGCAGCTTCTCACAGAAGCCACCCCTGTAGCCCCCCCGCTACCAAAACCTTGTTACGCAAACCCTTTCCCAGAGGTTTCAGATAACCTTCTAAGGCTACCAGGACCTCCCTCAGAAGATACCTCTGTCTTGTTTTTCATATCTTGATTCAGCGGAAAACTGTCATGGTGAGAGCCTTTACAATTCGTGACAGATGGGGAGTATAGGGTTTGTCTATACTTGGGTTTGTTTTGGAAAAACCACTCAAAACACCTATTTTTTACTAAAATATTCTAGATCAGCTTTTCTAAATTCATGCACAGGTGCATGCTCTGATTTTGAAAGGATTTTTTTTCTGGAATGACCATAACTAAATATTGAAAATGGCTTATACTAGGTCAGAATAAGAACAGATTGGCATGATCTGGAATGAATGTGCCATTAGGAGTGAATGTTAGTCTTATCCAAAATTAAATTTTCTGTGTTAAGCTATGAATTTCTCAATGGAATTCTGTTTGGATACCTAAGCACTGGCCCTGGGAATGTTAGGGCTACATCTACAGTACCAAAATGTGTCTGTGGACGTGCCATGTCCATAATTCTAGAGTAGTTTACTTTAAGATAAATGGTTGCATACAAACTGGCTGTTGGGGAAGATATGGCCTATGATAGCTCCTGCTTCATGCCTCAGAATTGTTGGAATGTGGCTAGCTAGTGAAGGTCTAAATGGCATCAGGGACCCCTCCAATGGCTTATCAGTGTAGATCATTGCCTGCCATTGCCCTGGAACTACTTAATACACTGGTATAGACACAGCTTTAGAGAACTCAGGTCCTAATACCGTGTACCTAGTGGTTTCTCTGATGTCCTGTACTTGGAGTACTGAACTGGACTATGACTAGAGATAGTTCCTCGGAGTCACCAGTAGCTGAGAAGACTATGCTCCCATACTATATTATTCACACTGTTTTAATGGATATGTCTAGTAGGCTGCCCAAGTTAGGACTAAGCTTATAAGGTTCCCTATATAATCAACAGAGAGAAAAGCACCTCCATAGGTTGATTTGAGGCATGCAAACTAGGCCATGCTCTGTGTTGCCCTCTAGAGGAGATAATCTTTTAAGAAAAAAAAAAACCCTCCTGACCAGGGATTTTTTTTCTCACTGAATTGCACAAAAGTAACTAACTGGTTGCTACTGGCAACTCTGCAATCATGACATCATGATTGAGTCTGCCACCCTCACTCAAAGCAAAAAGAACACCTTTTGGCACTTAAACGAGTCTCTGAGTCACTCAGAATCAGAGTCACATCTCTGAAAGAATCTATTGGTAAGAGAATCTGTCTTACCAGGATGTTGACAGCTGCTCTGTAGTCTCTAGAATACACAGACGCCAAGCTCCCCATAGTGGCATTGCTATGATTTGGGGCATCTGCCTGCACACAACTTATGAACTGCAATTTAATTTCAATGAACCATCTGTATTCCTGTTTGTTCCTGTGCCTTGTACTCCTACTGTGGAAGGGGGGAATCATAGTACTTACAGCTCTGTCTTAAAATTACCTCTTTTAAAAAGCTTTTATTTAGTGAAGGGTGGGTCTAGTCTAGGAAAAGCCACATTCCTTATTAGAGCTATGGGATTTCCACAGAGAAGAATAAAGAAAATCAATATGTTAAAAGTGAGAATCGTGTTCGTACTCTCCATTGCTCAAGGCAGTTTGCTTTTACCTGCTGTAGGAAAATATTTTTTTACAAAAAGTGGCAGACCATATATGGGATCTAAAGTTAGATGTCAAGTCAAACAGTGTGAGTATCCATATAGCAGGGAATTATATATGAATAATGCAGGTGCATGCCACAGCACACTTACAGATGAGAGCTGAACCCACTGATGGGTAAGAGCTATGGTTGTGAATAGTGGCTGTTAGACTGATGTGTTTGTCTTGGCGATCCATGGCCATGGATATGCTGCCCAGATTGTTAAGATAATTGACCTGTGGTAGCAATTACCCCAGTTTTGACCTCAGCCTCACCTCCCTCATGTTTTCATAGAATCATAGAATCATTAAGGTTGGAAAAGACCCTTAAGATCATTGAGTCCAACTGTCAACTAGCACTGCCAAGTCCACCACTAAACCATGTCCTCAAGCACCACGTCTATCTGTCCTTTAAATACCTCCAGGGATGAAGACTCAACCACTTCCCTGGGCAGCCTGTTCCAATGCTTGACCACCTTTTTGGTGAAAAACTTTTTCCTAATATCTAACTTAAACCTCCCCTGGCGCAGCTTGAGGCCGTTTCCTCTCATCTTATCACTTGTTACTTGGGAGAAGAGACTGACCCCCACATCGCTAAAACCTCCTTTCAGCTAGTTGTAGAGAGCAATAAGGTCTCCCCTCAGCCTCCTCTTCTCCAGGCTAAACAACCCCAGTTCCCTCAGCCACTCCTCACAAGACTTGTGCTCCAGATCCTTCACCAACTTCGTTGCCCTCCTCTGGACACGCTCCAGCACCTCGATGTCCTTCTTGGAGTGAGGGGCCCAAAACTGAACACAGTACTCGAGGTGTGGCCTCACCAGTGCCAAGTCCAGGGGCACTATCGCCTCCCTGGTCCTGCTGGCCACGCTATTCCTGATACAGCCCTGCTTCCTGACCAACAAACACCCTTGAGATATTTATTCATATCCACCTGCCCTTCAGAGAGCTGCTGGATAATGAAGTGGCCTTTCTTCATTTCCTCCAAGCCTTCAGAGAATTTGCTGAAGAAATTCAGGTGGAAAGCTGACTGCAACCTGGAGCCTTTGGAAAACCACTAAATAGCATTAACTCTAAAATGTTCACTTCATTGACTTTCACTGGGAACAGGGGGAGTCACAGGTAAAGAGATGATGATGAATAGTCACTAGAGGAAAAGTATTAGTGTTGAAGTGCATGTAACACTGGAAGAGGACACAGGAATTAGATGCAAAAGGGACCTGTCTGAGACCTGGAGAAGCTGAGCAGCAGTATAAGTGGTAGCAACAGAAGCAGGAGCACAAAGCCAGAAGCAAGGAGAAAAGACAACTAGGAAAAAAAGAGGTGCAAAGAAGGAGCTGGAAGAGGCAGTTTTTACATTGTGAATCTCCCTCATCAGAACTGGCAAGCAGAGAGATGTTAATGTTATATTTTGATAGCTAGATCAGAATTATATATCAAATGCAACAAGTAAACTCCTCATTCAATTTAGCTACTTGGGGAGACAGAAGATGACATCAAATAGCTAACGCCCCACAGGTAACAATCAAGAACAGAATAACTTTGGATTGACAAATGAATAATGCAATGTACCAGACCAAAGGAGAGAGAGATTTGCCAATGTCAAAATTACCAATCATTGCTCATAAGAATGATTGGAATAAGGAGCAAAGAAGACGAAAGAAAATAGGTAAACAATATCCACAGTGAGGGCCATTTTCTTGATCTGATATTAGTTTAGTTCTGTGCTATTATTTCACATGAGATATCTGCTGAAAGCAATCTAATTTACAGAATAGTTTCAAAAAAAAAGGTATCAGAAGCAGTGGATTCCTGTATCGCTCAAAGAACAAAACCAACTTCAAAAGGAAGGCAGTAAGCCTTCAAAAAGATGATACAGACAGATAGTGATATACAGAGAATGAGGAGGAAGGAAAGAAAGAGTGAACTTTATGGCTATAAGTTTCTTCCAACTCCAGACATAATTCATGAAAAGACGAAAGGTGTTCCTGAGAGAAATGTAGGTCCATATATGAGCTGTTGTATAACAAGTTGCAGTTGAAAAGAACTTTCAATGTTAAACTTAAATCCCTTGGGAAAAAAAATGGATAAAAAAGAAGAGGAGAAAGGCATTTTATTCATTATAATGGACAGGATTGTACACATAAAACCTTTCAAAGCAGTGTAAATATTTAAGCAGCTGCAATGAAAAACTTTTCTATAATCTGAGAATGAAAGCATATCACATATCTTTAGATATGTTTTAGAACAAAACTTGAGCTTTTCCATTCTAACCCTCTGCACAACAGGCTTTCAAATCTTTCCCATCATCCATCCCCACTACTTTATGATTTCCATTTCTCCTTCACCGAGCAGGTAACTAGTAGAGTGAGCAGTTAAAACTAGATTCTTCATTCCCACAGAATTCATGTCAGTTGGAACAGGGATTTTAGCAAATCAGATAATCAAATCAGTCAGGGCAATGCTTATAAAGGGCTTCTTAAATATAAGGCTCTTATTGTGGTTGAATTTTCCCCCAGGAGCCTCAATTGTGTTCTGTCATTGAACTCTGAGACCAAGTTACTTCTTGCTTCTAGGCCCCAGTTTCTGATTTTAAGCTTCTGAAAATAGCCTCATTATTACATGTATTCTCCCTGCCTTATCAATATTTAAAACCAGAAAGGGAGGATACTGCATAGGATACTATGTTATCCAGCAGCTCTCTGAAAGGCAGGGGAATATGAAAAAATGTCTTATGTGTGTTTATGCAGGTAAAAAAACCAATTATTCTAATTCCCTGACCAGAAATAATCATGACATCATTATAGTTCTGCTTCACCATCTTTCATTCAAAAGAATTAATAAATAAATAAATAAATTTAAAAGTCCACCAGTAAAGGCATTTAATTCTGCTCTGGAATGCTTCCATGAGCTAGAGATGGATTAAACCATAGATTTTGGTTCAGGACAATAAACCTGAGGTTAAAATATCTTAGGCTCGTGACAAAGCCACGATTTCATCTCCTGTTAAGGAAAAAAGAAAGTCCTCATGTTCTCTGTTTTAGAGAAAAGCTTGAGATTAGGAACAGGTTGTATCCCGCACAATGAAGTCCATACAGTTTTACAGACAGTCCATTTCTCCAGGAGAGGACAAAAAGCAGTAAAGGGAGAAAAACCTTTGCCCCAGAGGCATTGCCATGGTCCGTTAGACCACTACCATTTGGAGGACAGTGGTTGGGGTGGGACAACCCACTGCTCCACTGAAATGGAAACCTTGGGGAAATTCAACACAGCAGTCTGCAGAGGGATCTAGATTTCCAGCAATTGTCTCTGTTATGAGTAGCCATGCCTGCTTTAATGGTACTGTTTCCCGCTTCAGCAGCAGAGGGAAAAAACATGCCGCATCTGTGGCCGCATGCTGCTGTTTCACCAGAAGCCGGATGTTGAAACTGCCCAAATCAAGGACTTCCCAGGCACCCACCTGGCATGTGAGACAGCTTCTCCTTCCTGTGGGACAGACCACATGCACCGAGAGTTTGTTGCGTGTCCCACGATGTAGTTGGGATGTCTCTGGGGTGCAGACCATGACCTCAGAAGTCAGATGTGGCTATCAGGCTCTTGTGATCTACAATGTAGCCTTGCTTGACAGAGGTGACAAGTGATGGCCCCAGCCAAATCCCAAAGATTGTTGTTCAGTGCTCTCAGTAGTCCCAAATAGGGGTTCATGCATGTAGAGCACAGTATTTCTGGATGTTCAGTGCAACTGTATCCTTAGGGAACAGTACTTTAAAAAATGCCATGTCAGAGATACTGTAGGGAAGAAGGAATGGAAAGACTGGATCAGCCCTTTGGTTTCTTTTCACCTTTTTGTTGAATCCTAAACATGGTGTTAACATGATGAAAAATCAGAACCTGAGAGTTAAAAACAATTACAATGTTCTCTCAGAGAACAAATAAGCAGATCATTTCCTCCAGCACAATGAAAATATTACTTGTGGCAGCCTACCAAATTTCTGTCTCTAGCCACACTGAAACCAATCCTTTAAAAGTCACACCTTCTTTTGATTGCAATGGTAAAATCACAATATTGCTACCAAACTAGATAAAGGAATAATAAGGACCAGAAACATTATTCACTGTAATAGAGTAAGGCTGTGGCATGCTCAAAGTCAGGCAATATCTTAGAAGTTTCCAAAAGTATTTGCCAATCCACAAGGCATCACATCAACGTCAAATATTAAATCTTAGAGAACTGAAGAAAAGATATCAATACATGACCAGATTTCAGAGTGTTTAGTAGAACGAAGATAAGATTTTAGTATAAACGCTCAGGGAGCCAAGCCACCATTTCTGAAATCCATGCGTGTTTGCAAAAGCAGATACAGAGCAGATACATCAAATGACCTGTGAAAATGGGGCAGGCATAGATAATTTATCTGGCTTAAGAGTGGAAACTTGAAATGAGGCTAATTTATAGCAGCAGCAGAAACCCGGAGTAGCACCAGAATGCAAAAGAAGTTTTAGGAACAGTGCAGGAAATACCCTATATATGTCTGTCATAAATAGTATTTTGCAATTTTTTAATGCCAGAGCCTGACTAAAAAGAATATTATATGAAGAAAGTAAACAGTATTTTTGAGGAAATAATTTTAGCTGAATATTGTATGATTTATGCATATAAAAATAACAAAACCAGCCATTCTGCTGTTTTGCAGTTTAGACCAGGAGGAGATGCAAAGACGAGCATCAGAAACAGCTCAGTTAGACATATCAGTTGTGAGCCCAGTACAAACAGTATCTATCTCAGCTCTGTATCAGAGAAAAGAGCAATATGGTAATCAAGCAAAGTTACATTAATATTACACCATGACCAATGAGAAAATCACTTTGGTAATGCAAATTCCAATTAGAATACCAAAGAAAGGATGAAGGCTAAAACTTCTGCTGATTCTCTTAACATACAGCTAATTTCAGCTAAAACTTGTGGATCCATCAGCTTACCAGCACTAAACCTGAGACAACCCACTTAGGCAGAAATAGAAAAAAAAAGGAAAAAGGAAAAATACGGAACCCAAACAATGAATTACGAAATTTTGCAACAGAGCGGCTAATTGGCTACCAGGAAAGTTCTACCTGTCTTCCAGGGATCCTGTAGGTTACCATTCACTCAGTGCAAGATCTACTTGGAATAATGATCCAAAGTAAATTAACAGAAGAAAATAAGTGCTTTTAGCATCATTAATGGGTCCACAAGCTGGATAAGCAGAAAGGTATCTACTGAAGGGCTAAAGAAGCTGCACATTTGCAAAGATTGAAAGAACTAAAATGAGTCCACTGCCAAAGTCTCCACTGAAGAAGAATCATTCAAGGCAAAACTGGGGTACTTGGGACCAGAGACACACATTGGCAAGAGGTAGTCATTGGAAGCTGTTTCATTAGGAGGGCAATTGCCTCATCACATCTTGGATATTGATAGATGTATGTAGCTGAGCAGATCATATGGAATCAGACCTGTGGTAAAGAGCATCTGTGTGGCCTGCAAGAAGCTTTTCCAGAGTTGCAGATGACAACAGCTGTGTTTGGAACTGAAAACTGTAGTGGGAAGATGTGGCAGATCACATCCATTGCCTTGTCCCTCTGATAGGCAGGGTAGTGAAGCTAAAATTGCAGCAGAACAAGATTGCTTCCTTAGTTACTGTAGCATGATATTCACGACACTGGCTCATGCCCCAAGAGCTATATCCTGACCCTGGACTGGGAATAGGCAATGAAGGAGAGTCATACCTAACGATAAAAAAAATCAAACCTTTCTATCAACATCTTTTTGAGCTGCCTACACTGTTCGAGTTTTTTAGGTGATGCTTGGGCAAGGAGGAAATATGGATATTGTTGCCTTCACACAATTCAGTGTGTAGCAAGGACCTGGAAAGCAGCAATGCCAACTGTAACTGCTTCTGTGTAAATGGGCAAGGAACACTGCATGGTGATTCAGTGAGGCAAAGTCTAGGGGATCTTGTCAGGTCCACTCTCACCGGCAGGAGGAAGACACCACCCACATGAAAAAGGATGTGTGTGGTCAGGGAGAAGTTCAGCTAGAACATCCACATAAAAATCAACTATACCACAAATACAGGAATATTTTCCAAAAAGTCATGTCTTCTTGGCTACCCACCACCATCTGTACATGCTGTTGAAGTGCAAAAACTACAGGCTGAATAGAGAGGGCTGGAGATGTGTAAAGGTTCTGCCCAAAGCAATGAGGAGGACAAAAACAAATTTTACTTCTGTGCAAACTCTAGCTCCTCCAGTAGCTTTCATGATTGTCTCCAGCTTTCATAAAAGCTATGAAAAGCAGGGAAAACAGGAGGAAAAGATAATATCCAGGTACTGTGCACCCAACAGACCATAGAACAAAGCAGAAGGAAATATTTTGACTAATTACTTCTTTCACTGCTTCAGTATTGCTAGCTGTTACTCTGGTTTCTGCAAAGTAAGCAATTTGTCTGACAGTGTCAGAACAGCCGTCACAGACAAAGCAGTGAGGCTTTTCCACCAGGCCTGCTATCCCAGCCTGTTTTGTTTCAGACAGAAAACTGCAGTTTACTGGCAGGCAGTTTGTACAATTTACCCAGTGATGAGAATTCACTCACAACACATCACCACTTTCCCGCAGCCCGTCAAATGTCAACACTGAATCAGCAGTTGAAATGATTAAGACTCTGTTGAAAGCTGTAAGCATCAAAGAAAATATATGGTAGGCTATACCTGGATATAGAAACACTATCACAAAAGGTGTTAATTAACAACAGCTTTGTACAATATCTGATGTCAGGATGCTGTTATATATGGGTGCTCACAATTCCATCAGTAACAGAAATGACAACAGAAACAGCTCAGGACAACGGAAAGATACACACAGACAAGCTAAAGACCTTTCAGATTTACACTCTGGAGGACCTCAAGAAAATGCAGCATGCAAGAGAATTCTGTAACAAGGCTGTGAATGGGCATTTAATTCACTCAACTCCTCACTATTGCAAATACCACTAGAATACAGAAGTGGAGATGGTAAAATATGCACCGCATTGAACTTTAGTTACAGGACAGGAACAAATCCATGAGGGGTTGATGATAGATATGAGAAGGCAATTAAAATATTTAATTTACAGTAAGAGAAAAGCAAGAGTCTCCTCAGAATCAGAAAGGCTCTCCTTGACACCAGCATCAAACTGCCTCCACTATACAGAAAAGTTTTTGGGCAGTGCTGAGGTGTGAAAGGACAGCCTCTCCAGGAACTTCCCGAGCTGCCAAGAAAGTTAAAAGTGAGATAAAAATAAGGATTGGTGCTAATGGTTGGTAATGTGCACACAAACTACAAACTTTATTATCTGAAGTGCATATGAGGAGCAATGCATTGGGATATAGAGTTTCCTAATGCATTGGAAGACAAATTGCGGTTACAGAGAAGGATGCAGAGAAGTGTTCAGTGTATTACAACAGTATTTTGAGAGCAAAGGTTGAACCCTGCTCTATCTTGGCAGTCTTGTTTCCACTGTCTCTCAGCTTGAATACCAAGCAGATGGAATGTAAAATATTTCAATTAGTGGCAGCTACCATTAAAGTGACTAAACATTTTGGAAAAAAAACAATGTTTTTGCAATGACTGTGCTGTAAAAGCTAATGACTCTTGCATTATTTGAGGTACATAGGCTCATTTTAAAATGGTTTTCTGTTTGTGTCTTTTAATCTGAGATATGAATATGCACCATATTGTGGTCGGCATACCAGGTTCCTAGTGAGGCCATTGATATCTTTGTTTCCAGACTTTCTTGACTGGAGCCATGTCAAGCAACTCTGGGACTTGTAGAGAGGCAATCAAAAGTGACAGGTTAACTGACAGCTCTGACAAGTGATGGTAGAATACCCTACATTGTACTTTGCTGTGGGAAAATGACCTAAACCTTACTGTTAATTCTAAATACCCCTTAGCAGCATGTGCTCCTCCACAGCATATTATTATATTGTCAAAAAGGCTAGCAGAAAGCGGAGCTACTTGCAATGCATGACTGAATTGCTCCTTGTTTCTACCATGTCCAAGGAATAAAGTTCAGAGATGATGGTCACTGTGCAGAGCACAAACACCAGCCAGCTTTCTCCCTTCTGTTCGTGTAATGTTTAACTCCCTTCCTCAATACATCGCCAACTTTTTCTCTGAAGTCAGGATCAAAAAAAAAAATCCTTCTTTTATGTTCTCTGTGTGAATGATCTCAGACAGAAAAATTGCACATCAACGAGCAATAAAAAGGAAAATCTCGCATACGAGGAAGGAGCACAGATGTAAAGAAAGATAAGTAAAAATTCTAACAAAAGCTAAAAGTGCCATTTTGAAATTTTTCCTCTTTTTCTCTGTTTTTGGATCTAAAACAATCTTACGTAAGACTGTGGGGGTGTTTGTTTATGTGTGGAGGTGTATTTAACTTCATGCTAGCTCTTTCCAAAGAAATCACCTAAATTTGATATCTGGAACCTTTGATTTGATGGTCTTCATGTCTACTTGCTTTTTCTCTTGCAGTCTTTCCACAGGGATGTTTTTACTGGCATCATTAAGCTTTGATTTAGCCTATTAAATCATATTTTGCTCTCCAATCTATCTACTGACATTTTATTCTTTCTATGGAGATAAAACCTCTATTATCGTCAAGTGGATCTGAAAGCATTTTCTGCCTTAAGGTGTTTGTCTGTTACACACGGGAAGGAATGGGAAGAAATGAAGACTGTCTTATGGACATAGGCATTTGATCTGTTAAAAAAATGTAACTGAACACAAATGCTAAACACTTCCTTTACTGTATTATCCCTAGCACTAATTAAAGACCCAGCCAACACGAGGCTTCACTATTTTACACCCAAGGGGAAAAAAGGTCTGGCTTAAAGTCTGCTTTCAAGATGAGGTTGAAAATAGAAGCTAGCGTTGTAGAATAGTTAGTCCAAAAGGAGGTACCATGCTGGGAGCTACCTGGACGGAAAAAGACTGGCAGGGAGCTGGAGTAGACCTGAGTTGGGGAGGGATCAGCCCCCAAGTGATGCAAGTGTTTCACTGGGAACGCTAGCAAGAAGGTCTGTATCAGTATATTCTGGTTTAGGAGCTGTCACAAACAATTGCACCGTATATAACAGTAACAAAAAATAATAAAATACTAGTAAAAAGCATTTTTCAAGGTCTATACTAGGGTTTTTACTAATGTATTGCTGTTGGTAAAAAAATCCCATCTTTAGCTAACATAGGTAGGTACAGTTTTTGAAGATGGTAATGACCTTGAATCTCCTCATACTTCATGATTAAAACAGGATTAACAACACTATAATGATTAGTGAGTGGAAAGGTACCTGATACAGATAGTGAGAGATGCCAGTGTACAGTGTCCATGTCCAGCCATTGGCAGTAGGGGCTGCAGGGAGGCTAGCTCCAAGGGCCCCACCGCAGGACACAGCTGAGCCCCTCAGCCAAGCTGGGGGCACCGGGGGGAAAACAGGTTGCCGAAAGGGCCAAAGGCGGCCCAGGCAGAGGAGGAGGAAGCCAAGGAGGGAGCAGCAGCAGAGGCAGCCCGAGGGCGCAGGAGGAGGAGGGCAGGAGGGGCTGCAGGCCCGCAGCAGGGATCCCCTGCAGCCCTGCAGAGCCCCCGCTGGAGCAGAGCCCCAGCCTGCAGCCCGGGGAGGGCCCCAGGCCGCAGCAGGGGGATCTTTCCTGCAGGAGCTGCGGCCGTGGAGAGCCCAGGCGGGAGCAGGTTGTCCCTGAAGGACTGCAGCCCGGGGAAGGGCCCGCGCTGGAGCGGGGAGAGGTGTGAGGAGGGAGGAGCGGGCGAGAGGGGCTGGGATGGACTGACCGCAACCCCCATCCCCACCCCTGCGCCCCTCGGGGGAGAGGAGTCGAGAATGAAGGAGTGACCTTGGGCCTGGGAGCAAGGGTTGAGGGGCAGGGAGGAAGGTAGTTTTTATCTTTATTTCTCACCATTGACCTCTATTTTCAATTGATATTAAGTTAAACTACTTTTCCCCAAGTCATCTCTTTTCCCTATGATGGTAACTGGTAAGTGATCTCCCTGTCTTTATCTCAACCCATGAGCTCCTCCATCCTATTTTCTCCCCTGTCATGCTAAGAAGGGTGTGAGTGAGCGGCTGGGTGGGAGTAGGGCCCTTTGCCAGGGCTAACCCACCACAGTCAGACTGGAAAGTTCTAAAGAAGATTTCCTGAAGCAATCTATGAGATCTTACATTGAAATCCATGCAGCAAACCCTGTTTAGATTGGCTACATCTTTTAAAAAAAACAGGCACATTTTTTCCTACGTAGGCTTTCCTGGCCTCTTTTTACTGCAAAAATCTAAAACTATAAATTAATTGACATCACAGCCTCCCTTGAAACCACTGGATGAGGTGTGCTTCCTACTATCTTGCTGAGTGTCAGAATAGTCTTCTGGTTGCCAGCGTTCACTGGAGGAAGCTCCCAAGGCCACCACATTTCCATTTCCCAAAATAGCTTGTGCAGTTTAAATGTATACCCTCTGGACACACAGCAGTGACAGATGCAGGAGCTGGATACCTCCTAGTCCCTAAATACCACACCTGGAGATATGAAGTGCCCTGATTGTAGACAATTACAGTCACCCTGAAAATCATACTTAATTCAAACCAGAGGAAGATGAAAGAAGGATGCATTTACTAAACCCAAAACAGACACATCTGCAAAGTTTTATAGCACTGAAACAAAGAAAAAAATACATGCACCTGCCTAGAGATAACCTCTAATCATTTCTCTCGCCCTGTATGCCTTGGCTGATATATTGACAGGCTCTCTTCCTCTTTGCTGCTGAAAATTTTGCCTCTCTTACCACTGAACTCTAAGATTGCCTGCGCAAAATCAGTCCATACATTTAGGGCACAGCTTTTTTTATAGTTCTGATCCAGCTGCTGGGATCATTCACACTTCCTATATACCATGTCCTGATCCAAGCAGAAAGAGGACTGGCCATTTTTATCACACTTGCTTGAAGATGCTGATATCCGTGGGTCTGGCACAAACAGTTTTACCTGCATTGCCAGAGGGTTAATAACAATCTTTGTTCTTGTCTAAACTTCTATCAAGTCTTAATGTGCAGTGAAGCATGGTGCCCTTTTCTAGTGAGTGGGGAAATTTCACACCTCAGACTGATGGCTTTTCAGAGTCAGCTCCAGTATTTCACATACAACATCTAGACCAGCATTTTTTATGGAGACAGACGCATGAGCTAAATGCAGATCATTACTGGTATTTGCCTGAGACCAGATATTAAGGTCATCAAGGACTTGGGGTATTTAAAATTTTAGCCATTTTGAAAGATAACTTGTCGGCTTGCCAGAGCAAAAGAAAGATGGCAAGAAAGTGCACTGATGACTGTTGCATATAACACCAGCAGTCCTTGCTGAACTTGTGCTCCTCATAGTGCTGCACTGGGAACCTTAAAGATACTGATTGCAGAGAGAAAGTAACATTAAATTATTTCTAAGAGCAATTGGGACTGAACAGGTTTTGCTGCCAGGCCGGTGGTTAGAGCCCAGCCTGTTGCCTTACCACAGTGATCACAACATTTGCCTTCTCTACAGCATCTGTTCAGAATGACGTTTTCCCAGGCTGTATGTACTATTAATATATTATTTAACAAACACTTGAAGGGGTGTGATGGTGTCAAGAACATTTTGGATAACAACTCTTATTCCTCCCACTCTGCTGTCACTTCATTTGTTTCCTGCAAGGGTACTTCTCAACTCTGAATTTGATCCCTGATATCTATGAAATGAAGGAAAAAGTATGAAAAAACCATATACTTTTTTCTTATTTGTTTTAAATTAGAGACAAATAAATGGTTCAAACTTAGAAAACAAATCTTCCCCAAACCCAACAGCTTTGCTTTTCCTTTGGAGTCATTCTAATTTTAGTGAAATCTCAAACCAATTATGTTATTTTTTTTTAATAGCTTCATTAACATAACATCAACATAAAGAACCCTATTGACCTTATACTTCATTCCCATGAGCCCCCACACTATGTATTGTCACCACAACACAAGCAAAATCAACCTTGCTCAACAAAATACATTTACCAGCTACCTCTTTTGGGATGTGGTCAACTGTCTTCAGAAATAACCTGTCTTTCTTTGTCAACTACTGAAGAAGATAAAGTTGGATGCCCAACTTATGTATGACTAAAGCTGGAAAATTATTCTCACCTATCTAAAATGTGAAAATTTATGTGAAAGCAACTGCATCCTCAGCACCTGTAATTCTTTTTAATATTCGTAGTGTTTCTATGATACCTACAGTATCAACCTCCCTCCTTCCTTTTGCCAGGCAGGATTCCTAAAAAGAGACATAGTCCCCATCCTTGAGAGTTTACACATCCA
Organism: Platalea leucorodia; assembly: GCF_965183815.1. Lineage (NCBI taxonomy): Eukaryota > Metazoa > Chordata > Aves > Pelecaniformes > Threskiornithidae > Platalea > Platalea leucorodia. Next base: position 10,053,769 of record NC_138823.1, on the reverse strand, counting down.
AATAGCCAATGCAGATTTTGTAGCAGAAGAGCAGGAAGAAACCACACATTTCTTGTTGGGAGGTTACAAATGAAGAAGCTAGTTAGAAAGGAAAGACTTGAAGCCTGCAGAAAACACTGGATGGACAAGATGGACAAGAAAGATAGGAATGGGAAAGCTGTGAGATTAGGAGGAATTGTGAATACCCTATAGGTTTCTAGAAGCAGAGAGGATTGCCTAGAGCCCCAGAAAGTTGTGATTAAAAGCCTTCAGGATAAAAGAAGAAACTCCAGGGAAAGGTGGGGACCACAGAACATAAAATCCTGCTTCTCCTGCATTGGAGAGCAGTTCTTTTGCAGGAGAAAAGTTGAAGGTGCATAGGTATGTCACCTTTTTCACACTTCATTTCATTCTGATCCCAGATGAAATGCAGCTATGACAGCTTATTTACTACTGCACTTGAGCCTTTGTAAGTTCTTTTAAGTTTTCCCTTCAGAGATTTTAAAGTTATGGAAGAAGGATACAAAAAGGACTTTGGTGTAAAAATTTCTCTGTCCTTTATCTGCTGTAAAGATTGTTTAAAAAGAACTTTAAATTCCTTTGCTTTTTCTTTAATCTCAGTTATGGCCCTTCTCTTGTCATTAGTTTATTCGGTCCTGTGTTCCTCTATGATGTGCCTCATTCTTTTTTTTTTCTGTTACGGATAACATCTCAGTATTATTATTATCATTTACTTTGCCACTTTTCTGAGCTTCCCTTGGCTTTCCTTATTTCCGATTTACACCAGACCTCGCGTCTGTCTTATTTGGACAAGATCTGTCTTATATTGTGTTATTTACACAAGATTCCCATATGTTTTTTAAGAAGGCTTCTTTAGCCTCAGAAAATGTGCTCATTTTTCTGCTTAATGATGTGGGCTTCCTTTTTTCTCTTGGTATTCGTTGTCTCTGGAATTTCTCCTTACATACTTTCTATGTTAAATTTGTGGAGTGTAGGGTGTTCCTTTTGTATTACATTCTTCAGCATGCTGTTAACCTTTTCTATCAGCATTTAGAGTTTGCCCTTTCACAGTTCATTGTCGCAACATTTGCCTTCTGGGAGATACTCTTAGCCATAATATCAAATCTAATTTTGTCCTGATGCCCACTGGAACCCATGTAACCTTTGTAGATCGGTATAATAAATATGACTTCACCAGGACCGAATGCACGGGATTAAATTCTACATTTTACAGCCATTGCCATTACTAACAAATGCTCCTTCCAGTCTGACTTCTTCTTGGTTAAGGTGATGACTTGCAGGGCTTTGGTCCTACCTAGGAGATGACTTCTAAATTCATGCAATACTCTGACTTCTGATATTGCTCAATTTTGCTTTGTTTTGAACAAAGCAGCTCAAATCAAACAAATACAAGAACATTGTTGAATGCATGTCTCATATAGATACAAATGCAAAGACCAACAGGAGTATCTAATAGCATGCATTAATACAGATGAAGATAAACACAGACACAGAATTTATCAAATAAATCAGGTAAAAGTAGGAAATAGACACAACTTCTCTTCAAATCTGCATTTATACCTTACAGAAGGCAGGGAGGTTAGAGGTATTAGTATATAGACAAAGCGACATAGATGTGTACCTAACGTACATGTTTTAGCCCAAAATACAAGCCAACAACAGCTTTTTTGGGTGCATTCTTTCTTCTGAGCCACACATCAGTGTGAAAGCCCTGTAGCCTCTTGCATATTTTGTTATTTTTTATTTTTGTCTATAAAAGTCTCGATATTGAAAATGTTGGGAAATGAAGTCATTAAGCCCAGCGTTATCTCCAGGGCAGGGGGGTTGATAGGAAAATATGATCACTGAGCTATTTACAGGAATTGAAATTTGAAGCTCATATGAGAAATGTGCACAAGAGTGGTAAAGAGGAGGGTTTTTCAACTGTTACCATTACCCTGAATCGGTACAATGGAAAAATTAAAAACAAACCAGGAGAAATTACATAAATATTCATCACCTGCTACTTCTTCATCTTCCTAAATGATAGACAAAGTTTTTGAGAAGAGGAAAAGTTCCAAGTATGAATTGGTGGTGGTGTCATAAAGAAAAAAAATGCTTGGTTTTTTTTTTCAAGGGGCTTAATCTTCAAATAATATGAGAGACGACAAGTAGATAAAACAAGGTGCTGGAAGGGAGTTAAAGACAATAAATAAAGGAGTTTATTAGAGATGCTGTGTTACGTACTGGCCACTGCCTTCACATTTCCTACTTCTTCACTTCTTAAGTTAAGTCTTCTGTAAAACTTTTTGGACTCTGAAATTTTTTTCCCAGTTGACCATAGAACCTGTACTGAAACAGTAAAAACAGAGTTTATAGTTGCTATTAACTGTGTCGCAACCCATGAATCCCCTGTGGTTATTAGTGAAATCATTTGCAGTTACCTCTTTTCTTACTTTGAAAAGAACTGTGATACTTTACCAGTTGGTACAATGGTGTAGGTACCCTAGCTGGGGAAATGGAAATTCAGACACACCAGTTTTTGTCTTGCAGCTGTTGTACATGAAAGTGGTATAAAAGCTGCGAGAATTGCCTGTCTTTTGCCTTGTGTCTCTGGACCTTGGGACACTTGAATGGACATTTGTGTTAAGCAGACAGAGTCACCAGTGTCTCTTAGGCAAGCCAGATCTTGGAAGCCTTTGTCAATCAACTGAACTTGTCTTACCTTCCAAATTAAACTTGGAAAACTCTGGAAACCCTGGGAAACCAGGTGGATTCTCTCACAGAAACGCAGTGACTTCCTGAAGAGCAAAATTCAGTAGAAGTCTTGGAAAAACAAGATATGCTTGGATTGTGTTACAGTGGCTACAGCTACTGAGCCCTAAATGTCTGCTGAAGCATCTAGACTGCCTGAAATATTTGTATCGCAAGAGGCAGAGGAGACTGTCACTTTGCTGTATTCTGCATCCACTTACGAGCATTTTAGTTCCCTGTAATACTAAGAACAGGAAAGGTTATTAACAGATGCCAGAAAATGTGAATTCAATTACGGTATATTGCAAAATCCTCAGATGTAAAGTAGATTTACAAGGTACAGATATATATTTAGTCCAAATAATAATGATGAACATAATTACCCTTTTACAATATGAAATGACATAATATGAAGAAAGGGGTAAATTGGTTTTTGTGGCTTTCATGTTCAGAATCAGAAACTCCTGAACATGAGTGATAAACAGAGCTCACTGAAGCTTATACAGAAGACAGTTTTAATGAGAAAATATACTTCAGCTCCTACAAATTTTTAGCAATTATTTGAACAGTTTTAAAAAGTCAGTGAATAAAAAGGTAGCCAGTTGGGGAAAAAAAAAGGTGTTATATTAAAAAAATATATTATTTAAACTTGCAACTGTTGCCAGCTGGAATTGCAGGCAAAAGACACCATAAAGCCTCTCTTCTGTTCTTCTTATATCAGGAATGGCTCTATTTTTTTTAATAATAGGAAAGAAATTTGGTTCTTGGATTCAGATTAAATAGTAATTTTCACCCACATATATCCTCAGGCAGCATGATAAGAATTTAGTCAACAGCAAAAATCTCCCTAACCTCTCTAAGGCCACACATTTTTTACACAATATACCATCCAGGCCATGTGGAGCAGTACTGGCTGGAAAAAGAATATTTTGTTATCTACTTATTTGGTTTCTGTTGCTGCCACATCATCACAGCACTGCTAAATATTATGTTCCTGTTTCATTGGCAGAACTTCACAGCCCAGAAGTTGCGTTCATTAACTTTGAGGGCCATGCTCATGACAGTTTTTAAACTGTTGTTTCTGTTCATATGGGACAAAACCCATGAGTTTATATGCACATGCAGCAAGAGAATAATTCCTCAAATACCTGGAGCTATGCCCAAGAAGACTACCTGGGGGATGCCAGCAGACTGACCTGTCAAGTTTAGATAGCATATAGATGAAATATGTAGACTCAGAGACACTAACATATTTAGGAACCTAAATACTGCTGAAGTAAAGCCCTTACATACCCTGAACACAGAACTTGGCCCATGTTGAGTACAAACTGTGCGAAGACGCACATCTCTCCCCTCTCTTCACAGTACATTATATATCTCCTCTTGTGCTGCCCCTATGTGCCTGGCAGTAGACAGAAAAATGCAACAAGATCCTTTCTAAAAAGGTAAGAGAAGCAATAGCCTTTATACGGTGCAGGCAGGCATGGTCAGAGACACTGTTTTCCTGCACGTGGCAATTTACGTTCAGAGAGTTGTACCAAGTAGTAGACATGGTTTCAGCAAGCTGGAGATGTGGCCACCTGCACTGTAGGCTGCCTCTCCTCCCATACTGAAACAGCACTCAGATCTCTGCTGAGGTGCCACTAATCCTGTTAATTTATGGGGAATCTTCATAATAATGTGTAACCCAGTACCTCCAGTGTTGCCACTGCTAATAACAAAAAGGTTACAGGCTTCAAACTAATGCTGCAAGGCCTCTGTACTGAGGTTTGTCAGGCTTGCTGTGTCTGGGCTTGTCTAGACCATGCCTTGAGCTTTGGTTTAAATTACAGCAATTGCCTGGTGAGCAGGTAACTACTACTTAACTTGTCTTGTTTTGTTTTGCTTTGTATAGCTGTGCAGTGTAAAACCTATCGCTAAAATAATTTGGCTATATTACCTGTAAGTGATGGGTAGTGTTAACAAATACTTAATCTCTTTAGAATGATCTATGACTTTAGAATAATAATGCGGTACAGAGTGCAAGTGTGAAGAGAAAACACAGGCTTTGAAAGTATAAGCAATGAATTGTACCAGACGCTCTACAAAAAACTCAGCAATGTTCAGTTCCTGACTGTTAAAGGAATGTGACTTCAGGAGCTGAATAAGAAAAGTTTTTAGGGACAATAAAATTAATAAGGATCAAATATCCAATATACATAAAATATGCGATATAAAGTAAATTCAGATGTAACATGGAACTGTAGACCAATAAAGAAAGATAGGGTGCACAGCATGTTAGAAGTATAAAAATTGCCTTAACTGGACCTGAGGATAAGAATAACCAAACTCCCAGCATCTGTATTGCTGTCCTCTGGCAAAGAACTTTGGGTGCTGAGGATCTGGTGCAACTCACCCCACTTCCCTTTTGCTCAAGAAAAACTGCTGCCATTGACTTTAGGACCCAGACGAACAATGAAAGGCTGAGCAAAACTTCACAGAAAAGTGGTAAGTATCAGGAAAATGTGTATAATAATTTTAATGATATTATATTAAGACTATTCTGGATTGATTAGATAATTTAGTCTGTGACTGTCAGTATCACTGGACCAATAACTAGTGTTTGTTCTATTTTTATGAGATTGCTAAGATTTTAATTAAGCCAACAATGAATTCTTAGCTTTGCATAAGATGTGTTTCTTTTTTCCATAACAAGGTTTCTAGTATAACAGCACAAATTTACAGAGTCAAACTGCATCAAATGATCATGCAAGCCTGCAGCCTCATTAAAGACAGAAAACTTTTTGTCTTTTGCTCTCTAGCAGCCATTCAAAAGCTGAATCAAACCCATCAAAAACATAAACCGTAAAGAATACAGTGGTTGGGTATGATAACTGAAAGGTAGATGTAGAAAACACACATGGAACAATTGTCTCTTCTGGCTAGGAACCACGAGTTTCATAAACCTAGACCTCACCAGTGAAAAATAATTATTTTTTTAAAAAAATTGACATCTTTTCTTTTAACAAAACAAAGGCACAATAGAAGAGTGCTTAGACTTTGACAGGGACAAAAGATCCTTGAAATGATGAGTCCTAGCTTGAAAGTACAGGTTTTGTTAGGCAATGGTTTCTCCCACCAATACTCCCAAATTTTACGTGAATTTCAGAGGGAAAATTTGTAATGTGAGGAGGTTCTACAAATCTCTGCAATCCTTCAAATAAGCCCACAGATGACTACTAATGAAGGTACACGGTGTACAGAAAGTAAAAGTTAACAATGTTGGTTAACAAAGGTTTTGGCCATATCTTGCTTCCCTATCTTGTTTGGAATAATTATTGTTCCCATTACAAAATATACCGTCAGTTCACATGGCATTGGAGGTGAGCTAGGAATTTGACTATGTAGACAACATCAGTCTTCCAACTAAATCAGTGAAAGATATTCAATAAAGTACAGATGGTCTGGTAAATACTGCCAAGCAAATACGTCTTAATACTAATTAATCAAAAACAGAAGTTATGAAAATGAACTTAATCACCAATAATTTCATCTGCCTGGCAAATTAAGCCTTGAAAATTGTTAATATTTTTACATCCTGGAGCTGTGCCACTACAACACAGGTGACTGCAGCCTGTGAAGCCTAGAACAATCAAAGTCTATGTTTAGCAAACTAGAAACAATAGGCTTGGTGTCCATCTTCTGTTCCTAGCAGGCAGTCTGTGGACAACCAGAACACGTGTTTTTTGCAGCTAACCTGCTACACATCTATAAGAACATGCCTTTGGGTGGGTATGAAATTATATCTGCAAGTTCTGGGGGCTTGTTAGAAAAGTCTAATTTTGAAGACAGACAAAATAAGGAAGAGGTTATAATTTGAAAACAACTATCTAATAATATGAGTAGTCAGAGAAAGAGACAGACATAGTCCCTTTGGAGAATAAGATTGAACACTGAAATAAGTATTTCTTTGGTGAATTCATTTCAGAGAGAGAAAGTTCTCCCTTTAGGACATGCGGAATGGCCAGCTCAGGAATGGTTAAAATGATGTAACGAAAACAAAAAAATGAACTCGCCATTATGTGGGGTAACAGACAACTTGGATACCAAGACAAGAGGGAAAGCGTGGGGAGCAGCGAGCATTCTGCTTAGTCACCTCTGAAGTCTCTGCTCTCAGAAGACAGCTAATCCACAAGTCACATAAGCTGCCCATGAATAAAACTGACTGTTGGCTCTGTCAAGAGATTGGATAAACAGTGAAAATTTACTTGCAATGGATTTCACTTGACTTTGTTTTTCCACCTAGTAAGGAAAGACTGTTGCTAACAGAACTGCTGAGAGGTAAACGGGGTTTTTTTAAAGGAAGTAGTTGAGTCATGCTCAGCATTACAGGGAAAAAACAGGGAGCACTGTCTGTAACCTCATCCCCTTGTTTTCCTTGCACCGAAAAATAACCATCACAATTTCAGCTGATAACTCCTCTTGCTGTCTAGTCTAGTTATCATTGGGCTGGAAGAAGAAAGAAGTGCTGAGTACTCCCTTTGCCATTTTCTCTCAGGCCAATTAGTTCCTCGAAATATCAGGGCAGAAGGCTGGCTGATCCTGAATTTAGGCTAGCTCCTAGCAAATGAAGGTTCCTTCCCGAAATGCTACTATTCTGGTACTATTCTGGAGAGGGGAAAAGGAGATCATTAGAACTGACAACCAAATGTGACTTGTTTCTCTTCTCCATGGCAAGTTTTGACTTCTCTATTATAAACCACTTCATGGTGTATCTCTGCATCACCGAGGTGGGTATCCCAGCTGGGGGTCTCAAATACAGCTTCTCTCTGTGCATCTCTGCAACACCCATCAGCAGTGTGTCAAGTATGTAATTCTATGCCCTCTGCAGACTTTCTTATGCCAGGGCAATGCTCAGTATAGCACCTGTGACTGGTTTCTATTTTTGTGAAGCTTCAGTAGCTTAGTGGAGTGAAATGCTCTAAGGAACCTGCTCCATGGATCATGCTAATGCTCAAATTAGATTTATTTGCTTCATATAGCTTTCAAAATAGGTTTCCTCAGAAAAACTCTCTTCCAGAAAACTCTCAGACCGTTCAAACAGCTCTGTCACCAGAAGTCCATTGGTTTGTTACTGAATGTGAACATCCTTCTATTCACTGGAAAAGATACAAATCATCCAGTAGACTGATTTCAGACTGAGATTTATGATTTTAGCATCCTCATTGGGGAAAGTGTTGTAGAAAGGTTTTCCACTAACACCACAGGATAAAAATAGTGAAAGATATGCTTCAGTCTGTCATGAGTTTATTTTTAAAAATGTCCATGGTGTCAGCTTAGCAGCTGGTCTACGTGTAGCAGCTATGTACCTTACTTTGCAGTAGAAAACTCACAGTTTATTTCCACTGTTGGTTATAAGGGAAGAACAGGGGAAAAATTCAGTCACTGCCTCAAGTGAAAAGTACAGATATTTTAAATTGTCATTTACTATTTATGCGTCATGTGATCTGTAATGAGTCACTTTAAGCCTGGTTTCTTCAGGTGGTTTTTACTTGTAGCTGCAGAATTTAATGAACACAGCCTTTGCCTGTCCAAATATTTGCTAACCCTGAATGAGGCTCTCATAATCAAAAGAATTTTCAAAGGTACAGGAGACTGGCATTCTTTACATTTGTTTTCAAGTTATTGAGTCTTGAGATAATTATTTGGATCGTATTTTCAATCTTTTCCCATTATGAGGATGGCTAGAATTTATTTTATTTTTTAATGACAGTTGCGATTTCTATCAAATTACCCAAAAAAACCCCCACCAAATGTTGCAACTACAGCAACAAAATACCAAGAGTTGGCAAAATCATTCTCTTTTCCTTTTCTTTTTCCTCATTATCTGCCAATTGAGGATGTATAATATATAGTTCTGCAACAAATCCTGCAATGTTAAATCTTTATTTGTTTCCAGTCTGATGCTACATTTCCCAGGGAAAGATATAAAACAAGAGTTCAGAATTCAGCCCTTCATTTCTACCCACAAATACAAAAAAACTGATTTAAGATATGTGGGAAGAGAGCGCACAAATCTTTCTCTTCACATCCCCTAAAAAAGACTCCCCAATGCAATAGCAGGGCCGGGCTGCATTCTGTTAGTGCTTTTCAGCACCAAACCCCAGACCTGTCAGGAGAATCCATTAACACATTTTGGTGTTAACGCATTTGGACTAGCTGTGTGGAGTACAAACGGAGCCTACCAGTGGATAGACTCTCAAACACTTAAATGGCCATTCATATATGCTGTTTCTGCATCTCATTCATGTAATCTCATGGTGTTTTTTACCATTTTCATCTACAGAGACATATTCTGCTTTCATTTTTACCTGTAAAATTTTTTTGAAGCCAAAATGGATGGACTTGAACAGACCAAAGAGAACGTTTTCACTGAAATATAAAATGACTGCAGATAAGCATATCTTTTATAATTTGAGGATTGTTTTATTAAAAAATGCATGTATTTACCTGAGGGTGTTCACTTCTGTTTTGAATAAGGCACTTGAAAAACAGAAGTGAACATTATGATCACATTTCAAAATACCCAAAACTTAGGAGCACATAAGTCTTAAGTCTTTGGATTGATTTTCTCATATAGAAATATAACTATGACAAGTACCATCTATCAAGTAATCTAATGATAAATAACATATAAAGTAAACCCAGGTGTTAGGTGTTCCAGGTAAGGCAGCAAGAAATGATTAAAATCCTTTAGGCTCTAAACAGAAGTGGAAAAATGAGATTTAGTTTGCTTTTGAGTATATAAAAATAAACTGATGCACTAAAAAAAATCTTTGAATAATTCAAGTTTTTACTTAGTATTAAGAAGCAACAAATTGATTAACAAGAACACAGGAAGCAGTAACTATATGCAACAGGTTTAATGAAATTGGTGGTTTTTGGCTGATCTGGAGAGTGAAGCTTGACACTGAAGTCAATATTTAACTTTGGAATCTGTTTTGCTTGCACTTATTTATATTGAACCTTTGCCCATGGCAGGGGGGCTGGAGTAGATGATCTTTAAGGGTCCCTTCCAACCCAAACCGTTCTATGACTCTAAATATAGCAGAGACATGTAGTGCAGAAATGTTTCACTAGCAGAATTCATATCCTAAAGAGAATAAGACTTTCTGTTAGCATATGACTTTTTCTTGCAATATTAACATTTCATGTGCATTGGTCAATACTGGGTCCCTTCTGGACAAGCTGCGATATACCTTATTTTGTTAGTGACTGTTTCTCTTGCTACAACTGCTGCATTTCTATGCTCTTACAAAACTTGAATGATAGCTGAAATGTGTCAAAACAAATCATATTTTCATCTTGGATTTTGCTTGAGTAAGAGTCTGAAATTTTACTGCAAAAGACATGGTCCTGAAAATAATTTTAAGTGAAAAAATGGAGTATTGTCAATAGCATTACCTCCAAAGGTATGTTAAAATGCTTGTAACAGTAAACTTAATAAATAACATTATAAGACATGAAAATGAAACTGATGCCTTACTGACGACTGAGAAGACATAACCTTTCTAAAATAATGTTCCAGATTGAGATGTCTTCCTATGGAGACAGAAGAGTAGTTGGGGTGTTTTACTGAAATATTGGTGGTTTTTTATAAATTTAGTATATCTGGTGTGGAAGAATGTAATATTTTTTAAAAATTGTGATATTAAGTCAAAAGGCAGTACTAGTAGGAATAATACGCTGTTAGAGTCATCTAGTCTGGTCTTGCAGATGTTCAGACTTCTGTTGCAGAAGAACTAAGAAAGGATTCAGAGTATTTACTGACAAGAAGGCATAGGTAGGATTTAGGGAGATAAATTTAAGAAATTCTGGTTACCCTGAGAGAACAGCTAGAAGGAGACAGAAAGTTTGGGACATTAGATATAGAATACATAATACAGAAACAGTGCTAAGCATATGAAGGAGGGAAGTCATGGTCTCGCCCCTCTTAAAGCATGGTCTTCTGACTAGAGTTACTCTCTTCTGTGTTTTCTTCTTCCCCACAATGTCTGTTGCATTTACACCTGCACATTGGCTTACCCTCATCAGGAGCTCTGTTCTGAACTTTTCATGCATTTCTGTAATTTCATCTGTCTGTTGCCTCACCAGCTGAGGTAAATGCTGAGGTGCTACTGCACATTTTACTCCCTCCTTTGATCAACTGCTCTCAATATACCTAAATTGTATCTAGCTTGTGTTTGAATATTTGCCTCAATGGGTAACAGCTCACCAGGGAACTGGGAGCAAGTGCATGACTTCCAGAGTGGTGTTCATAGGCTTTCAAACTTCAGCAAAACAAATTAAAATTCCAATTTTAGTCAATGAAGATCTAGTCAAGATAGTAGGGTTTAGGGAAGGATTCATTTAATCCTCAAATAGACTTCTGTGTTGATCAGATGAACCACTTTCTCAACTTCATTGACTATGCTAACTAGTTATCAGTAACTACCCTGTTAGACCAGGTGGTTAGATGTGGTACCTACACAGCTGGGTTTGATAAAAGGTCAGTGTGGGGGTAAAGCCCCAACTAAGCCCCCACCCACACCCCAGCTATGGGTGGGAACTCACGTCAAACAGGTCTTTCCTGATTTTCCAGCTACACTTTAAAAAGGCTGGACCGTATTTATTTCATTCAAAGCCTGTGAGTAGGAATCTATCTTTGGAAGAGGCTGAAAATGTCTCACTGTGACTCTGCTTTATGAAATAAGAGAATTTTCATACATGCTCATTCAGGTCAAGCTTAAGGCAAGCTCTTGGCTCACTCTGCCAGGATCAGACACCTCATATTCTTGCCATGGAATTAGTTTCCATTCTAATGATATACAAACAGACATACATTTTAGTCTAAGTCTAGGATTTCATCTGTTTCAGGAATTGGACTACCAAGCGCTGCCAAGTAGGCAGATCAAGAAGTGTTGTCTGATGGAAGAGGACTAGGTAGAGATAGCATTTATCAATAGTTCCTGAGGTAATGTTGCTCTTGCTGACAAAGGACATTTTTTAAGGTTCTGATAACAAGTTCTCTTACTCTTGTAGGGTGGTGTAGAGAACTTGATGGCAACAAATAAAAGAGATATTACATCAATAAAGACTTATAAGCAAGCATTAGTGGAAGAAATAACAAAAGCCAAAGTTGACTCTTCCCACTCTGGCCCACTTCTTCTTCCTTTATGTTTTTATTTTTGTAGAGCCCTGTGAGGAACGTACTTATATAAAACTTAGAATCATAGAATCATAGAATGGCTTGGGTTTAAAGGGAACCTAAAGATCATCTAGTTCCAAAGCCCCTGCCATGGGCAGAGACACCTTCCACTAGACCAGCTTGCTCAAAGCCCCATCCAACATGGCCTTGAACACTTCCAGGGAGGGAGCATCCACAGCTTCTCTGGACAACCTGGCCCAGTGCCTCACCACCCTCATAGTGAAGTTCTTCCTCATATCTAATCTAAATCTACCCTCTCTCAGTTTAAAGCCATTATCCCTTGTCCTATCACTATGCTACCTTGTAAAAAGTCTTTCTCCAGCTTTTTTGTGGGCCCCCTTCAGGTACTGGGAGGCTGCTATAAGGTGTCCCCAGAGCCTTCACTTCTCCAGGCTGCACAACCCCAACTCTTTCACCCTGTCCTCATAGGAGAGGTGCTCCATCCCACTGATCATCTTCATGGCCCTCCTCTGGACCTGCTCCAACAGGTTCATGTCCTTCTTATGTTGGGGGCCCCAGAGCTGGATGCAGTACTTCAGGTGGGGTCTCACAAGAGTGGAGTAGAGGGGCAGAATCACCTCCCTCATCCTGATGGCCACGCTTCTTTTGATGCAGCCCAGGATATGGTTGGCTTTCTGGGCTGCAAACGCACATTGCTGGTTCATGCTGAGTTTCTCATCAACCAACACCTCCAAGTCCTTCTCCTCAGGGCTGCTCTCAATCCATTCTCCACCCAGCCTGTATTTGTGCTTGGGATTGCCCCGAGCCACTTTACTGTCTTGAGGTTTTTGGTTCTTGCATCTTTATAAATACATCTATGAAAATTAAGATACAGGTAGACATCTATAATTTGGCTTGATGTGACATACTAGATTAATCATCACATACCTTGATTTGACAGGGGAACCTGCTACGTAACTTGGAAAGGTAGTGCATAACCAAATTTTTGCTCAGAAAGCCTTGATTAAGGATCGGGGAGGATCAGTGTAAATAATATAGGATCCCTGGTCAGCAGAAAAAGAATTACTGAGAAACCCACAATTCTGTGTGAGAATGACCAAAGAGTCCTCAGAGAAGAAGCACTTAAAATGTCATTGTCTGACTTACTAGCTTTTTAGCTGAGCAAAAGCTTACTGGGATTTTTAAGCAGGCATTAATAAGTTCTGGACAACATTCTTTGAATTAGAAATTTAACCTGGACTATGTGTTACAGGGAAGAGTAGAGTGATCTGATTATCTCTAATGGAATTTGCAATAAAAACTGCCCATGATCTGTGAAAGATGCATTTCCTAGAAACTTATGGCTTCTTGTACATCCTTAACTGTGATTGAAGGTTGAGCCTGTTTGGCCCCCTAGATGATTAATTAGGGCCAAAGAGGCCCCAAAAGGTGACCTGAAACAAAACTTCACTCTCACTTAAGACAGATTAGAGAAGAGTGAATTTCTTTTCCCCAGTTAAAACATCACAAATGTGAATGTCTTATTCTAGGACAACAGGGTTTTGAGATATATTCTTCTTAGGTGAAGCCACTAACCACACAGAGGAAACATAGGAGCAGGGCTCACATTGAGAGCGTTTGGTCCCAGAAGCAAAAACCAGTGCTATATTGTTGAAAGAAATCTTAACTTAGCAGACATATTTAGTCCTCTGTATCATTCATTAAAAGCAGAAAAGGCAACATATAGCAGGGTAATAACTAAGGAAACAGTTTGACACAAATGGTCTCATTGGCATGGGAACAGATGCAAGCTGATAGTTTGAAATCTGAGTAGAAGGTACAACTAGAATGGAGAAATATAGTTCTGTAGGAGGTAGAGTCAAAACTGCTTCCTTATATGTGACAAGCTAGTGATTTTTGTTGTCATCACTGTTACGTTCACTGAAGACTTGGAATATGAAATTACAAGCATGGTAACCCAATTCAAAAGCAAAGAACACTATTAAGGCTTAGCACTGTGTTCTGGCAAAAGGAATAAGATTAATAAAACCTTTGAACATAAAATATTACTGCAGAATACATATACATCCAGTTAGCTCAGATTCAACACTCAGAAGCAATATGTCTGGAAAAACACAGATTCTCCTGTGTCCTTATTTGTCAAATAAACTCAATAACTTTTAAATTCAGATCCCTCCTAAAAAGAATGCTCAAACCAGCAGGCATTTTCCTCACAGGTTCCAACTACTACCCCATTAACTGCAACTGACCATGACACATGATGTTCATCCCCACAGGAGTTACACATGAATATAAACTGCAATGTCATTCTTAAATTTCTTATAATGCTGTTTTTAAAACTGAACCAATTGTTACATAGTTTTGCCAAGCTGAAAAGTTGAGGAACACCTTGAGAGAGTTGAAGATTTAGTTTAAGTCAAAAACCCCTTGAAAAGCTGTGCCCTTCAAGTGCAAGATTCACATTGATCATTTATTTTTACCTGCTGCAAATACATTCTTGAACTCGAAGAGGTGGAGTTCAGTTCCCTGGGAAAAGATGGATAGGGAGTATGCCCAGAACTAGTGGCTGTTTGGTTATAAAAGGGGAAACCATGGCTCGAGACTTCCTGTGCAAACAAGTTGGACCTATATCTGATCACTTTGTCTTCATTCTTCCTACAAAATTCATGAGTGCTGTGTAATGTCAGTCTTCCCATTTTCTTGCATGTACTTTCTATCTCAAGTAATGGTAGAAGACAAAGCTTTTTCAGTATAGCTGTTCCACAGATCTCCTATAAGTCTATAGTCTCTGATATCAACAGCCCTTGAGTAGAGTAGGTCTTCCCTATATCTGCCTGAAGAGAACAAGAACATTTAGCTTTATACCTAATTCCTAATTTGCATTCACTATAGCAGAGTGCTCATATCAGTGTAAATTGTGTTCTTCTATGCCAGTAATTTGGTCGCATACAAAGTATGTGGAGAGTGACTTTTGTATGCCATGATGTGTACTTTGTTGGTGTACAGTCAGCCAGTAAAACTCCTATGTCACTTGACAGTGACACCTCACCATCACTGGTTCTCTTTGAGGTGATTCTCTCCTGCAACCTAAGATTCAGCAGTCCTGTCTGAACGGGGCTCCTGCTGCAAGAAGTTTGTGGGTACAGTGTTCTTGCTAAGGCTTTGCCTTTGAAACCTGCACATTTCTAGACGGATATAGTCAAATAGAAGGTAGGAATTCGCTTTGCTTACATCTATGGAGACTTAACGCATAATTTCTGTAAGGAGTATAAGAAACAGGGAAATTAATAATTAGGAAGGAGTGTTTTTGTGGAGAAAGAGGGTCTCTGCATTCTCTTTGGCAGATTGCCTGCTTTAACTCTCTTTAACTATACATACCAACAGCCTTTCACATGCCTGGGGTTGCCTATAGGCAATTGCCCAGTTATGTTTCAGAACGTTACAGCACAGGCAAATGTAGAAGCCCAGAAGTCTGCAATGCAATGTTTGAGACAAGATTTTACTTCTTTGGATAACTTTATTCATCCTTGATTTCTTTTAAGTGATATGAGTGGTGTTTTTTCTGCTCCTGTGTGCTTTCTGTCTGCTGGAAAAAGACAAGTTGGAGTAAATACTGATAAATGCCCTCTTCTGAATTTAATTCTCTGGACAGAAACACACACATTGAAAAATCCAGTTCTGCTCTAAAAAAATAAATTAACCAAAATGCTATGGAGATCAATGCCCTTTAACAATTTAGTAATGAAGTACTCTCACTTTGCTGATAAAGTTTGTTATCGCTGGTATTATTTTTCTGAAAATCAGACAGAAATACTGATTCTGGACTTCCATAACTGTGTTGGAGTGTTTCTTTTTTTCAGCTCACCATCAACACCAAAGGTTCATAAAGACATGGGCAGTCCATTTATGCTCTCAGTGATTTTCTTCTTGTTAAGCTTCTGCAGTATTTAACTAATTGGAAAGCAGGCACATATCCTTCTGTTGTTCTTTACAGTACATTGATCATTTCTATGCTGAGTAACTTTTTGTAAGCAGAATACTAAAGTGATGCCATAATCCCTCCGAGGTCCCGCAAAATACTATCTGCTGTGGAAAAATGACTGTTTTGAAATAGTTGCTTTCCATATTAAGTTGCTTCTAGATGTAGCAAATATAATGAGGAGTTTCTCATCAATGAAATAGATGTTATTCTGATTTTCCTTTGTCTCCTCACATTACCATTTACTGTTACCTTCCATCCTCTCTTCTAATCAGAGAATTATATTAAGGTTGGGGAAGCTGTGGAAAAACTGATCTAAATTTCATTCCCATATAAAATTTACAGGTTGAAGTAACAATTTGATCAGACATAAATCCATCTGGCATTTTAAAATTCACACTCATTCACATCACAAAATTAAGTGGAAAGATTTTTTATTAGCCAACACCTGAAGGCAGAGCTCTTTGTTTTTAAGTATTAATGGAAACTGTGAAACCTGTATTGTTTGTTTTAGGACAACCATAGTGAAACCAGCATAACACAAAGTCCCAGACCCAGGAGTACTGCAGTTAAAAATTAAAAAATAAAAGAAATTCTACACTTCCAAGTATCTGAAACTTCTCTGCTTATTTGGTCAAATGGCACAAGACTGAGTGTCTTTGATGCCTTTATTTTAATTTCACGGAGTTAAATGAAGCAGGTTGCCATATGCTTTGTCTTTTTTTTTTTTTTTTTTTGCGAATGGAGAGAAGGACACCTGGTTTGATACCAGTATTGTGTGATGGCACAACTATGTAAAGAGAAGAGCAGAATTAAGGTGCACAACTCACTTTCTAGTCCTAAATTTCTTCTTAAATGAAGAAGTTATTTTATGAGGAATATAATTTGATTTTCAGCTATCATCTTCCAATTGACATTCACTGGCATTCATCAGATTAGTTCTATATCTGCTACAGCCTAAAGCATGTCTTGGGACCAATCATCACTTCTACCTTCAGCGTCTCTTGTCTCCAATACTTGCTCTTTGGCCTTTTTTCTGTGCAGAGATGTATTCTCACCCAGTCAGGTGGCATTTCCAGATTACTAGTGAAGCTGTCAGGAGGAGAAATAGTTGTTCCATCCTTAAACTCCCACTATTGGATACTCTGATACAAAATAACTGGAGTCTGATTTTGGATGATGTTTACACCTTTGTCACTAGTCATTCACCCATGTTCTCATGCCTGCCCCTTTCTTGACTCATCTCTCTCCACAACTCTTTTATGTTCCAAATAAAAAGATTAAGCATGTTTTCATTCTTCTCGTTTTGTAACTTCTCTGAAATTTCCACTATCATTCAGGCTTGCTGTCTTTGAAAGCACAATCAGCTCCAATATCTCTTTTCCTTCAGCTTGTCATCAGATGCTATTGCTCATTTTAATTTTTTTTCCCACCAACTTTCATCTCTGTTTCTTGGAAAAATATTTCTCTTCTCTTTTCTTGAGGAGTCTGGCATCCTTTTTAGCAAAATTTCTTAACAATATGAGTTTCTGTGTTTGTGTAGCCTGCCTGATGTTCTGTCAGCCTTTTCTCTTTGTGCACCAGTCTGCTAGTTTTCTCTTACTCTTCAAAGTCTTCCTTTAAACTCGGTCCTTCCATTAGGCTGACATGTTTTAACTGGTCACAGAAATAAGTGCATTAGAAAGGCTCATTAATAAGTACTCAAACACCTTCTGAGCATAAGACATACAAAATGCTGGATTTAGATTATATTTCCAGTTTATATGAGCTATAATGCAATCAGGCCATCATGGCCTTGTGGAAAGAAGGGAATGTTACTGACGTGAAGAAATGTCTATAATGGAATAGGGAGTGTATAACAATGGCACAAGGAGTGTATAGCACCTTGGACATGTCTGTCACGTCTGTCTGATCTCTCTTTCAGAGCAAAAAATAAGTCCCAAAGAAACTAAGCCTCTGCTTGGTGAGAGCTGTGAACATACAAATTGTTTACAGTATCAGCTTGCTTGAACTCGTACGCAGCATTTTGAGAGTAGTAGCTTCAGGCAATAATTTTTACAGGCAAGCAAATTGATATAAAAAATAAGATAGTGCTAGAGCAGTGTTATCAAGCATCTCAAAATATTTATAAATGTTTTACATGCACATCTCTGCAGAGGAAAGATGAAAAAGATTAACAGCCAGGTGGCAAAATACACTATCATCTGCCTTCAAGACTTCTGAACTGAGAGTTATAATTCACTGCCCTCTTTAAAACTGCAAGCCTCAAGGTTGGATGAGCTTTCCTCCCACAGCTGATCTCCATGATCAATTCAGAATATGCCTTTAATGGCTGACGACCCAAGACCATGCTCCAACACATTGCATGCTGCAGGTTTTGCACAGATATTACCTAGACTATGCACACATAGGACCTGCAAGAACTTCTTTCTAGCACAGCTAATAAGTGGGTCTTTTATCCTTATTGTGGCTAGTTATTACAGAGAGCAGAATCAGGTACTCCTTAAATAGACAGGATGGGTTACTGCAGCTGGCTGATGTGAAAGCATTAGCATTGTTCTGCTGCAGTTAAGTCTTTCTCAGTGTGCACAGTAACCCAAGGTAACAGCAGGCAGGGTTATCTGCACACAACCACAGAGGGCAGAGCTGTTCCCTTGTTTTTAATGTCATTACAAAATTAATAGAAAGGGCTGCACAGCCCAACCTGCTGTGTATATTTACCACAAGGACTAGACTTTCTGATTAGCTAATACAGTCTAGATTGCATGTGTTTCCACTTGAATTGGAACAGGCAGACTTCTATTATGCTGCCAAAGTATTATTTTTACAAAATACTCCCTTCTGGTTTTAATTGGTCTTCTTCACCATGCACATACTATCAATTTAGCCTGCTTGTATTCCACCTACTCTTATGTGAAATTATTTCATGGATGGAATGAATTCCCAATAAAGTATGTATGAAATTAACTGCCCTCTTTCTCTCATTAACAGTAATAACACTTACAGCAAATGATTCCCCATCCAGTAAGATTATTAAAAAAAAAATAATAAATACCCAACCTGATTTTATTAGGAGCCTCCATTTCCTCTACAAATTTTGTAAAACTGACATATGAGTATATGAATAAATGGCTTGCTGTCTGTGTGTTTGTTCATATGACTACTCACTCTGGCATGCTGATTTGATTTACTAATTGCAATCATTTCACTGTTTCTTTTCTACAATAAAGTGCCCTTCAGAAAGAGACTGTCAATTGTATCTTTTGTGGTTCTTTCAATAAGGAGTGATAGCAGGGTAGCCAAACCTGGACAATCTGCAGAGAAACGGTTTTTCACTCCACTTTGCTCCAAATTTATGTTAACATATTTGAAACATTTCAAAAGCTGAAATATTGTCTCAAACTTCTAATTTTTGTGGCAGGCTAAGCTTTACATTTAGATTACAAAGTGGGTGGGAGTTTGGGGAAATCAAGCCATTCAGATGATAAGAGGTAGCTAGAGTGATAGCATGCAAAGGTGGTCACAGTGGCTTCAGAAGGGGACTCATCGTAAAAGCTGTTCTCCTTCAGTAACATCCACACACCTAACAAAGAAGGCAAAAAATCCTATTGGACTGGCCTGTGCCAGGCATAACTTGAACTGTGGCTATTCGCTAGCTTTGCCTGCATATCAAATGGGCCCCTTGGTAGGCAAGCAAAGTGTAAGAAGTGATGTCCACCTGATATGATCCTGAAGGAGCCTGGAGACATATTTCTGTTCTTGGCTCTTCCCTTAATGTTACTAATGGTACTATTACAAAGCCTAGGAGACTTGTTTTTTTGCTCTGGAGTCCCTTGGGCAACACATTGCCCAGGCACAGATCACAAGGAAGTCATTCCTAAGGAATGCATAACATAAGTAGAAGAGTGGATGAGCAGACCTAGAGCAATGGGGAGTACAAGCGAGCAAATTCTAGTTGGCATGTTTTACCATTTGTCAGTGGCTTGGAACAGAAGTTTTTACTGGCATTTGGTTCTGTGGAGCAGCAGCTCTGTCATACATTTGAGCATATGGGACTTAGTAGGCACTGCTGTCACATGACGATCCTTTCAGAATTTAAATAAGTGACACTAGAAAGATGGTGAACAACAAAGTGTTTATTAATTGAACCAGTCAAGTGAAGTTATTTCTTTTATGAAATGCTCACTACTGTCAAGCTTTAAAATACAAGTTTCCTCAATGTTTTTAGGACTAAAAATGTGTCTACAGGTGTGCCAATAATATGGTGTAGAACAAAAGCTTTAACATCTCATAGAAATTAATTAACGGAGATGTTTCTTGGAAGCTGACACTAAGCTTTCACAGGCAACCTCAGACCCTTTAGTGGGAAAAACATTAGCAGTTTGTTTTTATTTTAATGGGAAGAAGATAGCAGAGAGTTTCGTTTGCAAGAACTTTCTCTTTCAGAACAGACAGTCCGTCCTTTGCTCCTATTACTGCTCAGTGTCCTGCTGCGGCATCAGATATTCATGTTGGGATTTTCGTGCACTTTTGGTAGAAGAAAAAAACAGACTGGAAATTATCAAGTCCTATATGGTGCTGAGTGCTACTTTACAAAAGCTTACCACTGTCATATTAGGTTAAAGTCAACAGGAGGTAAAACCAGTAAAGCAGGTGTGTTTTGAGGCCTAATCATGAAATCTTGAGCCCGAAACAGTTAAGTCAAATTTCCAGCTTTAAGACTGATTCAGCCCCTGCACTCTGGTGAACAAATTTAACCGGTGTGTTGCATCTTACCCATGAGCGACAAGCCTGACTGAGACAGGTGATTAAACTGAATGGAGTCTCTTTGTGTTGTCAGAGCAACACAACATTCAGGATGAAGACCATGACCCAACATTTTGATTTTGATTCCCCTCTATAAAATTTACAGAATAACACCTACTTTAGCAGATGTTGCTGTGTTTAATAATTAGTGTGTGCATTCAAAGTGCTGAAGAGCACAGGTTTTATGCTTGTTATCAATTTTTATTATTGCAGAGAAATATTTAAATAATAAACCTGCATATTAAATGGGAATTGAACACAGTGTTACAGCAATCAACAAGTGGCACCAGTTCCCAAATCATTACCTTAGCCTGTGAACCAAAACTCAGCCACCGGAGTGCCTCATAGTTGAGTTAAGGTGATTATTTGTAGCTTTCCAAGGCTCAGTACATTTACCCTTGGTACAGAAGTTCTAGGAGTAGCATCAGAGCTTTACTTCTTTTTTGGTATGAGGTTCAAAGTCCTCAAACAGAATTTTCCTTTGGCAACAAGGCATCTGCAGCGTGCTGAGGTTCATGGGAAAGGGGACTGCCCTGCATTTGTTTAAGCGTCATGATGGCTGGATTGATGCACAGATGTGAAATAAGAGTCCATTAGAATATGCTACGACATTGCCATACTACATTGGCTTCACTGGCCAGCCAACCGGTAATCCTAACACTCCAGTCTTAGTGAGGAAGATT
The DNA here is from genome assembly GCF_965183815.1 of Platalea leucorodia. NCBI lineage: Eukaryota > Metazoa > Chordata > Aves > Pelecaniformes > Threskiornithidae > Platalea > Platalea leucorodia. The sequence continues at coordinate 10,032,381 of NC_138823.1, read as the reverse complement.
TTTAATGTAAGAAGAGACATCTGACCCAAAAGAACAGACAATAATATTGCATTGCTAGTTTTCTGCAAATAATGGTGAAAATAAGATGTCCGGTAAAGCCTTGAACCTGCAAGGAGGTGTTATGTCCATAGCTGATGTGGTCCTGTGCACTCTTACTGATGTCAGTACTCAGTTATTTTGGGTAATTAACGTTAGGCGTGGATGTTAGTTTTCAACTACCTATTCCCAGCTATATTGTGTGTAGCCTTAGTAAGTTCATGTGCATTTTGGGCTTGTCTGTTGTTTGGCATCTTTATTTTGTCACATGATATCGCATCTATTTATGTGATGTAACATTACAGTGTAACATTCGTTACTCAAGTGAACCTGTTAATAAAGAAAGAGACTGTTTAAGAAATGATTAATTATTAGTATGGGCAGCAAAATAACATAAATTGGCTGCAGGAAGTGCTCTCTGTGAAAGAAAATGAGTTCGGTGCCTCTCCATTAACTGTTTTTCACAGCCAGTGGATGGCTAAATGCCCATTTGTCCTTGGAAATAAGTGTGACAAAAGAGGTTAGAACACAGCAGTTCTTTGAGGAAATTTTTGCCTAATAAGAATGGCTAATGAGAAAAAATCAGCAAATGAATCCATTTGAGATGGTGATTAGCAATGAGAAGCAACATGGCACCCTATAAAAATGTGTCAGAAATCTCAAGATCATGAGAATAGTTACTTGTGGCTTTTTCTAGAAGATCAATGAAAAGCCCATCTTTAGAGACCGAGTTCTTCCAGCCCCACCCCCTCCTGTTTTTTTTGGTTTTTTTTTTTGCAGTTAGTCTGCCTTAGACAAAAGAGATCCTAAAATAGGGCCTTTTATAAAGTTAATAGAGAGACAAATATCAGAATTATGAAACTTGCCTTCCACATGAAACCGTACAGCTTTGTTAAATGAAAAATAGGACTGTCAATGACAAAAAAAGATGACATTGGTCATCTGTCTTTTTCTGTCATTGTATAAATATGGCTGAGTTCTGTGGGATAGGGCTGTGCATATAGATACACATATAGGAAATGCGTGTGTAAGAAAGATGCATCAAATGGCTTGCGTTGCACAGAATTTCTCGTAGGAGATCTTATTTTCTTGGTTAGTTGCTTGATTATTCCCCAGTTCACAGACATGAGCGTTCCTGTCACAGACTTTCAATCAACATCTCCTTATTAATGTGTTGTTACATCTTCAAATGAACAAAAAGGAAGAAGGATAAACACATCAGCTGAAAGTAGCAAAAGCACATGACCTGTTTATGGAAAATGCACGATGAAAACATGAAAGAAAACAATACACAGACAGGTTGCATAATTTGCCAGCTACCAGAAGCTACATAGGGATCACTGTGTTGTATTGCTCCATGTCAGATCTCTTCTACTTTTCCTTTTCAGCAATTGTAGTTAACTCTCTTTTGTCTCTTTGTTTACTTTATTTTCTGACTTCATTATTTTTTGCCTTGTGTTTTAAGTTATGCTATAGCTTCTAATATTTCTTTCACTCTTTCCATATTTTGTTTCCTCCATTATGAAATTTTCAACACAGCTAAGATTTATTTCTTAATGTTAAATATTTTTTAGAGAGGAAAATGATTTATATAGGTCATTGTCCATTTTTTCACAAGTAGCTTTTCAAAATGCCTTTTAAACGGCCATCTGTCTAACATAGGTGCTCCTGCTTCATTTAAACTCTGTGTCTGTAGCTGAACAAGTAGAGATTTGAATACAAAACATCACCAGAACAGAAGAAAGAGGTGTATCAACTTTGGTAAACAAAAGAAAATATTTGAAGGTTAAGTGAGTTTTTTAAATGTTCTAACAGAGTTATATTTTTGTGATCCAGGGAATATGTTTACAAAAATGAGAGACCTAAATGAATGACAGACCAATAAATCATAATCTGCCATTCTGCCTAAATTCATTTCAGTAAAACTGCCGTGCAGACACATGGGATCAGTCAGGTCCATGAAGAAATTAAATTAGATGCTACTTTTTTTGACAAGTTGGATACATTCATTAAGATTAACTATTGCTTTTAATTATGGTACTTGAATTCTTTGAGGCAAGTTATTGACTTGTAGAAATTACTTCGGCTGAAAAGTGGTTGCGTAAGATACACCTAGAAAAGAAACACGCGAAACATGCAAAAGATCTGAATATGTCTTTATATCCTACTTTTATGCAAGATTATAATTTGAGTGGTAAAAAGTGTGATTTGTTACCTGATTTCTTCAGACAGGTAATAGATACATTAGCTGATGGTTACCTTAACTGTATAAACTGACATTGCTTTAATTTTTGTGCAATGTAAAAAAAGAAGCAATGGACATGAGGTGCAGTAAGGGAAAATTTGCTTTAATGTAAGGAAAAAATCCCCACAATGATGGTGCTCAACATGGGAATAGTAGCCCAGAGAAGCTGTGAAACTCCATCCTTGGAGATATTCAAAACTCAGCTGGACACGGCCATGAGCCTTGTCCTTTGCACCTTTGAAGCCTAATGAAACCTTGGCTCAGTCTAACTTTGAGGCTGGCCCTGCTTTTAATAGGAGGTTGAACCAGATGACCTCCTAAGCTTGCTTCCAAACTGAATCATTCTTTGATTTCTGGTCTCAGTCAAATCAATAAAAAATTTTCCTGTAGACAGGGCTATACTTGCAGATATTTGCCATTTTCAGTATGGATTTTTAACTATTATTACTAGTATAAGTTGTACAGATTGTACAGTTGTTACAGAAAAGCACCATATCACAAATACAGTCCTTTTCCCACTCTCTATACATATAGAAAGCAAGTTTTGAATCAATAACCAATGACCAGAAACCTTGGTGGGTTTGCAAAGCCCTTAACTCGTCAGGCTATGATTTTCATACTAAATATTTGTGTTTTTCCATACACCACCATATTAAAAGCAGTGTCAAGAGCCATGTTGTCCTAACAGTTGCCCATTCATAATTTGCCTACTGCAATGCAGAATTCATCTATAAATGTGGCCAGTCATCCCCATGTTACAAAACATCTGAATTGAGTTTCTGAAATATCAGTGAAAGAGAGATGCTTTGATTGGAGCTTGCAGCTTGTAGTATATTCCTAAGGATGTTGTCAGGAACAGATATGGATATACATATATATGGATATGCATATATATGGTTATACATATATATAAGCCAGAGAAATGGGCTGACAGAAACCTCGTGAAATTCAACAGGGGGAAACACAAAGCCCTGAACCTGGGGAGGAACAACCCCATTCCCCAATATATGCTGGGGATTGCCCAGCTGTAAAGCAGCTTTGCAGAAAAGGACTTGGGTTCCTGGTGCACACCACCTTGAACATGAGCCAGCAATGTGTCTTTGCAGCAAAGGCTAACAGTATCCTTGGCTGCATTAGGCAAAGTATTGCCAGCAGGTCAAGTGAAGTGATCCTTCCCCTCTGTTCAGCACTGGTGAGACCACACCTGGAGTACTGTGTCCAGTTCTGGTCTCCCCAGTAAAAGTGGGACATGGACATACTGGAGAGAATCCAGCAAATGGCCACTAGAATGATGAAGGACTGGAGCATTTCTCCTATGAGGAAAGGCTGGGGGAGTTGGGACCATTCAGCCTAGAGAAGAGAAGGCTCAAGGGGATCTTATCAATGTCTAAAAATACCTGAAGGAAGGATGCAAAGACGACGGTGCCAGGCTCTTTTCAGTGGTGCCCAGTGACAGGGCAAGAGGCAACAGGCACAAACTGAAACACAGGGGATTCCCTCTGACCACGCTTTTTTACTGTGAGGCTGACTGAGCACTGGCACAGGTTGCCCAGAGATGTTGCGGAGTGTCAGTCCTTAGAGATATTCAAAAGCCATCTGGATATGGTCATGGGCAACCAGCTCTAGGTGTCCCTGCTTGAGCAAGGGGGGTGGACAAGATGACATCCAGAGGTGACCTTTAAACTTCAGCCATTCTATGATTCTGTGCTATGAGCGTAGTGGCACAGTATGTTGCAAACACTTGTACCTTGGTTACAGGTTAGGAAACTGCACTTCACAGTGAGCAGGAATATGTGTCTAATGGGAGACCAGGACTGGGAATTCAGACTAGATTTGGATCAAATTTTGCCAGATGCTGTCCTCCATTCTCATATCCGCTATATCTTTTTGAAAGGGATAGTATTGCCTTTCATCTTTCTTGTAGTCCCTGAGATATGTTGACATTGCTACTTTTTCCTTTCTGATTTTCTGCCCCTGAAAAGTGGTGATGCATTGGCTGCGTGTCATTTTTTGTCTGGGAAATAAAATCATCTACATATTTTCCAGAGGTGGATCCCCAGTTCTGGGAAAGTTTTATGGTCTATGAGGGAAGAATGTTTTGCCATTTTCTTCTTTGTTTTGTTTTATTTAGTTTTGTTTGCAAGAATAATTAAAGATACAGGGAGAGAACATGACTGCCAAATCTGGTGCTATTAAAAATATAATATGAGTGTGTGCAGGAGTCCTGACAACACTGATGAGCTTTATTTATGATCAGTGCACTTCAGGGTGCAAACCTCTGCTTTCTGCTCACCCTCTGGAGGGGGCTTTGCAAATAAAATGGTACATACAAAAAAGAGGACTGAGAGGAAAATGGCGATAACAAGAAATTCAATATAGCTTCGAGGGCTTTGAAATTTTAAAGCTTTTCTTTCATTACCAGCTTTTCATCGCTATGAAGCTTTACCAGCCAGGCAGAATCACAAGAGAAGTCTAGAATCTTCCATAAACACCAAGCTGGGCAGGAGTGTTGATCTGCTGGAGGGTAAGAAGGCTCTACAGAAGGATCTGGACAGGCTGGATCGTTGGGCCGAGGCCAACTGTATGAGATTCAACAAGGCCAAGGGCTGGGTCCTGCACTTGGGTCACAACAACCCCATGCAACACTACAGGCTGGGGGAAGAGTGGCTGGAAAACTGCCTGGCAGAAAAGGACCTGGGGGTGTTGGCTGACAGCCGCCTGAACATGAGCCAGCATTATGCCCAGGTGGCCAAGAAGGCCAATGGCACCCTGGCCTGTATCAGGAATAGTGTGGCCAGCAGGACCAGGGAGGTGATAGTGCCCCTGTCCTCGGCACTGGTGAGGCCGCACCTCGAGTACTGTGTTCAGTTTTGGGCCCCTCACTCCAAGAAGGACATCGAGGTGCTGGAGCGTGTCCAAAGAAGGGCAACGAAGCTGGTGATGGGTCTAGAGCACAAGTCTTGTGAGGAGTGGCTGAGGGAACTGGGGTTGTTTAGCCTGGAGAAGAGGAGGCTGAGGGGAGACCTTATTGCTCTCTACCACTACCTGAAAGGAGGTTGTAGTAGAGGTGGGGGTTGGTCTCTTCTGCCAAGTGGCAAGTGATAGGTCAAGAGGAAATGGCCTCCAGTTGTGCCAGGAGAGGTTTAGGTTGGATATTAGGAAAAATTTATTCACCAAAAGGGTAGTCAGGCATTGGAACAGGCTGCCCAGGGAAGTGGTTGAGTCCCCATCCCTGGAGGTATTTAAAAGATGGGTAGATGTGGTGCTTGGGGACATGGTTTAGTGGTAGACTTGGCAGTGTTAGGTTAACAGTTGGACTTGATGATTTTAAAGGTCTTTTCCAACCTAAATGATTCTATGATTCTATGATTTTATGATTCTTTAATTAATCTTTAATTGAGTAGGTATGCTCAGATGCTTACAAATAGTTTGCAAGCAAGCTGGAATATTACAGTCTATTTGTTGGGAAGTCTCATGAAGATATACCATTGACCTATCTAGATATTGATTAACTCAGGATATGACAGGGTCTTCCTCCATCTTCCATCCTTAGTATTGCTTTACTTCTTAACACTGTCGCATTGTGGTATTTCAGATCTGGCATTGTGATTAAGAAGTAGGAGTATATACCTTGTAGCTAATATTTTATTATAGGTCTCCTTTCATTTAGTCTCTGACTTAATTAAATTGTAAGCCTGACTCAACAGCTTTCCAAATATATCTTCTATAGAGGAGTGTGGGCTGTTTCTGTAGTATAATGAGAAGAACACAACATGTGACAGTTTTACTGCTCCTTTTATTTCAGTCATTCTAAGCAGAGATATCACCTGTGTGGAGATATATATATATGTGTGTGTGTGTATATATATGTTTGAATATATATATATTTTATATATTTTATCTTTTACAGGAAGCATTGGCCGTGATTTCCCACCCAGTGAAAGATCATGTGCAGTGCAAGCCAAGGTCCAATGAAAAGGTGATCATCAGCTATGTTTCATCACCCTTATGGCATGGTATGAAATAAATTTGATGGTAACTGAGTTTGGCCTATGCCATGTGCTTTTGGCTGGGGACAAACAAGGTAATGGAGTGAATTCAAGCTTTACCTTTACCTGGTCTGGCCTCCACAGACTTACCAGGTCCCCTGGCTTCTCCTGGATCTCCTGGCAAACCTGAGGCATTGGATTCCTCTTAGTTGACTATGCAGACCTTGCTGTATCAGAGCTAGCTGTTGAGGCTCCCATTGCAGCTGATGAAGATGCAGTCAGCATTGTCAATGGACTTTAGGAATCAATTCATCTGACCACATGCTAACATCTACTTTAAGATTAGATGAATTGAGACGTGCTTTTTTTTTAATTGAAAACAGCTTGTCCATGGATTGTAAAGGGTGATCAGAGTGAGGACCTGCTCAGAGGTCCATGCTGATACTTTTGACACCTACATTTTACCAGATAAATCCCACCGCAAAAGTGCGAGGCTTCAGGTTGTGTGGCATTGGAAGCCATTAAGTAAGAGTCATTGCCTGCCTCCCTCCTCTTCACATGTCCACCGTCATTAACCCACCATCAAAACACAATGCTTCCTAACTGGAAAATTAGTCAAACCTCAAGAATCACTTGGCATGGTCCACTATTGGCCAATTTAACTCTTCCCTCAGGGAGGTTCTGTCTGGAAACAAAAATGAACTATCAAAGATGTAACAGGAATCAATAGCAAACAGTATAGTTGCACTTAACCTTCTCTCTCAGCAGCACACACACAGACATTGGCAAATATATATTCTCTCAATAATTCTCTTTGTAATGATACCAAAAAAATTCTAACATAAAGTATACCTCCTGCCTTTTTCAATAACACATCAAAACATCTGGATTTACTGTTATTTCAGTGATGTCGAGACTAAATAAAGTAGAATGTTTGATTGACAACAAAAAATTGAACAACACATCAAACAGAATTATAATACTCCAGTCCACACACTTTCTCTCATCCCAGTCAATACAGTGCACACTGTGAATGTATTAAGAAAGCCAGATGCACTGATCATTGTCAGTCTGACAAACAAACATCATATTGTTGACATCAAAGTAAATTGCAGATACTGTAAGATAGGTTATAATTATCAGAAACTTAATTTTGGACTTTCTATTCCAATATATTGCAAACTCCACATCATATTACCTGCTGTTTTGCATTATTATTTAAACAGTAACCAGAGGTGAAATATCAAGCTAAAGGACTTGGTGCAATGCACACATTTTGTTTCCAAACTTAAAAAAAGAGAACGACTTCCACTCCCTCCTGAAAGGAAGTAAACAACCACTTTTCATTTGACCTTTTGAAGTCAATTTATAATGATAACCAAATGCAATAGCACCTGGTAGATGCACAGAGATATCTTAATTATGCACTGATGGAGATCAAGATTTGTGAATCTTTCTAAAACTTTGTACATCCTTATGGTGTTTTGTTCAAACCGTTACCAGGAATTCCCTGGATCCCTCTTCAACATATTGCTCATGTTGACACAGGACAAAACAGTGTCAACCCTTGTTTCTTGAGATGCACAAATGCCTATTAAATAGATATCTCTTTGAAAATCTTAAGGTATTAGCTTATATATCATTGATGGCTGATGGGGGGGGGGGGGGGAGGAAAGGGGGAAGGGATACTGATCCATCACGATTTTTTCTCATTGCTGTCTGCCCCAAAGAAATTATCAGAAATTATACACAAGCAGAGCGAACAATATGATGATAGCACATTTCATGTTATCCAACCCAACTAGAACTGGTTAGAAGATACATTTAAATAGTTACACATTTGTTTTCAGCCTCAACTGAGCCAACATTAATTAATAGATATGTGTGTGTGTGTATTAAAGAACACGCAATTAAAATATGCTTCCGAAATGTCAAAACATGTTGTTCCAGCATGGTCTAACATTGATCAGCTTCCTTGACAGTTGGAGAGCCTCACAGGAGTTTCAGTTTGAATGCTTCAGGCTCCTAATCTGTCCTGTGGATTTGACTTGCCAGATGGACAACAATTCCAGGATATGCTATAATCTTATCGCTCCAGGGTTCAAACAAAGCAGGTCAATGTATTGTAGCATACTGTGAATTTGATTTGGGCCAAGACTCTGACCTACAGTAGAAATTGAGGATAAGAGGCAGTGACCTTCAACTTCCATGAAGGTGAACATCCAGAGGGCTGCAGATTAATACTGAGTTGACACAGAATATTTCAGCTCAGTGTGACAAGCCAAATGTGTCAATTCAAGTAGACACAACCCAAAACAGAGACAGGACAAAAACACCAAAATTTACTTTTTCAATGAAGTGGACAACATTTTCTATCCAAAGCTAACTAAGCAATTGCCTCAAAATTCCCCAGCATCACTTTTTACAAATCCAACGGTTTCTCAGACATTGCTTTTTCAGATTTTCAGTTCCATGTTTTCTGGACAGCTGGCAGAAAAAGGCAGCAAACAGCCCGACTTAGTGAGTCTTTCAAACCTTGAATGAGTAGCAGAATTAAACTTCCTAGCTGTGAATGGTTATATACTTACCTGATCTTTTTCTCCTTTCCTAGCTTCCTTGCACTCTCTCATTGACACACACATTCACACGCACTGATACTCCCACCTTTGCATTTTGGAGACCCTCTTGTGCACTCTCCAGTCTCACCCTTCCTTTCTTTCTTTCTTTCAAGCACAGGTTCATGCACACACACATGCACACACACAATCCTCTACATAGAGTAAAGCTTTTGTAATTTTTTTTAATCTCTCTTTCACTTAATGATAGCTAAATCCTGTAAGATAAAAGACGATCTCTCTGGGGACAACTGAAATGGGGAATAACATGTTTGCAGCTCATACCTCTCCTTCCTTCTTTACTGGAGAAAAGATTAGGATTGTGGGAATTGTGTTGTTCCCACTGAAAGGAAAAGGAGTTACAAAGCTATAACTGCTTGCTCTTTTTATTCAAACTTGGTTTCCTAAGATTAAACCCAATTCAAATGGGATGACTTGTGAAGCATTTTTGTCATTATTTTGCACCTCTCCATACCTCCAATGCAGACTTCTTGGGTATCAGGATTTCCATTTTTTTTGAGGTCTCCCTTCCCTGTGTTTTGTCTATGCTTACCAATGTCAAATGAACACAAAGTACACCCTCTTCATGCAAAACCAGACTCTGTTGTATCTACACTTCCAAGAAAGCAAACAAGGCCAATGCCCTCCCTGTCTTGTCCCAGGGATGCTTTAGCAAACATCCTGGCTGGTGTCTCAAGTATACCTGATGTTGTAGATGTCACTTTTTAGCTCAAATAAGAATCCAAAGACCTGTTGAAGCCTTAGACCTCAAGCTGTGAACTTTCACCTAGATACGCTAACCGTATGCTGAATTTATGTGCCGTAAGTCGAGCAGGCGGGGGTGAAGACTGGCCTGGCTGAACAGAGAGCTTTGGCTGGAACTCAGGAAAAAAAAGGAGAGCCTATCACCTTTGGAAGAAGGGGCAGGTGACTCAGGAGGACTACAAGGATGTTGTGACATTATGCAGGGAGAAGATTAGAAATTCTTCTAATTTCTAGGAAGGCCTAGAAAGGCCCAGCTAGAACTTAAACTTGCCACCACTGTTAAAGATAACAAAAAATGTTTTTACAAATATATCAGCGACAAAAGAAGGGCCAGGGAGAATCTCCCTTCTTTATTGGATGCGGAGGGAAACTTTGCCACAAAGGATGAGGACAAGGCTGAGATACTTAATGCCTTCTTTGCCTCAGACTTTAATAGTCAGACTGGTCATCCTCGGGGTTTTCAGGCCCCTGAGCTGGGAGATGGAGATAGGAGGCAGAGTGAAGTCCCTCTTGTTGAAGAGGTGGCAGTCACCAACCTGCTCCTCCACTTGGATGCTCACAAGTCCATGGGGCCAGACAGGATCCACCCGAGGATACTGAGGGAGCTTGCAGAGTAGCTTGCCAAGCCACTCTCCATCATTTATCAGCAGTCCTGGTCAACCGGGGAGGTCCCAGATGACTGGAAGTTAGCAAATGTGATGCCCCTCTACAAGAAGGGTCAGAAGGAGGATCCAGGGAGCTACAGGCCTGTCAGCCTGACCTCGGTGCCGGGGAAGGTCATGGAGCAGATCATCTTGAGTGCCATTACACAGCAAGTGTGCGACAACTGAGGGATCAGGCTCAGCCAGCATGGGTTTATGAAACGGAGGTCCTGCTTCACTAACCTGGTCTCCTTCTGTGACAAGGTGACCCACTTGGCAGATGAGGGAAAGGCTGTGGATGTTGTCTGCTTGGACTTTAGTAGGGCCTTTGACACAGTCTCCCACAGCATTCTCCTGGAGAAGCTGGCTGCTCACGGCTTGGATAAGTGCACTCTCCGCTGGGTTAAAAACTGGTTGGATGGCCGAGCCTAGAGAGTGGTGGTGAATGGAGTCAAATCCAGTTGGCGGCCGGTCACGAGTGGTGTTCCCCAGGGCTCAGTATTGGGGCCGGTCCTGTTCAATATCTTCACTGATGATCTGGATGAGGGGATTGAGTGCACCCTCAGTAAGTTTGCAGATGACACCAAGCTGGGTGGAAGTGTCGATCTGCTTGAGGGTAGGAAGGCCCTACAGAGGGACCTGGACAGGCTGGATCGGTGGGCTGAGGCCAACTGTATGAGATTCAACAAGGCCAAGTGCCGGGTCCTGCACTTGGGTCACAACAACCCCATGCAACGCTACAGGCTTGGGGAGGAGTGGCTGGAGAGCTGCCTGGCTGAAAAGGACCTGGGGGTTTTGGTTGACAGCCACCTGAACATGAGCCAGCAGTGTGCCCAGGTGGCCAAGAAGGCCAATGGCATCCTGGCCTGTATCAGGAATAGTGTGGCCAGCAGGACCAGGGAGGTGATAGTGCCCCTGTCCTCGGCACTGGTGAGGCCGCACCTCGAGTACTGTGTTCAGTTTTGGGCCCCTCACTCCAAGAAGGACATCGAGGTGCTGGAGCGTGTCCAGAGAAGGGCAACAAAGTTGGTGAAGGATCTGGAGCACAAGTCTTGTGAGGAGCAGCTGAGGGAACTGGGGTTGTTTAGTTTGGAGAAGAGGAGGCTGAGGGGAGACCTTATTGCTCTCTACAACTACATGAAAGGAGGTTGTAGTGAGGTGGGGTTCGGTCTCTTCTCCCTAGTAACAAGCGACAGGACAATAGGAAACACCCTCAAGCTGCGCCAGGGAAAGTTTAGGTTAGATATTAGGAAAAACTTCTTCACTGAAAGGGTAGTCAGGCATTGGAAGAGGTTGTCCAGTCTCCATCCCTGGAGGTATTTAAAAGAAAGATAGACGTGGTGGTTGAGGACATGGTTTAGTGGTGGACTTGCAGTGCTAGGTTAACGGTTGGACTTCATGATCTTAAGGGTCTTTTCCAACCTTAACGATTCTATGATTCTATGATTCCTACCTAGCTACCTGAAGGAAGGCCCTGAAACTGATGCAAACCAGGAAGATAAGGTAGCTGAAACAATCCGCAGAAGCTGCAGCTAATCAAGATAAGAAAAGGAATGACCTGCCTGGAGACTGGGAAAGGATCCAATAAGGAACAAGAAGATGCCAGACCCAAATATTACTATTGGACTGAACTGTTGCATGAGGGGAGGGGAACTTAGACTGTAAGGGTATAATTGCCTGGGGATTTCTTTGTTCAGGGTCCCTCTCTGGAGGCACCCAGCTCAAGCTGCTCTACACCGCTGTACCACTCAATAAATTCACGTGGCATACATCATGTTGGAGACTCTGCTTCGGGGAAACCTAGGATCGAGCCTGAAGGGAGAAGAAGTGCCCGAGGGGGAGTATGTGTGTGAGCAAAGAGTTGAAAAGGGGCACCCATCAGCTCAATGGAGCTGCCTGCTGCAAAGGGACTCCGATCCTAGCAGTTCAAGTGTCGGGTGGTGTGTGTGCGACTCCCTGAATGGTGTGTGAATGCTCGGGCGGCTGCTGCTCCCTTAACACCTGGCTCACTATGTGCCCTCCAAGGCTCTCACTGATGGGGTGGCAGGAAATGACATACACTTACCAGTCTTCCAGATCTTACTTCAAGAAGCAAAGCTCAAATTGCTGTGTCCGTATGCAACACCTGGGATCTCCTAAATGTTCATGACAAGCAGGATCTAATTCATCATCTCCTTGTATGGCAGTACCAGCCTGCTACTCGGGATGACTGCCATCTCCACCATCCAAAGCATCATTGCACTGTCACTGTGGCAACACTGTTCATCTCATGTATAGCATATGCTAACTGCTGTCATGAGCAGGTCTACTGTACCTACAGCCTGCCTTACCACCACAATTATGAGGCAAGCGTCATCCACATCTACTAACGCTGCTGCTGCATCGAACTCTGCAGGACAGTGTCCTCTTTCATTGTGGGCCCCAACCCTAATATTGCAATCTGGGACAATCTTAGAAAAGTGTGTATTGGCAAAGAGCCACAGCCTTTCCACAAACCATCTATATGTGCAAGTGGGATGGCACCAACCATTCAGCACATTTTTTCTTCCCAGGGATGCACACTTCTGATAGCCACTGATTTGTTCTTCCCTTGCTTCAGAGAGTGTTCTGTCCCTTCTTTTTCCTGGCAGCCAGCATTCGCCTGGCTCAACACTTAACCCACTATATATAAAAAAAAAAAAAAAAAAAAAAAATCACTCTAGAAATTTAATCCCCTGTGAAACTTCCAAGAGTGATTTCTAGAACATCATGTGGCATGAGGCCATGGGAGTACTTTGGTTTTGTCTTTTGTTTGGTTGTGGAGGTCTTGCCCTTGGCTTTGTGGTTAATGGTTAAAACTGTTTTATATTGCATTATAATAGATTGTACTCAACAGAAATAAAGTTCATTGTACTTGTCAATAAGAATCTTGTCTCCTGACTCAATATCCTTTAAGTTGATCAAACTCCAACCTTTCTCATTCAATACAAATAAGCACAGATGAAGTGATTGCTCCCTCTTTAGCCTGGATGTTGGAGAGCCTTTGTGATTTGGGGAATAGCCTAAAAGTTCCTTCAGGGGAGAAGCTGCGCCATGCCAAGGAAATAACAGAGAAAGTTTACAAAGCATACCACTGTGCCCTTGTCTCCAAGTTCTGGAACAGAGTAGGAGGTTTGTTATACATAGAGAGCCAACAGGTTTTAAACTTAATATTGTACAGAAACAATACATGGGTATTTGGAATAGATGAGAGCTCAGAGGGAAGACTGGTTGCTAGGCAAGATTATTGAAACACCCCTCCTGGTTTTTACAGGAGAGCAACATCATATTCTCTTGGTGTCAACTACACAGGTTGAACACAGAAATAGTTTGCTGTTCTTTGGAAATGCACCTCTTTTGCCACCATGAACTATGGATTTTAACTTGGATTCAATTTTATCCATTTCTAGTTTGGGGGTGGCAGGCAGGGGGTTGGGTTTTTGGGTTGTTTTTTGTTTGTTTGTTTCTGCATCTTTCCTGCTTCTTCTTTTTCCACTTGATGCTGTTTGTTGGAACAGTGCCATGAAATACTGACACACTGTGGATGTTTTAAATAAATTGTATAGCTTACTTGTTATTTAGCTTTACTTTTGTCCTCCAAATATATTAAACATGTCTTACTTCTTCCATTTATATCTCTTTTTTTACAGTCTTGTAGGCTGCTTTACACAGAAGAAATAACCATAAAGCAGTGATGTTGAGAGCTTTACCAACAACACATAAATATTTATATGTACTCCATACTGAAGACTTTCCATTGAGTCCAAATACATGTATAATGCAGACATTTATATATAATTTTCATAGGAAAGACCCAATAGAGATGAGACAGTTTCATGCTGTCTTTCATTTAATACACTGAGTTTGAAGGTCAATGCTCTTTTATTTTGCCTTTGAAGATTTATATTTGTGTTGGCTTTTTGTCTTTGCCTATATGGCTCAGTCATAAAGATGCTTTAGAGCACCAGCCTTCTACCTCAGGAGACCTGGTTCCAGTCCTAATCCAGATCAAACTCAGAGAGGTTAGTGGTCTCGTCATGCTCTCTAGTGGCTGCTTCTCTGCTGAGCAGCTGCCATGCTCCAGGGAGGGCCAGCTCTGGAGCAGCAGTGATGCCGCAAGCCCACACAGCCTGAAGCACAAAAGGGAAAACTGGAGGGTCATTCTGGCTTAGATCTAGTCACTTCTAAACCATATCTTAACCTCTTACCTCAAAGAACCAGAGAATAAATATCTCAATGACAATCATACCAATTTTCTGGAATAATTTCATCTCTTCTCTTCCTGGCTATATTCCCATCATTTGAAATTCAGAATTAACAATGGTCAAACTGACAAAAAATCTGACTAACAAATCCATTTTTTTTGTTATTTACCTCAACATTACCTAAAAACTGCAATGAAAAGAACTATAGAGGTTAGTGGGAAAGGCCTGGCTGACTTCATTGGGCTTTGAACTATGGGGCCAAACATACTTATGGTTCTCACTGGCACTAAATTTATAAACTATTTTTATAAACCTGTTTGTAAACTGATATGGGGCCCTTCCAGGGACAGATTTTTTCATACATTTTAGAATTATAGATCTGCTGCTCAGTGGATCCTTGAAGTACAGAAATAACCCACAAAAGTTTATAAGGAAATTGGAACTGAAACTTTAAAAATCTCAGAGAAAGCTTTGGTTCAAGTTCTCAGTGACAATGAAGATCGGAATTATTTTTTGAATCAAAAAAAAAAGCAGTGGAATAAAACTGAGATTCAGCAAAAACAAATGAATCACCCTTTTGATCATACCTCTAGCACAGACAAAGTAAACTACCATCTTAAGGAGATGATAGTTTTGCTTTTCAGGGTTACTTCAGTTTAATGCTAAAATATCATGCTAGCAACATGGAGTGGCATCCTGACAGACTGATTTGATTGCGACTCCTAGATAGCGAGTCCTGGACAATGGCATGACCCCACTTCTCCTATCTGCTGTAGCAGCCTGTCCACACACTTATTTTAATTCTCAGACATGGATGCCCTTCAGCTACCCACCCTTTGACATTTCCACTGAGGGCATTTCCACTGAGGGCAAGTGGCTACTGGGAGGGCACCCCTTCTCTGCAGGCTGCGACCGAAAGGGTTTCTTGGCTTTGTTCCCCCACAGTGGGGGTGATACTGTGGGGGCTTAAGAGAGAAAAATAAAAGTGATGCTTTCCATTTGCGGGATGTAGGTGGTCAAGGAAAACAAAAGCCCTTGTAGAAGTCTTACACGAGATACACAGATGGCTTCGGGGGTGTGGCAGACTCTGTTGATGTTAAAAGGATGAAGGAAGCCAAAAAAGACTTGTGACAGATGCTCTCAAGCTATGGAGTATTTAAAGAAGATTGCATTAACTTTATAAATGTTAGAAATGTTGCCTAACTAACTTCAAGTTTTTATCAGTAGCTGTGTTCCCAGATAAATAACACATGAAATGTTTCCTTGAAGATGAAAAAGATGTAGAGAGGTAATTAATACTGTTTTCAACTTTGAAACAGCTTCAAGTGGGAGACGTTTGAAGCTCATTCTCCAAGGGAGCTACCACACAGAATGCTAAGGCCTAAACTCAAACCAAAGGAAGCTTCACCCATTTATAAAAATAATAGTCCTGACTAGGGACAGAGAGGTCTTCTAAAAACTCACTATGACTAACAAGGTGGTGGAGCTGATACTCTCTTTGAGTCAGACTTGTTAAGAGCTTCAGGGGGGTTTAGCTAAGGCCCAATTAAGAGAGGCTGCGCTATGGGATCCTGCCTCAAGAGAGCTGACAAGCTGGGATATCATAGAGTCATAGAATGGTTTGGGTTCGAAGGGAACCTAAAGATCATCTAGTTCCAAACCCCTGCCATGGGCAGAGACACCTTCCACTAGACCAGCTTGCTCAAAGCCCCTTCCAACATGGCCTTGAACACTTCCAGGGAGGGAGCATCCACAGCTTCTCTGGACAACCTGGCCCAGTGCCTCACCACCCTCATAGTGAAGTTCTTCCTCATATCTAATCTAAATCTACCCTCTCTCAGTTTAAAGCCATTATCCCTTGTCCTATCACTACGTGCCCTTGTAAAAAGTCTTTCTCCAGCTTTCTTGTGGGCCCCCTTCAGGTACTGGGAGGCTGCTATAAGGTGTCCCCAGAGCCTTCACTTCTCCAGGCTGAACAACCCCAACTCTTTCACCCTGTCCTCATAGGAGAGGTGCTCCATCCCACTAATCATCTTCGTTGCCCTCCTCTGGACCCGCTCCAACAGGTTCATGTCCTTCTTATGTTGGGGGTCCCAGAGCTGAACACCAGCTCCAGGTGGGGTCTCACAAGAGAAAAGTAGAGTGGAAGAATCACCTCCCTTGATATCATAAGGGGACTGGAAGTGTGGTTACCTTAGAAACAGGAATAAGAATTTCACTAAATTATTAACATCTCTGAAAACTAAGAAAAGATAACATTTCTAGTTATTAGCAAACTAGGCTAAAGGATCTCTTTTCTGAAACAAAGACAGTTTTAGTAATGAGCAAGCTGAGATTTTTTTCCGTAGTCTTTGCCATAATAAGGGAAGGGCTCCAAGAAGGACCCAAACCAGCAGCTAGAATCTTTTTTTTTTTTTTTTTTTTTTAACTGACACAAACTAAATGTGTTTTCTTCCTACATATATCTTCTTTTTTACAGACCTCCTGGATTTTGCCTCCCTAGCCTTCCTACCTGTTAAAGGGGAAGACCATTAAAACCTTTGAAGTTGTAAAAGAGTAAAAAAGTTTTGTTAAATTTGTTCTTAAACTTCTGGTTACATTTAGAAGGGAAGAAATGCTATATCAGACCCTCAGGTATCTCTCCAAACAGGAGGGTATTCTTTTTGGAGACAGTTCATAACCAGAAAATTTGATTTCTCATTGCTCACTAAGTCTAAAATTATTTTAGAAGATTTTGCACTGTGGACATTTAAATGCTCATAAATGAGAAGTTATCTGCAGTTTTGCCTCTCAATACCAAATACTCAAAAACTTGGGCAAGAGAATTGTCTCTGCTTGAAACCCCAGCTTGATGACTACCTACCTCACTGACAAAGCTAAAAATAATAGGTTTGACATAAAAATACTTTTGGGCCAGACGTACAGGACCGAGATCCCTAGAAAAAAAAAAGGACAGAGGAAGCATGTTTCTGCCTGAGAAACATTGGGCTGATCATCAACAAAGAAGTCCAAATATTTGCTTGGAAACATTTTCACAGCTTGATAATGTCATGCTGGAAAGTCCACACTCTGAGTCTCTCTATCCAAAAGCAGACTTGGTGCATGAGTGTGCATCTTGCTGCCAGTGAGTCACCTGGAAGATTTGTCATTCGGTTAGAGTATCAAGGAAAGGGGCAATTGCAGTTTATACTGTGCAGGATTACTGTAATGCCATCATTCGGGCAAATACTTCAAAATGTTGTGTCTGAAGCAGTGGATTGCTACATTGCTCACTGGTTATATCTGTTGCTTACTTGCCTGCTGGATGCATGTTTACAAAAGCTAATTAGAGTGGACTGTGTCATTTACAGTGTTAGACGTTAAAAGGAAAAAGCTTATTGTATAATCTCTTTGCCTGAAGTATGTTTGAGCAGAGATTACTTTAGGGGACCTGAAAGGAGCCAGCAGGAACAAACTCAGCAATTATTTTAACACAGCCAAGTATTCCTATCCCCTAAGTAGCAGTATGAAGTATTCCAATTCTGGTTACCTGATACTGGATTATATAGAGTGGAGATTTCTTTATATACCATATCACTTTGGGCTACAGTTTCTTTCAGACCACTGAGTATCACGTTAAATTTCAATATGACTAACATATGTAACAGAAATCAGAACTAGAAAAGGTCACAGTTTTTCCTTCTTGTCCTTTCTAGCCCCTTCCATTTAAAGTTTAGGCATAGATTCCTCTCCCACAACAATTTTTTAAATTGTGTTTGTGGTTTCATGTGATTTCTACCAAGGTTAGTAAGCGGTGAATCAAACCTGGGAAGGCAAAAACCTTTACCTTTTTTATGCTACAAAGGCAAAAAGCTGCAATCCAAATAATTTATTTGATGGAAAAGAATCCCTGGAGAACATAAAGCCCTCCATAATCTTCACCAGGAGAAGGTTATATTTAGCAACCCTAAGGTTTCACTCAGGGAACCCTTGGCAGTGAAGGGAGTCAAGAAATATTAGAAGTAGATTCAGTCCTACTTTGCAGACAGATTTAGTGTTTCATGTCATGAAGTCTCATAAACTTCAGCTGTGTCTCTTCAATATATGTCAGCTATGGTGATACCATTCACACCCAAACCCTAGTGAAGATGATGGAGAGCTTTATGTTCTGCAGAAAAGTCTTTTACTGAATTTCACCAGGGCCTTCACAGGGAGGCATAGAAACAAACAAAAGAGGCTGGAAGGTTTTGGGCACTCTGCTGGCACTACTGCTGCAGCCTCAGTGGAAATCCAGTTGGGTCTAAACAATAATAATGAACTGGAACCGTATAAAGCAATTCAGGATATTCCCATTCCCAGCCCACATGTTCAGTCCCATATTCAAATGCCTTAGATTCTGCTCAGCACAGGGAGGAGAGTCTGAGCGGGGAGGCAGAGATAAAATAATAATTTCCCTTCTTCATGCCTGCATTTTGACAATCCAGATTTCTGTTCCAAATTTACTTTTTGCTGCGGAGGTTGTAGCACAAAATGACATATCTAAGGCAGGGAAAAAATCTGCCACCGAGACCATGCAAGAGAGGAAAGCTAGACTTTGATAAACAGGAATTTGCTCATGTTTGTGCTTTCAGCACTTTACTCCAGTGAGTTCGGCATCACGGAAGCCTGTTTTAGCAGGTTCTCACATTCTGCTTGGTGATATTAGGTGTGTGTAGGTGGAGGACCAGAAAATTTTGGAAGCTTTTCATTTTGAGCTGTCATGGAAGCCAGTTAAGCCACTTTTGTTGATTAAGATTCAGGTTCTGTTTTTGAAGAAGTATTTGGTTTATTTTACATGGCCTGCTTATATATTAACATATTTGTTAGACTATGCAACTGATTTTGGAGCAGCTTTCAATGGATGTAGCACTGATTTGCAACAGCAAGGTTGATAATTTATTAACATTCATTAACATTCATTTAGTTGTCCCAGAACATTTGGTGGGCTTGATATTCTGGAGACATCTCGCTTGCCTTCCCCAATCCTGGAGAGCTTCCTTTTAAACATGAACTGTGGTAGCTGACTGTGCAGAAAAAGATGGAGTAAAGGAAGAGTCACATGCCAGGCTGTGGAAACACTCCCCCTAACAAGTATATTATATAAATATATAATATATATATTTTTAATATATATACATATATTTGGGAAACAGTTTTACAGGTACTTTATGCAACACTGTACCCAGAAGCTGTGTATGAGTAAGAGGGCATCGGGGCCTTGCCTGATGTGTTAAAAACAGGTTGGAGTACCATCCATTTACTTCTTGCACTGATGTGCTACAAACATTGCAGCAGTGATTTCCTTCAGGTGTCCCTATTGAATCTTCTGAGCGTGGATCCAATTTAATAAAGAAGTAACATAAAGAACTGTTCCTTTGAGGACTGTTCCCCTAACCAATGCATATCAAAGACAGAGTGAAAGCAAAAAGTCTGAATCAGGATCAGTTGTCAAGTTTGGCTACACCTGGAGGCCCAATGTGACTTTCAGATCTACTTGAACCATGCAAGAGTTTGCAAGCTTTAAGTCCACACTCTCCCAGCTGTTGCTCTGTGGACACTGTTCATCACGTGTTCCTCAGCCTCGCTTGAGTATTCAAACAGCTGTAACTTTCTGCAGCCTCAAAATCTTTGTCAGAACATTTCTGTGGGTTTTTTCAGTGGCTGCCCAGCTCTGACACAGTTCCTGAGTGTGACACGCATTGTTGCTGGCAGCAGTGTGAATTAGTGCTCCAGTGACAGCCACCCGTGGCAGAAATGCCTTTGCAAGTTAGGATGCTCAGAGAGTCATAAGCCCAGGCAAAGCACAGCCTGGAGAGAGGGAGCTGTGGCAAGCCGAGAGAGATGAGGACAACTGGAAAACCCAACAAGAAACATCAAAGGAGAAATATGAAGCTGAGATTTGAAAAGGTAAATTGCAAAGCCGTTTCCATCTGGCTGCACTGATTGCACTGGATCAAAGAAAACTGAGAGCAAGCTGTTACCAAAGGGTAATGAGACTTGCAAAGGCACAAGGCAGGCCAGGGACATGGTGCCAATTTGTTGGGAATGCAGAAACCTGCCTAAAATCCCTGCCTGGGTGGAGGAGAGATAAGGAGACTGGGGTAATAAGAGGGTTAAATACACACATGCATAATTCCACTGTCAACTAATTGTTGTAATCCTTCCAGAACCTCATTGCCAGAGGTACACAGATGCAGAGTCCCCTGCCCAACAGGAGAGAAGGTAAATGTACATCTCTGGAGCCTGGGTTGTGACTTAGAGTAAGGGATTAGAACCTCTGCTCCTCTGTATGTCAGCTCTGAACCTAACTTTTCTTAAGATGTGAGCTTAACCTTACTAACCCAGCTCAGAGCCACCTTGGAAATTAGTCTGTGACTCTAAGCCCTTACTGAGCTTGGCATTTGAACAGAAAGTTTTCCTTCATATCTACAACACGTAGATGCTGATGCTGACTTCAAAGGTGGCAACACCACAGTATTGGCAGAACTCTGCCTTTGGGATTGATTTGGGATTTTGGGGCCCCGTGGAAGACACACCTCCATACTGATGATGTTTCCATATGAAGAATATGTTTGCCAGGCTATTCATCTCTGCATACCACTGAAGAGCTCTGTATAAAACCTCTAAGCGTGGGAGGCAGTAACTTTTAATTGGGAGAAAAGACTGCTTATTCTCTGAAATCTCGTTTTATTACTATTTCACATTTGTTTGATGAAGTTCTAAAGGACAAAATCTAGGTATTCATACATGTTTGGACAACGTCGATCATATTAAGGGTACTGTGAAGAGAGGGGAGGTAGGTAACAGATGGAGGTAAGTGATGCTTCCACAAAAAAGAAATTGAATGCAGCAGTATTGAAAGCCAAGAGCTAACAAATGAAAAGACATCTTCAGGAGCTGCAGTGAAAACTGAGCTGTCAGTGATTTAGTACATGAGTGGCTGTGCTTGGCTATCATAGGCATGCGTCCAGTGGAAGTAAAATGTGGAAGTTCCATTGGGAAAGATGCAATTTAAGTTTAGTTTATAATCTCAGGACTACATCTTAGAAGCTTTCCTCATGAGTATAGAGAGAAAACCAGGAGAAATGCAAAGGGATCATGATCTTTTTTCTTTTTTTTATTGAGGCCATTTTTAACTGAATATCGGGAACTCCACAGCAGCTCACCAAGCATCAACAGGCTGAGACCAGCCCACTTCACTACCATCTGTTGTTGAGCTGCATATCCTTACCAACCTGGTACTTTTTGGTAGCAGTTTGGCCTACTATTGGGAAAAATTTGGAGGCTTTTAGTTTTCCTCCTGGGGGAAGAAGATTGTCCCATCCCCTTCTCAGGATTGCACCAAAACAATTCTGTGCTGGCTCTACACTATGAGCTCCTTAGTGCAGGGATTTGTCTTCTAGATGTCAAAATCATCCCAAATCCCAAAATTAGCTTTTTAATAGTCAAACTCCAGACTCAGGCCAAAGTCTAACATTCACCCCTTTCTGCACAGACTACATTAAGAACTGGACACCTTTAAATATCTCTAAAAGCACGGCTGATAGCTGAAACCATAAGTATTAGAAGCTAAAGAAGCAGAAAGGCAACTGTCCTCACAACATGGCAGAGGCTGCTTTTGATTCAGTACAGTACATCAAAACCATCCTTAAGCAGAAGTTTCCTCTATGCTTTAATCAGACCTCCTCTAAAGCACTAAAGCTGCAGTCCACATATAAGCTCTTCCATTTTCAGTAATGCTGTTTTCGTGATGCTTGTCGTATTTTGCCAAACATCAGGAGCAACGACCACTCTGTGTTCAGCTATTTTCCCATGTAGAGCTCTCTGTGCAGTTCTGGATTCTCTCCATTTAGCCCCTGTCCTTGTTGAATTGAAGGCAGTGATTCAGACACAACTTCCCCAAAAGACATCAGTTCACTGAGCCTCAAAATGAGCTGCAAGCACATTGACCTTTAGAAGCTACAAGGCAGTATGACAGCACCTCCTCCCCCCAGCAATGTGAACTGGGGACAGATCTGATGGAAAAGCGATTTTGTATGCAGAAGGTTTATAAATACGAGGATTCACGTTTGTAGACTGGTGACAAATCAGAGTGCCAGCACTGCAGTTAGCTGAGTCGTTGAGGACAAAACCTCTACTTTTAAATGTTGCTCCTCCTGCTGAAGTTTGGTGGGATTTTTTTCCCTAATTTTCACTGAATAAGAGGTCAGCACATTCTGCTGACTCACTGTATCAGCAGAGGCAAGACTCCCACTGCCCCTTAAGGGATTCTGCTGACTCACCAGCGTGGGGAAGGAAGATGGTGCAAGTCCAGGAGGAAGCTGTAGAGACAGCCAAGCTTAGGGTAGAGAAGTTAATTGACTGGTTTTATTTTCCTGTCATTTTTTGCCTAGTATACACAACCACATCATGGGAAAGGGACATGTTTTGAAGCCAACATGGCTGGACTGCAATAGAGATTTAGCTTGTTTGCAAAGCCTGTTTGATTATAGACCCGCGATACGTTGTCAGCTGAGCTTCTGCCTTGATATTCAGATCATAAGCTAGAATTAAATACTTGTTTTTTGGTGTTTTGGATCCTGTGACTGGGCCAAGCTACCCAGGAGACACAGCATTTGGATGGGGGCTGGGGCTCTGTAATTTGCTGCCTTTTGTTCTCTGCGGGCTCCTTAGCTGGAGTTGCCACTTAAGATACAATTTCCTTAGCAGAAGTGGCCTCCTCAGAAATAATACTGCATTGTTCAACAACTTTCTTGACCTCATACAAAAATGGTTGTGGTCTGTTGTGTTGGCTGCTGTGCCTATCTGAGGGAGAAGTTCTGGCTTTGGGAATTCAGCAGTGTCATAGCAAATGGGAAACCTACCCAGACTGTGAGAAGCAAATGCTCTATATATAACTGTATAGATAGATTTGTATGTATATCTACAAATATACACACATATATGTTTTATACATGTATATATAATTTGTGTATAAATTTTATTCATATTGTATGTATTGATATTTATTTATACTTTTTATAAATAAGGCTAAGATTATAGATAAAAACTTATAACTCTCTGTGTCAGATATATATGTATCTTATAATAAAACATAGCAAAAATAAGTTCCCGTATAGCAGACGTGTTTCCCAGATCCCTTTACCGGCATATCTTGAAATGAACACAAGGAGGAGCATACTTTAAAAATGCACAAATGCTAGCAACATGAGAGGCTGGACCATTATGTCAGCAACATGTGCAAGTGAGCAAACCAGCAGCAAAGGGGTGCATATTTTGTGGATGACTGAGAGCTTTAGCTCCTGCAGAGCTGCAGAGAGAAAAAAATCCAACAGCTATAAAAAAACCTGTATTCTTTCCATCCATGTATTCATTCATGCAATGTTTCTGGTTGCATCTTTCAGAAACAAAGGCACTCAGCTATGGCTGCTCTCATGAGCATTTCACCGTCAGTCGCAGCAGCAGGAGTAGAATCATTAAAAATGAATCCAGGAAAACACAGGTGACTGGTGGACAAGCCAGGCAGAAAGTAACAGGTTCTGACAGGGATGCCCACAGCTGCCTTCACAGTTACCAGAAAGTAATGATGTGACTTCCCTGCAACTTGCACTGTGCTTTTTCTCCTAGTAATAGCCTTGTTCAATGTTAGACTCCAGGAGATGGCCTCTGGACCACTGGTCTTGCTTTATAATGAAGTAGTAGATGTGGGAAGTCGGTTATTCCCACACTGCAGGTGAGGGACGAAGCAGGACTTTCCTTGTTTTTCTACAGCTAAGCAACAAGGAGAAATGTGCATTCCTGTGCTTACAAACGGGCACTGTCTCTTCTGCCTTAGAGGTATGGACTGAGCAGGGAGAAGTGGGGTGCTGTGGTCTTTGTGTAGTTTTTTCTTTGTGGAGAGAAAAGGGTTTCTGAATTATAGCCTTTCAAAGCAGGGGCTGATCCCCTAACCGTGCTGTACTCCTTTCTATCCTTCCCCTCCATAGCACTGAGGTTCACAAATATTAAGAGCATTATGTAATTAGCAGCTCATGACAGCCTTCATCAAGTACTCCTTTCAGCAAAGTACAGATTTTGCTTAGACATCAGTCTTCGGGCTCTTGATTTATTTCATGTTACACAACATATCATTTAAAAGAAGAGAGTTCATGCAGTATTAATGTCTGGAGGCTGATTGACTGCAGTGATTTCAAAGGGCTTTTGGAGTATTCGTCTGAGGGCAGAAATAAGCTCTTTCAATTTCTAAAACTTATCCCTAGTAACTCAACCAGAGTTCAGAGCTCTCAACTTCCTGCAGGCTGTGCTTAGCAGTTTGCAGCATTGGTCCCCAATTCTACAGTTTATCATTATCTGGGAACAGGAGGAGGGTTAAACAAGAAGTTCTCAGAAATTCTGCTTATAAATAAAACATTAGAAGTTATGCTTCTGCACTTAAAATAAAACAGCAATTTTTTCCTTCAGCTCTGTAAAATTTTTCTATTAACGTCTGGTTTTTTATTTTCTGGAGACTATTTCAGTGCATCCATTATAAATATTTATGTGATAAGAAAAAATGTTGGAACTCCTTCAAGGAAATTAGATGAGAATGCATCCATATACTTAAAAAATAAATGCATAAAGTAAGTGTTCAAACTATGCTGTTATTAAATCAGTATATCCAGTGAGCTCAGTGGGAGATTGTTGTGGTGAGAATGGATTAGTATATTGTTACCTGGATGTGAGTCCACAGTTAGATTCCATCAACAAAACAGGGGTTTTAAGTAAAAAAGCAACACTAAGAGTAGCCTCTCAGGCGCATTTATAAATCTATCAGTAAGGCACCTTATAAATAACCTGGTTAATTTAAAAGACTAGCTTTCCACTTGATAAAATATAATCTCCAAAAAGCCCATGATAATCTCTCAATTTAAACTGCTGTCTTTAAAGACATTTTGAATAACACACTGCACACAGAACTTAATGGAACTGCTTAAAAGAATAAAGATAAGATGGTTTCCAAAAGAAAAAAAAATCTCCTCCCAAAAAAGCAGGTATGTGTGGACTATTTTATGTAAGCAAACTTCATTTCATGTAAGTTTTACCTGTGTCAAAGAAAAACTTGTTAGTTTTGTTAGCAGAAAACAGATGAGTCCATAAATCATTCCTTTGAATTATTTTGTCTTCCCTGCACTCTGTAAATAAAACAAAGACAGATCTGGATTCAAAGAGCCAAAGCCCGCCTTCAGATGTGGGTGTGCATCTCACTTAAATGTCAGGTAGAGTCAGGTGCTCAGATCAGAGGAAAGAATTTAGCACCATGACGAAAGAAACAGGGAGTGGAGGCATGCGGGGGAAAAGATCTGTGGGTATTTTTAAGGGAATATTTTTTAAACCAGATTTGAAACTGGAAAACAGACTGAAAAAAATCTTCCATTTCAAGGAAGAATTGTCCAGTGCTTAACTTTTTTTCTGTTTGTTTTTTTCTTAATGATTTGCTGATCAAGACCAAGCAAACTGTCCTAGAAACAGTTCAAGAAAGCCAAAGCAGCATCAGTGAGGTTAATGGCAATTCTACTTCAGAAAGTAGATAATCCCCTCTCAATTGCTTGATTTCCTACTTTCCTCTAAGGTTCTTTCTCCTGCTGTCAGCTTCCAACCCCATGGACATGTCAGTGTAAAACCATTTACATTTGACTCAGCCTGGTCTGGGATACAAAGAATGATACCCATTCTGTTTGGTTTAACCTTTAGTATTCAAATCGAGGAAAGCTTAACAGGTTATTACCAGCTCATGTTAATTGTTGGAGTCACCTAAATAAAAATGAGTGCCAGAACAAGTAGAATCTTGAAATTGAATCTTCTTGAATCTTCAATTTGTCTCAGAAAGGAATTTCTTGGGATTGGTGCTGTCTGTTCCCCATGATAACTTTGGCTAATAAGAGTCCAGCTGCATCATCTCTATCTGAGCTACCAAACAAACCCTCTTCAGTGTTTCATATAGTTTATATATTATTGTGATCTTAATCTTGACAGTCACAAAGCAGAGGTTACTGTGGTGGTATCCACAGCAGAGAGAAAGAGGATCAACTGTTTATTTTAAGCAGTTGAAAGAGCTCATTCTCACAGCTGCTTAAATTAAGAGTTTCTGCACAATGTCTATTCAGCATACACAGATACACAAACTTCATACACCTCAATTAATACAATTTCATAATGCCTCCCTTATAGAGGCAACGTTCTCCCCACTAGCAGACAGGGAAACCTGATAAATGAGTTGTCTCAGTTGCTCCAACAGTTCATGGCAAAAGCGGGCATTGTAACGTGGTTCCAGAGCGCTCCGATGCTGCACCATGGCTCTGCTCAAGGACTCTGTGGTCACATCCCCTATGAAAAAAAAAACCAACTTAAGACCAAACAGTATTCAAAGTCTAGCCATTTTACCTGCAATGAGTATAAAACTGAAGAAGGAAATGCAAAAAGGTAGGCACATAATTTCATTATTTCTTGCTTTTTTTGTCTTTTGGCAAGTTTATTTTTTAGCCATGGGTATCCATTACACTGATGAAAGGCTTCAAATGCACTCTCAGAACCCAGGTGCATATCTTCAATACTGCAAAAACAATAGGAAACGTCCTTAACACAGCCGTTAGAGGGTGACCACATGCAATATGATAATTTTGGATTGCCTTGCATCTGTTACCATGT
Organism: Platalea leucorodia; assembly: GCF_965183815.1. Lineage (NCBI taxonomy): Eukaryota > Metazoa > Chordata > Aves > Pelecaniformes > Threskiornithidae > Platalea > Platalea leucorodia. The sequence goes on along the minus strand of NC_138823.1, from coordinate 10,005,165 downwards.
ACCGTTTCTTTTCAGAGTATCTGCCAGCTTCTGTTGCACAAAAGGCAAATGTACATTTTTATAGAATTGTACAATCACAATTTTGAAAAACAGGACATGCCACCTTTTGGATGCTGGGCATGAATTGGTACTTCATCTCATTTTTGGTTACTGTGTTGCAATTGTTTGATTTCGCTTTCTGCCCATTTGAGATGATGCCACAACGGAGCCCGTTCAGTGGCCTGGGGAGAGTGGACTGCTACACTGTGAGATAGCCTCTTGCTGTTAGTGGGAGAATCAGTGGAGAAGGGAATTAACAGAGGGTCATCCACAGACCTAAGGTAACTCTGCATCAAAACAGGTGATGTAAAGTCCTCCAGTATTATAAAACACTAGCAGCAAGCCTGATAAGGGTTTGGGTTTCCCAGCTTCACAAGAGAGGAACTGAAAATAAAACCAGCTTTTTTGAAAGTTTTAACTGGACCTTGGGAGGCAGGACATGATCAGGGATAAGGATGGATGTAAATCCCCATTTGCTTTTCAACACCACCTTAACTTGTCCAAGGATGTTTGCTATCAACTGTCTTTGACTGAAGTAAGAGAAAAGAATGTTTCCAGTTTCATATTTAACCTCCAAAATCTGATGAGATGATATATCATAGGAACACAGCACTGGAAATAACCTCATTATTCACTAGTAGGTGTCCTTCCTAGGCCAGGCCAGAGTGGGATCCAATGTTGCAGGTAATCAAGTTGTATAATCTCATTCACAAACAGGTTAAAGGTGATTATTTTTTGGGTGTTGTGAGGTTTTTTGGTCTCCATTCTTACTAATACATTTTAGTCAGACTTTCTGTATAATACAGACTGAAGAACTTCTCTAAATAAACGTCCATCAAGTTGTATTACAATTTGGTGTTTCTTATAGGCAGATATCCAATCCTGACTTAAAGAAATCCAGAACAATAGAGAGCTCACCTCTTTCCTGAATAAACATTTCCAAAGGTTAATTACAAAAACCAACCAACCAAACACAAACAAAAACTTGTATGCCTGATTTCTTGCCTCATTTAATCTCGCTTTGGCTTCCAGCCTTGGGATTTCCTCTTGCCATTTTTGAATGCCAGAGCTGTGTACCATCAGAAATCTCTTCGCTCTGAGGTGCTTATGCACAGTGCTCAGGTCATCTCTTAATCATCTCTTCAAGTAAATAATGGATTTAATTGCTTGAATTACCCCAAAAGACATTATTTCCATATCTATAGCCATTATTTTACCTTTTATAGTGCTTTCCAAAGTATTTACACCCTTCTCTCTTCTCATGGTTCTTCTTAAAGGCAAATTCTAGATCTATCTATCTTAGTTTATTTAACACCACTATTTAGAGGTGAAATAATTCCCTCTTTCTTTCAGCATAAATCAGGAAACCTGCGGAAGAGTTCCAATTCCACAGTCCCCTGCACTCCCAGTGTCTCAGATTGCCAGCACATGTGAACAGAACCGATTACGTAAAATGACAGCCAAGCAACCACATGAGGTTGATTTGTTGCAAATGTAAAGTGCCAGGGGCTCCATGTCAGAAAACATTTTATGTAGAACACTGCATAGAAGAATCAAAGAAAGCAAAACAATAGCATTACATAAAGCAAAGGTAAGGTTTGACCTTCAGACCCTTCAAAAAGCTCACCATATTGTTACAGAAGAAATCCTGCCATATGGAATCCACCTCCAGCTATCATAAACTTGTTTGGAAGTAAGATTCTTTGGAAAACAAACCATAAATTACCTGGGTTAGTTTATTTTTTATGTTTGCAGACATGAAAATGAGAATATTCTTTCTGTAATGCAGCCTAATCTTAGTGATGCTTGCCTTACTTTGTTATGTCCTGTTTTATATACCAATGTAGCATTGCAGGTGATAGATTGCTTCAGCATAGAGACATGATTGTCTTGACAAATGACAATCATAGAACATTAATGTGGATTATTAGTACAAGACCTTTCTCCAATTGTAACTTTGTTCCTTCTTTTGGTGTGCACCTCAGATACCACTCAAGGAGCTTTAGGGTTTTTTGTAAATACAGAAGGTATCATCTGTGATTGTTATAGATGCTTGCAGTGAAACGCTTGACATCAGATTCATTTTGCCTGATTGCAAGTGTTTGTAATGCAGGTCCATCTGAGCTAGTCACACAGGGACCACTTTGCAGTCAATGGAAGACATTAGCATTCTTAGTGCACATCTAACTCAGTTGTTTACTGCAGGATAAGTGCTGATACCTCTCCACTGACTTTAGATTTTTGAATGTGGTCAGATGCTATGACTGGTTATTAGAAATTTGTGCCAGTGTACATGGGGGTCATATCTTCCTCATGTTGCCATTTATCTTCTTCCTAGCTTAGAAAGACCAAACCCAGGTGAACTGTTACCTCATTCTCCTACAGTGCTCCATCACTACAGACATCACACTTCCTCCTTGCTAACTGTCTGGTCGGAGGACTCCAAGTCAGAGTCATACTGGTGTGACTCTTTCTGCTATTTCTTGAGCAGCCTGAGGACATGCCTCTGTGGACATTTGCTGTTGTCACAGCAGCTGTTGTCTTCCTTGCCACCCATGTATCGGTATGGTGACAAACCAATTAAGGCTATTTTTGGCCTAACTTTGTTGCCAGGCTTACTTTCTTAAGCTAGAGGCGTAGAAGACAAAATGCTACTCTTCACAACTGTTGAAAGTACACAGGTTGGCCAAAACTACGTGGACATAATAACGTGTCACCCTGTTTTCCCCTGCAACAACCTTTAAGGTCTACAGCTGGTTTTCATCATACCAAATATTGCTATAGAGCTGAATTTTATATCTGTCCCATGGGATTTGTAAGTCTTTGCTTGGAATACAAAAAGTGGGATTAAGTTTGGTTTCTTTGGAGTGGCAGAAGTTGGTTCCTCCTTGGTCTGTGTGGGCATTTGTCCTCCCCCTTACTACCTAAATAATGTAGAAAATATGTGCCAGCCAAGCAAGGCATTTCACTAAGTGCCTTTGCTCTGGGTAGTTGTAATGGCTCCAGAGTAACAAATCCTATAAATAAAACTGTTTTTCAGCCAGGGAAGACTGATTGATAAAGGTCACTAAATGCTTCCCTGCTGGAGCGTGAAATCAATGAAAAGTTTAATCTGGTATGATCTGGCAATTTGTCAGGTTTAGATCAGCCCATGTGAGCTAAGGATGTTGAACACAGCAATGAGGTGAGAAGAGATGAAATAAACCACAGACTCAGAAACGAAGAGCCACTACTCCCAGGCTTGAAACAAAGAAGGGAGAGGCTGAATTACCCATTCAGTTAAAAAAATAGTTATTTGGTTTTTTCCTGCACCATCATACTTCTTTTTTATGTCATCTGCTAACTCATGCCTATCAGTGCAGTTAAGCATGATGGACTAAAATCACTGAGAGACAGATATTCTGGTGCTTGCCTGCTTTCCTCTGGATGGCGGGTAGGCTGGGATTTACAAGCCACAGGAGGATACCAGGGGAGGCACAGACTCAAAGACTGTGAGGAGTTCTGAAAAGTTTTAAAAATAGGGGAAATCCTTTGTCCTCCAGTGGGATGATCTATTCCAGCTGACTCGTGAAAAAGATAGGTTACTGATGAAGCAATAAAAAAATGACTCTTCCAAAGCTGATGCCACACATTGGAATGGAGATGTCCAGGTAGTAGCTGGATTATGTGAATCAGAATTGGGTACTGCCTTTGAGATACCTGTCACCTATTGAAATTTGGTGGAAATTGTGAAATTGGTGAGCTGAAAAGTTATTAAACAATCAGACTGACCCACACAGAGCAGGACTGCAAAAGCTTTCTTGCAGTTTCTTAATGTTAAAGCTAAGCCAAGCAGCAAAGAATGATGTTACAAACTGCAAGCCATTAGAGTGGAGGAAGCTGATGACAAAGTTTGATGCAAAAATATCCTAAAAATAAAAGACCCATAACTTTAACACGAAGAACGATTTTACTCATGATAAAATTACTCTTCTCTATTAATTTTTAAGTTCTTCGGGGAACACTTTTAGTCTGTTTTTTTTTTCTAAGAAATTAGACCATGAATTTTGCAGTCTCTATATGTGAATGCTTGACTGTTATCCCCAAATAACGTTTGAACTACTTAGCCAACTTCAACAAAGTTAACAGAGACATAAGTCACAAAGAAAATTAAGTTATTGTGACTTCTATGAAAATAGACCACCAGGCTGAGAGCAGACCCTTGTTAAGTGCTTTATCTGAGAGAAGTTCTGCATCAATATTAGGTCCCAGAGACTTAGCATGGTGGAGAGAAAAGACCTTATAAATATTCCATCTACCAAGAAAATTTCAAATGGACCTTGAAATGAGCCACGAGACATACATTTCATATGGGCTTATAAGTTCCAGCACACACAGAGGTATTTATCTCTTTTTTGTTGTTGTTCATAGAGGACAGAGGCCATCCAAGACTTGGTCCAGGATGGGTTGTTAAATAACTCTGACTTATTGGACGTGGGCATAGAAGCTGATTCCAAGACACCTGACGAGTCGAGTTTGGGGTAAGTTTTCTCCTTACCTAACTATATCTATTTCTTGACTATACATTTTAATTACAAGTTCATACTCCGTTTAATTCTGCTTTTAGTAGTATCATATAATTTTGTTTACTGGGACATGAAAGTAATAGCTTCTCACAGGAGATTGATTTACACTAAATGTTTTTGAAAATGGTCTAAATTCAGTGCTATACAGCTAAGCAGGGTCCTTGAGGAGATTAGTTTTACATTAAGGCAGTTTATTTGAAAGTAGGATGAGAACTAGTAGTCTAAGACATTCTGTGGATCTGCTAATCTATTCTCTATGAAAATTAGCAAAAAGCCTCTCATTATCTTCATTGGCCTTGGGATCGGGCCTTCAGAGGACAGTATACACGAGTATGTATTTTGTCTGGTTTTTTTTAGAAATATAGCCAAGGTGCACTTTTTGCCAGCTCCCAAACTAAATGACCAGACATCATAAACTGTTTACGTAATATTTTCTTATAAATTGGAAATGTCACAGTAGAGCTGTCCACCCACTTCCTGACCTGTTAGTGTAAAAAAACCCAAAACAACACATGCTTTATTAAAGCTCATGTTTTTTCAATACCGGCTCTTAAAAAGAAAATTCAACGTGCCAGCTCTTGTGGCATTGGTCCCATACAAATTTCCTATTGTAAGAATAGGGAAACTTTTAGTAAATTGGATATAACACTGTGTGACAACAGCTAGCACCCTATGATTTTAAATAATAATGCTAACATATTACCGTTACAGAGTATGTTCATTGAAAGCTATCTAAATTTCTTTTCAGGACTATTTCATTCAGCATCATGTAATTGGTTTTGGTAATAAAAGCACAGAGAGATGATTAATGTTTAGATGCTATTGTTTGACTATGAAAGAGACATGAACTTCCTTTTCACACAATTCCAGATTTAATTTGCATATTGGACCTTCCATTGGTCCAAGAATAGAATGGCAGTAAATGAATCACTGAGGAAAACAGCTAAAAGAGGAAGCACTTACTGGAAATAAAAACATGTAAGTTTTGTTATTTGGGTCATTCCAAGATCTTTGCACTATTATTTTAATATGTTTGCTAAAGTCAATTCACTACTATCTCATAATGCCACCTACCAGCCAGAAGTCATTATATTTCTCATCAAATTATTTGTCTTTTATTTTACCATGTTTTGTAAAGATGCCCAAGTACTTCACTGGCAATTAGCATACTAGAAAAAATTGTGGTGATATACCCTGTACTGACGTATGCAAATCTCTCTTTATAAAACATTTTTAAAATGTTAGCTACGCCAACAGGACAGAAAACCTGATTGTGAACAAATTTCCCTAAGAAACTGTGTTTGCATTCAGGAATACATGATGGCATTTTATATTGTCAATCATTATTTTTCTTTTTGAAACTATTGAAAATAATTAGTCCTATTTGACTGTAAGGACAATTTTAATGAAACGTACAGTTAAAGAACATGTTACTTGGACAGGACTTAAGAATGGAAACAATGAACAGATAAAGGCTTAATGCTTTTTTTCATTTAAAAGTTTAATGAAAACTCTAATCTGCTTACACAGACAGATGCAATACTTTTCCATTTTCTTTTTCTCTAGTCATCTGAAGAGAGATGTTATACAGTAAATAATTATTCAAAAGGAAAAGAGTAGCAAAAGTAAGGACCAGTCACCCAAATTGATGGGCATTTATTCAGCTACTTTACTCCAAAATTATTGTGCTCCATGAGTAAAATAATGCTTCATTACAAAATTGTTAAAACTTGTTCACTGAAATTATAACATAGAGAACAACAAATTATTTGGTCTACAATTAATCCCTTTAATGCTGTTTATCAGCAATAGCTAATGAACTAGCCACACTTCCAAAGCACCCAAAATAGCTTCCTCAATGGAAGCTGAAATTTATGACATTACACTATATCAGGCTAAGGGGAAGAAGTAAGTTCTTAAGTCCAGTGATCTGACACAGGCCATCTGTAAGAACAGAGGCATCTGGACTGAATTTCCCTGCAAACTCCAGCACTAGTACTGATGCACCAGGAGAGATTCCTTTCAATAAAACTGTCCAGAGACAGAAATATTTAATCAACTGACTACAGTCTCCAATTATTTGTTTTCCTATTACCAGAGTCTTCAATCCTACTTCAATAAATGTCTGAACGTATATGTCACTGGCCAAGCACCACTCTGTGCCCAGTGCATTATTGTGAAGCAAGCCAGATCCCTGGATCCCATGTTCTTCTAAGTTAGTCTAGAAGGAAAGCTGTCAATATTACTAGCTCCAAGCTTATAAAACACATGTGTAAGCTTAGATCAACTTTCTGGCATCTTTCCCTAGAATATCAACGTTCACAGTCATCCTACCTGATCCTGAGCTCCTAACCCTTCTCCATGGTCTCTTGTATGTGCCACTCCAAAGTGCCAGTGTGGTCTTCAGCTGAATTGCTTAAGGCAAAACATAGGGAAAAATTAAGACACACAGAAATACTTGGGAAATTTCTTAACTGCAGTAATTCTTCTTAAAAGTACTCCTATTAATAGTAAAAATGTTAAACAATCCTTAATTTTTTAAGAAACCCTCTCTCCTTATCTGATTCCACCTTTATTGGGAGAACAAGGTTTGTCAGTAGCCAGACAAACTTGAGTCTCTCGCCTCCGTTTTCTCTTGCAGTCTTGGACATGGCAGTGGCCTGCAGCTTTACCCTTCTTTCCTCAAGTACACTGAAGATAGCACATGAACCTTTAATAGATGATCTTTCTCTTAATCATCTCTTTGACTTCTCCATAAGTATTAGTCCAATATGTTGGCAATAGACTAAGTGTGAAGAGTCAGTTTCCTTGAAAGATGAGCTGATTAGTGTGTGTGTTTGTGTGTGTGTGTGTGTGTGTGTGTGTAAATCCTCTTATTTTTAAACCTATATGTTGGGTATCAAGTCTAAACTGTGAGAGTATTTTCCCTCTAGAACCCACTGAGATGGACAGCCACCACCAGCAGGTCAGTCATTTCACCTTAGGTTTAAAATGAATGAGGGGAATCTGTGGAAGGGCTTGTCAGAGTCAATGTACCTTTGTTGGTTTTCAATAAGATGACAAGCACCCTCTCTAAACAGTCCATCCTCCTTCATGAAAGCAAGAAATACATATAGTAAATAATCCATTTCACTATTTCACATAGACCCACTCCCGAACTCTGACAAGGACTTCTGAATTTGCAACAGATGACAGAAAGCTACTGAAACAGAGTAATACTTATATAAAGATATATCCACCTTCCCTCTCTTTTCTAACAAAGAGGAACCCTACCTGAGATTTGTAACAGCACTGATTCATTTTTACATATCTGTTCACTTCTGGATGGGCCTGGGACTGGAAGTTCAAGCTAGAAAAAAATTATTTTATCAGTTAGTGGTGTGGTGGGCATATCACATTGTATTGTGTTTTAATGACTGTGTGTGCTGATGAGCTTTTTAAGATTAAAAAGTAGATAAGTAATAGTGTCTGGCTATCTTTATTCCTCTGTAGAAAAGCAAAGCTGGACCAACCACAGCATGAATGTCTACACCTCAAAGCCCAAGGAAGAAGGAAAACTTGAGCACTTGTATTTATTTGTACTAAAAATGACATAAATGTAATTCATACACAATTCATGTCTTGTTGCCACAGCTGGAAGAGTATAAAAAGGCTTTAGTGTAAATGAGAAATAGAGATCTTGTCATTTAAGAAGAGATGGTTTAAGAAAGATAATGTGTTCTTTTATCTTACTGTTTAGAGCGTTTTATAATGTGTATATCATTAAATTTTCTATTACAGCCCAGACTCTAAAAGTGAATCATAAAGTTAACAATAGAGTCTTAAAGCAAAATTACATCAATTATACAACAAGGGGAACTTGAGTCTAAACCACAGAGCCGTAATTGAATCGAGGTTTTCCAGAACTCCTCATAAGAACTCCCATAAGCAAGATTATTTTTTTTCTTCTTTTCTGAATATGAGATCATGAAAATAAGTTTTAACTAACTGCAATACTAGAACAGCAGCACAGAGATGGAGGACAGGCAAGTCAAGCACTAGCAATTAGCTAGTCTGAGGCCTCGCTCTACAACTACCTGAAAGAAGGTTGTAGCGAGGTGGCTGTTGGTATCTTCTGCCAAGTAACAAGTGATAGGACAAGAGGGAATGGCCTCAAGTTGCACCAGGGGAGGTTTAGGTTGGATCTTAGGAACAATTTCTCTACCGAAAGGATAGTCAAGCATTGGAATAGGCTGCCCAGGGAAGTGGTTGAGTCCCCATTCCTGGAGGTATTTGAAAGCCGTGTAGATGTGGTGCTTAGGGACATGGTTAGTGGTGGACTTGGCAGTACCATGTTAACGGTTGGACTTGATGATCTTAAATGTCTTTTCCAACCTAAATGATTCTATGATTCTATGATTTGCATAGGGCTCATATTCTTCACATGAAACCAGTAGAAACAGGCCAACATGCTTCCACTAGGCAGCCTGAACACTTCTAGAAGCTGCAGAAACATTTAATGGCATGTGAGGGTTTCCAAGTTTTATTTAATATATACAGATATAAGGGAATATGCTTCTAGTGTCAGTTAGGCCATTTCTCTGTCTCAAGTGAAAGTGCTAAAACATGAAGATAAATAGCTGCAGAGGATGCAGATCACATCTTTGAAAGAGATGATTGAAGATCTTTTTGTAAAGCAAAGAGACAAGTCTTAATTTATGGTGCAACAGCAATAGACTTAGTGCAGGGTGCACAACTGGTTTCCACGCAGTCTTAGGGAAGAAGTGGCTCTCCTTTTTAACAAGCAACTATTGCAATGCCAAATGTAAAACCTAGACATCATGGGGCATAAATACAGAATGCAGAAAGATGGTGACCCAGAATGAACTTCATCACACGGACTTGTTCCACTTAATAAAAACCAGGGAGCCGTAGGAGCTGAATGACGACTTTGCAGACCTGAATATCTATCCTTTCCTCGGTGCTGATATTTATTCTCCATTTCAGAGCTGCAGGATTCTTCCTCAGCTGCAGATGACCCCAGTTTTTACCTTGCCCCAAGGAGAAGATAATGTTGTGCTTTACTGGAACTTTCATATTGGGGACTTCAAAGTCCTTTAGAAACAGGAAGGAATTTAGCTGCACGTTCTTCTCTGAGGGTGAAATTTAATCCTGTGAGGGTTTGCTAGTTGTGATTCAGGCAACAGCAACAAACTGGCAGGGAACAGGAGGGTGAGAGAAAGGCAGTATTCACTGCAATATGTAGCACAAACAGCAGACAAATTTCTCAGGCCTAGGCAGTCACAAGAAGTCTTGCATCTCATTTCTTTTATCTCCAGACTTCAGAAAGCAGATCTTTCTCTGAAAATAGCTGAAGGGGTTAGACTTTGGGGTTTCTATCCCAGGATGAATGGGAAAGCAACACATTAGGAGGCAGTATTATTATGTGCTTTTCTCTGTTACAGTCTTTTTCCTGTAATGTTTTGTTTGTTTGTTTGTGTTTGTTTTTTTTTTAAATCTGAAGATACTTTCTGCTATAATCCTGAAAGTGTCTAAATCCATGTCCATCCCTGCTCTACAGGGATGTACCTGCCCATGCTGCCTGTTGATAGGCATAGGGATCCCTCTGATCACTGCAGCTATGATTGCCTGTGATTCTGCCAACACACAGAGGCACCAAGTGTTAGCCACCAAGAAAGACCAAGGTCACAACACCACTCCTTCCCTGAGCCCCTTGGAGCCCTTGGAGCCTGTCTCCTATCTGCGTCCATGTGAGGTTCACAAACAAGGCGCACCTAAGCACAGGTGGGCGTCCAAAGCTGCATCCACTGCAGAGGCTGCAACCAAAATTTTACATGATAGTCTAAATTCCACTTGCATCCCAGTAACAAAATAAGTCCTCTGAACTTGCTTAAAAATAGATTAACTGTAACAGATCTCTCAAATGGCTTCTCTCTACATGAGAAACAGTGCTCAAATTTTTCAACTTTTTTGTTTATAAAGGTATTTTTGAGGATCTTTTTATGACAGAAGTACTTGATCCAAATAGCTACTGGCCTAAGTGGAAAGAGTCTTTTTGCTTTCAGTACTCTTTCCATCAGACCTGTGGAGACACACTTACTCAACAGTTTATTCAGAGTAATCCAAATGTTACCTCTGAGAACAGCTGTTGCATTTGGTTGTGTGCTTTCATGTTGTTTGCAAAGCCTGTCATTCCTCTAAAGACTACACCGGTCAGGTAGCCTGAATGGGAGAGGCTCAGCATCAGCTCTTGGGCTGAAATCATTGGGCACAGATGGAAAGCAGTAATTAACTTGATTAGCCACACACCTGAGGAATGGGGCTATTTATGTCAGAGTACCTAATGAATCATAAAAGACTTTGTGTCCCCATGTCTAAGAAAATTAGCTACATTCAGATGAGATGGAGTGGCCAAAAGATTATCTAGCACCATGGATTATGGCTCTGGTCCACTGTGATAGGAGTCTTTTCTCTGTTTCTCTCTTTCTCTCCCTTACCACTAATGCTAGACTGCTTTGTATCACACATTTGTCACTGGTTACTCCTCCATTGCATACGATATTGAGCATTGCCTACTGCTCTGACCTGTCTTAATGCACAGAAATAACAAACTGCTTGTTGATTTGTTGTGTTTTAGAGTAGCTTCTGGGCAGAGATCCACCATAATGCTAAGGAGCAGTTAAAGATCGATGACTAAGTACACCAGAAAAACCCTCCCAATAAAATGCACAGAAAGCATATGATAAAGCAAGGGTATAAATGTGGGGCCAGGTATGGAAAGTTTTTTTTTTTTTTTTAAATCTTGTTTTTACTCAGGCAAACCCATTGAGCTATTTAGAGTAGCAGCTTTTAGCCTATCATCAAATGCCATGTTTCTTTCTTCATCTAATTTCATATAAAAAAATTCACTGTGAGCTTCGTAACAGAAATTTATTTCTTGACAAGAGGAAGCAGCCCCCGACTACCACCTGCAACATTCAGATTTTTGAATTAAAAAAGCTTTTCCTAGGTAGAAAATACAGCAGATCACAGATACGCTTTCTGTGGCATTTAACTCCTGCCTGTATAATAGTTCTGCTCAGTAATTTGCAATGAATTTATGAAGGGTGCTCTGAGAATGCTACCTATTATTGGTGTTTTACTGCAAGTGAACAGTCACCTTTATTCCAGCTAATTTTTGATGCACACACAATTTGTGTTGGGGAAATCTCCCTTGTTTCTTTTATTTCAGTTATTCACTCTCCTTCTTCCAAAGCGAATGGTAACCCTCTGGGTTTGTGGCATTTTCAGAATCAATGGAAAACTGGCTTTCTTTGCTGTCAGCCTTCAGACTTCCAGAGGGAGGTGTTACCCACTCTATGGCCTTTTCTTCACTAATGGGTAGAGCAGCACTTTCTATTCTGCACAGGTGGAGCAGAATAATAGCCTGTGGTAGAAGGAACAATTTGCTAAAAACTGCGTGAAACAACTGTGCAAAGCTGTTGCTATTACAATAGGTTTCTTTAGGAGAACCTTTTTTCTTGAGCGAAGATGGTCAGACTAGCTTCCTGTGCAGCAAAGGTACATTATATTGCTGTCATTCGCACTAACTTCATTATAAAGACAGAGAAAACAAAGTATGAACTGGAAACTTTTAGAAGTACCTTAGCTCCACTGCCCTCAGCAACGCAAGGGCAAAAGTAGAGGGTTGGGCATTTTTCCTTAAAATGCCTTTCCCGCCACCATGCACCATCCTCGTGATCTTTGTTAATGTGGCTGTTAATGGTCTGAAGGCAAGCATAAGATCCAGAAAACAGGGAGTACTAGCCCCATCTTATGGATTTCTTTTGTTGCTTTGACCAAAATAGCAAACCTTTTCACCTTTGAAGTATCTTTTCTAAAGGTATTTTGCCCGCAGTGGCCTCTGAATGGGATAGCGAGCAGAAAGTGAATCTGGTGAAACACAAATGTTTGAAAAACTTTCTTTAAATGATTGCTTGATGTCACTAGAAACTACCTATCTGTTAAACTTTGTGGGGAAATGCATAGGTACACAGAATGGAGGAGAAAATTTCAAAACACATAGCATAAAAGTGCTTGTGGAGAACTCTTCTGGCCCTGTTGAAGCCAGCAGATAGTGGGCGTGTGTTCCTGAACATGCTACCTTGCCCAGCACAGAATCAACAGGTACACTATAACATGCTGCATTTTGGGCTTCAGTGGTGGATTTGTCTGGCAAATAAACTTCTGTTTCTGATATGTTGAGTTAACAGGAGACCTGACACTCTCTCCCCAGATGTTCCTGTTGAAATGGATAATTTGCATTTGGTATGGTGAACTTTCCTCCCATCTAATTAATACTAATTTGTAATAATTTACCTGTTTAGCTGACAGCAGCTATCTTTGCAATCTGTTGCAACAAGGAGTCAAAACATCTGCACTTAAACATTCTTTTCAGCTAGGCTGTCTCAAAACGGTGAACATGTTAGGCTGGAAACTTACTTATATTGCGGGATGTGTTCAAAAATTGCAAATGTAAAGATGCACATGGACAGCTACAACAGCTGTAGCTAATTCCCTCTTGGTTTTCAGGGACTAACAAAAGTAGAAGTAGCGTAATGGCAAAATTAACTGAAAGTGATAAATGTCAGCAGCTTCAGCTCTTACATCATAATCCACAGGGTCCAAGTGAGAGGGTGTCTGAAGGCTGGCTGACACCTGGTATAACCACATAGCCCTGTGAGATGTCACTATAATTTACTGTTAGAATTCATCAATATTTCTGTCTCCCTAGAATGTGTTTCCTAGCAGAAAATCTTCAGACAAGTCTTGCTGAAATCATTCTTTTCTAGGGTTTCACAGATAGCAGAGACCATAATATCCTGAAGTTTAAATCTATGTGGACCCATCAACTCTTTCATTTATTCTGGCCTCATGTGTCTCGCCTCTCTTCCAGGGTTAAATTAATTCCATAAGTTAAGTTTGCCTAAAGCTTAACTGTCATTTTTAAAGCTGTGTTTTGCTCACCTAAAGTAAAAAGAGATTAACAAATCGCATGGTGATGAATCGTTAGGAAAATGGAGAATTTCTTTTAAAACAGATTATAAAAGGGTCTTTTGGGGAACCTGGAAAAATGAGGGCTGAGAGGGAGATGCTTACATTTGGGAGTTAAAAATAGGGGTAGTACAAAATCAAAGAACTATGATCTGGGAATAAATCTTTCTAAACTGAAAATTAGAAGAAGGACTCCAACAGCAAAGGAAGTTCTGTAAGGATGTCCCAGACAGCCATGGATTTGAGGAACTTGAATTATTACAGTGGAAGAGATTAAATCACGGAAACTTGGAGTGTGATTTGTTCAAGGGGAGATAGTAGGATAGGAAAAGAATGAGATAGAAGCTTGAAATTAAACTGTGCGATATCAGGATAAGATAATTTGTTTGGCTTCCCAAAAAGCAGATGAAAGGAAACAGTAAGTTTGTTATGCTCTGTTCATAACAGTATTTAAGTAGTTCACTGCATACTTCCTGGGGTCTACTGTTGCCTGCAGGCAATGGGAAGAAATATTATTTTCTGGCTTGATGTCCAACTTTCCTTTTGGGAGACAGAGAAAATTAGTTTTCTTCTGAAATATCAGAGATTAGCTACAGCTGGAAAATGTCCCCTGAGCAGAGTATTTTGGTGCATCAGCGACAGCCAGAAGCATTTCAATGCACTGTTAGTGATGTCTCACATGTTCCTGGTTAAACTGATCTCTCAGCTTGAGGTTGGAAAAAACTTTCCTCTAACCAGAATGACAAGGACCTTAGATTTTTTTTGCTTTCCTCTATGCTCAAGGCATGATCTACTTTCTGGGATTCTCTGCCATTTACAACTATCATGCAGCTGCAGAGACCTGGGATATTGCCAATTTTCCTGTTCTTTCCCTGGGGCACAGAGTGTAGTAGGCTTTGTAGTAGTCTCAGGTTTGCCATGGGGGTGAAGAAACAATCTGTGTTTTATGGTAGGCAGAGGTTGGGAATAGTTTGTGTGGACCTCTCAAAAATTGCTGGCTACTGCATGGTAATTTGTAGCTGTGTGGATGCGTCTCAGGGTTCTTGATGGTCTCACCCAGATCTGTGGTCCAAAGTTATTCACCTGCACGAATTCATTCAGGATAAGCATTCAGGACCAGAACTTAGGCAGGTACCATACAACTTTACAGTGGTGATTAAATCAATCAATCATGCACAGACCCTGCAAAGACTCTTATTTCTATTTCGTACAGAAAAAGGTCTTGTCTACTTTTTCATTTGTAGCAAAGTAGGACCTTGATCAGGCATGTACAGGACAAAAGGTAGGAGGCTTCTTGATCTCCTGATGAGGAAAGGTGGTAGGTTTGTGGGTGTTTGGGGTTTTTTGTGTTTGTTTTATTGCATTTTTTCTTGTACTCTTCTTTCACAAAGTTTTCTCCTGAAATCACATTTACAACATTTTCTCCTTGTCATTAAAAAATCATTATCCTTTCTTTGATGGATCTAATAATAGCAGGCAAATAATAAGGGAAGTGGGTATGGCTCTGCTTTTCCAGCTGGTTTGCAATACCAAATATAAGTTCTCTTGTACAAGAATATTTGGGTTCATCTCTCTTCTCCACTGACCATGGCATTAAATTTGCAGAAAGCACATACTTCCAGTTTACTTTTGCATCCTTGATATAGGAGATAAAATTAAAGCAAAACAGAATGCATGACTAAGTTGCCAGATGCAAAGTCCTTTCTCTCCTATGACTTACCAAAAAGTCCATTCCACCCACAAGAAGGAAACAAAAAACTTTTGACATATTTTCAGCTTAAGATAGGCACACCCAGACTTACATTTCAGGATGACTGAATTGCCATCTTCTCTCCATTAACTATACAGGGAATGAAAGGTGACTGCTCCTGAATGGTAAGATTCCTCGTTGAATGCCTGAAGTCTGAGCTATCAGCTGTCAGCCTTCATCAGCTCCCTGTATCTTCTACCTAAATAGTATAAAGTATTCAGGAGAAAAATAAAGTCACTTCTTCACTGGGATTTTTTCCATGATCATAATCTTGCCCTTCTTTTTGGGCCAGAGCATAAATACTCTTTGTTTTAAAAATTCAAAGCATTCATTGGTGGTGGTTGGATTGTCTCTTTAGCTTTACTGCACACATCTTTTCTCTGTGGGATAATGAGAAGGTAGGTGTCCATATACTTACAGGCCTTAATGGGCCTTGACACTCAAAAATACAGAAATCTAACAGCATATTTTACAGTGGTTTGTAGTTGAGATAAACTCACAATGATCTAACAAGTTAAAAAAATAGCAGTTATAATTAACTCTTATTTTAAATGTAACCAGCATGACATTTTCACTTAAATAAATCTCATGAGACAGAATGTGTTATATTGAATTAACACCTTTACAGGCTATGTGCTTTTTAAAGTAAGTACATAAATTAAAAATATTCCAAAGGACCAAATCCTGCTTTTCTTAAATGCACAACCTGAAACCTTATTTTCCAAGTTTTCCATGGTGCCGGTGATTTTTTTTTTTTTTTTTTTTTTTAAGTCTTGGGGGGAGGGGAGGTGATTTTCATACCCCTTGTCCATGAAAGGAAAAGCCCTTCAGTCATTTCAGTGGGTCATCCAACTTCTGTGGCTGCCTTTGCAGGCTCTTTTACTTTTGCTGATGTCCATTGCCTCTACTGTAAGCATCCTCCAAGGGTCAGGCTCTTGACTGCCAGGCTGCAACGTCATTGGTGGCTTGCAAATTTGTCATGAACAAGATGAGAATAATGTCAGTTCATCCAATTGCCATATCTGTTATCTCTAGATCTTGGGGTAGTGTATCCTAGTATCTGGGCCTATGCGGGTGGATATGAGAAACAGACTCATGAGGCAAGGGAGGAATAGCTTAAAAGCCAGAAAAAACATTTGTGGTTACTATGGAAACACAACTCTCTCAGGCCTTCTGCATCACACAAAGTTTCTTTCTGAGATCTTTGTAGACCTGATCTTCTTTTCCTGCTACTGTAAGGCAGGAATTATTTCATTCACAGTATGTAACAATTTAGCTGACACCAATAAAGACTTTTTCCACAGTCTGCCTTCTGCTGATATTGTTAATCCATGCTGTTTGCAAACTGAGTGTTGTTGATATTAAGAGGTGTAGGTAGGTTTCAGGGAGTGTAACCAATCAGACCAAAAACTCATATGATGCAAGGGTACGTATGTCAAGCATGTGAAACTGTTTCTGGTAGTTTATGGATTATTATTCTGTTTCCTTTACAAAGCATTTGGAATTTTGAAGGTTAAATATGCAGACAGAAAAAAAAACTCTATCATTATTTTATTATTGTATTCATTACCAAAGAAACTGGAACCATCACTTTGCTATGAGATTTAAAAGTCTATTATACTTGCTTAGCCATTCTCTGTCATCTTTTCTTCTTTTGATGTTAATCACAAGCAGCTAGAACCAGAACATAATGAAGAATTAAAAGATTAGAGATATGGAAAGTTTACACATTAAAAGCAAAGTCAAAGAGCAAAGAAACCACAATGACTGAGATAATGAGAGTGAGGAATATAATTCCTCTTCAACTAGCGAGATAGATAGAAAAATATCCCCATGGCACTTCCACACAGGAGGAGATAGTGCTGTTACCTCTGGAGCAACAAAAATAACATCTAAGCTGTACTGAAGACTTAAGAAATTAAGCTAAACTATTTTGGGCAGAACTCAGTGATCTTCTCCGCAGTTTCCTGTGGGGTGAGCGTTTACTGGGAAGAAAAAGAGACTTAAAGGTCCCAGAACAAGTGGCAGATCAGCACAGCACCCAAAGATCTTGAGTATTAACAGCTCCCACTGCTAAAATCTAGGGTGCTGGAGTCCCCTGGACTTTTAGCTTTACTAAAGTTAATAGACCTAAATGTATACCTGTAAATGGATCAACCATGAGTAAAAGGAAGGAGTGACTAGTTCAGATGTAGACAACCAAAGAGTGACTTAGGTGCTAAGTATTACTTTCTGCTTCCATCTTAGAAGCCCTGTGGTATCCCATGCAGCTTTCTACCACATCCCCGGAAAGGCATTGGTCTCCTTTGCATTTGGCATCATAGCTGCCAGCCCTGTCCATGTCTCATCTAATTTAGAGCGTCCACTGTAATTCCAGATGCTTAGACAGGGAGAGATTCAAAGGCCCAAGACATTTGGTGAGCTGAATCCCACTATGGAGCACAGCAAAATGGCCCATTGTCACTGTGGGGAAGGTACTTCCCTGGCCGCAGAGGCTCATCTTCCTTGCACGTGGGATGTTAATACTTTGCATCTCAGTGAGGAGCTTTCTGCACTTCAGGCACAAAGTGTGAGCAAGGGAGGAAGAACAAAGCTGCACCTCAGCATCTGAAAACACAAGTATGAACATGAGGATCTTTCCTGTGTGTTCAAGCATCAGAGAGCATAATCATGTCTAAAACACAGTTTGGGTCACTTTTGGAGGATTTTTTCAGCAGCTGAACAAAACTAGTAAAAGGTCAATTAAACGAGCAAAAATGTTAGGATCACAGAATCATAGAATCGTTTAGGTTGGAAAAGTCCTTTAAGATCATCAAGTCCAGCCGTAAACCTAACACTGTCAAGTCCACCACTAAACCATGTCCTCAACCACCACGTCTACCCGTCTTTTAAATACCTCCAGGGATGGAGACTCAACCACTTCCCTGGGCAGCCTGTTTCAGTGCCTGACTACCCTTTCCGTGAAGAAGTTTTTCCTAATATCCAAACTAAATCTCCCCTGGTGCAGCTTGAGGCCATTTCCTATCGTCCTATCACTTGTTACCTGGGAGAAGAGACTGACCCCACCTCGCTACAACCTCCTTTCAGGCAGTCGTAGAGAGCAATAAGGTCTCCCCAAGCCTCCTTTTCTCTAGGCTAAACAACCCCAGCTCCCTCAGCCGCTCCTCATAAGACTTGTGCTCTAGACCCTTCACCAACTTCGTTGCCCTCCTCTGGACACGCTCCAGCACCTCGATGTCCTTCTTGTAGTGAGGGGCCCAAAACTGAACACAGTACTCGAGGTGCGGCCTCACCAGTGCCAAGTACAAGGGGATGATCACTGCCCTAGTCCTGTTGGCCACACTATTTCTGACGCAAGCTAGGATGCTATTGGCCTTCTTGGCCACCTGGGCACACTGCCAGCTCATATTCATTGTCTCATAGTGACTTTTAAAATATTTTTTGAGTAAGGCCAAGGACGAGTATTGAAATAAACCTTTTGAGCAGTATGTTTTTTAATATGCCTCTTTTATTTCTCCCCTTTTTCCGTACACTGAGCTTGGTGAGCAAAGACAGTCCTGCAGATCTTTCATTTCAGGTTTATTGTTCATATGTTGGATCTATTAAATTGTAGTGGCAATAAATCATGTCCAATCAACCTTAGAAATGTGCCTCTCTTTCTAACCACTGTTATCACCGGGAAAAAAAAGGCAGATGAAAAGATCATGGACCATCTTGTTCTTCCTGATGGAAGGGCCAAGAAGGTGGCATTTGTGTTGTTCACTCATGAAGCTGCTAGTTGAGAGACTAATGATCACATTCGCTCCCTTGCCGTTCAGCAGAGAGTAGTATTTTCTGTAGTGAAGACAATTTTGTTTCTCTTCTGTGTAACAAGTTCTGGAAAAATGCGTGGAATAAAACTTTAAAAGACATCTACTCGCTGTAACCGGTATTTCTACTTGGCAATTTTCCACTTCATAAACAGGCAAGTCTTTCCAAAAGAATAGCTACTGAACAATAGTAGTGTTGTTTTTCATTTCCACCACATATAATGCAGTGATCTTACTGTGAAAGCTTGCGTGCTGTATCCCATTAGCAATCATCTGTACCATCCAGACTATGCAATAGCTTCTGTTGTTGCTGCTGTTGAGTGACATTTTTAATCACAATTTCAAGTCATAAATAACATTTTGGGAGCCTCTTGAGTACATAAAGGATTTCTGGTACAAGTGTCAGAGAAAACAGACCTAATCAGCAGAAATTATTTGCAGAGGTCTGTCAGTCTATAAAATAATGAAAATTTTCTTGCAGTCATTGTTTAAACTTCGGAAGTACAAAGCTGGCCTGCCAGTAATATTCAAAATTTGACACTCCTATAAAGATTTGAATGTTTCACCAACATTTAAGAAATTTCATTAACCTTCTGTATTTCCTTCATTTAGTAAGCTGTACTCTTGCCTCAGTACTAATAAACATGTATTTTGAAGTCTCCTTGACTAAACAGGATTTCAGGGTATTATAAATCTTTCAGAACTGAATTATTGCCAGTGTTTTTTGAGAATTGCCAAATACTTTAAAATACTTTCCAGGAGGATATCAGTCCTTACTGCAGTCATTTGTTTTCAAAGAGCTATACCTGGCAGACAAACAATAATAAACTAGAAAAAACATCAGTAACCTCTGGCGGGCGGGGGGGCGGGGAGAAAAAGAAAGAAAAGAACAACAAGATATGACCTCGGAAAATGCAGGCAAGCATATAGTTTAGATACAGTCCAACCGTGGTGATGTCCATCACCAGTGCACATTCATTGACTTACATCTGCATATTTGCAAAGGCAAGTCAACGAATGGTACCAGAATGACACATTAAGGCTCATCAGTAGATGAATGTCATTTCTCAATTAGTACAGACAGATCAAATCTCCTCTTTTTCTATGCACAGAGAGAACATCAACAGAGTATGGTTAATGTGGTATTTTCTTATCACTGAAAGGAGAATATTAAACTTCTGTTTCTTATGCTGAAATGATTTTCCTCTTTTGGCTGATATAAGCAGCTATTTGAGACCTTATTCAAAGACAAGACACAATCAGTAGGTGTTCTTGCTTGGAGATCCTAGTGAGGGCACTAATTAGGCTATGTGCTTTGAAATATTTTTTGTGTGTTCTCCAGAATCCACTGAAATTGCCATTAGCAGCTCTGTTAACCACAGGATGGAGACTGCATGTGTCAAATGACTTTCAAACGACTTTTATTTAGGAGAACGATTTTTAATTTTGTTGCTAGTTTTTAATCACGTAAGTATGGCAGGAAGATAAATCTGATTTTAGAAAGATTTTTACAGTGAAGATCAGATTCTCAGAGGTCTTTACCTTAATCCATCATATGAGATCGGAAGTACCTAACCAGTTCCCACTTCTGAAAATCAAGCTGGGTTGCTATTTTCCACCTTTTGGTGTATTTGAATGTCCAGTCCTTGGAAGCCCAAACTCTTTTGACCTTTAGTGAAAAAGCCTTGCCCAGCAAAGATGTTCAGGTGTCTCATTCACATTTAAATCATCAAATGAAGTGAATGCAGCTAAAACTTCTGGATCAATCTGGATCCAAGATTCCTAGTTTGTTATTTTAGGGGTTTTGTTTTTGTTTTTTGGTGCTGTTTCTTTTATTGACAATAACATGGAAAGATTATTCAGAGAAATGTAATGTGTAGAGTAACACTTGGACAGTTAATTTTTCTCACCATTCTTTGAGACTCCAAAGCTTATCAGTGCTTCCAAACACACGTCTGGTTTATGCAAATTTTTTTCTTTTTTAGTAAAATGGGCCCATAATCTACACAAAATGACTTTTCTCCCTCCCCCTGCCCCCACACAGTGGATATTCCCTTCAGGGGAAAAACAGCTTTTGCTGAAAGAAAGAATAACTAGGATGCAGAGACATGAGTATTGAAAATGCACAAGAGATGTTTTAATATGAGATTCCATAGCAGATACACATTTGTAAAGCAGTAATTACTTACATTTCTGTGTAAAGACAAACATGGAAGAGACATAATGACTTTGAGGGTTTTTCAGTGGCAGTTCCTAAAAATAATATAGGAGTCATAAACACAACCTACAAGCAGCCTTCTTCATCTGTCTGACAATTTGCAAACTCCCAAGCGATTTCTGATGATGTTATGCCCCAAGCTGTTGATCATCATCCTGGTATGAATCAGATCAGCTCATTAGAAAAGGCCCATAATCCAGGGGGGGCACCAAAATGCAGGATATGATCATTAATTTTGACAGAAATATGGAATTTACATCTCTGTTGTTAAGATGATGTCAACAAAACCTCCTTCCATCTGAAGCAGGGGAACAGGAGGGGAGAAGGTTGATTTTTTGTCAAGAATAGCATATTTGCTGAAAAAGGCAGTTTTAGAATCACAGAGAATAAACAGGAATTCTAATCAAATTGGGCAGAGAATTGTGACCAAAATAAAACATCTATCTTTTAAAAAAACATTTTGTTTCTACATATTTTGGTAGAAACAGTTTGACTTTTCATTTTGAAACAACATGTATTTTTAAAATGCAGCCTGGCTTTATTTTTTAAAGTGTATTACAAAAATCTTAAAAATTAAGACATCTTCTAAGTTTGTCCACAATTGATTGCTTGGAGGTATTTTTTGTTTAAAAGATGAAAAGCAAGAATATTTAATTTTGAAGCAATGAAGTTTTTTGGGTTTGTTTCTCAGATTCTTCAGTTCACCTGACAAATCGACCTCTTACTCATGAATATCCTGTTCTGTGCTGGGGAATGTTACACGCTTCCACCTTGATTACCCATTTTCAGGAAGGTGGTATAGAATCATAGAATAGTTTGGGCTGTAAAGGACCTTGAGGATCATCTAGTTCCAAACACCCTGCCATGGGCAGAGACACCTTTCACTAGGCCAGCTTGCTCAAAGCCCCATCCAACATAGCCTTGAACACTTCCAGGGAGGGAGCATCCACAACTTCTCTGGACAACCTGGCCCAGTGCCTCACCACCCTCATAGTAAAGAATTTCTTCCTCGTATCTAATCTAAATCTACCCTCTTCCAGTGTAAAGCCATTATCCCCTGTCCTATCACTACATGCCCTTGTAAAAAGTCCTCCAGCTTTTTTGTGGGCCCCCTTCAGGTACTGGGAGGCTGCTATAAGGTGGCCCCAGAGCCTTCACTTCTCCAGGCTGAACAACCCCAACTCTTTCACCCTGTCCTCATAGGAGAGGTGCTCCAGCCCTCTGATCATTTTCATTGCCCTCCTCTGGACTCGCTCCAACAGGTCCACATCCTTCTTATGTTGGTGGCCCCAGAGCTGAACGCAGTACTCCAGGTGGGGCCTCATGAGAGCGGAGTAGAGGGGGAGAATCACCTCCCTCGACCTGCTGGCCACACTTCTTTTGATGCAGCCCAGGATATGGTTGGCTTTCTGGGCCGCAAGTGCACATTGCCGGGTCACGTTGAATTTCTCATCAACCAACATCCCCAAGTCCTTCTCCTCAGGGCTGCTTTCAATCCATTCTCCGCCTAGCCTGTCTTTGTGCTTGGGATTGCCCTAACCCATCTGCAGGACCTTGCACTTGGCCTTGTTGAACTTCATGAGGTTCACATGGGCCCACCTCTCCAGCCTGTCAAGGTCCCTCTGGATGGCATGTCTTCCCTCCAGCGTGTCAACCACACCACACATCTTGGTGTCATCGGCAAACTTGTTGAGGGTGCATTCAATCCCATTGTCCACACATGTGGACTAATTCAGATGAAGACAAATCTAGTGCTTTTAGCAGATTATTCCTGATTTACAATAGTTTATAGAGAAAAAAAAAAAAGCCATGTTTTGTTCTGTTTTGTTTTAATACAGTTCATTTAGGTAAAAATTTAGGAACATTTAGGTACAGTTCATCTGGGTAAAATTAACAGTTGCTATCAGGGCTAAAAATGGGAGGGAAACTGTAAATCAGCAGAGCTAAACATATAGCCCTGAATCTTGAGCTAAAGTTTCTAATCATAGGTTATGAATGATGCTTAGTATTTATAGAATTAAAAGGAATTTAGGTGCCAAATAGCTATTCTTTTCTTGCTCCTGGTGTAATAGACTCCTATTTTTCTCTCATCAGAGCAGAGAGAGGAACTGATAATATGTCACTGGTTAATGAAAAGGTCTTGATAATGAATAATTTACTATTCTTGGAGATGTTTATGAAAATTAAGTCTCACGAAGGATATAACTCTACAGCAGCTCGAGTGAATCAGAAAATACACTGCTCTAAGTAGTTTCAAAAATTGGCTCAGAGCAATGAGAACTTTCTTTCTGGATGACAGTTTGTTTTAACATAGCTAAAGGCTGTCATTCGTGTTTGTACTGAATATAATTGAGCTAAACAGCACTAACATGATGACAGAGAGACGGACAAGACACCTCCTGGGAAGGTAAAACATGCTTAAGAATTCACAAGTCCACACTAAAGATTTCCAAAGATACCTAGAGATTTTGAAAGCTTTGTTTACTGAGCACTCCACTTTTACAGGAAAAATAGTTGCAGGAAAAGCCAAGTTGCCTTTCACTTTTCAGGAAAAGTAGACCCTTGAGGATCAGGCCTATTCAAGATGTGTTAAACTGGAACTCCAGTTAGGTGCTGAAAATAGCCATATGTTTTTGGAAGCACTTAGCTTGGACAGAGGTGGGTCAAATGCAAAGCATGCTAGCCAACAGGGCAGATATGTCTTGGCACTGATAGCTATTGCTGTGTGCCTGCCCAGAAGTGGGAGACTGCAAGCCTGTGGTGACCAAAAAAGCAGGGCCGTGGTGATGTAGAAAGTGAGAAGAAGCCCAGGTGTCACCTGGCTTTCAGGGAGTGTCTTCAGCAGGGACTGAATGGTAGGAGTCAGTTCAGAGCTCAGCAACTCAGTGTGGGTGTTGGAGGAGGTAATTCTCCACTGCTTCTGATTCAGTCTCAGTCTGTATACACACACGTCAAGAAACCACAGCCCAACAACAAGCACTAGTAATGCTGCTTCCTGATCCAACCAGAGGTGAGTGATGGTGAGTGGGATAGCATTCAGCAAGTACTCCACAATTACTTAAATCCCTGCTCCTGCTCTGTGAAGCAGGTTAAATGGCAGTGCTGATCCACTCAACAGGCTCTCAAAAGAATCAGCTCGCCTATTCATAGCCATTCGGCTCTTTTCCATTGCCTGTAACTTGAGTTTGAACAATTTGCTATATTTGCTCCACAGGCATCTTATCCCTTCCTGCTTACACGGAGATGATGTTGTAACTACAATTGCAGGCAACCTGCTGTTTTCCTTCTTGCCAGCTTCTGCATTGCAATGAATTTTTTTTTTCTCTGCTGAAACAACTGTTCTCAGCCCTTTGATTTTAGTTCTTTGCCATTAATTCTCCACCTAACTTTTTTTGTCCCCAAGATCCCTTCCTTTGCATGACCGTGTTGAAAATTGGGAGTGCAGGAATGCCAGAGGTGAATGAATGGCATTGTGTAAAACTGACAGCTCCAAGGCTTTTCTGATGTTGTGCAGCTGTACATGCCATTTAATGCAAGGAGTGTAGGAACAATCGCTTAAAGGGATGGCTTGGCATCTCACTATAAAGCCGAAGTTGTCCAATTCATGCTTCCTAATCCACATGCACCAACATTCACTCACAGCAATTTACAGTCCCTTTCCTATTTCTCTGAAACACATTGCTGTACTATAAACCTGAATAACTTACAACTATTACTGTTCCTGCCAAAAAATAGAAAACCTCCAGCCAGATTTGTTAATATCATATGAAGCATCATAAATACTCTCAAATTAACTGCATTTCCTTACTGTGCCTGAATCATAACTATTCAGAAATGCTTTACTTTCATTCCTTTAAATTGTGTTCCCCTCCAGTCGTAAGATCTTTAGACTAAAAAGTCTCAGATGTCATTCATTTTCCCTTTGTAGGAATTAAAATTCAAGGTATGACCTTAGAGGACTCTGAAAATTTCTTCCTGATTTCATCTTTAAACCAGCTTTCTGTTTTTTTAATCTTCTGGGGCAATATCTAGAATAATGTGACTGTTGATAACATATGAATAAGATGGGTGTCACTTCCATACTCTTTGGTTTGGAAAAGGAGAAGGTTTTGCTTTTTAACACAGAAGAGTCCAATCTGTTGCAACTATAATAGTTGCAAGAAGCAGGGGAAAAAAGCTTCCCTGTAGCGTAAGTAAAGGACAATCTTCTGTCTCACACAGCAAGAAAACTGTTGTCTAGTCACTGAGCAGGTCTTCAGTCAAGAAAGAGCAGATGTTAGGTCTGAAATTAAGAGTACTGTTTCATCCCAGATGAATATGTGGCATCTGCTCCAAGTGGAAAAGCCTGAGAGATCAGTAACAACAACACTAAAAAAGGAAAACATCTCCATCTTTTTTTTTCCCCCTTTCTCTCTCTCACATGCACTGACACAAGCTCTGAACAATATCTCAAACAACTGACTAAGAGCTTTGAAAAAGTTGGATGTAATGTGGATGCTGGACTAGCTTCAATGAAAAATGCAGACATCTTATCGTTAGGGGTTACAAATTCTGCCTAACATAACTGGTGGAATTCATGGCAGCACTTGAGAACATCAGATCCCTTTGCAGTTCCAGGAATGACCCAAGTTTCTCAGGAGAAGATAAGAGAGTAGTTAAACCAAGCCCAGAACTGCTGAGATGCCCTGGCAGGGGATGTTAACCCAGAATATAAACCCTGGGCTCTGATTATTGCTGTGAAGATAACTAGCGTTGTTTTTTTTTTGTCCAATAGCTTTTAATGTAACATATCCACAAGTTCTTCTCAGCAGAGGTAAGACCCTAGACTTCTCCTTTCCCAGTTTGGTACCATAGCCAGTAGGAATTTTAGGCTGTCTCCTCGCAAAGTCACACAGAGCCCTATTATCCCAACATTTACCTGGGCTCTGGCAAATACAGTGGGCCAACTACCACCCTTTTTGACTAGCAGAGAGAATTGTTGCACAAAAAAAACCAGGAACCTGAACATCACTGAGAAAGCAGATCATGTATTCATGTAAGTAAGAATATAGAGAGCCAGATCTGTACAGCATGTATAAAAAGCAAGACCCATGGGAGAATAAAAGCCCTTTTGGCACAATGTGTGAGATGGTATATTCTAGTCAGCTTAATTAGAGAGGGTTTTGAACCACAGAGGTGTGAAAAAGACCATATCTGATGGAGATGGAGAAGTTCATCTTTCTCTGGGAAAATTTTACAGCAGTATAATCACCCATCAAGTTTTGAAATGTAGTAAAACCGTTTGTTTGGGTTTTTTTCCTTTTTTTCCCCCAGGAGCTAGAGAAGTCAACTAGAAGAATGACAATTTCAGATTTCTTTCCAGCTAGTTAGGAGGAACTGACTGAGGATCCAAAGGCAAATGGTAATTTGGGAGAAAAATGACTGTGACAAATAACATTCACCACTCTAAGAAATGGGTGAGAAGGATAGGAAGGAACTTGTTCAGTTGGTAGGCAAGGAGGTAGGTAGGATCTCCGGGGCAGATAGTCCAATCAAAGCAGGCAGGTGATCTGTTATAGATTGTATCATATACTGAGAAGTAAGTTCCCCTAATGCAAAGAACAGGTAGGAAGAAAAGCATAGTGAGAGGTGGTTATGGCTGAATGAAGAGCTCTTAAAAGGTATGAAAATAACAGTATTAAAAAATTGTACAAAACGTAAAAATAAGACCAGGTGACTAAGAATGAACAAAAATGGATAGTACATTGTGAGAAGGAAAAAAAAAAACCCAGAAAACTATACAAAAGTAAGTTATTTCTAGCGAGGGAAAGAAAAATCTGTATAAATACTTTTGAAGCAAGAGAAAAAAAAAATCAAGGAAAACAGAAGTTCATTACCACACAGGAAAGAAAATCCTGGCAAAAGGCTGCTGACACACAGAAGGCTAGAGTGGTGTTTGCTTTCTCTGTAAGGCCTCATTACAAAGGTGACATATGACCCAAAGTCAGAATGAAGTTCAACAAAGATAGAGTGAAGAAACAGAGAAAAAACATTTAAGAAATACTTAAGGAAGACTGGTATAAACAACTCAGCAGTTCAGCTGAAATTCACTCTGCAGTACTTACGGGAGTAGCTGGCTAGTCACCACATCATTGTTGGTATCTTTGGTATCACATGAGGGATGGATGGTAGCGAGAACTGAAGAGAAGCAAACATCTGATCCATCTTTTAAAAGAGAGAGGGATCTCACAGAGAAGTTCAGGCGACTTGGGCTGTTGGAATGAGACTCTAACACATCACTATTACATAAGCATTAATAATAATAATGTGGTAAGAACCAGCCAGCATGGAGTTTTCAAAACAAATCAAATTAAGCCATTCTAATTTGTTGTTGTGGGAGGAAGGCAAAGGAGGCGCAGATAGTCTAGATAATTTGCATTGCAGATAACTTTTCAACTTGAATTCTTAGGGGTTTGACACTGTCTCCCTTTATATTCCTACAAACCAGCCAGGGAAAAAAATTCTAGATACAATCATTATATTTGTACAAGTGGTTGGTAAAAAACACTTGTAGTGTATTTTACTGGGAGATTACAGCAAACTGAAAGCGTACTTTACTCCATTTGTTTCTATGTGTGGCATTTTTATTAATAAGTGCTGGAATCAAGTACATAGTGATCAAGTATTAGAATGACCCCATCACTGAAATGAAGGTTAAACTGTGCACAACACCTCACACTGCAAATTTCACGTGAGCCAATAAAGTTACACCAGTACAGAAAAGGCGAGTATATTTGTGTGGCGTTAACAGTTGTGTTGCATCTGAAAAAAGAAAAGGGGCAAATATTCTTAATGACTCAATGACTGTGAGGCCCCAGTTATAGTACTGGGAGACCTCAGTGCAGAAAAGGAAACATAGGTATGATTTTTGAGGAAAGGTTAACAGATCTGGGGCTGTTAGTTAAGGAAAGGGAAAAGGGAGGCAGACACAGAGCTGCAGAGCTGAATCCACCCTTCTCGCCTAAGGCGGACTGTATCTATCCTCTTGTTTCTTAAAGATTAAAATTGATAAAGATACCACTACTTTCCCAAGACATTTATGCCAGCTCTCCGTGATTTTTAACATTGTGTTTTCTCTTACCCCCCCTTATCTTTAGGTTAAACCCTATTTTTCACTCTTCTCTTCTAGGCTTTTTTTAGATCTTTGATCATTCCTTTTGCTCTTCTTTGAGTTCTGTGCAACTTCTCTAAGCACATTGCCCAGCCCTGGTTACCCTCCTTAATATATCTCTTTTAAGGAACTGCCAGTTCTCTTTAACACTTTTTGTGTAGATTGGCCTCCCATAAGCACTAATCTGTCAATTCTCTGAACATATTGAAGTCCGCTCTCTTGCACACTATTATCTCTTTTCTTTGTTCCTTCTTTATAATCTAAGGGTTGTGAAACCTGTCACTTCACTGACTCTCTTAATCTTCCCATTCCTAAATCATTATTCTTTCTTTATTGGAAATAGATCTGGTAGAACCTCTAACTGTTTGCTATTTTAAGTTTCCCTACTGAAAAAGAACAGCTTCCCAGTGCATTCCAAGGACTGGATGAACTGACTTCTTTTTCCAGAAGTCCTCTAAGGAATGAAAGTTTCGGTTCTTTAATCAGACCAAGCCCTATTTTCTTGAGAACTTAACCAGTTTCTCTCAAGGAGTCTGATCCACCTGGATTTCACAGTTTGATGCCCTGTACAAGATTCCCTCTATGACAATTACAATGTTTCCCTTCTTTCTTTATTACTGAGAAATTTTCAGCAGTTCTAACCCACTACATTTTTATTCTGTACTTCTGAATATGTAATAATATAATCAGAACATAAGAACACGTAGCTCCTCAAACAGGTAAAGATGTGGAAATCTTTGCCGCGAGCTTTAGCTTGGATGAAAATGACTATGAAGAAAGTGAATGTCTCCATTTTTCCTTAGTTTCTAGGCTGTCAGTCAGAGCACCATTTTCTTTTATTTACCCTTTGAACTTTTCATATCTATACATATCTGCAGTACTATATGTCTACAGTTTTCATATCAACACATCCTATTTGGAAACTCTTCTCCAAGTTTTAGCAAGCCAGAGCTGCCTTTGCTTTCTTCCTGTCTTTCATCCACATGACATATTTAATTTTAATTGAAAGGTTAACAGGTAATCTGGGGCTTGAAGAAGAAGTGTCAGCCACCTTCCAGTATAAGGAGGACAATGATAAATTATTCTATGTATTCAGTAAAGGAGAACAAGAAATATTGGGATCACTTTTTCAGGAAGAGACAATATATATTAGAAAAAATTTCTGACTCTAAGACAGATGAAACATACGGATGAATTTTGTGGAATATTCTTCACTAAGAGGTTTAAAAAAATGGGTTAGATAAACATCTGTTGGCAGTCATCTAGATCTATTGGAAAGATTAATATCATTGTGATATATGAATGCAGAGCTACACAAAGTTCTTGGAGACCATTCCAAAGCGCTGTAAATATAGACATAATTAATGGCTTCATGTCATGCCATCTCAAAAGTAAGTAGTCTGCCTAAAAACAGAAGATGCTGCCTCTTCAGCATTAAAAATATTGAAAGAAAAAACCAACCTTTTAACATTCAAAAGAGATTTCACTGTTGTGATAAAGAGATTTCACAAAGGGTAATAAAGAAACTGTGAAATGTCAATACACCACATAAAATGTTCCTTAGACTATTCACAAGATACTGATTGAGTTTGAGCTCATTATATAAACACCATCTTCAGCAGAAGGCAGAAGTCTGCACAGAAAATCTAAGTAAAAGAACATTCTGCTGTTATTAATAACCTAGAGGGCAAGATCAGCATTGTACTTGACTATAAAACTCAAATGTCTCAAAGTTTATTGTTAAAGAATAATGGCTGAAAAAGTGTTTCTTTGGCTTATTCAGAATTTCAGTTTTAATATACTGGGAAAAGAAGTTCTAAGACCTGAAAAAAAGATGTTGAAAGACATTTGTGGATATATGGCAAGGCTAGATAGAGCCTAGCTGCTTTTCTCTTGTACTCTTCCATTGGCACAGGTAGCAGATATATATCAGAGTATTATGGCAGGATTAGCAAATGGCTTCTTGGGTCACATGATGCCTTTTTTTCCCCCACAATTTGTATGGTAAGAATGGGGTGATGCCAAAATATTTGGAACTAGGTGCAAAGTCAGCATGAATGGCAAAGAACAGTGTCTGTTTTTTCAGCTTCTGGATTCATAGCAACTGATCCATCAAAGTAGCCAGGACCCTGTTAACTGATTTAATTTGACTGAAAAGAGGCCTCTTTTCCTTAGCCATTTTTCCTCAGCCATTTTTCCTCAAGTCCTTTGATACCAATCCTTACCATCAGATGGATTTTCAGACTGAAAATCATGAGTCCTGAGTATAAATTCTGAATGACAACCAGAAAAATTAGGCTGTCAACATTTTCTTTTTAGTAACATTTAACAATATTTGTTTGCTTTTATTTGCTCATCTACAAAATGAAGCACTCCACCCTGTTATTAGCAACTCTTTGGGATTTGGGATGGAAATCATCATGAGTTGAACTATGGTCACTAGGCAGAAGCTGTACCTTCAGCTAGTGGTTGTTCTCCCAGCTCTACTGAGGCTATGACAATTTGCCTCTGAAACATGGTGCTTCATGACTGACTTCTTAAGCCCTTTTGTTCTTCGCATTTTTTGGTACTTTGCCTTTCTCTCTATTCTAATGCAGTAATGTATAGGCATATATAAAACAGACATACAAATATATGGGCAAATGGTATAGATATATGTAAGATGTAGTAATGTACTAATGTACAATGATACTCTATTTACACAACTTGGTTATAGAATATCAGCATTGACTTCAGCAGCGTTAATCTAATTTTACTGTAATGTTGCAAAGGGCATGATGGAACTTGTACTTCCATAAGAATGAGTTCCATTATCAGGAAGCCACTCATTAATAGGGCCCTTAGGGAGAGATGATGTTAAATGCATTGGTTATAACCGCATGAAAAGAACTTATTTTATTATTACTTAGCTAGGGATCCTTTGGAGAATATTGAATGGGAGAAATCCAATGTTATTTCCTAAGAGTTGCAAAGTATTTTAAAGTCTATTCAGACAAGTAAGGGCCAAAACATTGGGTTCTCAATATACATCTATTTTTCTATCCAGCCTTTTGCTTTTCAGAGCCAACATTTAAATCATCTTGTTGATTACATGGAATAATGTGTGCACTAAATTGAATGTTAATGTTGTTTTCTATCCTTACTAGGAAGAAATGGTTCCAGACACCTGTCTCATTTTCTCCAGACACATCTGGGAAATGATATGATTTGTGGAACTGTGCTCAGAGGGTGATAAAGAAGCCTTTGGTTAAAAGCAAACTTTACAAAGTAAATGAAGTGATCATTGAAAAATCAGGTAAGGCTGTTTCTGTTTGTTCAGGGGCTTTTTGCTTGTTAGGTTTTGAGGGTTTTTTAAAGAAATGAGCATGCATGTCATTTAAAATGTCTTTCATTTCTGAGAAGGTGAACATCAACAGCAAAAGACAAAATGAGACCAACCTGACCTCCCTACGTGACTGAGAGCTGCTAACTCTAACAGTAACTCAGACACTGGAAATTGCTACAGACTCTTACCGTGCATGGCAGAATTCTTGGAAAAATCAAATATGTAAGTTTCCTCCAAATAAGAATGCATCAGCTAATACCCATATACATGTATATCACACTGAGGATGCATTTACCTTCTAATCCTTTAGCATAGATGGAGAAATATGTCCAAACTTGCATTACAGCTTGTGGTAGCAGTACTACTTCAGCAGGTAGTCTCTATAACCACATACCATGTTTCTTTGGTGAGAATATTGTAATGATAAAGCATAAAGATCTCTGATGATTGTGGAGGCTCTCCAAAGCAACTGTGGCATCCCGTATTCAAGCACAGCTGGTGGCTTTGTGTGTACCAAGAAGGTCTGAGAAGGCTTCTGGGGAGAATACCTCTTAACGTGGGTGTAGGAATAGTTCAAGTGCCATCCTGAATAAAAATCAACAAACAATGTGACAAAGAAAAGTATATCAGGGTAAACATGGTATTTCTTTCCTGTTTACTGAATAGATCTGAGTAGATTCTGATCTTGAATGCATCTTTTGCCTGAAATATGGTGTATTTATGCAGAAACAACAAATATTTGCATGTATAAATTCAGGCTGTGATTTCCACTAATGAAACAAATAGCTAACTTAGAGCTCTCTTAGTTGGAATCACAGGTAGATGAAATCAAATAAAATAAAGACATTTTTACATATTTCAGTTAATACTAGTGGCATTTGCAGCAAACAGAGAACCATTTATTTTAAAATGCACCTGCCTTTAACTGTTCTTCCTCTCCTCCCCTTTCTTTCTGAATAGAAGACACCTGTGTAGATATTGAATGGAAATTTCTTCCTGGATTTCTCCACTGCTGATGTTTTATTTATGGAATTTCATTTTTTTTTATATTACATCTTGCTTGAATTCAATAGTTTTACAGTAAGCTGTACCCAGTAAACTATTTGGAAATAAAGATTCCAACTTATTCCAGATCAATCTATGTGACGAAAACCTGAATATTAACTGAAAGTACTTATTGCCTCTTTCTAATATAGCACATCTCATCCTGTTATAGATAATTTGAAATTATTTGATGCAGTGTAATAGAAGATGAGCATTTCAAGGATGATCAAGAATATCTTCACAAACTGCATGCAAATATGTGTAGAATGTGATCCTTACAGCGAGCACTAGCAATTAATGTAGTCCCCACAAAGTGTCACAGCAGATATTATTAGTCACATTAGGCAGTATTAGTTTGGATAAGACTAAGTTTATTTGATTTGATGGAAAAGTGAAAGGACATTAAATGGCATTTTGAAGGTTTTGCCAAACTAAAGGATCTTGAAAATATAAAGAACAAAAAGAAATTCCTGAAAGATTGGTGAAATAAACAGACATCAATAAAAACAATAGTCTCAAAGCAAGAGAGAGAAGATTAGAAAGGAGTTACAGCTAAGAAATCTCAATGCAACAGGCTATAGGAAATATGATGTGCAGTAATGGGCCATGGTGGTTAGGCAGGCTGGCTATTGGGCTAAAAAGATAGTTTTGCAGTATCTTTTGAGATCTGTTTAGAGACCAGATTGCTCTTCAGATGGCAGGTGTCCAACGGCAGCCCTAGAAGAAACCTCAGGGTGTCTCATAGAGTCTCAGGATTCTTGTGCCCAAACAGCTGAGGTTTACTTCGGAAATAAAGAAAAATGTAAAATGTTTCCTCTTTATGCATCACTACTGAGGCTGCAGTTTGATTTC
This sequence comes from Platalea leucorodia, assembly GCF_965183815.1. Lineage (NCBI taxonomy): Eukaryota > Metazoa > Chordata > Aves > Pelecaniformes > Threskiornithidae > Platalea > Platalea leucorodia. The sequence goes on along the minus strand of NC_138823.1, from coordinate 9,971,380 downwards.
AGCCTGCTGTGGGGTGTAGGACTGCCCATCAAAGACACATGATTTCAGAAAAGACGTAAGAAAAGACACAGCTAGAGAAGAAAAATGGGCAGAGAGGGTTTCCAGAGCTAACTGACCAAGCTCAGTTAAAAACCCACAGAATATTCATAGTCACATAGTCACAATATTCATAGTTAAATAGTCACAGAAATAGATGCTGTCATAAACCTATGCTTGCAGTCACATGCAATTGATAGGAGCTTATTTTATGTGAAAGAGACTATTTTGATCCACAGCTGAGGTTTAAAATCCATGTGGGAATGAAGAAACGAAGATGGAGGTGCAAAGTATTCCTGGTGCCTTTACTGGAATCTCGCGTTTCTTTTCTCATACAAAACAGGATACAAAAAAATCCCCAAAAACCACTCAAACCAGCTAATTCCCTTTATCATCCTCCCTCTCTCCTTAAGAAATTATTACTTTTTTTTTTCTTTTTTTTTTCTTTTAGTCCAGGAGAGGATTAAGCTGACATTAAATACATTATGAAAGTTTAATTTGCATGCAGCCTCAGACAGACACCCCTATTCATTCTCTGTCCAGCACCTCCTTTCTCCCAGCTAACAAAGCACACACTGGAGTTTTTTTGAGAACTTCTGTCTGTCCTGCAGGCATTGCCCCATCCTAGAGCCCCATTTTTCTCTCAGCAGTACAGTCAGAGGATGGTGTACAACATGCAGAATCCAGGAATGGTACCAATGAACTGGTGACTCGTTAGGAAATGAGCAACTTTTGCTGTTTGTTCTCAGGATGGTTGTACCTGGTCTCCATGCCCAGGTGTTGGCAGCACGGGGGCTGCATGGGGGCCTCTGTGAGGAGAGGCCGGGGCTGCCCCGTGCCGCACACAGCCGGTCCCAGCCGGTCCCAGCCGGCTCCAAGGGCCCCACCGCAGGACACAGCTGAGCCCCTCAGCCAAGCTGGGGGCGCCGGGGGGAAACCAGGTTGCCGAAAGGGCCAAAGGCGGCCCAGGCAGAGGAGGAGGGAGCCAAGGCGGGAGCAGCAGCAGAGGCAGCCCGAGGGCGCAGGAGGAGGAGGGCAGGAGGGGCTGCAGGCCCGCAGCAGGGATCCCCTGCAGCCCTGCAGAGCCCCCGCTGGAGCAGAGCCCCAGCCTGCAGCCCGGGGAGGGCCCCAGGCCGCAGCAGGGGGATCTTTCCTGCAGGAGCTGCGGCCGTGGAGAGCCCAGGCGGGAGCAGGTTGTCCCTGAAGGACTGCAGCCCGGGGAAGGGCCCGCGCTGGAGCGGGGAGAGGTGTGAGGAGGGAGGAGCGGGCGAGAGGGGCTGGGGTGGACTGACCGCAACCCCCATCCCCACCCCTGCGCCCCTTGGGGGAGAGGAGTCGGGAGTGAAGGGGTGAAGCTGGGATTGGGGAAAGGGGGAATGGTAGGAAGGTGTAATTTTAATGTTTTGTCTTTTTTTCTCACTACCTGAATCTATTTTAAATGGCAATGAATTATGTTAATTCTCCCCAGGTTGAGTCTGGTTTGCCAATGATGATAACTGGTAAGAGATCTCCCTGTCTTTATCTTAACTCAAGAGCTTTTTCATCCTATTTTCTCCCCTGTTCTCCTGAGGAGGGGGTGTGACAGAGCAGCTGGGTGGGCATCTGGCTGCTGGCCAAGGTCAATAAACTGCAACAGTTAATGAAAGCTAAAAGATTTAAGAAATAGTAGCTGCCTCAGCATAGGCAGATATGTTGCTAGCACCTGCAAATTTGGTAGTTATTCTATTAGCATTAAGCATGTAAAACACCTGTGATTTCATTCTTTTGGATACTGTCACCACGCACTCTTCCTCTCCTTTTTGGTAATAATTGACACCTTCGAATATGTTAGTTGAGACATAAAGTTTGTTGTGGGACTGAAGAAACCTAGCCAAAATGACACTGTAAGGAAAGAAATGCATTCAGGTATTTCTCTGTAGATTCCCATATTAATTTTATTCCCTTGCAGATGTGGAAGCCAACTTTGAAGTGTAGCATTTTTATGAAGTAGGCTGTTGACTAATATATTTCACAGCAGGAAAAAAACCCCAAGAAAATAAGCAGTCACTCTGGGGTAAGCTTTCAATGAACTCAGTCTTGTCTAAATAGTCTCTATTTCAGTCTCTGTTCTGTAACTATTTAAGGGCAGAACAAAAACAAAACCAAACAAATCCCAACCCCAACAAACCCAGAAAAAGAAGAGATAAAGGAAGAACTAAAGTGCAGATGATGAAATTCAATGTCTGTGAATCATAGAATCATAGAAAAATTTAGGTTGGAAAAGACCTTTAAGATCACCAAGTCCAACCGTTAACCTAGCACTGCCAAGTCTACCACTAAACCATGTCCCTAAGCACCACATTTGCACGTCTTTTAAATACCTCCAGGGGTGGAGACTCAACCACTTCCCTGGGAAGCCTGTGCCAGTGCCTGACTACCCTTTCAGTGAAGAAATTTTTCCTAAGATCCAAACTAAACCTCCCCTGGCATAACTTGAGACCATTTCCTCTCTTCCTATCACTTGTTACTTGGGAGAAGAGACCAACCCCGACCTCGCTACAACCTCCTTTCAGGTAGCTGTAGAGAGCAATAACGTCTCCCCAAGCCTCCTCTTCTCCAGACTAAACAACCCCAGCTCCCTCAGCCGCTCCTCACAAGACTTGTGCTCTAGACCCTTCACCAGCTTCGTTGCCCTTCTCTGGACGCGCTCCAGCACCTCGATGTCCTTCTTGTAGTGAGGGGCCCAAAACTGAACACAGGATTCGAGGTGCAGCCTCACCAGTGCCGAGTACAGGGGGACAATCACTTCCCTGGTCCTGCTGGCCACACCATTCCTGATACAGGCCAGGATGCCATTGGCCCTCTTGGCCACCTGGGCACATTGCTGGCTCATATTCAGCTGACTGTCAACCAACACCCCCAGGTCCTTTTCTTCCAGGCAGCTCTCCAGCCACTCTTCCCCAAGCCTGTTGTGTTACATGGGGCTGTTGTGACCAAAGTGCAGGACCCGGCACTTGGCCTTGTTGAATCTCATACAACTGGCCTCGGCCCATTGATCCAGCCTGTCCAGATCCCTCTGTAGAACCTTTCTGCCCTCAGGAGATCAACATACCAAGCCAGCTTGGTGTCCTCTGCAAACTTACTGAAGGTGCACCCTTTCAAGATCTCTGATAAAGATATTAAACAGAACTGGCCCCAATACTGAGCCCTGCGGAACACCACTCATGACCGGCCACCAACTGGATTTGACTCCATTCACCACAACTCTTTGGGCCTGGCCATCCAGCTAGTTTTTCACCCAGTGAGAGTACACTCATCCAAGCCATGAGCAGCTAGTTTCTCCAGGAGAATGCTGTGGGAAGCGGTGTCAAAGGCTTTACCAAAGTCCAGGCTGACAACATCCACAGCCTTTCCCTCATCCACTAAGCGGGTCACCCTGTCATAGAAGGAGATGAGGTTAGTGAAGCAGGACCTGCCTTTCATAAACCCATGCTGACTGGGCCCGATCACCTGGTTGTCCTGTATATGCTGTGTGATGGCACTCAGGATGATCTGCTTAACAACCTTCCCTGGCAGCATGGTCAGGCTGACAGGCCTGTAGTTCCCCAGATCCTTCTTCCAGCTCTTCTTGTACATGGACATCACATTTGATAACCTCCAGTCAACTGGGACCTCCCTGGTTAGCCAGCACTGCTGATTGATAGATGATGGAAAGTGGCTTGGTGAGCACTTCTGCCATCTCCCTCATACCCTTGGGTGGATCCCATCTGGCCCCATAGACCTGTGTGTGTCTACGTGGTGTAGCAGGTTGCTAACCATTTCCCCTTGGATTATGGGGGCTTCATTCTGCTCCCCATCCCTCTCTTCCAGCTCAGGGGGCTGGGTACCCTGAGAACCACTGCTCTTACTACTAGAGATTGAGGTAAAGAAGGTATTAAGTACCTCAGCCTTTTCCTTATCCTTTGTCACTGTTTCCCCTCGCATCCAATAAAGGATGGAGATTCTCCTTAGTCCTCCTTTTGTTGCCCATCATTATTGTTCTTTATATTGTTTTTCTTTTTCCCTATGATTATTATTACATTTGCAGTTTAGGTACAACCCACAGCAACCATCTACCATATTGCATTAAATAATCTCATCTTACTTAATGTATCTATCTATCTCCAGTGCTGATATCTTTGTCATAGCTGTCTAGGCTCTTCTAATAAACACAGACTGAAGAAAGGGAATTAATGTCATTTCAGGTGTGTTTCATCATATGAAATGTAAATAGTACATGCTTTATGATAAGCTAATTGTGCTCTGAACTTCCTTGCCCAATTTGACAAGATCTCTGTATTAACTAAAGGCTCTTGCAGTGACACGCTCAAATATATTTTGTACTGAGATATTGAAAATCATCTTCTCATGGTCAGCTGTGAGTTTCAAATGTATATTTTGCAATGTTTTTGGACAGGTGAACAACTGCTTTACATGTAGTTGGTACTTGTTTCCTCTTCTTTGGAGGGTAGCTGTACAGGCAGCAGCTGGTTTCAGTTCTCCAAACTGTGCCTTATCCAAATAAAATGTCTGGATTAAAACAATTTTTCATAGTGTCAAAGTTCCACAAGTGACCTTCTGTGTCTAGGAAAAGGGTAGCTGATCTCCTTTGTGTTAGCCTTCAAAGCTAAAAAAGAAATGTGAGAATAAAACTAAAAAAGGTTACTGCAAAAATCAGTAAGTTTTTCTTCAGATTCTTCCTCTTTCAATCTAAGTATTAAAGAATCAGAGAGAGCTTGTTTTCCGTTATAAGCCGTAATATTCACCTTCTAACTAAAAAAATCTATGTCTTAGTATGAGAAGCCTGTGTATCTTCAATAAATCAAGAACTGGGGAAACACATTGGTTGCCTCAGTCATGCTTACCTGAAATTTATAAGCACAAAACCTCTGTTTTCACCTCTGCCTGTTCTGTGGTCTATTCAGGAAGCACTTTTCCACATTGCAGCACAATATAAGCACTGATGTGGCCAAGAAAGACAATAAGCAAAGCAAGTAGGTTAAAGCTTCTCATTCTCTGATTCAGTTTTTAGCACCTTCCTGTATGATGGTTATGAATAAAATAATCTGAGTTCAGAAAAACAGGTGAGTTAGTCATATGCGAATGCAAGATTTTTTTCAGAAAATTCATGAAGAAACTATATATTCCCAATTCATTATGTCAGTTCTTTTTGTATTTTGGAGACAACAATGGCTATTCCTGCCACTACAAAAAATCTCTGCTAAAGATGATACCTAAATCTTTCCAGATATCAGCTTCTTATGCTCAAATTCTGTTAAGAATCGACTGTTCTTAACCATTGACGATTCTTCTTAACTTTCATCTCACTATCATCTTGGTTTTGCAACAGGTTCATAGCATTGCAAAATTCAGATAGTACAGATGTTCTCTGAGTGCATAACATGGAATATTTCTTTTAAAGATATTATAAATTTTATTATATTCTTCAGGGGTTTTTGGTAATATAATTTCTCTTTCCAACAACTTAAAGCAGTAGAGTTTTATCTTATGGTCAAATGACATAAACCTGTTTTCTTTGTCCTACAAGGTCATCAACATAGGACTGTCCTTTGACTAAGTATTCTCTTATATAATAAAGAAATCTTGGAAAAACAATGGGCTCACTTTTTTCCCCTCAAAAGGAATCCAGAATGAATTAAATTAGAAGATCTCTCTTGTTTTTATAAACAAGAGTATGTTTGATTCTCTTACTTAAATTGAGATTTTTCTTTAAGGTTAAATCCCTTTCAATATCTTGTGTATGCCCTTTCCATGTTCTTCTTTATAACCATTAGTTACTCTTCTCAGCACTCCAAATTACCTCTTTTACATTAAAGAACTGGGCACCCTTCTCCTAACTCGTCAAAAAGTTATTTTACAGAAGACAAAGTATTATGTGAGTGTTAGCAAGGCTGTATTCTTCAAGTATTCATAATTTATATTTTGATGGAGGATGCACAAACATAGCTGACTAGCATTCAGAAAGCTTCAGTGCTGTGGTTTAAGCAACACTCCTGCAATGAGTACCAGCTATAGAATCTGAACTGTCAGCACTTTAAAATACAGGATCGATAAACAGTGATGTATAAGAGTGAAATCATGAAGACTAGAGTTTCACTAAGCAATAAATTGGCCCACAAATACATAACAAGTGATTTGGACTATGTGCAAGGAAAACTGACTATAAGGAACAGTTGCTAGTATAAGAATGGAAATGTCAAAATGAAGCAACAGAAAATATACAACATAAATGAAGGAGATTTACTTAAGGTGGAGAGCAGACACAGTCTCTATGCTGCGGTTACACAGTATTTAGGGAAACAAATCTTAAACATGGGAAAAAGTAACAAATCAGGCTAGAAATGCAGCTCACAAATCCATTTTTAGTGTATATTCAAAATCATATCATCTTACTTTATTAAAACAAGTGGTTTTCAATAGTCTTCAATTTGGTATTGCTACAGCTCTAAGAGAACGAGTTAGAGTCTTGTCGGGCTCAGTTGTCATGGAAACAATTATTTACTTCCATCTGGATAATCTTTATAATTATGGACCCGAAACCAGTTGAAAAAGTGAGTGAACTCCTGTGATTTTTGTAATTTAAAAAAAAAAGAAAGACAAATTGCCTAGATCCTACTACGCTTACATTAATAGGGCAATTGTATTTAACCCAAGATTAAAAAAAAATGTCAGACTGGCCCTTTATTATTTGGATGTCTTTTCGGGTGCAGATTCCTCTGTGATTGATCTAATTTAGGATTACTTTGATCTGATGACAAGACCTACTGTAACAGTGAGTTTATCCCTGCTTTAATGAACCTAGCACTGTATGAGAATCAGAGGTCACCAGAATCCAGACAGCTTATGTTAGCCGTTGGTTAAGACATGTCACATTTTCTAACCAACAGCGAAGGAAAGAATGGCTGGGAAAATTTATAGGTCCTGGAGGGATAGTCTTCAATAGGAGTCAGGAGCAAAGTTCATATTTATGCTCTTGGACCTCAACAAGAAACCTTCTTGTATAAGAAAACTCCCACAACTAGCTGGCCATCTCCAGCAGCAACATTGCATAAGGCACCATTGTGTGAGTTGTAATGCATACTGCCTGCACAGGGAAAAGTCATTTAGTTAGTGGTACAATGAACACACTTAACCTGGAACTCCCTGTCATCTCATTAAAATCTATATTGTCGCTTTTGCAAGTTGACCTGTCAGACTAGACCTCCACTTCAAAAAAGCAGCGTTTTAAATCCTAAAGAGAAACAAATTATGCATCACTAGGTAAGATATTTCATGTGTATCTGTTACGGGCTGACGCGTACAGGATTAATGAAAAGTGAATTCTATGTTTATGTCATTACAGAATGATATTGCAAGAGTCACTTATTGACTGAGTAGTCTTATCAGGAAATAATTTGATTCAGGAAAATGTTCCTATTAATTTCCATTGTAAGTCAACCATCTGGATCAATGATTGTTTAATTCAACTCTACTCCAATTGAAGTAAGGCTGCTAATTCCCTGTGCTGGTGGGTAAATATGGATTGGTATTTTCCAAAACATAAGGCAAACACAATTTTCATTCATTTAAAAAATAAACAAACAAATTGAAAGGCTGGTAACTGAACAGAATGACAAAACATATTTGTTATTTAATTATTTCATAAGCAAATTAAGAGTTGCCTGAAGATGCTGAATGCAGCTATTCAATCCAGGCCCTTGCAGTGCACAGGCTTGGAGGGACTTCAATCCATCTGCTGACTTGGATCTGCAAGACAGTACACAGGAGTGCACTGCTGATTGACCACCAATTCAGACACAGCATTTCATGTTTTCATTTTATAGGCTGTTCAGCAGACGCTAGGAGATAAAATATCAGTGAGGTGCTATTCAGGTCCAAAAGACTGAAAATGCACTGCAAAAGCCCCTGAGCTGAAGTGTTCCCTCAAATAAGAGGTGTTGAGATAGACCTGTATGCTGGAAAAGTCTTGATACAGAATGACCCATTCACTGGCATACTTTGCAACACCAAAAGCCAACCAAAGGTCTCATTTGTATGCCAGAGGTGATCAGGGTCATACTTATAGCATAGTAAATCTGCTTCAGGAGGAGTACAGGCACATATACATTTGTGTTTGACACTGTCTGTAAGGTGGCACACTGATGACTCCAAAATATCTAGAGACTCGGTGTAGCACAGATGGGCGCTTGTTTCAGTGGCCATCTCCACAACAATTGGAAGCCAAACTAGTTTAAAATAGACACCACTTCATGGAAATGTGTTTGGTTGCAGTATTTCTTAGACATTATAATTTAATTTCCAACTTTTATCATGTGAGGAGGAAAGAGCCTGAGGATGCAGGCTGGGTTTTATCAGCTGTCTAATACTCACTTGCAAGGTGTTTTTGAGAGAGGACAGCTGAAAGTGAAGACATTGCAGCATCTCAAGTGTACCTGAATGCCTGCACGATGTTCCAGGCAGAAGGACTGACCTATAATATAGGGTAGAATAATAAAACTTGTGTGAAAATGACAAAGGACACAAAATCTTTGATGTCTATTAATAGTCCCTGGATCAGCTTTAGCCTTGCACATGGCTAAAAAGAGGACATATGTCCCTGATGGCCATTATCTAGTATGTAGGAATTCAACTTTCTACAAAATCCACAAAAGGACCAGCTCACTGAATACTAACATTTTTCGTCATGCTTTTTTCCCTAGTCCTTTGCAACTGCCAAGCTTACCTGCTCCAGGTTACAAGTTTTTGGTATATGGTATAAATTCCTGTGTATTGTTCTGGTTGTCTCCCTCCTCATGGGAATGGGCAATCAGAAAGAACACAATGCATTTATTACACATTTTCTTATAACGAGAGTAACTATTAATTGAAAGCTTAACTTCCAGTACTTCCAGCCAGGAATATTACTACTGAAAGACAGGAAAGGGCCAGAAATTGTGTTGCAGCACCATGATGCTGATTTCCCTTTCATGATCGCTTTATCTTCTATGAAATCAGGGCAATGGGCAGTTTACATTTTCTATAATTCACCATAGTTACGGGATTCCTATGAAATAATATAGTACTTCACAAGCAAAAATTATCTCAGGGGAGATTGTCTTCATCAAGAAGAATGGTGACCAAGCATCTGATCCATTAATTTTATAAGACATTTAAGATGACGAAGATTTAGATTCTAATTAGTTTCATCTATAAGAATTTTTTTATGTGGGTTTTGTTTATTGGTGGGAAGGGACTGAAAAATGCTTTGCCAAACATACTTGGCTTTGTCAAAACAGCACAGTCCATCAAACCCATCTAGAAAAACACTCTCATTATAAATGTGATTCTACTTAAACTGGCTTTTGTTGTATTAAAAATAAGTGTGCTCAAAGAACAAGTCATATATTTTTACAACTTGTAACAGAATTCACTACATATCCTGAGCTGTAAAGCAAAGATTTGGTTTTGATCAGCTGAACAGCAGCAGATTGGATGTAGATGATGTAGACTAGAGTTTAAATTAAAACAGTAGCCTTGACACAGAGCTCATAATGGGAAGTAATATGGCCCCTGTTAGAGATGCATAAGCTTTTTATTATTTAAAGTGCAGCTTCCCATTTCAGACAATGAGGATATGCAAGATTTACCATTTGCAAATGCTCAGGTGTGTGCAGAAGCAAGCCAGGAGGACCTGCTGTAGCTGACATTGCTGGATCATCTAGGATCCTGCATCATCTGAATGAATGCAAGCTCACCTCAGTTTTGTTTCCCAGCAGTGTCCAGGACCCATAGAGTTATCTCCTGCTTGGATGCTACTCCCAGAGTTCTCCTCTGAATTAAAACTGAAAAGTCTGGGTGTAACCTCCAGGTCTCAGTTAGAAAGACTTTGGTATGTGTCTCATGGCAGTAACAAAATGAGCATTGCTGAACTAGACAATCAAAAATCTATCATGTTCCTGAAATGTGATTGTTGGCTTTGCTAAAACAGTTTCAACGCTTCAGAAACTAGATAGGGACACTGGGATACTAAACCATCTAAATGGTTATAAACATGGCATAAAAAATTTGCTTTGCTGAGAATTGTAATGAAAAAACCTACTTATTTCCTAGATTTAGTTTTCAGATTCATTAGACATTACTGGTATTAAAATTACCAGAAATGCCACACTGAATTGCAGTTGGATTGCATTGCTCTGATATCTTGTTTGCAACCGCACAAGTTTGGGGAAGGTTATAAGAAACTTGCAGAAGGTGAATATACGGCATAGCAACCTAGAGATCAGAATACCATTCAAAGATTAGCTCAAGGCTGGAAACAAGAGATTTACATCCCTCTCAATCTTTGTTGTAACTGTAATGAATGATGATTTTTATAGCTAGAATTGTTACCAGTCCTTTTCTAAATCCTCTTCATTTCCAGGCTACAATTGCTTCCTGAAGCAAAGGGTTCTATCAGATCATTACCGTAGGAAAGTGCACTTATTCCCCTTTGCAATTTTCAGTTCATCACATTTCAACTACATTTAACATCCTCACATTCATTTGCTATGAAATAGTGGGAACAGAATTTCTTGCCAGACCTTTTCCAGATTATTCAATATATGTACATTTTTTTTTTTCTTATGACTTAATTTACTTATTTCTCTTCCATACTAAACAATCCTGTTGTTTTCACTTCTTCTTTAGTTTGACAGTTATTCTAGGTTATTGGACCCTTGTTGGCACTTCTCAGGTCCTCTAGCTGTGCTACAGTATCTTCTTTAAGATGAGATGAGGAACAACATACTCCAGTAAAGATGAGGTCACTCATTATGTAGAGAAGTTATGATATTCTCATTTTGTTTTTATTTGTATTTTTCATTGTGTTTGTTTTTTCTTGACCTGAGATTGAAAGTAAAACAAGGATGTCTATTGAATTTTCATGTCAATTTAGTATATAACTAGCTCAATTTTATTCCTATATTATGCATTAATTTGCATTTATCAACAGTTGGTTGCATTCAACATTTTCTTAGTTGCTAAAGCACCTTATTTGACTTTTTCTAAAGTTTCTTTCAATCTCTGGATTTGACTAACCTATCAATTTTGTGTCATCTATGAGGCATTCTGTGTTCTTACCAAATAATTCTAAATTAAAGGTTTTCATAACACTTAATGTAAAGTGCAAGTCCTAAAGTTTACATTTGGTTAGATAATCACTACAGTAAAATGAGACTCATCACCTGTGTAATTGCAGTGATGCAGTTAGCATTTTACCTGGGATGCTTCTAGCCCAGCTGTAATGTTCCATATGTTTGTACATAAAACCGAAGACACTAGTAACCGACTTGGATCCTGATTCAGGATGCCATTTGAAGTGAATGGCTTCTGAGCATTTTAAAATGTCGTGTTGAACAAAGACCAAAAGATTAAGAATTGCTTTGAGTTGCTTATCCCATGCAGTACTTTCCTGGTCCCAAATACAGGCTGCCATGTTCTTCTCAAACATGACAAATGGTGCTACTGGGACAGACAGTGACAATTACTTATACCAGAAAAAAAAAGACAACCAATAATTTTTTCTTCACTTTTCAGATGGCAGACAAAAGAAATGTAAGAAATTGAATAAATATTTGGGAGCAAAAAACGAAGCTTCTGTCCTCCACTGAAATCATTGACAGGATTAGTCCAACAGGTTTTGCTCTGTGTATAAATTGTTCAAGTGTCTTGTGTGTTAATTTTTTGCACTGATGTACAGTTCCTTAAAAAGATGAGGCAAGTGTAGCGGAATTCATGTTTTATAAAAGAACAGCTTTTAACCTTGGGACTGGGAAGGGCTTGGGGATTATTTATTGCAAATCAGCATCATAAAACAGCATTACTTCACAAGAAAAGCACATCATTCAACGTAATTGTGAGCAACAAGTGGATGTTGGTTAATATGCTGTGTGGTTTTAGAGTCTTAGGATGCAAATTGGAGACCTGTAGTATTCAGGTAGATCAGCTTTATTAATATAGACTTGACATTAAATAATTTTCAGTCTCTGAAGTGGTCATATGTCAGAACTGAGATGCTCAGACTTGCTTAGGATAGGCTTTTGCCTACCACAAAGATTTTTTCATCACATGGCAATTAATTAATTGTGTCTTAGGGGATTTGCAGACTCCAAGCCTGGAAATCTTTGCAATCAGGTACAAAATCCTCATGACATGGCAGCTGTAATACAAAGCATAGTCCTAAACTTCAGCCCAAAGCCAACACATGTCCTTAGTTTAGCAAAACTTCTGGCTGTCAGATTTCAACACAGCAGAAAACACGTGAGGTATGTGTGTTATGCAAAGAACATTTTTTTTCTTCAGTGTACATCCCCCCACATTGCTACAGTTCCTATTAGTTATATTTTTCAAACAATGACAATTTCTTCCTTACCTACAGGTACCTGGGGACTGGCACCAGCTCTTTATTTCAAGATACCCAGAGGGAGACAAAACAAGTGGTAGATCTCCTGCCTCTGTGACTTTCTCAGGGAATGGATCCAGCTGGTGCTCGGCACATCCCTGACTCTCTCCAGTCTGTTCCTTCTCAAGTGTCCTGTTTTCACCAAGGTCAAGAGCACTTGGACAAAATAGGAGTTACCTTTGCTGGAAATCCTCCTCAAATATAAGTGCCACTTCTAGGACCTTTCTGCTCCTTAGACAGGGCAGATACACGAAAGGCAAAGAATGTGCTCCCTCCTAGCAGCTGAAGATCCAAGTACCTTGTCATAGTCAAGGTTACAGAACTTATTCCAGTACGTGGCATAGTTGGGGGCCTAACCTGGACCTCAGGCATTCATCTGAGGGAGTTTCACTTCTTTAAGCAAGCACAGCGAAGCAAGCATTTCACTGCAGAGAAGAGGTGGAATCCACCTGACCAAGAGAGGGAATCACATCCAAATGACTGATATTGCCCCACTGATGGGGCTTTAAACAAGGTTCACAGGGGAGTGGGACTACAGCCCACAGGTAGGAGAAGACACTTGTCAAATTTCTGAGGTAATAACAGAGAGGAAAGATGCTGCCAGAGGAAGAGCATCAGGCTATGGGTTTCTCTGACCATAAAGTGCACTTCCCACAACTTAAATTTCCTGGTACAGTCCAGAGGATCTGTACCCATACTCTTGTTGTTGATTGCATGAGCATTAGGGAAACTATTTCTGGCTACGCAAACTCATTTTGGGCCTTTCTCTGGCTCTCCTTTTCGTTATCATCTGCCCCAAATGGCTCATCCTATTCTGTTAAGATGCTAAAGGGAAGACAGCACCTCACTTATTTGAACACAGAGAGGTCTGAAATGGTTGTCCCTGAATGATAAAGCCCACATAACACTCCTAAGAAAAGTACAAATCTTTGCTAGATAAAATTTTGATATAGGCGTTCAACAGCACCCTGAGCCCTAAGTCTCTCTTTGCTGCCATTTCCCTGGGGCCTTCATCACTCAGTCTCTCTCTCTCAGCTTGGACTCTGTAAGCACTATTAACCCTATTTTAGCAAATCCACTGGCAGGCACAGCTGTTGTGAGGATTATATCTGTCTGTTGATCTCTGGAAGAAGAACTATAAATGCTTGTACACCCTTGCAGTATTACCACTCTGATTTATGCAACTCACCTCTCCACAACACGCAAAATACCTAACACCAAATGATGCTAACAGAACCAAACAGATCACTGTTCCTTCTCTCAATCCATCCCATGTTTAAAGATAAGCTGTTGCAATCTAATACTCCTACAGTCTAAACCACCAGTGACTGAACAAACAAGCAAGAGAAAAAACAGTTTAATAAGTGGTCTATGCAATGCATAGATTGTGGGCTGGCAGGATGTGGGTTGGTTTTCTTTTGGCAATGAGGGCCAATAACTTTTAAATCTAGATTACTTTTAAAATATGAAATACTAAATAAATCTTAAGGTTTATTCTTTGGGAAGCTGTGATGGGAGTTATCAGATTAAATCTGAATCTCTAACAGTAGGCATCTAAATCAACACAGGCTCCCTTGATAGAGGCAGAGATCTATTTGTGCAATCCTGAAGTAGGATTTGGTCATTTCATTCATATTCACTGCTAATCTATTGACTATAGGGAGATCCCAGGACCTTAAGCTAGGTGATGAAAGACCCACACTGGTATTCTGCACTTGTAACAGAACAGACCCAGTTCAGAATTCTGGAGAACTTAAGGAGGAAATCTCAAATATAGATAAAATTATATGTATCATAGCTGCAACTTTGTAAAAAAGCATTTAATGCAGTAACACAAGAAGAATTAACTAAGCTGGAAAGGAGGGGGATCTAAATATTAGATCTCTTAAGACCTCTAAAGGAAGGTGATAATGAATCATGCTGAAGCATCAGCCTAAATGGAATCTGAACACAGAATCAACACCACTGTGGAGTACCTCCACAATATCTTCATTTATAATTTGGCAAATAGAAGAGGGTAGGTAATGAAATTTGCTGAGGAGGTCAAGCTGAGAGACATTGTCAACACAGTGAAGTTGAGAATTTAATAAAAATGAGATGATCTAGAATAATAATGCAGTATATATTGGATCAAGTTCAACAGTAACAAATGCAAGATCAGGTAATTGAGGACTATTAAATCTGGAGCTATGAGCTAAACAAGGTCAGCTGAAAATTACCAAGGAGGAAAAAAAAAAGAGACATTCAAATGTATTTTGTAGTAGCAGACTCAGCATGACAACATTTGACATTTTGTCTAGCATCTAGATCTCCAATACCTATGTTTCATTCCATAACACACATTTTTAGAGCATAGACTACCATGAAACAAAGGAAGCCTTCAAGTCTTTTTCTTAGAGAGTGTTAGAGAGTAGACCTACTAAACATTCGGATCACACTGAGCTAGGTCTATCAGTCAAACAAAAGGGCAGAGAAAGGACATGCTTTAGCTGGAGCTTTATGAAAGACTTATGGCTTTCAGTAAGATTCCCTGAAGTTGTTTTCTGTGGCATATTTCAAATATATTCAGAGGTGGATCTGACCTCCACAGGTTGATGATGCTTCCACTTGGCAGCTGATTGGCTCATCATTTTTAGTCTCTTGAGCAGAACAGGGAAGACTGTACTGTTGCACAGGAAGATTTTTAATCAAGATGTGCCATCATCCATCTTAATCTTTAATATGCTGGATCAGCTCTTGACTTATGAAGAACTGTACTGGCAAAAAAACTGATTTCTTCAGAAGAGAATAGAGGACACTTCCTTTATAATCAGGTTGTCTACCTAAAGAAATTCACCTTCAAGCATGATAGGAAACTTCATGTTCAAAAAATCAGTGGTTTCCTTGCTAGTACGAGCTTTCAAACACTTACCAGCAAGGCTTTATGCTTCCCTTCCAGTAACAGTGATCACATTGATTGCCAGAGTTGCTCTAAGTAATTCAGTTCTTGGCCAATGCCTATGGGCCTTTCCACCCCACTTCTTATGATGGGGAGGAAGAGCAGGGAGGGAGGGAGGCAACAGTAATATGCTAAGAAATAAACAGAAGTGTCAGACTGATGGATATGGTCAACTGAAGAGGAGGGATTTCCACAGGTAAGATCTTGATCCTACCTGAGAAAAGTAAGTGGCAAAATTTGTCAGTTCAGACTTTATTTTCAAATATTGCCATATTTTGCATAAGTTGCAGAAGTCTGTTCAAACAGGATAAACAAGTTCCCATGAGCATTTTTAAACATCCAGCACATGGATGCCCTTAGGATCCTATGACACACACAGCTGGAAAGCATTTTCCCTCCTTCTGAAAATATTCATCATTAAATTTAAAGTAAAATTTACAGCCATGAAGATTTTAAACAGATTTTAAACTTAACCAAAACATGGTAAAAGTCAGAAATTTCACCATAACCATTTCTTCTGTGATGCATGTGCTTTTTAGTATCTGGTAAAGCTGCTGTGGGGGGAGTTTGTCTGAACAAGAGCTGGAGGACTTGTGGAGGGCCACAGTGGCTGCAGCCCTCTCTAGCCACAGCTCCCACCAGCAGCAGAGGGTGAGCAGAGCAAGAGAGGCATTTTTGAATCAGACTCCATGAAACCACGTGCCACCACTGGAAGCTGCTGAAGGCAGAAATGCTTTACCACTTTCTTTATGGAGTAATAGATAAAGCTGTAAATAGCTTCCCTCTGGGTATGCCTCTGTAGAATTCATGCATGATTGATGGTAGAAAAGATAATTTCTGCATCCTCTTTAGGGACTGGTTTCCTAAATATTTCACAGTAAATTAAATATACTCTTTCAGAAGAAATCAGCCTTTTATAGCTGTGTTATCTAGAGAAAAGCAGCTACAGTTGGACAAGCTATGGTACAGAACAGAAAGGCCAGTCTCGTTCAGTCTATTCCAGTTGTTTTCAATTTTCAGTCTTAATTTCCCTGGAAATCCACTGATTGCTTTTGGGAAGTTCACAAAAGATGAAAAAGAAAACCATATTTTCAGGCAGTCAATACAGGCCCAGAGCCTCCAGAGATGGCAATTCCCCAGCCTCTCTGGCCAGCACTGTTCCAGTGTCTGAGCACTCTCTTTATGAATATTTTTTTTCCTTATAGCTAATGAAAAACGCAATTTCTGTGCATTGCCTCTTGTGCCTATCATGGTGCACCTCCACGAGTATGGCTCCATCTTCAGTGTAACAACCCGTTAGGTAGCTGTAGAAAGAAATAAGGTTTCCTCTTAGTCTCAGTTTATTAATAAAAACAAATAAAATGTATTTGAGTAGATATCAAATCCATGAATGAAAAGAACTTTAAAGGAGATGTGATCACTATTACAATAGCAGAAAACTGCACTTTGTGTACTCATTTATTATGTCCTTAGTCACTGCAACATAGCTTGTGCACAATATACCAACAAAGTCAGTTCCACTGCATATCTATCTGCTGCCCCAGATCCATGCAATGTGTTGCTTCAGCTCTGATATATTTTGTGAAAGTATTCTGCCACCTAAAGGAGATATCTGAGACAATGCCCCCTAAAAATAGTCGTTTTGCCATGATGAATTGAGGTTATATGTAGTTTTCCCAATTTTAATTTTATGATTAAAAAGATTCAGTTTTCACACCCTGAAACTATTTCTTCCCAAAACAGTTCAACCTTTACTGAATTTCTTTCATTTCAGTAAACTTCATGGCCTCAGCCTCTCTGTATCTCATTTCCCCATTTCTTAAATGTAAATGTCCTAGAATTAAAACAGTATTTTAGGTTTTAGTCAATGATGACTCCTATGTCTTAAAAAATGACTGCCATTTTTAAAGGCCTCAGGCTCCCACTAAAAATTAACTTCTTTCATAGCATTTAAAACAAACATCTCCATGCCCTTTGGCATTCTAAAGTATTATTGCCCCATCGTTAATTTAAAAATGTAGAATATCTTAAATGTTGGCTGAAGGGAAGAGAAAAGACTAATTAAAAGTATTCTAGACCCTGACCCTAGACATGTATGTGGGTATAGAAATGTACAGATAAAGATATAGAAAACTCTTCAGTTCCCTGACATTTGGAGTAGTTCATTAAACCAGCTAATTATAACAGATCTATTATTCATGTTTTCACCTAATGAGCCAAATATTCTTTGCATTAATTCTATTACCAGAGCTTCCTTATTCTCAACAGAAAGCAGTGACATCCAAAACAATGTTGGACCTGAATATCCTCAAAGCCTAAAGTTCAGATACAACCTTGAAGTAAGCAAGTTTTTACTCACCAGGTGGGTACAAATTGTGTTAAAAGAAAGGATTTGGGAGCGGAGAGAGAGTGGTGGTAATACAAACAGAACAACATATTTATATTATCTAACAACTTTTCACAATTATTTTTTCCATATCTTTAGACTGGTTGAATTCAACAGTAATTCTTACTGAAACACAATGATAAAATAAATGTACGTTCGAGTACACTACGTTACTATCACTATGCTAATATTTATCAATATAATGCTCATTTCTTATATTTTTGTCAATTTTGTACACATTTGCAAAACCTCAAGCCTAAGCGATTAAAATATTCTCAGAAAGAAGTGTTTTTCATTCAATATGTAACATAAACTAAAATTCAGAAGTAAAATTGCATTTAATCATTCTTTTTTTTTTTAAACACTGGAGTAGCTATTTAGACTTTTGCATTTGGGCAGTAAGCAATTACTTGCACTGAGATCCAATATTCATGCTTACACAGAAATAAAATTAAAGCCTCCCTTAGTTTTATGCATGTTTCAATAATCTGAGTTCTAAATAAATCTGTGAAATAGCTAAGTGATTGCAAGAATATTTAGCTGTGTGTTACTCATGTTCTTTCTTCCAGAATCAGTCACCAGTGGTCACATCATCTGTGTGATCCTGGGAGGCATTGATTTTGCAGTTTTCAGGTTTTGTCTCTATTGTCTTCAGTGAGGCAAAATGCATTCATTTACCCAAGATACCTGTAAGAAAACCAATCCATTCTTGCCCCAAAATTTAAGAAAAAAACTCACTGGATGTTTAATATTCATAGTCATTACAGGCACAGGTAGCACATGTAATGCCAGGCTTCTGAGTTCCTTCTTCAGCAAATTACTTAGTTTGTTTCTTTATTCTCTGGTACATTTCTGCAGTGCGGAGATGAAATGCAGTCTGTGTTTTCTGATGATCAAAGCAAAATGTCTACATTAACATTTTGTATTAGTATCTTTCAACACCTCATTTTTTGAAAGCTTATCAACACTTTGTATTAGAAAAACAATCCCATTTCATCTAGACATGGCAAAGTTTTTCTTAAAACTGTACCAACGTTACTCATTAATTCCTTTAATAATCTATGTTTTGTAGATGTTGGATTCTGCTTTTCCTCAAAATCAGGGAAACTATTCTTTGTACACATATCTCTGTTCATTTCATTTTCACGGTGTCATCCACTTAACATAAGGGGAGTAGCTACTTTTTCCTTTTCTCTGTTTTTGGCATAGATGTATTTTTTCAATGAAAACAGAACAAATACCTTGCACAGCTTCTTTTTTTTTTTGCCATCTTTGTGCAGTTGCTTTAAGCTTTTTCGATTATGAAGAGGAGTCAGACAAGAACATAAAGTAAAGAAATTGAGATCCTCCTAAAACTGTTTATGTGTCATACCAAGTCCCACCAAGAAAATCAAGCCAGAATAATTTTTGGGAGAAAGTACTTGGTAGCAATATCAACTTCATGCAAACATCCAAACAGATATATTTTTGTTTGTTTTGCACACAATTTGTATACAGTTGAGAAATGAAAATCAATTCCGTTGAGGTCAGCTTAATCTTCAGATTTCAGTGTGACATCAGCTGCTACCTGAATGAAAGGATAAATACTTGTAAGGCTCAACAAATGGAAAGGATCTTGTATGAACTCCCGAGGAAGTGTCAACAAATATGCAATGAAATTATAATTGATAGACACAGACTTCTGGGGCAACCTGGACTTTTTCAGAACATCTTTTAGTTAAAGACTGAAAGTTAAGGTGAAAATCACATCTGCTTTTAGAAGCAAGATTTCTACCTTTACTGTTTGCATAAAGAATGGCACAGAGAAGTCCTGACAGGAGCAGGTTCATTAGCAGTTAGACAGAGTTACAGACTATGCCAATCCACTATTTCTGTCTGAAATCTTTCATAAGAGATTTGTTTGAGAACTGTGATTTTTCTTTTTTAATTATGTTTATCAACATTGTCTGAAACAAAAAATTTCAAGTCCCGGTATTTATATTTGGGATCCTATTTTCATGGAATCATAGAATCTTTTAGATTGGAAAAGACCTTTAAGATCATCAAGTCCAACTGTTAACATAGTACTGCCAAGTCCACCACTAAACCATGTCCCTAAGCACCACATCTGCATGTCTTTTAAATACCTCCAGGGATGAGGACTCAACCACTTCTCTGGGCAGCCTGTTCCAATGCTTGACAACCCTTTTGGTGAAGAAATTGTTCCTAATATCCAACCTAAAACTCCCCCGGTGCAATTTGAGGCCATTTCCTCTCGTTCTATCACTTGTTACTTGGGAGAAGAGACCGACCCCCCCCTCGCTACAACCTCCTTTCAGGCAGTTGTAGAGAGCAATAAGGTCTCCCCTCAGCCTCCTCTTCTCCAGACTAAACAACCCCAGCTCCCTCAGCTGCTCCTCATAAGACTTCTGCTCTAGGCCCTTCACCAACCTCATTGCCCTTCTTTGGAAATATTACTGTCTTTTAAAAACCCTTTCTATATCTACTCTGGTGGAGAAATATTTTACAAAGCTGCATTCAATAACATGTTAAAGTTGACTGGAAGTGGTGTAAGGAAACCGAGCAAAAGAAAAATGAAGCTGACTACCAGGGAACTCTCCCTGTCAGTGATGGTAAGTAGGCAGCCGTGGATAAACAATAAGAGAATAGGAGAAGTTTCATCACAAAACCTGGTGAAAAGAGGAAGGGATGAAACCATGGAATTGTGTAAAAGCACCCTGTATTTCAAGAGTGAGGGATCACTTAGCTCTTTTCTTTTTCTACAGGCCAAACATTGATATCTTTTTTAGAGTAAATGCCATGCTATTGTCTGTAGAGTTTTGCTTCATCTGGCATCTGGGTTTTACCTTATGATTTTACAGACCGAATTCAGCCTGGGCATGAATGAGCTTGATTACTGTTGACATCAACGAGGTGAGACCTAACACAGCACACGGCTTAATTGGATGATGGGACTTGCATTTCCCATGTATGCAAGCACTGCTCAGTGGCACACAAGTGTGCTTAGAATATTATCAAGCATTAACCCTAGGTTTGCGTGTCTAGTGCCTACAGTGTCTGGAATAAATGGTTGTACACTCATATCTAAAGTAAGAGCCAGCTTGGATGCTGATGCCTTTTTTTTTTTTTTTCAGATTCCTGCAAGGACAGGAAGAACATTTCTCTATTAGGGGTCCTGTACTACGGATAGAACAAGCAGCTCTCCAGTCTACGAATAGCTTAAGATATCTAGGAGTATCTTAAAAACTCACAGTCCTCTTCAGCTCTGTCCTGGATATCTTTAATGACTTGAATTCCCTCAAATCCCAGTAGGAACCATAGAAAGAAACAGAAGAATTTGCATTGCTCAGCCTTGAAGAGTGCAACTTAACTCCATAGGTGGAAAAATTTGCAAGTCATAGTTGCCAGCTTCACTGGAAGGCACAACTGCTTAACCCATCACAGCAGAGATTGTAAGGCTCTGACTATATAAAAAAGACAATGTAAAAATAACTGTGTCTTCTAGCAAAAAAATCATTGTGGCAGAAAGAGCACAGCACAGTCAAAGAAATGGATAATTGGTCAGGTCACTGCTTTTCTGCTCATTATAAATCAAAGCCAAAAGGAAGCCCTGTCTGGCCATTCTGTGCAGTCCATGGCTGTTTATTAGGTTTTGTGTCTCCTTTGTGTCGCCTCTATTTCTTTGCATACAATTTGAGTTATACAACGGCACAGTCCAGGAAGTACAAGGGCAGCAGCAGAAGAGCTAGGCTCCCAGCTAGGATAAAATCATAAAACATTTCTTTGCAGCTCTTTCTCTGTCTGCCAGCAATTGTGAAGATTGACAGCCCATTCACCTTGTGAGCTGCTATTTCACAACTCGGACAAAGCTGTGCACACTGCCATTATGATATTGCATTTTGTCACATAAAATAGCACATAAAGGACTGATAGTTGTAGAGATAGGAAGATCAGCTGGAAGGAAACACTGATGCAGATTGAGTTCTGATTAGCCAGCATATAATTGCAGTCTCTGACAGAACCTCTCTGAGAGAGGAGACCAGGTATTAGTGGTCCCCTCCACATGACTTTCTGACGTGACATGAAGAATGAAATCAGGCAGCCCCTGAAAACTGTGTGCCTTCCCGTCAGTGACCCATGGAAGCTGGAGTTCTCTGTCATGGGCATAGCATTTTAGTGTTACTAGCTAATCACAGTTGTTCTGTGTGCTCCTTCACATCTAGAACTTCTCAGATGCCTCTGAGAAATGTGCACGTATGAAAGCATTACCCTTGTTGAGCAAGAAACAGGAGGAGAAACGTAGATGTTCTCTTCCAGGTCCCTGGGCTCCTCAACTGGGATTGTTTCACCTGCCTCCTGAGTTTGATGGTGATCAGGTTTATGGCAGAGCCTCTCTGAGCTGAGCCTACTACAAGCTGCTGGTGAGAGTCCTAGCCCAGAGAACCAATAGATTCATGAAGTAAAGTAATGAAGAGAAGGTTGTGAGTATTTACAAGCATCACAGAGTTAAGTGATTTGCCCATGCTCGGATGGAAAGTTTGGAGCAGAGCTGGATGGGATCCAGGACCACTCCATCCTGGTCCGGTGTCTCCCAGTGTGACTGTCCTTTGTTCTGCTGAATGCACCAAGGCAGGATAATCGGTTATCCTGACTTCTGGGGCTGTCAGTGCTGTAACAGTAATAGCAATAGCTAAAATGTCATCCTCTGGGACATCCACTTTACTCGTCCATAAAGGAGCTGGTCTATGAACTGGAGATATAAAATTCTGGAAAGAGAAGTTTGCTAATTGCAGAGTCATTGTCCTTTGCTGGAGCTCTCTATGTCATTTATGACTGTTAAGCATAGATAAGAAAGAAATAGTGGATCTATGTCCTGGTAATGCAGTCACCCTGAACTTAAAACTCATAAAAATACATTTAATTTCCAGTTTAAATCAGTATTATGAATGCTTTTGTATCTCAGTAGTGCCTAGAAGTGATTAGGTACCCTCATGGGCCCTAAGAAACAGGCCCCGTTGCACAGGCTGTTGGCAGACTTTTACAATTATTCAGCACCTATTGATTTCATTGGTGATTTAGCACTTGAGACATGGGTTCATGGGTCCTGAATGAGGACTTCCAGCTCTTGTACTGCTATTTCAGAACAGAGCTAGCTGCCTAAACTCAGTCATCTAGTCTGAGACAAAAGCAAACAAACAGCAATGACAAAAAGGAGATGTGGAGGGAGAAACATGGGATCTGTTATAGTTCTTTTTATGTTTAGGTATCTTTCTGACCCTATGCTTATTTTTATTTAATAAGGACATGTTCATGCTCCCATAACTCAAATTATGGCAGTGCTGTTAAAACATTTCTTTCCTTCTTGTAGCAGTCATCTTTGTCGTAATTATTCTTCCTCCTCAAGGATGACAGTTAAATATTTTGATATCCTTATCATGGTGTTTTCCTATGAGGTTGTAAACAGACTTCCTATGGAGCATTTCGGAAACTTTAATTTTCTGTTGTCCTCTCTGTGAAGACAAAAATTCCTGCAAAAACAAATTTTTTGCTTGATCATAAAATTCCAGCATCTCTTTAATGCCCTTCAGATTTTTGAGAGACCAATTCTCTGACAATTTCTCTGTTGTAGACCTGCTTTCAGTTCCTGCTTGATGTTGATATCCTTGTAGTATGAACTGAGCAATGACTGTAATCAAAGTTTCAGTGTTTTCCCCAGAACACAGCAGGTTGCTATGTGGGTGGCAGCAGGGCAGGGAGAGTTGGCAGGAATGCTTTTTGGGGGACTTACTGTTGTCAGCAAATACTTAGCCTGGGGACTGCATGGATGAAAAAAGAAGCTGAACACAGTAAATTGAGGAGCAAACTGTATTTTCACAAGCTGCTCTCTGTTGGTCACACAGAATTTCATGCTAAATATCTGCTGTTAACGGGTCACTGAGCTTGACAGCACCTGTTATTACTACTTCTCCTATCCTATTTAAATCCATTGAATGCGAAACTTGTGGGATCTGTGGAGGCCATTAACCCTTTCTGCAGGAGGTCTCCTCTCAACTACAAATATGTTTCTCCTTACAGTAGTAAAGTTGAGCTACGTGCCTTTACCGCATTTGATGTCATTTTAACTCCCACAGACCTGGAGGAATATATTATTTTCATAACTCAGAACTGAGCCGTTTGGGATTCACAAGTCACAGAAGTTACAGTATTTTGAACAGACTAAGATTCACTGACAAAATAATACCCAGATACTTCATGTATTTAATAGCATGTGCAACTCTGCAAGCTTATTTCTTCACTACTACGCTGCTAGAGTTCTCCCTGCTAGTTTGAACCTAAGTTTTTAAAAATACATGCAGTACCATGACAGCCTGATACCTTTTAAGTGTTCCATGATGCTGACAGAAATCTCCCAATTCTACATAGTGCCGAGAATGTGTCCCAGTTTTATGACTAATGACAGGGTGTTTACTTTGCTCGGTATCGAGGGTAAAGTTTTCACTCCCTACTTCCAGTCTATGAGAGCAATGCCTACATTACATGTCAAACATGAAATTAGACCCTCACTTGAGTCCAAGCATGTTCAACGGCCGTGTTGCACCTCTCAGGCTCTGGCTTTCGTGGATCCATCTCCAAGGATGCCTTGGCACAGGCATATGCATATGCTCAGAGTGCTTTGTACTGCAGGAGGCCAACTTTACTGCACAAGCTGTATAGGCAGTGATTATGCTAGTAAATTAGATAGAGCTGGGGAATGTTCTTGGTCGTGGAAATTTGACAGGCTGTACTATGAAACTCTCTGAGCAGTCCCTTGTGCAATTTTAGCCTGTGCCTATTAGCAGTCTCCCAAAAGCTCCAGAGCACTCTCTGCAAGTTAGAGTAGCCCAGGGACTATTCCCAATATGCAGTGTGTATGGAGCCACTCTGCTTTGGAGGCTAAGAGAGTTTATTAAAACACATGCCAGTTGGCTTCAGTGCCTACGAATGTTCCTAGGCACATTCAGCTGTAAGTGCAAACATTGCTATAGGGTGTCACTAGACACAGATATTAACTACAAAGAACATGTATACAGCTCTAGACCTTCTGTGTGCTGCTTCAAACCAGGCACCTCAAACAGGGCTCAGAGGGACCAGGTTTTCTGTCTTGATTGCCTTTTGTGGGACATGTCTTTGCAATGCCTTCTTACGGTCATGAAAGTCATCCCAAAAGGGCTTGGTCACAGACACCAATGCAAACAGGACCAGTAAGCATCCTAAACTACTAACATTCAACAGAAGGAAACATGGCACATATAAATAAAGCCAGTCTGGATTTATAACTTCCTAGCCCAGCACCTTAACATCAAAGTGGATGAAGTCTCAGTGGTAGCAAACCAAATTGAAGCCAGAGCAAGAAGCCTTGTGGTGACCAGTATCAACAGTCTCAATGTGAGTTGCTCACTGTAAGGTATCTATCTGATGGCAGAAGGAAAACATCTGTGTTGTCACAGGAGCTGCAAAGTTCAACAAGCTGCAACAGTTCACACACGAGAAAAAAGCCCTCTTAAGGAAACCAGAAGCAGAAACTTCTGATTCATTCTGGCAATTAAATCTAATTTGTGAATTTGTGCTATTATCTATTCTTTTTACAAGCCAGTAGATTTCTCAGTTAAACATAGCATCATTTCCCTCTGCCTTACTTATTTTCTGCCTAATTATTTCTAAAGAAAGTAACTGCAACACATATAAAAATAAAGTTAAAGCATGCATGCAAATGGCCAGACCTTGCCTGAGGTTAATCCTGCAAGGTAAAATGTGAGAAGTTGTTTACCACTGCAAGCAATGGAAGGGGAAAAGCCGGTGGCCAGTGCCAAACTGTGGTTAAACTAATATGACAATAAAGGAGAACCTAGGAGATAAAAGGTATGAAATGAGTATTAGGAACTCCAGTGAGTGAAAAATATCAAAAGCTACTAAAATGAGGGTACTGGCTTACAAGCAGTCACTCGCGAAGGGCAAGATTATCATATAAGAGCATTAAATCAGCAAAGCCAGGGCCCATAGGAAAAGAGTAATGCAGGAGTGGGCTATTCATTCGGGAAGGGAAAAGGGGGGAAAAGCAGAATATAAGGTAGAGCAAGCAATGTGGTCATGGTTGTTTGAGGAGTCCCCGTTGAGCAGTGTGGCATCTGATCCCTGCAGTGGAGAAGGGAAATAAAGCTCTATTCTGCCCATACCATATGGGTCTGCCCTGTTTCCTCAGTCAGGGGCACCCGGGGTGCTTTCCTTAACACAGATTGAGGGATACCGTGGAGAGGATGGAAAACGGACCAAACATCCCAACATCCAATGTCTGAGCAATCTGCAAGGTGCAAGGACTGGCACAAAGTTACTTGGACATTCTGGGAAGCACTCAGTGTAACAAGCAGAACTGAACCATGGTGCCATTTAATTAACATTCTCAGGGATAAAATTGGCCCTTTTTTAGAAGATTGGGGTTTTTAAAACAGTTTTGATTTTCTGTGGGAACAAAAAAGTAGGCAAAGAAAAGTAGGAGATTGTCTATCTAGGCCCAATAAAAGGCAAGGTAAAGCCTAAATGATACATTCTTCCTTCTGTTAAATAAGATTTTAGTTACAGAGTACACACTTCTTCATGCATCAAGAGATGTTCAAGAATAGAAAGTACACAAGTGCACTGAAGTGAAATCTCCAATTTGAGTTGTTTTTCTGCTGCAGGCTATGAGATTTGGAGCTGTGCCATATAATTCAGTGCAGAAATACTAAACCTGAGGTATTAGCTCATAGAAACAGAAGCTGGGAAAGACTCAGGCTCTGCAGGTTCGTCTCAGAACACATCACTACCCACATTATCCTAGGAAGACAACTCCATGGCACCACGGAGCACTGTCATCCAAGACTCATACAAGTTGAAGAAATTCTTTCCAGCTTATTTTTTTTTTTTATTTCAACAAGGTTAATGTTGGGCCTTTGTCAGTTCCACACTCCAACTGAGCCGGAGTCATGGCACCAGCTTGCAGGTATTTACCTGTGTACTACTTGAGTATGGTCAGTGGAGATGAAGGGTTCAGTGCCAGAGCATAAGTTTTCAGTGCCCTTGGAGATGTTGGAGGCTGTCCTGGCTGGCCTCCAGCTGTTGCTCCAGAAGAGCACAGATCTCCTATAGATCCAGTGTCATATCTGCCATCTGCTTATGGATGGGCCTGGCACCCCCAGGCATTCCAGATGTCAGCAGACACACCAAGGTAGGTACACTCTGCACCAAATGTCTACCTGAAGGTGACCTGAACAACTTTCAAGACTCCACCAGCTTTACGGACTGGATCTCCATTGGAGCCTAGACCCTAGATCACAGACAGGCACATACGGCTCATTTTTTTTGCCAAACAATAAACACTGAGTGACATCTAAAACATCCTCAGATAGCCAAGACATCCACATGGGGATTAGATCTCCTCTAAGACCTGTAGGTGATTTGTGCTTTCTTGGAGCTGGGATAGCCTACAGGATCCTAAAGGACACAAGAAGCCTGTATTTAGGCAACTCAGTTGAATCTCTCTATATGATCACCTACAATGAGATGTTTGAATTGGCACAAGAGAAGACTTGTGCTGTTCCCAGCTGTATTACAGATCTCCTGTAAGACTTCAGTCAAGCAGTTTTAATTTCTACTTTTTAATTTCCCAATTTATAAGGGGCAATAGGAATCATTCCCAGACTTAGATGAAGAAGAAGATGAGACAGAAGTTAGAACATTATTGTTTAGAAAGTTTTATGACATTTTCATATATTCCATTAGCAAGGAGATAACTGTTAGCCTTGAGGCCTTAAACACATTTAACTCTTTTATATCCTATTTGGAGACTAGTAACAATTCTCACAATTGTCCTCCACCATTGCGCTGACTTGTAGCAATGAAATGTTCTAGCTCCACTCAGGAAAAAAGAACCATAAATGAAAAATAAAAAAATAAACAAATAGTGACAACCTCTCATTTGTTTTCTGGACAGTTTCTTTTTTGTCTTTTATTTTATAGCGATACTTACACTCTTTCCCACTATTGTTTCACCTATTCCATCCATATCAACCCATTCCATTAAGTGATTAAGTGTTGTATAAACACTTCCAAACAATCTCCATGTTTCTTATTAATGCATCTGTGATTTGGAAGTGGAAACAGAGGTAAAGGCAGCTATAAAAAGTATTTTTACTAACTTTTTAAAATGGCTGATCCAATGTCTTTGGATAGACTATTGGTATTAGATATTTAATTTTGACTTTTTTTAGGAAATATGCATTATATATATCTGATCCAGCGACTAAGGCAAAAAAGAGCACCAAGAACTTCAGCTGCTATATGTGGGTTAGCTACTGTTAGTACCAAAAAAGCACAATGTGTATAAGGGGCAGGCCACATGTTTATATTCATAGGCTCATTGTGAAGTTTTGCATCTATTTCTAAAGCACCCATCACAAGAAAAAGACACTGTCTTGCCATCGGCAGCCTCAACATGTCTCACTAAAATAACTTATCTATATGTACCATAAAGCTCTGAAATACAATTTCATGGCCCCACTAGATCAGACTCTAATGATCAGCCACTGTTCAGAAACAATCTACCTTGTAGAAAAATACAAGTTCTGTAGGACCTGTCAGCTGGCAAAAATTCTACCCAAACCCAAAACATCAGCCCGAGAACACAGGCTGGAATTACAGATCAGGTATTTTCTCCTAGCATCTTCATGATCATGTATAGAAACCAGCAATTAAAAGAGAAGTGGCATATTTTAAATCAGCATCACCAAAACAAAGGAAAAATATAGCTTAGATCTACCATTATTAAGAATAAAATAGAAGTCAAGCATTGTGATGTGAAGATAAATAGTGACAATTTAATGGACTAAAGCAGATAAAACATGAAGATGTTTACAAGAGCTGAGAAGGTTGACATGACTTTTTCAGCATTAATATTTGGTGAAGACATACATGGAATTTGATATGAAGCTAAATGAAAGTATTTCAAAGAAATCTGAATGAATGGCTGAAAACTGTACCCAATTAAGGGGTCCAGACCTGTCTGCGAGAACAGGGAAAGTGTTTGCAGGGTTCAGCGAGGAGTGCAATGGATGTGACATCCAAAACAACATGAGACAAATATAATGGCATCCTAATAAGAAATGTACTTTAAGTTTGATTGAGACTAATTAATGCAGAATTTTAATAGGAAGTTTAGAAGGTTACAGCACTGGAGTACAGCCAGTCTGTCAGAAAGGAGTCTCCTCTGCTCCCTTATGAGTGTGGCACATGTGTGTGTGCACGTACATGCCTCCAACAAAGGCTGTACCTGACAAAATGCTAAATCCTCTCACCCCTCACCCAAGGCTACTTAAAGCTAGTGCCTCTCAAGACCAAGTCTAACGTGAATCCTTGCTCTAAATTACTGCAACTGCAGAGAGGCAGAGGTGGTTCAACAGCCATTTGTTACAGCTCAAATTAAAATCAGGTATTGGGTTTGTCATCAATGTGGCTGCTAATGAAAGGTATTGTCCTAGAAGAGTAAGGTAAATAAAAGCAGTACAGAAAACACTGGCTCAGGTCGAAGAGCAGGTCAGTGCAGCGTGGTGGTACAGACAAAGCAGCAGGTCCTGCCCTTCATCAGAACTAATTATTTCAGGCACAGAGACAGGCTGATTAGATTATACAGCTTCCTGGCCTAAAGGTAGTGCTGGCATCTCTACATCATTTTCCACTGCACAGAGAAGACATTGCCTCTAGTGACTCCACTCAAGGTAAACTAGCGCAAGCAAGGGCATTCACACTAGAAAATAACAGGAAGAGATTAAATATAGAGCCAGAGAAAATGGATGGATGAAACCAGTGTCTGTCTGTATTTGTGGTGCCGCATGCCATTGCTGTCCCAGCACATCAGTCGGGATCACCTGAGCTTCAGTTCACAAGCAGCAGCTCTGGGAATCATAGAAACATAGAATCATAGAATAATTTAGGTTTTAAAAGACCCTTAGGATCATCACGTCAAACCTAACACTGCCAAATCCACCACTAAACCATGGTCCTAAGTGCCACATCTGCACGTCTTTTAAATACCTCCAGGGATGGAGACTCAACCACTTCCCTGGGCAGCCTGTTCCAGTGCTTGACTACCCTTTCCGTGAAGAAGTTTTTCCTAAGATCCAAACTAAACCTGCCCTGGCACAACTTGAGGCCATTTCCTCTCGTCCTATCACTTGTTACCAGGGAGAAGAGACCGACCCCCACCTAGCTACAACCTCCTTTCAGGCAGCTGTAGAGAGTGAGGTCTCCCCTGAGCCTCCTTTTCTCCAGACTAAACAACCCCAGCTCCCTCAGCTGCTCCTCATAAGACTTGTGCTCTACATCCTTCACCAACTTTGTTGCCCTTCTCTGGACACTCTCCAGCACCTCGATGTCCTTCTTGGAGTGAGGGGCCCAAAACTGAACACAGTACTCGAGGTGCGGCCTCACCAGTGCCGAGGACAGGGGCACTATCACCTCCCTGGTCCTGCTGGCCACACTATTCCTGATACAAGCCAGGATGCTAGTGGCCTTCTTGGCCACCTGGGCATAATGCTGGATTATATTCAGCCAGCTGTTGACCAACACCTCCAGGTCCTTTTCCACCAGGCAGCTCTCCAGCCAGTCTTCCTCAAGCCTGTAGCATTGCATGGGGTTGTTGTGACCCAATTGCAGGACCCAGCCCTTAGCCTTGTTGAATCTCATACAGTTGGCCTTGGCCCATCGATCCAGCCTGTCCAGATCCTTCTGTAGAGCCTTCCTACCCTCCAGCAGATCAACCTTCCAAGCCAACTTGGTGTCATCTGCAAACTTACTGAGGGTGCACTCAATCCCCTTGTCCAGATCGTTGATAAAGATATTAAACAGAACTGGCCCCAATACTGAGCCCTGGCGAACACCACTCGTGACCAGCAACCAACTGGATTTAACTCCATTCACCACAACTCTTTGGGCCCAGCCATCCAGCTAGTTTTTTACCCAGGGAAGAGTACACCCATCCAAGCCATGAGCAGCCAGTTTCTCCAGGAGAATGCTGTGAGAAACAGTGTCAGGCAGCAGCAACCAAGCACATTTACGCTATGGTAGTTTTGACTGTGGCGTAAAGACAGCTTACTTGGTCTCAAGAGCTGACAACAGAGCACTTAAGACCCTATGGAGCCCCAGGCAGTAAGGGGCTACTGTATTTACCCAACTTCTTGGGTGTATTTTCAGTTTATAAAGAAATCCAAACTGCTACACCCCTCCAGTAGTACCTGACGTAACTAGCCAAGGACTTCCGTGTATATATATTCCCAAGAGTCATGACTTGCAGGACTTGGATCAAAACCTGAAATACACTCCAAGCTAAAAATATTTCCTTCTAGGAATTAGCACCCTTCAAGAAAGATCTGAAACAAGCTGCTAATTCTCCTGGACATTAATAAACTATTCTTTTCTTCTGTAGTGAGACAGACACGGTTTCCTGAAGAAAATCATCCCCCATCTGTCTTCAGCTATTAGCTGCTGTAATGGACCTGACAGCAGACGGAATTTGTGCTTAGGAGAAGTGCTGACCCTTTCCTGAGAAATGAATAAATCTTTCGTTTACCAAGCAGACTTTCTATATAAATAGAATGGCAGTCAGTAAAAAGGAGGTGGTGTCCTGGGAAGATAAATAGCTGGTTGTGTTCCTGACAGTAGGAATACAGTTCAGAGAACAGCACTTTCATTTATTTTACTTTAACAATGAGGAAGTATTACCAGGGAAAGCTGTTTTCTGAAGTAATGTCTGTCTACCTTGGCCTAATCCATTTGGAAATAAAATTCTACAATGGAAAATGGCCTGGATGATGTTCATTTCCCTTGTAAAACTTGGCCCTACTCAGTTTCAGAACAAGTAGGATCTGATTCACTTGTCATGATGCAGTGTATCTATTTTTACTGATTTCCATGGACTTGCTCTTTATTTTCACCAATTCTAATAGTCATCATGCCTGTAGCATTAGAGCTGACAGAGGCTCAGTACTGAATATTAAACAGCCCAGACATTAAACAATTCTGGCTTGGCTTGGTTCTACTTTCTCTGCTTTGTCTAAGGTTTTCAAGACCAACACAAACTGTCTGAATACATGGATGTTCTCAACCTCTTACATGCAGAGACTACCATCGAACAAAACTGAACCTAAGCCAGCTGGGGTCATACTAACAGCACTCTCATTTGCAAAAGGGTTTAGATAAGCTCAAAGACTTGTCCAGTAGCATTCAAATTTGTTTCAACCCTGACAGAACAGTATTGCACTTGAGTCAATCTATTGATAATCATTCCTCAGAGCTTTGATTTTTAAGAAAAACAAATGAAATTTTGCTATTCTGAAGTGTAGTTACAATTCTCTCACACGTCTCAGATTGATTCTCAGTTAATTATATAAACACAGTTCCTTCTTGGTTAATACACCCTGTGTCTTGTCTTTTTCTGCCTGCATTCCAGTAACACAACTTGAAGGTAAATTTGCCCTGAGCTTCACTCTGTGGAAATCAGTGAAATGAGAGAAAGAATAATTTTGGTCCTCTATCTGTCTTTCTGTATGGATATATTGCTCAATATTCAGAATTGGTATTAGCAATTACAATCCATCCAGCTCAGGGGAATTTCAGCAACTTTCAGTAAATAAGAATGTGGTGCAATTACTAAACTAAAACAGTAAATTGAATCTTGTTTACAAGAAGAGGTTGCATTAGCAAGCTGATCTATGGAAATGATATTAAATAAGATTTTAGGTGAATTTTTTATGAGTTCGGTTACACACTTTTCTGCAACATCTCTTTTAAGAAGAATTTTGCTTGACTGGTATTAACTGAACAAAGCTAAGCTTTTTTACATGACGTGCAATATGACTGACAACCAAAGGTGTGTTATTTACTGATAATAAAGAAATTTAGAACTCAGTAAGAATGAGATATAGGAAGTCTGGATATTTAATCAGCAGTTTTCTCCTCTTCTACATTTTTCATATTTCATCCTCTTTTCATTAATCTAGACTTTCAACTAAAACTCCCACTGGTTTCATTAGGAGTATTTCAGTGAGGTTGTAAAGAGTAGTGATAATTTTAGAAATGAGCTAACTCTCTTCACATTAGGTACAGTGCACCGAAACCTAATGTCATCCCAAACTGTTAACAAATTCAGCCCATTTCTTAGAATCTCCTTAATTTACGTTTGCTATTCCAGGCCATGCAGTCTAATAACTGAGATACCGAAACAGCTGAGCTGTTTTCTTTAGCAAACTCTGATTCTGATAAAAGGACACATCTTCCTCTGAAAAATACAGAGCAATCCCATATGTGGTGCGACTTGTCTGAGTTCTGGAGAGCTGCTGTGGTCAGAACTTGCTTTTTCTGGACTTTCTTCTAAGTCAAAGAAAATGTGGCTCTGAATTTCACCATTTCTGACTACATTTACCAATTCAGCTGATTGTCAGAATACTTGGGCTTGATGTTTTTGTGGGGGAGGAGGGGTAGGTAGACAAAACTATCTATCTTGCTGTAGTCCGAAGAGGAGGGACAGAGGTTGGAGTTATATGAAATTAATTACCCCAAAAAGGGTGAGAAGTATGGTCTGAAGTTTTTCAACCTCTGTTTAATTAGAGTTTGTTCCCATCTAATGCTATATGAGAGTCTACAAGGAGAAGAAACTGGCCTGATTCCACCCTTGCAATGTATGTGAAATCCAGATAAGTACACAGTGGCTTCACTACAGAAGTGGTACAAAAGAAATTGTCCCAACTATTCCTCAAACAAGGAGAAGGAGAGCAGCATACCCACTTCCATTCCCTGAGGCATCCTCCAGCATAGTAGCCTCTATCAGACAGAAGTCTGGAGTAGCAAACAGGACAGTTACTCTGTCAGCATTTCGTTGCCTATTTTCGCATTACGAAACAGAGCACAGGTTAGAGAGGAGAGGAAAAATACAGGACTAATAGGAAGCTAAATGAGACATGACAGATAGGGCATGCGCTACATGTGAATGCATGAAGCTTAGTCTCACTTCGTTCCCTTTAAAAATACTTTGTCTGAATTGTTTTAGAAACTCTGACATTTCTCAGAGCTGCTTATACTCTACTGAGTCAGCCTTAGGAAGGTCTGCACAACATAAAAAGTTAAAAAAGGTAAAACCTCCTTGTTGTGGTTTCCATTTAAAATGTCCAGTGTCCTGTGCTATGACTGCCAAATATTTTTGTAAATATCTGAGGTTTCATATGGTCCTAAAGAGGCTTAAGTAAATGAACATAGCCTTATTGCAATCTCCTGTAAATGGGTAGTTAGAAAATAGATGGAGAATGTTGGTCTCCAGGATCACTGGTGTAGGTACATCTTGTCTTGGGGACTTACTCAGATTTTCCTGATGGAGTTCTGTTCATTACAAATTTGTAACACTCAGGAGTGATGGGGTTTGTACCAGCTAGAGACGAATGAATGAATGCTGCCTCCTAGAGATTTTCCCTCCTTTCCTCCCTTCGCATGGGGAATGTCTACTGTAACATTGAATCAGTACAATTGATTCTTCTGTTGACTACTATGGAGTTATACCAAGAATAGTTTGCAGTCAGTGTCCTAAACTATCTAATAACTTTTGCAGGTTTCTTGGTTAGATAATTAACAGCTGAAAGCTTCTCTGAGGTTTAGTCCTACAACGCTACTTTGGTATAGGATACCCATGTCATCTTTTTGTCAAACCTCCATTTTTTCAAGCTTTTCTTTACAACATTATGTACTGAGTTTGCGTGGCAGGGTTTTGATAGCAGGGGGTTACAGGAATGGCTTCTGTGAGAACCTGCTAGAAGCTTCCCCCATGTCCAATAGAGCCAATGCCAGCTGGCTTCAAGACAGACTCACTACTGGTCAAAGCCAAGCCAATCAGCGATGGTGGTAGCGCCTCTGGGATAACATAGTTAAAAAGGGGGAAAAAATGCACAACAACCTGCAGCTGGAGAGAGAAGTGAGAATATGTGACAGAAACAACTCTGCAGGTACCAAGGTCAGTGAAGAAGGAGGGGAAGGAGGTTCTCCAGGTGGTGGAGCAGAGATTCCCCTGCAGCCCGTGGTGAAGACCATGGTGAGGCAGGCTGTCCCCCTGCAGCCCATAGAGGTCCACGGTGGAGCAGGTATCCACCTGCAACCTATGGAGGACCCCACGCCAGAGCAGGTGGATGCTCAGAGGAGGCTGTGACCCTGTGGAGATCCCATGCTGGAGCAGGCTCCTGGCAGGATCTGTGGACCCCGTGGAGAGGAGCCCAGACTGAAGCAGATTTGCTGGCAGGACTTGTGACCCTGTGGGGGACCCACGCTGGAGCAGTCTGTTCCTGAAGGATTGCACCCTGTGGAAGGGACCCACGCTGGAGCAGTTTGTGAAGCACTGTAACCTGTGGGAAGGACTCACGTTGGAGAATATCATGGAGGACTGTCTGCTGTGGGAGGGACCCCAGGCTGGAGTAGAGGAAGAGTGTGAGGAGTCCTCCTCTGAGGAGGAAGGAGCGGCAGAGACAGCGTGTGATGAACTGACCACAGCCCCCATTCCCTGTCCCCCTGTGCCGCTGCGGGGAAGCAGGTAGAGAAATCAGGAGTAAAGTTAAGCCTGGGAAGAAGGGAGGGGTGGGGGGAAGGTGTTTTAAGATTTAGGTTTTATTTTCTCGTTACCTTACTCTGATTTGATTGGTAATAAATTAAACTAATTTCCCCAAGTTGAGTATGTTTTGCCTGTGAAGGTAATTGGTGAATGATCTCTCCCTGCCCTTATCTCGACCCATGAGCCTTTTGTTATATTTTCTCTCCCCTGTCTAGCTGAGGAGTGGGAGTGATAGAGCGGCTTTGGTGGGCACCTGGTGTCTAGCCAGGGTCAACCCACCACACATTCTTAACATTTTCATTATTCATCTTTTCCCCAGCTTCTACTTTTGTTCCTGCTGCAAAGAAAGTCTGTTGCAATGCAAACCCTTGCAGGACTTCAGCCTGGAAAGACTTATTTATGTAAGAACTCCCTTCATGCTCAGGTGACTTCAGTGAACATCAGCAGATCTATGAGAAAAGGTATGGATTACCCACATGTAGGAAAGACATCATCCTCTCCCTTGTTACAAGCTAACAGGCATTGCCTGTGCTCAGGGACAGTAAACTCATTCTTCCAGTGTCTAGGAGAATAGCTGAAAGATCTAGATATTCAGCTGAGTTGCTAAGAAACATAAAGAATTTCAAAGTATGCCAGGTTACAAGGCTAATCTAAAGTTAGACTAATACTGTGTAGCATCTCCATGGCAACCAGGAGTGAACGGCATGTGAGGTGAAAGTAGAGGGGAAGACAGAATAATAATCAGCAATAAATAAACCTTGACAGGGCTTAGTGTGATTATGTTGTCAATGACTTAAAGAATGCTGCTGTCCTGCTGTAGTTCAGCTAGGCTGCTGGAGGAGAAATCTTCACCTTGCAGGTCCAGACGAAATGATGGATGACATTTTAAAAGTAAGACTATAATGGACAACTCTGTGGCTGGTGACTACCGGAAGGGGCAAATGAAAGAGAGAAGATGACCTGCATGCATGCCATATAACAAAACATTCTCCTTTACTACTTAATATCCAGAAACAAATTTCTATAGCAGGTTTAATAATTGTGGCCTCCCTTTAAAGCTCTTACAGGCCTGATGTTTGCTGTGTTATTTCCTCTAAAGTATAGTGTACATAATTTTGCCAGTCCTTATACTATTTTGCATATGTGAACTACCTACAAAACATAACCTGGGTACAGAGGT
Source organism: Platalea leucorodia (assembly GCF_965183815.1). Taxonomy (NCBI): domain Eukaryota; kingdom Metazoa; phylum Chordata; class Aves; order Pelecaniformes; family Threskiornithidae; genus Platalea; species Platalea leucorodia. Next base: position 9,934,733 of record NC_138823.1, on the reverse strand, counting down.
CTGTTTAAAAAATCAACTTTTGCCAATTATTGTCTTACAGCACTGGATTTTATCTGTTAATATTCATGCTCCCCTGTAACCAAGGGACAAAGCCCCTGACTGAGGAATTGTCTAAATACCCTACGGAATAGGGGGTCAGTGAATTCAAGCTTCATGGCCAACATCATGGTCCAGCAGCAGAGCTAACATTTCCTAGCCTCAGCCTTGTGCCTCAGACACCAGCATATATGAACTAGTACAGTGTCTCCTGACATGATGAATGTCATGAGCAAAACTCTCCTGAGTGGTCAATAAAAATCCAGCAATGCCCCACTCCCAAGGTTCATGCACTCACAAAAGGTCTGATTTTGTGCTCTCTGAACTCAAGAGAAGTTTATGAATTCATTCTGTTGTACTGAAGAGTAAATTAAAGCACTTCTGAAAACACTCCTCCATCCTAGATAACACTGACCTTAAGATTTCACCTGAAATCTTCCTGGTTCTCTTCATAAGGACTCCTTGAGAAGACAACACTAATACATGATTTGAGGTTAGTACTGTGCACTGCAAAAATACTGAGGTGAATATTCTTCACTCAGCCATCATCAGTCATATGCTTCTGAAACCTGGATTTATGCAAACAGAAAACTGAGACTAGTTGACCCTCTCAACTTGACCAGCATGGATGTATGCATGTGCACGAAGTTACATGGATTTTCTTTGCATTAAATCAGGTAATGTTTATTTGTGTTTCACAGCTGAATGCCACTAGAGAGTACAGACCTGACCTCCAGGTTGTCTTCTTGTTGCTTCTCACACATCACAGGCATGGGCCCTATATGGCAACCTACATGGAAATGCTTTCTATTTGTCCTACCCATGCTGTAGTGCTTAATATGTTCAATCCTTGTTTTCTATGCTTTTCTGCTGAGCATTACGAAGGCAAGCAAAACAGGTACAGTAAAACCACCACCTGCTCTTAAATGAATGAAATGCAGTCTATGAGAGTTATGGGTACTAAAAGCTGGTGCTCTTGAGTGTCTGAGGCATTGAGACTCCTATTTTCTGGTTGAGAAACAGGGGCCCAGACAAGCACAGCAAAGGACCCTTTCCAAGTACCTGTGGCAACGTACCATTAGGACATCTTAGAAATTGAGTTCTTCTGATTAAACATGGAGGTTTCCAGTGCAGGCATCTACACCTGACCAAATCACTTGAAACTCCCATTGAAAGTCATCACAGGGTGGACTTTTCATCTTAAAGCAGGTGCATACAGTTAGCCAAAGAAAGAACATCCTTCACCTCACCGACTGTACTCACTGCATCTCCACCAAGTGTAATGAGAACCTCCCAAATACTCCCCTCACAGAGTTACAGTGTAATTCTTTTCACTGTACCCATTCAAAAGATAATGAGATATCATTTTATCTAGAGATAGGGATTTAGAGAATTGTGTCCTTGAAAATAGGGAATTTAGGTACCAACTCCAGATGGGGTTAACCTTGGATATTTTGGCAACCTGGCACCTAACCAGGTTCAATAAGGTTTTCCTTCTTTGGTTTCATTACATTATAAGTTTAAAAGAAGTAACAAATGAGCTATTTATATGAAAATAAATTATTTGCTTAAGGTTACACTGTAAGACTGAGGCAGAGCAGAGATCTGATTTCAGTCTCTTGGAGCCTATAGATGTCCTACAACTGCTCCATCCTCTTCCTTACTGCGTTTTTCCCTCTTAAGTGTGGTGACAGAAATATCACTTCTGTCCACTGGGAAAGCTGTGCTTCCTGACAGATGAGCATTTCACTGGCTCCTACTGACCTGGAGCCTCATTAAGAGGAGGGAAAAAAAAAAATTGTGAAAATATTGAGTTCAACTCAAAGCTCACAGATGTCAATAAAAGTCTTTCAATGAGTTTCAGTGAGCTATGGATCAAGTCCACAATGTTCAAGCAATAAAACACTCTGACATTCACATTAGATAGTCAATGGTCCATGATGCCACATGTGGAAGTTCTCTTAACACTGTAGAATTAATCTGTTCCATGATGACAGTCAAATATTTGTTATAACCAGAGAATCAAGGATGCATGACTTTTTAATGCTTCAGTCTTAAGTGCTTTCCCTGAAATGATTTATATTTTCTGTGTTAAAATCTACGTTTCCCATACTTCCCATTTAACACATTTAATACACTATTAATGCTGACTGGTAGAAATGCTTAAGGAAAAATATCATCCATGGACTCACTAATGAAAGTAAAAAGAATAAAAAAGTATTTGAATCAAGTTATTCAAAAAGCTCTTACTTTAATGTAATTGAATAATTATGCTATGTTAAGTAAATAACAACTGACTTAGAAAAGTACCTAATTACATTTGCTGATTATAAATTTAAATCCAGAGAAGTTGTCATTATAATATTACTGCATAATTTCATTATTATTTCAAGACTTAGGGAAAAAAAAAAAAAAAAAAACACCACAGAACTTTATTTGAAGCATGAGGAAATAGTCCATTGACTTCTCTGTGTTTTCAGACAAACCTTACTGCTACAGGTTGTGAGACAAGATCCTCTGGGACTCATAGTACAGGCTAAAAATAGATTATTTATTACCCTTAAAGTAATCTGCTTAAAAATTTGGGGGAAGAGCAGGATGCTATTTTAAAAAGTGGTTAGCTTGAAAGTATTTCCAGCCTGGAAGCTTCATTGCCTGAAGATCTCATATGTGATACACAGAGCTGGCTTATTAGGGGAAGAAACAATCTGCTATTTTAAACCTGTGAGGACTGTTATCAAAATATTTCCTGCCCATAATTGGCTCTCAGCATTTTAACCTTGCAATGATTTTCTAACTAAAAAGAAAAGCTTAATTTTTAAAATTCAGTTCTGCTTTGAGTATTTTTTCCTTTTTAAAATATTTCCTTTCAATCTATTAATTTCTCCAGAGTAACCACAAGCCATTATCAGCGGAGATGTCATTCCCCCTGTCTGATAATGTCCTCTTCCTTCGCCTTTGCAAGAGGCTTTTTACAGATTAATTATCTGCCCATCACTCTGTTTCCAGTGCACTTTACTGAATCTGGGTTTAAGAGTTATTTTTCTCTCCTTTTTTAAAGAAGTTTCTTCTTAATTTGGAAGCTGCTGTTGCCACAAGCCATTCTGTCACTCAGCTGCATTTCCCAGGTCTGAAATTCATCCTGGCATCTGCTCCCTGAAACCTGAGCAGATGGAAGAGTCCAGGAGGGAGTACTTGTGCCAGCGTAAGGTAGCTTTATCTTTCTGTGGTAAATGTTCTCCAACAAGTAAAATTCAACCCCAGATAAACCTGTCAGAAAACCTGTAGTAGTTAAGGGAAGAGTTTTATAAGTTTATGCAGTAGGATATATGTCTTGTGGGGCAAAATAAACAAGTTGATATTAACTAAACTACACAGCAGAACTATATTTTACAATGCATTTATGGCAGTATTGACTCATTTTCCTTTAACTATTTTGTAATCGTCCATCTGATAACCTTCAGTTTGTTGCAGGTGCCCTTACATGGCTCCTAAGTAAGAGGGGAGTAGATTTCCTACACACATTTTCAGGAAAATCCAAAAAAATAGGCAGTTGTCCTGTATATTTAAAAATATAAGGAGAATTCAGTGCAAATATATCCAAGGACACAGTACACCCCAAAAGATGGAGAGAAAAGAAATTCATTATTTTATCTGTTTCTTTGCTCCATCTTGCAAAGCAAACCAGTGACCCTGAGAAACCCCAGAGAAGCATGACTCTTCTCTGCACCTGATACTTGGGTGGTGAATCGTGTTCTAACACACAATATCTTCTGAAGGTCCCTTTGGGACGAGCTAGCCCCATACCACTAAAAATGTGGTTCTGTACTTTTTAAATTCATTAAATATGAATCTGTATTGCCTAAGAGCCCAAGCAAAATTCATCAGTCAGGGAGAGAGGCCTGGATGCTAGCTGCTGAGATGAGCAGAATGAGGGACATCAGTTTTGCATGGAGGCACTGATAGAGGAATAGTAGCTTTAGCTATGTTATATTACATTTCAGCTGTTGAAGTTTCCTGTGTTTCTTTTGGATGGAGCACAGTACTAGACTTCACATGGAGACCAATACTGAATCCTGGGAGTGAAAGGCTTGATGAGAGGGATCTGCCTAACTGGTGAGTGCATTCCCACTTTAAATTCTCTCAAGAGTACATTTCTTTTAATGGTTATTGTTCCAATTGTGCAAACAGAAAAACAATATTAATTTTACTTCATGAACAATACAGCATAAGAAAACATCAACAAACATCTATAAAGCACAATAACCTCACTTCATGACTGAGCCATTGACAACAACATTAAAGTCGGAAATGAATTCCCCTCATTATGTATTCCTTGTATTTCTTGACTTCTTAGCATCTTGCCTTTACAGCTTTCACTGAGTTATTCTGTCCTTGTTGCATAGTGAAATAAGCATATGTGCCAACTTTTTATTGACTAAATACCTTTCTGTCTCACCTGACTGGTGATTAGTGCTTAAACCATAGTATCCTGTAAAAGAAGAAGTGCTGATCTGAACAGTATGTGTTACACTCTGTCCTAGAGAGGCCAAGATACTAGCATAATACTTGAGAAACATTTGTTGATATTGTCTTAGGACCACCATTCCCTTTCTGCTCCTTGGAAGTCATCTGCAATTTAAAAAAAATAATATGAATTGGCATATTTGGCATATTGGCATATTTTTATCAGGAAGAACACAATGACTAGGCATGTTCTGGGGAAGGGAAAAGGAAAAGGTTGTTTATATTTAATTAAGAAATATCCCAGTTCCATTAACAGGATTTTGTTATTAAACTAATAACTTATTCAAAGACTGCATTCACAGCTGAGCAATTAGACCAGGATTCTGGAAGTTGTGTTCTAGTTCAGCTGTTGTGTTGACTTGCTTTGGGGGTTCAGAAAAGTCATCAACATTTAGGTGTAGACAAAGGAGGATTAAAAAAATTGGTGGAAGCACTAGGATTTCCATATTTCTTGTGCGTATCCAAGAAAAACATAATGAATTTGTGTTCCTGTTTTTTGACTGCTCACATTGAGATAATCACAAGTCATTTTCTGCCTGGATTTGTCCAGCTGTCTTCATTTATTGAGGCTATGATGAAATGTGTCACCTTTTATTCATCCTTATTAAAAAGTGACAGATATGTGCAGATTTAAGAATACAAGGTGTTTTCCTTACACTGTCTGAATAATGAGAGATTATTCTGTCCACTGAATTTCATAACCTTTAGCACTCTAAAAGGATGTTATTTTATTATTTTCTAAATAGCACTTATAATTTTTGCTTTAAAACTTCATCCAATAAATTACTGAAGAAACCGTATTCTTACAATTCTCATCTAATAGGAAGATACCGTTCCCATGCCATCTTCCACTTACCCATCTACTAGTTCAGTTATCCCTGGAAAGGTGAAAATATACCTTTTGCGGCCATCCACCTAAAGAAGGATGAAAATAACTGTCCACATGGGATCACATGGAGGAAAAATCTTCAGTGATATGAACAATTTTGTTCTGACTTCATCAACATTTAAAGTCATGTGAGACAAATTCCACCATGGCTGCCTTCATGCTTCTAGTCCATTGCAGTACAGCATGATTAGTCACCCCAGATTTACCAAAGGCAAATCATGCCAGACTTACTTGATCACCTTCTACAAAAAAATTATATCTTCTGTTGACATGTGGAGAGCAGTGGCTATTGTTTACCCGGACATCAGCAAAGTTTTTGACACTGTTTTCCACAACCTTCTCCCAGACAAACTGGCAAGATACAGACTGGATGAGTGGTCTGTGAGATGGGTAGGGAACTGCCACGAGGGTGGTGATCAATGGTTTTTACTCAGGCTAGCAGCCTGTCACAAGTGTGGTCCCTCAGGGATCAATACTCTGCCCCACACTGTTCAACATCTTCACAAATTATCTGGATGACAGGATTGAAAGCACCCTCACCAAGTTTGCTGATGACACCAAACTGGGTCGTGAGTTGGACACATCAGAAAGGACAGGCATCTTACAGAGAGATCTGGACAGGCTGGAAGAGTGGGCTAGCAAAAAATGTATGAAGTTTAACAAAGACAAGTGCAAAGTCCTGCACCTGGGATGGCATAACCAAAGATCCCAGTGCAGGCTAGGCACTGTGTGGCTGGGGAACAGCCTTGCTGAAAGGAACCTGGGGGTCCTGGTGGACAACAAGCTGAACAGGAGTCAGCAGTACATTGATGAAGCAACAAAGGCAATTTGGATCCTGGGCTGCAACTGCAAGGGCGTTGCTAGCAGAGATAGAGATGTGATCACCCCACTCAGTGCTTGTCAGGCCACACCTGGAGTACTGTGTCCAGTTCTTGTCCCCACAATTCAAAAAAGACATGGACAGACTGGAGAGGGTCCAAAGGCAGGCCATGAAGATGATCAAAGGAGATGGAGAACCTGACCTATAAGGAAAGATTGAAGGAGTTAGGTCTTTTAACCCTGGAGAAGAGAAGGTTCAGGGAGGACTTCATCACAGTATTCCAGTACCTAAAAGGGTAGCTACAAAGATGATGGAGGTTGTCTCTTCACAAGGAGCCACATGGAGAGGAAAAGAGGCAATGGATAAAAGTTGTACTGAGAGAGGTTTCTTCTTGACATAAGAAATGTTTTACAGTGAGAACTATCACTGGAAAAACCTCCCAAGGGATGTGGGAGAGTTCACATCACTGGAGGTTTTCAAGACATGACTACACAGGATGCTAGATAATCTCATCTCGGCTCCCTTTCCCATGAAAGGTTGGATCAGATGATCTTTCAAGGTCCCTCCCAACCTGGGCTATTCTATGATTCTGTGATATGGCTTTGCCTCAATCCCTTGCAGTGGTGATTTAAAACAAAACTTCTGACCTACTGCTGTAGAATATGCTCATACCCAATTAGTAAGTCACATCTCAGCTGATGATCAATGGCAATATACCACAGCTGGACCTTAGCTGAAAATTGTGCGGCTGTAGGACAGATCCAGAAATTGTTAACAACTTTTTGCCAGACCATTCTTCTAAAAAAACATGTTGCCTGTTTACCTAAGTCATTTTATTCAGTGGCAATAAGGACTCTAATGAAATTTCTGAAGATGGATTAAAACATTTGGCCAAATGAAAGAAGGATCAAATTCCCCTAATCATCCCACAGCTGAATGGGCTCTATAGTGCTGATACTAATAGAAAACAAGCAGAGATAACTGAGAAACAAATGAAGTAGTTGAAAGACGATCCTTATAGCCGTTTTCCCACCTGATTTTAATGTAAGCAAGGATGCCGTCTGTGTGAGGAGCAGCTGAGAGACTCCCAGCAGACATAGGAATGGGCAAGGAGGGAACTCAGTCTGTGTTTTGTGTTACAGATGGCTCCTGCAATTTTTACTCTTTGAAGCATCATATTGTCCTACGTCCCTGAGTCTCCAGGTTCCCAAACATGTTCTTTTTTTTTTTTTTATTTAACAGACAACATTTTCTCCTCCATTTAACCAGTGGAATAAGGTCTTAAACCAGGAGCTCTGTGAGGCTGAATTAATTTGTGTCTGTGGAGGACTCTGAAGCACTGGGGGGAGACATGTCTTAAAACTGCAAAGTATTTTTGCTGTTACAGTCAAACTCTCAGTGGAGTGATATGAAAAGAACGTTAAGTGTGAACAAATCTGCAGTTTGTGAATGATGCAGACATTTACTGACTGTGGCGAGCAAGCACTGGGGTCTGCCTCATCCACTCAGCTACAGAAACAGCCACTCAGCACTAATTACAGCTTTTCTCCTCAGCAAACAGGTGTGCTGCGTCCTTCTTCAAATTCAGGAATAGATGGTGGCAGTTTGTTGCTTTGGTGCTGACATGTTGCTGTGTTGGATTTCAGAATGTAATGACATACTGTGAAATGATTAAGTGGAAATTAGTGTGTTTGCTTTTCCTCCTCCATTTTGTGCTCTGAATAAATGTAGCTTCCCAGTTTTGCTTGTCTTCCTGGGCCACTTTCTACTCAAGGCTTGAAGCAAACTGCTGCAAGCTTTCACTGGTTTTAGCGGGCTTTGGTCCAGCTTTTTAGCATGAGGTGAAGTACAGCATTGGCTGTAGTGCCCAGTATCTGCTTCCAGAGCTCGATCAGGATTTATGTCCAGGTAATGCTTGGCCTTTCTTCACAAAAAAAAACCCAAGAAAAGATGCTGAAAGAAAAAAATCTGATACAGAGATTGGTCAACTGTGAGAAAGACCAACGACACCTCACTAACAAAAAATGACACTTTAGCCACTGGGTATAGAATCATAGAATCATAGAATCGTTAAGGTTGGAAAAGACCCTTAAGATCATCGAGTCCAACCATTAACCTAGCACTGCCAAGTCCACCACTAAACCATGTCCTCAACCACCACGTCCACCCGTCTTTTAAATACCTCCAGGGATGGGGACTCAACCACTTCCCTGGGCAGCCTGTGCCAGTGCCTGACTGCCCTTTCAGTGAAGAAGTTTTTCCTAAGATCCAACCTAAACCTCCCCTGCTGCAACTTGAGGCGTTTTCCTCTCGTCCTATCGCTCGTTACTTGGGAGAAGAGACCGACCCCCACTTCACTACAACCTCCTTTCAGGTAGTTGTAGAGAGCAATAAGGTCTCCCCTCAGCCTCCTCTTCTCCAGACTAAACAACCCCAGTTCCCTCAGCCGCTCCTCACAAGACTTGTGTTCTAGACCCTTCACCAACTTCGTTGTCCTTCTTTGGACACTCTCCAGCACCTCGATGTCCTTCTTGGAGTGAGGGGCCCAAAACTGAACACAGTACTCGAGGTGCGGCCTCACCAGTGCCGAGGACAGGGGCACTATCACCTCCCTGGTCCTGCTGGCCACACTATTCCTGATACAAGCCAGGATGCCATTGGCCTTCTTGGCCACCTGGGCACACTGCTGGCTCATGTTCAGGCAGCTGTCGACCAACACCCCCAGGTCCTTTTCTGCCAGGCAGCTCTCCAGCCACTCTTCCCCCAGCCTGTAGCGTTGCATGGGGTTGTTGTGACCCAAGTGCAGGACCCGGCACTTGGCCTTGTTGAATCTCATACAGTTGGCCTCGGCCCAACGATCCAGCCTGTCCAGGTCCCTCTGTAGGGCCTTCCTACCCTCCAGCAGATCGACAGTTCCACCCAACTTGGTGTCATCTGCAAACTTACTGAGGGTGCACTGTATGTAGAAGGCTTCAGGATCTTCATCCCAGAGTGCTTTTGCTCATAAAGAGACTGGTATTAAGCATTTAGTTACACTGATCTGCCTGATAACCCCTTTAATGAAATCTGTGTTACTTATCTTACTAGAGGGCTCTCTGTGGCTGGACACAATAGGGTGGTAAATGTAAGGTTAGTTCTCACAGATTTTTTAAGTGGGCTGGAAACTGCCACTGAACTAATGACTCATTTTCTCTAGCTGCAGAACATAGACAGGAACAGCAGGTGTTTATTTTTTTTCCTTCTGCTGCTGTATCATTTAGGAAGAAATATGTGTTGAAAGAATGAGAAAATAATGAAAAGATAAATTCTTTGGACATGACACAGCTCACTTGTGATAAGCTGATGAAGAGCAATGGAAGTATCAAAACTTTCAGAGCAAACAAAGTTTACAGAGCAGTTAAAAAGAGGGAAAGCTTTTCTTTCACACTCTTTAGCCACAGTAAATATCATCACCCACCGCCCTCCCAAAATGATTCTGCTGTTCGTCTTAGAACTGAGAAAGAACCACAGATATCCTAGATGAGAGAAGGGATAAAAGCAAAGCACAAAAGATTAAGTGACTCATGCAAGATCACTCAGGAAATCTGGCAGAGATGCTGCAGGGTTCCCAAGTTCTGTCCTGTTCACATCATTGCAGCACTGTTATACATCCAAGCAGGGTACTACACAGACTTGTTTGGAAATGTTCTGGCAAAATATTTTTTATTGGAAAATTACTATTCTTTGCAACTTTTCATATGAGTAGAAGAGTTTTGCTGAAACTTTGGCCAGAAGAGAGTCTTCAGATCCAAGATGGAAATTCTAGTCAAAACCAGAGTAAAAAACAGCAGCTAGCCAGTGTCCCAGAGCCTGACAGTGCCTTAAGGTACAGGACAATCAGACCAAATCCCTAATTCAATTAATATTCCACTACTTATGAAAGACGAGACAGCTGTAAGAGGAGAGCCTAAGACAGCCTGGAGGGTGAGATATTAAGTACAAGTGCAGATTTTCATATCACAGGTTCTTGCACTTAGCCACCAGCTAGAGACTGTCCTGAAGGGCTCTCACTGTTGGTTGCTGTAGCTGATCAGTTAGTTGGATTCTTTATGGTTTTGGTTTAATATTGTTCTTTAAATGGAACAAAAAAATATATTGCCATCCTGAAATAACATAGAACTTTGTTATTTTCAACTTTAAAAAATATTCCCCAGGCAGAGAGCTGTATCCTACGTTTCTTCCCCAGGTTGACTGTTAACAATATGCTTAGAGTCATACATGAAAGAAGAGATATTGGGCACAAAAAGTGTGCATGCTTTTACAAGTTCAACCTACTGCGTCTTACAAACAAGCCCTGTCAATGCACGGTAAAAATGTCTATGTCTTGCACACCTTGGGCAGCCCATTTTGCAGATGTACTTGCTGTATACAGCTTCTGACTACTCAGCCCTCAGTAAATAGTGCCTATGCATCTTTACTGCTCCTGCAGAAAGCTTGGAAGAGCCAAAACCTTGGATAAATTTCCCTTCCTCTTAAATGTTCTTCTGGGTCATTGTGGTTTATATTGTTTCCAATCTGTAGTGGTAATTTCTTTTCCTAGGTGGAAAAACTTCAGTGCTTAAACAACAGATGTGTTGCTTGTTGCTGTTGTGGTTGCTGTTACCTTTTGTTTATGAGCTGGGATGCCAAAGTTCCAACCTCATTGCTCTCATGCATTTTCCGCATCATTAACTGTTTAAATTTCCTGTTCCTGGACGGCTGTCATTTCTCACTATCAATTCCCTCCAATGTGGCTGTGTTAAAATGCAGAAACTGTTATACAAGCAGAATAGGAAAAAGACCAGATGGCATCAATAACTGCTAATATACCTCCATGTTTATGCTCCAGCATGTGTCTGATAGATGGGGTAAGTGTTAGCCACTGGTATTCTGTTTGTGTCATCGTTTGTTGAGTTTGTCTTTTAATTAACCATATGCTCACAAGGAAACCTTGAAAGCACGAGGACATTTCACATGGTCCCCAAAATATGTCTGAAATGCACCTAAGAAATTGAAAGATTTTTAAAACATAAACCCTTTTTCTTTGTAAAGAGGAAATATGTCCCACGAAAAGAAACTGAACTAGTTTCTCTCCTAAGTTTCTGTTCCTGCTTCTTCCCCAACTGCTTTCTAATGAAGAGCAGTCAGTCCACCTGGTTATTTGTCTCTCAGCTGTACAGTCTCTAAAGCTGTGGTTATGGTATGCATTTTTTTTTTATCCAAACACCAGAAGAATTATCTATATGACCAAACAATAATTGGAGTCACTTTAATTTTTCGATCCTCTAAGACACCTAAGCTCTTAAATGTTTACGAAAGCAATGCAGGATGCAGACTGTCACACATTGACTCTCTGTGCAGTCAATGAAGACAAGCAGTCACATCCCTGAAATCTGGGATCCGTAGTAAATGACTAAATATGCTATCCTAGTTATGCCTCTCCACCATTCATGCAGTCAACTTCCATCTGGCAGCCTTTGGTTGCTGGATTTGCCCCGTGATCTCACCACTGGGTAGTCCTGAATGAGCCAAGCATTAAATGCACCATGTACTCAAAGCAGAAAGGTGACAGTCACGGTGGAGAGATTATTTCTGTGGTTTTTGACTACACGTCATTCTTAGAGGGAATGGACATCTTGTCATGGTAAAGGGGAAGACAATTTTATCCAGGTTTTACTGATATTAGTTTGATTCTAACAAAAGGGTTGGGGCAGCCTGGTTTTAGCGGGCTTACTGGAGACCTGAAAGTATGTGTTATTTGCATTCTCTTGTGGCTTTTACGGAAAGGTTCGTATTTCCTAGCTTCTCAGAACTTCCATAACTAAATTTGGTACCCAGTAATGTAATCACTGACATCTGAGCAAGTTTCTTGTATTCCTATTATAGTTAATAGAAAACAAGTCCACAGAGTCAATGAAGCATAGGGTGAGTCATTTAACCAAACATAGGTATCTACTTTAGGATGACATGAATCACACCCTATGCTTCATTGATTATCTAGGAACCCAAGGGCAACTTGTAAAGATGCTGATGGCACCTTACATTGTCTCATATGGTAGCTTAATTAGCGTGCTTTGCCACCCACCTTAGTTTCTTGACTTGTGAAAGAGAGATCATACAATCAGCCACCCAGTTTGCGAGAGAAGATAATGAGTTCATGTTTGTAGAGTGCTAAGGAAATGTTAAATCCAACATGCTGTGCCTTAACGATATAGTCTTAACCCATACTAATGAAGACATACTGTTTACATATAGACAGCAAGAGGGCCATAAGCTCTGACTATGTTAGCAGCCCTTCAGGGTCTCTACATGGCTTTCAACATTAAGTATCTTGTAAATAGGAATGTTAGGGCAGATATGTTGGAAAACTTGCCTGGAGTAAAGCAGAAGGTTAGCAGCTGAGCTGGGATAGTGAATTTTTGCATGTAACTCCTGTGACAATTGCTAATTATCAACTATGATGTAACTCTGCCTTGAGCAACCTGCGATCCCCTCATTTACTCCTGAGGGAATACAGCTGATTTTTATGTCTCATTTTCTTTGTTGGCTATTGAATGTCTAAGAAATGCCTTCAAAACTGTTGTGGTTTAACCCGGCAGGCAGTTAAACACCACACAGCCACTTGCTCACTCCCCACCCCCAGTGGGATGGGGGAGAGAATCGGGGAAAAAAAGTAAAATTCGTGGACTGAGATAAAGACAGTTTAATAGGATGGAAAAGGAAGGCAAATAATAATAATCATAGAAGAATATTCAAAATAAGTGATGCACAATGCAATTTCTCACCACCTGCTGACTGATGCCCAGTCAGTTCCTGAGCAGCGATCGCTGCCCACCAGCCAGCTCTCCCCAGTTTCTATACTGAGCATGATGACATATGGTATGGAATAGCCCTTTGGCCAGTCTGGGTCAGCTCTGCTGGCTGTGCCCCCTCCCAGCTTCTCACTGGCAGGGCACGAGAAACTGAAAAGTCCTTGACTAGTGTAAGCACTACTTAGCAACAACTAAAACATCAGTGAGTTATTAATGCTATTCTCATCCTAAATCCAAAACACAGCACTATACCAGCTACTAGGAAGAAAATAAACTCTATCCCAGCTGAAACCAGGATGAAAAGAGCTAGATAAATATTATTAATTATCATTGCAGGTCAGGTAATTTGTTCCAAAATTTCTGCAGTGTTCATATATCTAATGAGTCAGGGTGTTTCATAACTCATCAGTCTTCAGCTGATGTTTTATGGCTTTCCTGTGTCAGAAGGAATAATTGATTATGGTTGTTAAAAGCATGGCTCAGTACAAAATTATTGCTATCATCATCTATATATTATACAAACATCTTAAAACAAATCTTGCCTGTAGTATTTCATGAAGGCAACTGATTATGATAAATTAGTGTCTGCAGTAACAGTTGAAATTTGTGGTATCAAGCCACCAAAATTTTTCACTTATTCTTCCTGACAAATTTTCAACAGCAGAGAAATTGCCGTGTCCTTAAAGGTGGGGTAAGATACTGTAGACATGAGATAATCTCTGAGGTGATAAAGTCAAATGAAAAAACTTTTCATTATAGCCACGTATATAAAAGATGACTGGACAGGATAATCCTTCTAGGAGAGCAACACTACCCACATAGATTTAATCTATTCAGTAACAGCCTGATTTGCCCTTCTCCTCCCCAAAGCAATCATGAAAATTACAGTCAGAAAGGCTAAACTGCACAACCACATACAGCTGTCATGGAATAAAGAAAGGCAATCAGGATAGATTGTACAAAGACATCAGGAGTAAAACACAACAACAACAAAAAAAAAAAGACAAAGGGAAATGTAAGTCTATTTCTTAGCTAGAAAGAAGAACTAATAATGAAAGAACAAGAAAGTTAAATTAATCTTCAGTCTTCAAATATTAGTTAAGTAAAATTGGAGTATTACATCTATTCTTTTTAAGAAGACGATAAGAGTCCAAGTTAGAATAAGAAAGAAGAGATTAAAGAAAATTTCAGTAAATTAGGTGTATCCAACATAACAGTATATTCAACACCCAGTAATGAGTGGTGTCCCTCAAGTGTCCTTACTGGGACCAATACTATTTAATATCTTCATCAGTGACATAGTGGGATTGAGCGCACCCTCAGCAAGTTTACAAACCACTAAGCTGAGTGCTGCAGTTGATTCACTTGAGGGAAGGGATGCCATCCAGAGGCACCTTGACAGGCTTGAGGAGTGGGCCCATGTGAACCTCATGAGGTTCAACAAGGCCAAGTGCAGAGTCCTGCACCTGGGTCAGGGCAGTCCCCAACATCAATACAGACTGGAGGATGAATGGATTGAGAGCAGCCCTGTGGAGAAGGACTTGGGGGTACTGGTGGATGAAAAATTGGACATGAGCTGGCAATGTGTGCTCGCAGCCCAGAGAGCCAACCGTATCCTGGGCTGCATCAAAAGAAGCGTGGCCAGCAGGTCGAGGGAAGTGATTCTGCCCCTCTATTCCACTCTGGTGAGACCCTGCCTGGAGCACTGCGTCCAGCTCTGGGGTCCTCAGCACAGGAAAGACATGGACCTGTTGGAGAGGGTCCAGAGAAGGGCCGCAAAAATGATCAGAGGGATGGAACACCTCTCCTATGAAGAAAGGCTGGGAGAGTTGGGGTTGTTCAGCCTGGAGAAGAGAGGGCTCTGGGGTGACCTTATTGTGGCCTTTCAATATACAAAGGGGGCTTATGAGAAAGATCGAGACGTTTTACCAAGGCCTGTAGGGGCAGAAAAAGTAGCAACGGTTTTAAACTGAAAGAAGGTAGGTTTAGATTGGACATAAGGAAGAAAATTTTTACAATGAGGATGGTGAGACACTGGAACATGTTGCCCAGAGAAGTTGTGGATGCCCCATCGCTAGAAGTGTTCAAGGTCAGGTTGGAGGGGGCTTTGAGCAACCTGATCTAGTGAAAGATGTCCCTGTCAAGGGGGATTGGAACTAGATGATGTTTGAAGGTCCCAAACCATTCCATGATTCTATGATTCTAACATTAATTCCTGCTACAAAAAGCAAATTTAATTTTGAAATTATCTTCCATATATAACATATGTAAACCCTCAGTCATCATTATTCCACTGTAATTAGTAGTAGGGGAGCCTGAGCTAGAATTCAGTGACCAGCTCTGGGCACCACACATTACAAATGTTTCTGAAAGATTTGAAAGAGTGCAGAAGGTAAAAAAAACAGGATAGCAAGCAATGTGGTAAGCATGACCTATAAAAGAGTTGGAAAGAATTGAGATTAAGGAAAAGTACAACAAGAGTCTTCAAATATGCAAAAAACTTGTATTTCATGTTCTCTGTGAAAAGAACAAGAAGCAATCAGTAATAATTTGTAGCAAAGATGACTTCAGCTACAGAACGTCATGTATGAGGATGGTGACACTGAGTGACAAAGTATGCTAGACTCTCGTTCACTGTATGGCTCTAAAAACAGATCAGACAAGGTCAGCATATCTAAACATGGAGATTGTCTAAACAATCACTCAAGGACCCAGACAGTTACAGTTCTGTTCCCCAAATATATTTTCACTGTTTTGTGTGGAGAGAGGAGAGAGGGCAAGGGCTAACAGATGGGCTCTGCTTATAGGAATCTATAACTGGATCCTATACAGACTATCTAAGTTATACAAATGGACCATTTTCAAAGCATTCTTATTGCCCTGTTCATAGGGCAGCTAATATGGAAGTTGTCAAAGACAGCATTATCATGTGAAAGGCAGTAAGAAAGACAGGCTGGATTAGCCTGGGTTTGGAGCACCACTTCAATTGCCATCCAGAGGCTTTTCCTATAGCACAGAGAAAGTATCATGAGTGCATTCTGCCTGTAAGTAGGAGTAATCAACTGAAGAAGTTTGCTCATTCTGACATTTTTGTAAAGGCAGGTTTTCATAGGCATTAGTGTAAATCTGACACCTACTTGACATTAATTTCCAGTGGAACTTGGTGATTTGTCATGGGAATGTATTTATCTTGTTTTAATCAAAGGCCACTGGAGAAGGTATATCCTCAGCTAATATCTCAGCCTGAGGTTCTCCTCCAAGCATTCTGCTCCACTTCAGAGCCCGTATCTGTCTCCTTGCATCTCCTGGGAATCTTCTGCAAGCTGCCACCTGTTAATGGACTCCCCTGCCTGGTGCAGCACCCTCCTCACCAGACCTCATTCCTGCTTACCCCTTCCCTGGTCCACCTCTCTTTCAGGCCACTTCACTGCCTTTAAGCCCAAACAAACATCAAACACAGCTATCCTTCTCTCGCTATCTTCCAGCCTCCAGAAACCAGGGATGCGGAAGTGGCTAATTGTATATGGCATCTTGCTGGACTTGAATGACATTGAGGAAAAGCAAGTGTGATTCAGCTAAGGCTTATTTGGGTATGTCAGCAGTTACGAAAACCCCACTTGGACAGCACAAGAGTGTGAAATGACGCTTCTTTAGAAAAAGTGTGAGGCCCTTGAGGTTATTTATTTAGCTACATGTTCATTAAGTGCAGTGTTGCCCAGAAGTTATTTTTCTTTCAAGCCCTCTGATCAGAATGGGGTCAGTCTCCACATTTGTTTTCCTGCTAAAGGAATTTGTTAATCCTGTAATTTTTATGCTGAGTTTTAACAGTGTTGCTTCTGTTGGGGTTGTGACACAATATTTTTTGTGAGGTAGATGCATCGGGACAAACCACCTGGTTACTTGGATAGGAGAACACAGGGGATTAAATCCAATATCTCTGCCTCCCTCATCCCCACAGAAGGCTGCTCCTAATTTTCCACCCATACTGCCTTCTACCTAAAACCACTAAGAAAATCTATCCCTATGTATTTCCTGGTAGACTGTATCCAAAGATTTAAATAAATTATATTAAACCCCTTAAAGCGTATAAAGAAAGACAAGCCCAGTCTACTTTCTAGCATGCTTTCATCTGAAACAGCATATTTTTATTGAGGAAAAGACCCTTCAAATTGCAAAAAAACGTTGCTACCAAACAGACCTATACATGAATTTGAAGAAGTAAAAATCAAACTGGATGCAGTAAAATCCTGCCTCATTTCCTCAGGAGAGGATAGAAAAAAAATACTATTGTGTTCGGTAGCATCTCCTTGAGGAAGCTGGAGATATGTCTTGGAAGGATGTGTGGAAATACACAATGTAAAAGCCCGTGGAAGACAGGTTTTATGAATAAAAAGAGGCAACGAAGTCCATTTTTGACACATATCTCTACAGTTCAGTAATGTTGTGGCTCTTGAATAGCCCAAGAATCGACCATTATACTGACAGGTCTCAAATGGCCAACATGACAAACTCCTTCAAACCTACTTACCTACCGTATGTATGTTGTATCAGACACAGCTACTTATTTTGTAAAGTATTTATTGCTTTTCTGGGCAATAAATACTGCAGCAGCTACCTAATTTTAGTTTTCATTCCTAGCTGAGGAATTCAGAGTACCTCACACTAACTAACTAAGCTTCCCCTTTGCCTAAAGCAATGAATATCACTAAATAGACTGGGCAAGAGATCTGCTCTAAGTTACACAGTGGTTTTGTGACTTGAAGTCACAACTTTCAAGGGCTGGGTAAGGTTTAATCACCAAGCAAGACCTTATTTCATTAACTCAGTGGTAAGATGGTTGCAGATCTTGGACAGAAACTTTTAAAAGGTCCTTTAATTACAATGAAAAGAATGATTGCCCTAATCAAGAGAGACTGTGGGCATTTCTCCTAACATAATCATCAGCAGCTGCCAGATCAGGATGCACTTTCCTTGAACAGTGTTTCCTCTTGCAGGGTGTTGTTCCATAAAGACCTTACAAGGAGCATAACATGTCTAAGGAGTACCTCCGCATTGCCTAGTTACACATTCTGCAATAGCACAATCTAAGACAATCTCCTCTCCTGGTTGGAGATACACAAGCATAAAGCAAATAAATATCCCTGCCCGAGCAAACTCCTCATCTCAGGACCGAAACTCCTCATAGGAAAATCAGCAGTGACTCCAAACTAGTTCAGACCCTAGGGGTGAAATCCTGGCTTCAATAAAATCAAGGACGAAAACCACACTATAACCTGTAGCCTGCTGAAGTAAACAGGAAACTTTCTATGGATTTCAGTAGGCTATGATTAAATTGAGAAAACAAGCCTTATTAGGTAGATAACAAATAAGAGTGCTGGATAGGAAGACCATCATAACCAGGTGTTTTAGCATGGAGCAGCTGCACACAATAAACAGCTGTTCCATGTAGCTGTCCAAAGTTCTTTCAGGAAATTATATGGAAGGGACATGGCAGAAGTGAATGTGCTCTGAAGCAGGAAACAAAAGGGAGATGCTTTCTGCAGAGAAGAGAAAGGAAAATGTCTTGTTGACTTCAATTGTCCACAGACAAAGCAGCTGAGTACCTGCTGGAAGATTAAACCTTTAGAAAATGGTCTGCTCTCTTCATACATGCCATTTTATCTTTTGCCTACTGTTTCCATGACCCGAATAAAGATCTGTATGCCGAGAAACATCTCTTACCATACTGATATGGTCCAAAGCCAGATTATGGGGACAAGTCCTCTGCACTAGCCTTGTCAGAGGCCTCTACGGTCTCCTGGCAATAAAGCCTGCCACAGTTGTATTTCCTCTGCTCGTCTCCAGCTACATGTCTCCCATTGCCAGCGAATGACTGACTGAAGACCACTTTCATCTGCTCCTGTGATGTGACGGATGGCAGCAGGTATTGCTGTCTGCACTGGGTCAGCAATGAGCAATGTACAGTTAATATGATGGAGTTGGGCACAGAGCACACAGGGCACATATAGCACTCCCTATCTCACAGAAACCCAGAGCTTGTCAGACACCATCCATCTTGTCTGGGCTAACTGGAGAATATGTTAATGTCCAGGCAGTAAGCAGCAGGAAAAACTCTGCTAAAAAAAAGCAATTGCTTCACTAGGAAGGCAGACTGATTTGGCATTTTGCACAGTTTGTACATCCAAACGAAAGAATACAATTGTTTCTACTTTAATTTTGGCAAAGGAACAAGACAAGAACTTTATTTTTCTGCTAAACTTACCTCTAGCTGACTATCTGTCATCCCCACCAACTCCTCCATTTTCTCCACCTTCTCCTTTCTGTCCTCACCTGTGCTGGAAACGTTCCCATCAGAGACCTTCTCTTCAGTTATCTGTAGGGTACCGAGTACCCTACAGTCTAGATTTTTCCAAAACTAGCATTAACTTAACACACATTATTAATCTTACTATTCCCATGAATTCTCGAGTCTAAAATTTGCAGGTTTATAATATAAAAAAAAAGAAAAACAACGTATCCACAACTTTTCATGGCCCAGACCTGAAAAAATGTTTGCTCCTGTGTTAACACTCTACTGAGGAGGCTGAGAATTAGGGAAAGGCCAGGGATCACAAGTAATTGTGTTACAGCAATTTAATGAGTTCCCAGTCACCTGCCAAATCACAGTAACTTTTGATATTTATTTTCATACGCTATCCCACCTGCTGTATAAAATACATTCTCTAAAATCACTATTTGACTTGTTAAGTAGTTAAACCACTTCCAGATAGCTGTTAATACTCTGAGGATGTTTATTTATAATCAGGACTGTCTTCATTTAACATGCATCTATGAAAAGCCATAGCAAAATATTGCTAGATGATTCGTGTTGTTTCTCTCTGTTTTGCAAGAAGACCTTGGTGAGTAACAGAACAAATGATCAGTAAATATCCCACATGAGTTTGAAATTAACTCCTTTCATCTGTGCTTATGCAAGTTTCATTCTCCTTTCTGCAAATATGCAAGTAATTGCTTTTTACTGTCCATGGAAAGTGAATTTAGAGATGCAGTTTGTACATGTCAGTATTTGTGCTGGCAATGATTGCCTCCATTCAGGAACAGCTTGAGAAAGAGATGTGAGTTACCTGAGTCAGCAGCGCAGATCAGACTTCACATATACCAAATCAGTCTGTAAAGCTAAATATTGGTAAAAATAGCCATCAATTAAGTTCTCATAGCAAGTTCATTTGAGAAAGTGAGAATCTGTTTTTCAATATTCTAAAACCAGAAAAAGTGGCTAAATTAACATATTATTTATCTGCACTTCACTTCAGATCTAATTGCTGCCTTCTTTACATGTCTGTTATATGCAGGATGGTCTAATGACTGAATAAATAAGATGCTTTTGGGGGAATGATTACACGGTTTCAGATTTCACTTCCTTGAGTACAGAAAGAGGTGGCAGATTAAACTTTTTCTGGCTGTTTTTACTCCACACCGTTTGGGACAACACTTTAATGACATTTTCCCATGCACCGGTATCAAAGGCACAGAGAGTTTGGGAGAGAAATTTGCTTCTGGGTAAGAATTCATGTAAAGTGCAGTGGCATTTCTGAGAGGGGCAAGTCAGATCACATCCAATATCACACTTTCTTGGTCTCAGGGGAGAGAGGCACTATGGTTTGACAAGGGCTATGCAGGAGCCATGCACAAGTAACGTGAGCCATTTCAATATGTCACCTCTTCTACTCATCTCACCTGTTTTCACCAAGTTACACGGCCCGGCAGTTCCTTTTAAGTTCGTTTGCCTCGCTGAACACTGAATTCCCTGGACAGTAGTTTACGCATATATACTAAAAAAAAAGAGGGGGGAAAAAAAAAAAAAAAAAAAAAGAAAGGAGTTCTAGAAGGATATTATTGCTCAGGGAACGTCATTACAATTTTGTCATTAAGAAGTTAGTGACCTACATAATTTATACTCAGAAGTGTAAGTGATAATGTAGACGACCTATCTTCTACTAGATCCCAGCATGGGGGCTTGGCATCTTTTTAACTGATGCATTAGTATGTGTCAGATTCAGACAGCCATCAGAAATTACTAGCCGTGATTAATATAATTAATTATCTACTATTAGGTGCGCCCATATTTTGGTAGGACCCTTTCAGAGAGTGAAATAATTAGACATATTAGCTGAAAGACATCCAGACAGTTTATATCTAAAATGATTAGGAGGTAATAAGACACATTTCCTGCTTTCACATATAATTCTGGATATGAGGTTGTAGAAAAACATTGAAGTTTACGAGTAATAAATCAGGGCAATGTTAAAGCTGATGATAATTACACTACAACTAGAACTTGGAAAAATGTTCTGGCAAAAAGTTTGTCATTGCTGAGCAATACAGATGTGAGGACTGACTCTATTCACAAACTCAGGGGACAGTTTGATCAAAGGAAGAGGTGATCTTTTGGTGGAGATGACACAACGTTACACTCTGATGCTTTTATTTCTTAAAATGTTTTTTTGTTTCAAAAGTGAATAAGTGACTTGAAAAGGCTAACTAACCCAAATCAAAATGATACCTTTTCTTTTTGATCCCTCTCTTCTCTTTGTGACACAAAAAGAGAACAAAAAGTGGGTTTGCTCAAATAAAATACTGTCAACTCCAAAACCGAATATTTTTTCAATTTTTTTTTCTTTCTCAAGAAAAATAAATATATCTAATCTAAAATGACTTTTCCCCTGTTTTTTTTTTCCAAATGTTCAGATGAACAACAACAAAAATTCTTTGCTCTGCCTTAGGCATGACCCCAATAGAATTTTTTACACTTTCACACAATGTGTAAGCTGCATTTTGTATTCTAACAAGAAGCATTTCAGACAGAACAATGATTTCTCCATCGTATTATAAATTTCACCAGTCTCTGCTGTGCTGCTCTGAAAAGGCACATTGTAACCCACCTGTGAAAAAGAGGAGGCAAGATATGAAGGGATTACTAGACAAACACAAGCAAGAGATGCACAAAGGTTATGCTGTCCTTACGAGCAACATAGTAATGGCAATACACTTATATCAATAATGATATGATGACAGAATTAGGTCAGAACACACAACTTCTTCATAGTCACATTCATGCCATGGAATGATGAAGTGATATCTCACTGCATGCTGTCCCAGCTGACATGCCCACACCAAACAGTACCATAGGGCAAGGTACTGGCTCAGGCCTGAAACCTATTTACAACATCCACGTGACTACTGACAGCTCCAACACTTTTTAGCTGGTGGGGATCTCAACAAAATAACGTAGTAGACATGAGTCTGTGTGCATGTGTGTAACACAATGTAGGCTTAAGAAAATGGTATTATACAAAGAGCAGTAAAGGTTATCCTTTGGCAAGATACAACTAGCAAGACAAGAATATTTATTTCTTATAGATTGGAAAATTGAGAATATGAGCATTACCTATAAAGGACTTTATAACTTTCTCCTACAAACCCCTTTTGTGCCCAGTCCATCTCTATGCACCTCAGGATAGCTGGCAAAATCCCCTCTGAGGGTTATTGTGCTGGCACACATGCACAAGAACTCTGCAACATGTGAAAGCCTTAATTAAATATATATCAGTATGTAGGTATACGGACATTTGCCACATGTTGTAACAAGTTGTTGTATGTCTTCACTAACTACAGATTGAAGATTTGGCTGACTCTTTCCAAGCTCACATAAGATGGGAATGTAGCAACAGACTGAGATCAAGAAAGGGTGTGTAGGATGAAGTTGCAAAGTCCTTTACAAGGTAGTGGATCGTTTGCTTTTTTTTTCCCCAACACATAACAACTAAATATTCTTAGCATGATTAGTATTATCTTGACAATTAATAACATCTACTGTTGCTGTTTTGTACAAAACTTTTCTCCTAAACCTTTGTTGTGTTTTGCCACCACTGCTTGCCACTGTTAAGGCAGAAAACAAGGAAAGATTTTTGTGAGGTTTATAAAGTTCTGGTGAGGATGAGCCCTGCTGTCGCTGAGGTAACAGCCACCCCTGCATGCAACAACATGCTGAGGCTAATAATTCTGGCTTTTGGTGGCTTACTGTGTGCTAAGGACATTACGTCACTGCACAATTGGGATCATCACTCAAAGTATGAGACAGGCTGCTGCTCGTATTAGACCAGGCTATTTGGGGTCAGATTATCTAGCAGAGTCCTGTCTCCAGCGAGGATCAGCAAGCAGATACAAAGGAAGGAGTATAAGAGAAAGGCAAGCATGCAGTGATTCCTCTCCAGGGTGCTCTGCCAGCCTCCAAATCACTTATGACTCACAGACTTCTTGGAGAGTTGTCTTTGCTTTTAACAGCCTCCAGTAGAGCTGGACTCCATGAAGTTGTTCAGTCACTGCATGTAAACTTTTAGCACCCACAGCATCCTGAGACAGGGAATTCTGCAGCTCTGCCACACACTGATGGACCCTTCGCCCCACGGGCTCCCTCACCAACGGGCTTGCTGTCACAGTCCAAGCAGTTTTTTTCCTTCCCATTGCCATCTAGCAGCTCAGAGTTCAAATAAGCTGCAACTCTAAAGACAGGAAAACAAATTCCAGATGACCAATAACCTGTCTTTTGAAAACCAGAGTTCCAAGCACTTTTTTGTCTCTGTCTACACACAATCCACATTCATCACCAGTTCACCCACACATCTCTTCTGGCTGTGAGACAATTGAGTTTTTGTTTCCCAGGGAAAACGGACCTATTTCCTAAAGCAGGCTGCCAAAATCTGTCACTCATTTGTTCTTCTGCCAACCCTCACAAGCAGCGGGTTCTTTCTTGCTCCACCAGAAAGGAGCAACTCCATCTTTCCTGCACTCCCACAATGACCAGAAGCGGAGAGGAAGGGTCAAGGCACCAAGCAGGACTGCTTCAGTCAAAACTGGGACCACAATTACTTACCAGTGGGACTGGTTAGCTGCTCCCAGCAGTCTCCTTATGCACCTGCTTCTTCTTATGCCTGAAGCCAGATCTGGTTTTTTTTTCCAGAACAGCTAAGGCCTCCATCACAGATTAAATGCCAGCAGAAAGAGATTTCAGAGATGTTTTTCCACCATTTTTTGCTTTTAAATTTGTAGCATGTTCAATTTTTAAGTACAAATGATTTTTTCCTCCTTTGGTAAAACGTAAACTGCAAACTTCCTGTGAATGGAAAACAATGTAGTGATTAAAAATAATTATAACAGATGACTCATGAGTCTACAATGGTTTTTGCATCAGCAAATAAAAAGTTGGTCAGGATAGATGGAAAAAAGTGTATTGAAGTTTAACTACCAAATGCATCTTCAAAGCCCTCATTACCAATCCCTTTTCAAATGAAGTCTTTTTCATCGTAGATCACCCAGCTACATTTTGCATTTGCAATTTTTTTTTTTAATTAAAAAGTGAAAGAAGAAAAATGGAATGAACACTCAAAGTGACACCTCTCCAGAACAAAGGGCTCTCCAAAATATAAACAATTAGAGAGGTCTTCTAAGCTACGTACTCACTCACATACAGGAAAAAAAAAACAGTAAAGGAGGAATTACTGTGCCAAGTGAAGACCTTGCCAGCTTTTATTTATTCACTGTTTCTCCCTTACAGTCTTCTGCTGAAACTCTTGCAATTCATCCGCTTTTTACCTTAGGGACTCTTTTTGCCATAGGATCCCAAACTTTGTCAGATTGGACCAAAATGGCCCATTAACATGGTAAGCTATTAAGGGTTGCCAGTATTGACTATTTGAGGTGAATATTGAGAGGGTGGGGGTGAATTAAAGTTTGGCTAGAATACTGGAGTATTATCTATTTTCTCTTTTAAAGACATTATCTCCCATTCTCTAATATTTGGGAACAAGAAGGAAGAAAGGACTCCTCCCCTTGAAACAGACACCTTTTCCTTCATAGTCTTTCCTGGAACTGTTTCTTTTCTTACCTATTTTTCTGTTCTCCATTATAAAATTATTTGCATCCTAGTCAGCCCAGAGAAAAGGAGACCTCCCATCCTTAACAAGTCACTGAGAAGAAAGCCAAAGAACAGGTGGGAAACACCAACATAAAGAAGTTCAATGATTTGCTGAGGATTGTGTCAGTAACAGATTCAAGAATATTTAATGAGGACCAAATCTTGAACTTCCTATGCTGGGGAACCAGTTGATTTGATATGATATATAAAGAGCAGTTGCTTTTTTTTTTTTTTTTTTCAAACAAATGAAGCAGCACGATGGAGTCAGCTACTTTATTCAGCTAACACAGGTCCCAAAGAGTGATCAAGGAGGCATGTAGAAATGGCTGAAAGGAAACACAGCTTATCACAGGCCAACACTAACAAAAGAAAACTGAATTTGCACCCTTCATGGAGCTTGTATGTTTACTTTTCTCCTGAGCAGAGATTACTGAGCAGGACTCACACTGCTGTTGCTATCACCCATCTCCTGAGTATCGCTTGGTGCTCACAGCATTCACCCAGCATCTTCCTAGACTGAAGCCTCTCCTTAACAAAGAGGATTCATGGCCACATTTCCCACATATTTAACCACCAGGATATATCAAGTGAGTAACAATACTGCCATGCCTCTATTGAAGCTGGGTCACTGTGGCCAGACCACAGGTGGTAGATTACCCAGATGAGTGGGTGTTAGCGTCCTGTCCCTCTTTCATGGACTGTCTATGCACTTCACATTGGACAGCTGTTGGCTGTCTCCCCACCACCACTATTCTACAGCCTGCTGATCAAAATATTTGCTTAGGGTCTGAATCCCTGAGGGTTGCATGCCAGAAACCTCCCAATGAGATCAGTCGAGCCTTTCTTAGGAATTAGGATTGCCATGAGTACTCAGCTCACCTCTGTATTGAACACAGACTGTACTGAACACCATTCCTCTGTGTTTTCCTAGAAGTCAGATATTCTCCGGTATCTTATTGCATTGCATTTTTGAGAGTTTTTCTACTGGTGGGTCGGTAGCGTGAGAGGGAATGACCTGGAAGAGAGCAGTAACACATTGCTGTGGACAGAAGAACCATGATGGCCATCCTGCTTCTGACCTGCTACAGCAGGGATATCTGGCTCTGTGCCTATAGGACTGCTCTTCATCCAACAGGTAAGGCTATCCCAGGGTTCTCTACATGAATATATGCTTATTATAAATATATGCATACTGTTGCCTGCATTTAGCATGGAGCCACCCTTCCCTGTCTCTGTCATACCTTAATGATCCTGTTACAGTTGTCAATAGGGACCTCCTAGACAGCAGTGTAAGGATTTCTCCCTGCTTCTGGACTGTCTTTATTTGTGGGTAGAAAAGCCAGCTCTACAGGAGAGAATTGTAAAATCATTATTGACAAACTGCCTGTGCTTGGTGCCTGTAGCACCTTCAAAGTTCCCAGGTGTGACAGAAAAAATTAGGCCTGGAAGGTGTAAGGATGGAGCCAGACTCAGACTTGGGAGTTCAGCAGAACTTGCAGGGTCGAGCTAGATGGGCCCCAGGAGATGAGGCTAGGAGATTTATAGTGAGGATAGTTGGCTCTGGGCATCAGGCCAACCTCATTATCTTAGACACAGCCAAAGAAGATGAACTCACAGAGTACAAACCTTGCACTGCAAACCACTTATACAGCTCTATTGTACTAATTATATTAGTACTGGTTTCCCTTTCCCATCCAGCCTAAGCAATCACTGCTTCTGTCTCACGTGTCACCAGGAGTTCATACTCCTCCTCACCTCCCGCACAAGCCCTGCCGTTCAGTGACCTGTTCTCTGTTAACAGCTGCTGTGCTCATGCCAGCAAGACAGGCATTTTGGTTCGGTGGTGGATGAAGTTATTCCTATATACAATTTACAAAGGGCTCTGGGATGAAACACAAGACACTCTCATCAATTATTGAGGCCCATCTCTGAATGCTTTCCAGGCTCCATCAATACCTTTTCTCATAAAGGGCTTGGAAAACTTAACCAGCTGAATAAATAAATCCAGATTGAGGGGTCTGCACCACTTCAGCCTACTCCTGCTAACAAAGCTCTGATCAGCACATGGGAAGAGCTTCAGAAAATGTCTCCTCCCACCAGCTGCTGTCCTGGCTTAAGAGAATAAGCTTTTTTCAACTGCCTGCTGTATCCCTTTCTCCCTTCCCCAAATAGCCCTGTTCCGCTTTCAAGTCACAACATGACCAAACCAAGAACATACTTTCTTTGCTTACCCCTCAACCTCAGGAAGTAGAGCCCACATAGAAGACAAACACATAGCACATAAACATCTTTAAGCACATACATCCGTCTATCTTTTTAGATAAAGGTTCATAAAGAACACACACATGGTTAATTTTTTCATTGAACTGGGCTCAGTACCATGAAGATTAACTAACTCATGGATTAGGATTTGGAAATCACCAAATTATTGTTTTTATTTGAATTACTGGCACATGCATCTGAAATAATAACTTTTGTCAGAGCCCCACAAGGCCATTATCATAATGGCAACTGGGCAAGAAAAATACAAAGCTTTCCAAGGAAAAACAAATGTTAGATGATGTGTTATCATCAGAGTCAATCTCCCTCTTAATCACATAGCATTCATATTTCTTGGGTTCTCTTGCATCCAACTTCTGGTGTTTGCTTTAGGTAGGATGACATTGCTTCAAATCTCTACCATGTGGACAGTTCAACAGCATGTTGTGTATACCTGTCATCATCGGTTAAAAGCAGTGCAGCATGTTCACCCTTCTAAATGCTTTTATCTAGGGATCAGGGCTAAGTTAGAAGATGGCAGTTGGTCTATAATAAAAGTGGAGTGCTCTGTCTTCATAAGGTAGAGCTGTAGACTGCCTGCTCATTCATTACAAATAAACATTGAACATTATTTCAGGTAGTGATTATAACCTTCCTGGAACTTAAATTGGGCACTCAGGATTTTTTTGCGGTTTGAGGAAAGAAAATCTTACTCCATTGGCATCTTTAGAAAATCAAGGATTTCTGCCACTCTCCCAAGGACACACAAGCACACATACACAGTCTACCACTAAAGTGTCTCAGTTTTGTTTTGTAATAAATAGAGTTGAGAGTTGAAATCACTTTTATTTCAGATCGAGGCATTCACTAAACAAGGCTGAGGAACATTGATCTGAGCTACTCGGCTAATCAATTCTTCTTTTGCATGCTTATCTGGAAACTTGTAATCCTCCCAACTGCAATTTCATTTCACCAATTAAAAGAAATTTTAGCAACCTGATCAAGAAAAAAGATTTTTTTTGCCTCTTTTTCAGTTCTTACAAAGTTCATAAAGCCATCACCTAAGCAGCAAAGTTCATATTTGCTTCTGAGGACTGCATCTCTTTTCGATGGCTCAGGAAAATGGCATGTTTGTAACAAGAACCTTTCAAGGAAATGGAGGTGTAATACAGATAAGACATTAATTACTTTTAGAAACTGATAGCATATTCCTGCATATTTTGCAAAACTGTGAAGTCTGTTGTGCTGGGTGGAAGGATGCAATGTCCACTACACAGCGCCTGATCAGGAAGATGTAGAATAGGACTTCAGACAATGGGAAGAAACAAAAAGGTCACAGACCTTAGTATTCATGGGGGACTTCAGTGACCCCAGTATCAGTGACCAAGGTGAGCAGCTCTGGGGCTGGCAGCGGAGCGCCCTAGAGCAGTGTACAGGGGGACTTCCTGAACCAGGGGAACCTCAGGGGAGTGGAGAGACCTGCACATTTGAAATGTCCCTGTACTAATGTGTGCAGCACCTTAGCCATCCACATACAGGACAACCAGGGGATCAGGCCCAGTTAGAATGGGTTTATGAAAGGCAGGTCCCGCTTGACTAAACTGATCTCCTTCTATGACAGGGTGACCCACTCAGTGGATGAGGGAAAAGCTGTAGCTGTTGTCTACCTGGACTTTAGTAAAGCCTTTGACACCATTTCCCACAGCATTCTCCTGGAGAAACTAGCTGCTCATGGCTTGGATGAGTGTACTCCTTACTGGGTGAAAAACTGGCTGGGTGACGAGGCCTAAAGAATTGTAGTGAACGGAGTTAAATCCAGTTGGCAGCCAGTCACAAGTGGTGACTCAGTGTCAGGGCTCAGTATTGGGGTTGGTTCTGTTTAATATCTTTATCAGTGACCTGGATGAGGGGAATCAAGTGCACCCTCAGTAAGTTTGCAGACGACACCAAGTTGGCTTGGAATGTTTGATCTGCTGGAGGGTAGGAAGGCCCTACAGAGGGACCTGGACAGGCTGGATCAATGGGCTGAGGCCAGTTGTATGAGGTTCAACAAGGCTAAGTCCTGCACTTGGGTCACAACAACCCCATGCAACACTACAGGCTTGGGGAAGAGTGACTGGAGAGCTGTCTGGCAAAAAAGGACCTGGGGGTGTTGGTCAACAGCCAGCTGAATATGAGCCAGCAGTGTGCCCAGGTGGCCAAGAAGGCCAATAGCATCCTGGCTTGTATCAGGAATAGTGTGGCCAGCAGGACCAGGGAAGTGATTGTCCCCTTGTACTCAGCACTGGTGAGGCCGCACCTCAAGTACTGTGTTCAGTTTTGGGCCTCTCACTACAAGAAGGACATCGAGGTGCTGGAGCGTGTCCAAAGAAGGGCAACGAAGTTGGTAAAGGGTCTAGAGCACAAGTCTTATGAGGAGCAGCTGAGGGAGCTGGGGTTGTTTAGTCTGGAGAAGAGGAGGCTGAGGGGAGACCTTCTCGCTCTCTACAACTACCTGAAAGGAGGTTGTAGGGAGGTGGGGGTCGGTCTCTTCTCCCAAGTAGCAAGAGCTAGCATGACAGGAAATGGCCTCAAGTTGCTCCAGGGGATGTTTAGATATTGGATCTTAGGAAAAATATCTTCACTGAAACAGTCACCAAGCACTGGCACAGGCTGCCCAGGGAAGTGGTTGAGTCCCCATCCCTGGAGACATTTAAAAGATGTGTAGATGTGGCGCCTGGGGACATGGTTTAGTGGTGGACTTGGCAGTGCTAGGTTAACAGTTGGACTTGATGATTTTAAAGGTCTTTTCCAACCTAAATGATTCTATGATTCTATGATCCTGTGATTCTATCTGATGGAATGACAACACAGCAGGGCATGAGCAGTCCGGGAGGTTTCTGGAGTGCGCTGATGGCAACTTCCTAATGTAGGTGATGAAGGAGCTGATGAGGGGAGATGATCTGCTGGACCTGACAGTAACAAACAAGGCAGAATTGGTCAGGGATGTGAAGGCCGGTGGCAGCCTTGGCTGCAGCAACCATGAGATAGTGGAGTTTAGGATCATGAGGGGAGGGAACAAGAGAAAAAAAAACAGGATCAGCCCTGGCATTCAGAAGAGCAGATGTTAAGCTGTTCAGAGACCTGCTAGGATACAGGCCTGGAGAGAAGAGGCATCCAGAACAGCTGGTGGATTTTTAAGGATCACCTCCTCCAAACTTAAGAATCCTGATGTGCAGTAAGTCGAGCAAAGGTGGCAGGAGGCCTGGATGGATGAATAAGAAGCTCCTGACTAAACTAAAAGGAAAGCATACAAAAAGTGGGAGCAGGGACAGGTGATTCAGGAGGAATATACAGACATTGTCTGGGAGTTCACGAATGGGGTTAGGAAAGCCAAAGTTTATCTGGATTTGAATCTGACATGGGATGTGACGGGCAACAAGAATGGCTTTTACAAGTATGTTAGCAGTGAAGGGAAGACTAGGGAAAATGTGGGCCTGATGCTGAATGAGGTCAAGGCAGACAAAGGTGACAAAGGACATGGAAAGGCTGAGATATTCCATGTCTTCTTCACCTCAGCCTTTATCAGTTAAGACTGGCCTTCAGGAAACACAGGGCCCTGAGACCAGAGGGGAAGTCTGGAGCAAGAAAGACTGACCCTTAACAGAGGAGGGTCAGGTTAGGAAACATTTAAACAAACTGGACATACACAAGTCCATGCGACCTCAGGGAATGCATCCATGAGTGCTGAGGGAGCTGGCTGATGTCATTGCAAGGCCACTTGATTATCTTGTAAAGGTCATGGTCATCAGGGAAGGTTCCTGAGGGCTGGAAGAAAGCAAATGTCACCCCTATCTTCAAGAAGAACAAGAAGGAACATCTAGGCAACTATATGCTGGTCAGCCTCACCTCAATCCCTGGGAAAGTAATGAAGCAAAGAATTTCAGAAACTATTTCTAAACCTAAAAAGGACAAGATTGTTGAGAGTAGTCAACATGAATTTATGGAAAGGAAATCATGCTTGACCAACCTGACAACCTGTAATGAGATGACTGGCTCAATGGACAAGGGAAGAGCAAAGAATGTTGTTTATCTTCACTTTAATAAGGCTTTTGACACTGTCTCTCAAAACATCCTCATAGACAAACTTATGGAGTATGGGCTGGATAAGTGGGTTGTAAGGTGGACTGAAAACTGACTGAACTGAACTGTTCACTGATCAGTGACACAAAGTCCAGCTGGAGTACTCAAAAGGCTGATACAGTAGTTTACCCTCTTCATTAATGTCCTGGATAGAATCATAGAATCATTTAGGTTGGAAAAGACCTTTAAGATCAAGTCCAACCGTTAACCTAATACTGCCAAGTCCACCACTAAACCATATCTCCAAGCACCACATCTACCCGTCTTTTAAATACCACCAGGGATGGTGACTCAATCACTTCCCTGGGCAGCCTGTTCCAATGCTTGACAACCCTTTCAGCGAAGAAATTTTTCCTAATATCCGAGGATGATAGGATAGACTGTACCCTCAGCAAGTTTGCAGTTTTGGCCAGAGGGGAATCTCATTAAGTTCAACAATGGGAAAAGTCCTACACCTGGGGAGGAATAAACCTATGCACCACAACAGGCTGGGGGATGATCAGCAGGTAAACAGTTCTACAGTGAAGGACCTTATGGTCCTGGTGGACGACAAGCTGGTCATAAACCAGCAATGTGCCTTTGCAGCAAAAAGGTCAACAGGCTCCCAGGCAGCATTAGGCAGAACATTGCAGCAGGACAAGGAAGGTGATCCTTCCCCTCTGCTCAACACTGGTGAGACACATCAGGAGTGCTGTGTCCAGTGCTGAGCTTGTCAGTGCAAGGAAGATACAGACTTACTGGAGTGAGTCCAGCAAAGGGCCACAGTGATGATGAACAGACTGAAGCATCTCTCCTCTGAGGAAAGGCTGAAGAGAGCTTGGACTGTTCAGCCTGGAGAAGAGGAGGCTCAGGGGTGATCTCATCAATACATACACATACCTGAAGAGAGGGTGCAAAGAATATGGAGCCAGACTCTTTTCAGTGGTGCCCAGTAACAGGACTAGAAGCAATGGGTGCAAACTGAAACACAGGAAATTCCGTCCGAACATCAGGGAACACTTTCTTACTGTGAGGGTGACTGAGCACTGGCACGGGTTGCTCAGGGAGGTTGTGGAATCTCCATACTTGGAAATATTCAAAATCCAACTGGACATGGTCCTGGGCAATCTGGTCTAGCTGGTCCTGCTTGAGCAGGGGCATTGGTCTAGATGACCTTAAAAGGTCCCTTCCAACCTCAACCATTCTGTGATTCTGTAAAAAGAAAAAGTCACAGAGCTAACTAGCAATAGAGCACAGCATGCCACTTCCTCCAGAGAGCAGATCTGTTTCCAGAATGTCGTGTAAGGCACCAGTGGTTACAGTCTCTGCTCTTTGCATTACTCACCACAGCTTACTATTAAGAAGCTTGCACAGCCCAGAAACTTGGAACAACTTAACACATCTTTCTGAGGACTTAAATCTCGGTTGCTGCCCAAGGAGAAATTGTAAGGCCATTGAAAACAGAACAGCCTGGGAATGGATGCTGTACCTGTATCCTTGCTCTAGTAAAGAAGCTTTTGCCACTTTGGCAATGATGCCAGACCCGATGACCTAGCAGCAGTCTTCTTTCTCTTAACACTGAATAATTGTAAATTTTCAATTCTGAGCCAGCTGCCAAAAGCTGGTTTGGAGGATGATTCACAGCCCTAATTCAGGCTATTTGGAAGAAATTGAAGACATTGCATTTTGATAAGGGATCTCTGAATTAGAAGTTTGGAT
The DNA here is from genome assembly GCF_965183815.1 of Platalea leucorodia. Taxonomy (NCBI): domain Eukaryota; kingdom Metazoa; phylum Chordata; class Aves; order Pelecaniformes; family Threskiornithidae; genus Platalea; species Platalea leucorodia. Next base: position 9,901,578 of record NC_138823.1, on the reverse strand, counting down.
TTATCTGTCATGGGGATGCCCTACAGCAAGGAGCTTTACCTCATATTTCCAGTCTTGGCATCTCCCCCCCAAAATATTTGTATTTTCCACTCCATGGTATTTGGTATGGATATCACTCTAGCCTGCTGCACTGGCATACAATCCAACCACAGCATTACTTTTGTTATTTCTTAGTGCCCTGATGATACCCATTCTTGTCTACAGTGGTTGCATAGCAAGTCAGACCAACAGAGGAAATTAGAGTAATTAAAGGATGGGGGTTGGGAGGGCGAGGAAGATGGTGTGAACCCTCCAGCTTCACTTACATCAGTGGGCTGCAGATGAGGCCGGTGAATTCACAGTAATGCACTATCCTTGGCCAAATCCAACAAACAGGACAAAGCAGGGCATAGAGAGTCCCATTTTTTTCAAAGATATCGTTGAATTTCAAGCCTTTAAATTTTCTAGTTTTCACAAAACTGACTGGTTCAAGTTTGTGCTGGCACACTTTAAGTTGCTGTAAATGGCAATATCTTTGATTGATTATTTTTTCCAAATTTTATCCTGAGCCTTTTTTCTTTTAAAGCTTATTTTACTACTAACATAAAATAAACAAGGGATTTATGCCAGTGTTTTAAATAAAAAGAAGGTAAATAGCCTCTTCTACCTGGCTTTTCCAGGTAGAACTGGACAGTTGAATAATACCACAGTGATGCTAACTTTGTAAAATTCAGATAAACCTTAAGGAAGACTAATAAATGCACATTTAGCAAAAAAAAATAAGACAGGCATTTCTAAAAAAGAAGGAAGTAATGGTTTTCAATTTATATTGCATTATTATTAAAAAAATCCATCCTTGTTTGAGTGGGAAGAAGAGATTATTAATATTTTATGAGATAACTCTCTAAAAAGAAATTAAATATTCTGAGTACTTTAGTACTTCAAATACAACTGCCTTTGCTCAAATATTTTGTTCTCTCCAGGGGACAGAGACCACCCACCATTCCTTTGTCTCACTGTAAGTTTCATCATAAGCTATATTTGAGTGATATTATTACAAAGCCTATACTTTACCTTCAGAAAAACTGAAGGTAACCTGAATCATAATAAAAAGGAAACAAAACAAAAATGTTGCAGCTATAGACTGAACATGGTGACACAGCCATTGTTCAGTTCCTTTTATGTATATATACTTTCCAAAACCCAAAGGGATTCCCCAAATGTATACTTAAACAATATCTAATTTTACTAAAAATCTAGGATCATTTTTATTGAAGTTTGAAGGAAAGTAGAAGGCCCGTTCCACAGAGCATTGAATGGTTTTGACATTTGTTTTTCTTCTGAGGCAGAACCCAAAGCTAACTAACTGATTCACTTTTAAAATTCTTCTTCCAAATGTTTTATTTAGAACCAATAAAAATATTTTCTTCCAAAAAAAATCAAAATACTTTGCTCCAGTCATGATTTCTTCCATTTTAATTAACTATATTTACATATTTGAAATTGGTTATTTTTAGGTGAAAAAATCAAAAACTATTCTATTCTGAAAGCATCAGGGCAGAACATTCAATGTTATGAAAATACATTCATCTTGGAGACAGGGAATTTCTTCACAAAAATATATTTCTCTAAAATACTTTAACACAAAGTCATTTTCTAATGGTAAATTGCTTCTGTTGATGATATCCAAACTGGCTGAAGTTCCTCTCTGTGATGAACTGTTTGCTCAGTTTGTTTCTCTCCTTTGTACTTGCAGTCCTCTTTGCCATATACTGCTCATGACAATAATTCAGAGTGTCTCCTTCCAACCTCATGTTTAAAAGCCCAGTATTAAAAACCCCATGAAAACCCAAATGGTATTAATCTTTTGCTTCTGATCTGAATCCTAAAAGATGAGATAAGGAAAGAGGTAATTTACCCGTCGTCTTACTTCAAACTAGGGTTAATTATATGTAATTATATATAAATCAAGACACATTTGTAATTTTTTTTTCCTAAAAACATCCAGTGATTGAGACACCAGAACTCTTTAGACAACCTGTTTTCTACTTTGTGATTCACTTATTGCACCGCTATGAAGTTTTAAATCGTGTCTAATCTTAAACAGTGTAAATTTCCCTTCTTTGGAGTTTAAATCCAGTAAGTCTTCTGTTGATCGCAGTCATATCAGCAGATTATTACCTACTCTTCATGGTGGCCTTTTATACATTTGAAAACTGTTATAGTGTGTGCAGTCAATCTTCCCCTTTCAAGACCAAGCAGCTGTTATTCATTCAGTTACTCCTTGTAAGTCATGGTTTCTAGCTGTCTGATCATCATATCCAGGTTGTCATCATCTAGTCCATCTAGTTCTTTCTTGAGCTGTGATGCTGAAACCTGGACTTTGAACTTCAGAATTTGTCACCCAGGTAATTTATTTCAAGTGTCTAATACAGTATCAGCACAATATTTCTTTGTTGTTTTTTTTTTTTTGTTGTTAGTGAGATTTTGTTTGTTTGTTTGTTTGTAACAGCATGATATTGCTGGATCTTATTAAAGCCATCTAATTAATTAATGAAGAAAACCAAGTGTTTTTCCCTTGTCCTCAAATTCTCTGAATTCCTCTGAAGTTTGTAAATCGTTCAGAGAAGGATGTGTGCTTCAAAATCATGTCACATGCTCTGATATGACATAACATCTAAAACTGAATCTTTCTTCCTATAGTGTTCTCACTTATGCTCCCCCAAATGCATTTGTATTTGCAGTTTTTCCATTTTGGGGGAAAAATATAATACATCAAGAAAGAAACTGCACAAAAACCTTATTAGAAATGCCCAAAGCTGCAAATAGATCTGGAAACAAAGCAGACAAAGGAAGCATAGACAAGAAGTAATTATACCAAACACTTTCAATAAATGATGGACCTATTTGTGTGAAAAAAAAAGCTGCAAGCTCTGTTAGGTTGCTATTAGAAACCTCACTCTTCATCTAAAATATAAAAGTGTTAAAATTTCAGAATAATTTATTAAAGGTATTACCATCTATTCAGACAGAGGTATTTATAAAGATCTGAATACTGAGAAACTTCTGTTGTGAAGCAAATAATGCTGACAATGGCATTTTCTCCAAACTTTCTGAAATGAGCTCTAGACAAATTATGAAGAAAAATGTTTCCTCCATAGGAAGGTCTTGAATACTGATAACCTGGAGGATCTTTAAACGCATTGTGGGGGCTGATGGCAGGGATGCTAACATCCGTTTGTGCTTAGGAAATCAGACCTTTTGGGCGTTTCAACAGCTAGGGTGATTAACCACTGGAACAACCTGGGAAGCACCATGGAGGTTTCTCCACCACTAAGCAATGTTAATTTGAGATTTGGTTTTGTATTACGATTGTATTTGAAAAAAATAAAATTTGTGCCAATCACCTGGGCAGTGGTGGGCTGGAGCCATGCTGAGATTATTGCAGTTTCCTTTACGGCCTTTCATCTACCATGGAGAGGACACTGGAGAGGTCCCACTCTTTGTGGGAGTTGTGATCAGAATCCAGTGATCAGCTTAGCCTACAAATACCTCACCTTCAATGAAAAGGCAAGGTTAGCTAAAAGAAGGGAAAAAGGCTTCGTTTATCAGCTCAGCCTGGATTTCCCCTCCCACCTTTACCTGCCTTTTTAAAGCAAGCAGTTAATGCAGGAAAGGAAGGCTGTCTTTGTCTGTGTAGGATCAGGGACAATAAGGTTTTGGTCTTGGTGGGACATCACTGTGCTAACATAGCACAGGTGTGAACACAGCCCTGAGTTATTCCAGCTGTCAACATCATAGATTACAGGAGCTGCATTCACCAGCACTGAAACTCTCCCAGCAGCTGCCTTGTAAAACTCTGCCTGTAACATAAGCACTATCTAAATCTCTGCAGAGTATAACAAACTTGGAAAATTCCCCCTCCCACCACCTCCCCAGGATAAATGAGGAGTGTTTCAGAGAGGCTTCTCCTTTGCCTTTCTATTTCAGCTGTGGTTTGATATTATATGGTTCATTTCATCAGCACATAAATAGAATACAATAGAAAAACATGGCTTCTAAATAAGCAAGGTTGTCTACCTCTCCTTGGGTGGGTATGGCCCTTGTCTCGCCAGGGGATGGCATCACCATCTGCTCAGCAGGGCCAGGTCTCTCCCTAACTCATTCATTCACAAACAGAACATTAAGATCACTGAGACCTATGTGTAAAAGGCTAGGAAAAAACAGAAGGGAGGCTGCCCCACGCAACCATAAATCAACCTCCACCCTGCTGGCACATGCATTGTAATAGACTCTCTAATGCAGGGATCGCCTCTCAGCAGGACCCTGCTCTCACAGACAGAGTGTGCTGGAGGGATTTGTCATCGGCGTCCCCTCCTTTGATGGAAGGCAGGATGGGGAGAAGTGATTGCAGGTTTATAGACAAGGGAAGGGTGGTGAGGAAGCCAAAAACTACCCCAGAGGGCTGGATTTCACCTCCATGTCTTTACAGTGATGTAGGAAGGGGTAAGTATTTCCCCTAGACAATGCTTTGGGAGGCAGTGGATGACTTTCAGCTTAACTGAAAACTCAGGACTGCATTTTGTGTCAGTGGGAACCATGGTGCTGAGAGACAGAGAGACATGCAAAGGCACAAGCTCTGAAAATGCAAGCATCAGCCTGTCACTCTGGGTATCCCCAAATTAGCCTGTGTTTCTTTAGCTGTAATCCTCTGTGCTTTCTCACTGTCAGATAGAAAGAATTGTGTCTTAATATCTCAGAAAGTTTTATGAAGACTAAGTCATTAATATTTGTGAAATGCTCATGTAATCTAGACAAAGAGCTACAGAAATATCCCAAAGAAACCCAAGTAGGGCAGGTTTTGACTGATATTCATTCCACAAGGCTGACACCAAACATTTAAGAATATGACCAATGCAGAATATTAAATAACTGCTATGTTAATGAAAACTTATAAGGTACTACAGTAATGCAGACATAATGGACCCTAACACAGACCAGCCCAATTTGACACAGGTGTAGTGACAATGCCAATTTATGTCAGTGACAGAAGAGAATAATCTTTTTTACAGGATTCTGGCTGAGAGATGAGTTTTACATTGGGGGAGAAATTAATATATACAAAACAGCTGACTATGTAAGGTACAAGCTAGCATCTCTGAAAATAAATTGCAAGGATTTGTTGGCTTGCAGGCAGGAGCCACTACTGCCTCTGCTGCTGCTCATGCTTTTGCCATGCAGTGGGAGTTGATTAAACAGAGTTTCAGAGCTCTGAGTAAGGAATCATCACCCGGTTCTTCAGCAGGACAAGGGAAACCTGTTAACTCTCAAAGGTCTGCAAGTATTTGAAGACTGTAGACTCCTTGATGTGGAGGTGAGCATTTGTAGTCTGGATGTACTCAGATGAGCAGTACAGGGCAGGGCGTGAGTGAATCACAGATCCTGAGCATCCTGCCCACCCCATGGTGACATTACCATTCCTGTCAGCATCCTTGCAGCTGCACAGGAAGGAGAACTGTCAAGAACGTCAATTTTTCACCATAGCTGCAAGGAAAACCTTTTATTTTGTAAACACAATAATCTGGTGTGTCACGCATGAGATTTTACTTGGAATTCCCAGTTCACAGGAAATTCTGAATATTCCTGTCCACTCCAGCCTAGTTCAGACTGAACACATTTGTTAGGTGAAATTTCCCAAGAACTGGGAAGGCTGCTTGTCCATCAGTTCTACCAGAACCAGGGAAATTAAAAAAAAAAAAAAAAAAAAAAAAAGGGTAATTTTCTTCTTTTGCAGCAGCACAGCACAGAAGCCCAAGGGAATCACATCACTCTCATTCTGCTATGTGAAAAAGATCATCACAAGGGTTTAAAACATCAGTGGAAGACAGAGACCTGCAACAACTCCAGCACCCTTAACCTTCTTGAAAGAAATGAGAAAGCTGGGGGACCACAGGCATGGAAGATGCATGCACACAGACTGCTTCACAGAAGCCGTAATGCTGGAAGTGAGGGAGTGAAAAACACACACCTGTGTCAGCACTGGATAGAGACTTTGAGCAGCAAGACATGAGAAGAAGCAAGGAAGAGGCAAGACAGAATGTCCCTGTCCTCCAGCCATTACAGGGACAAGAGTGTCAAATTGATTAGACATGAAGTGTAAATGGCATCTCTGTTTTTCATTTTCTTAAAGTCAGGTCCAGCAATACCACCCAAGTGGATTCACAACTTGCTTAGCATTCCCACAGACCGTGGAGAGTGTTTTCAAAGACGCCAGCCATCCTGGACATTTTACTGTATAATGCTCTGGGTTAATAGCTGTCCGAGCTGGAAAATGAACTACAATCCATTAATTTCTCAGGTCTGCCTATGATTGTTAATTTTCATCCTCTAGAAAGCAAATGCCTTGTTACTTTATCAAACTGTAATGGCTCCCGACAGCTTATATGTATACACAAAATATATTCAAGCAATGGGCCAGATATCATGCACAGAGATGCAAGTATAATCTACTAAACTAGCTGAAAAAAAAGCATTGAAAAATCTCATGCCTCAGACTAACTAATGTATGTTTATTAATTAATACAAAATATGATAAACAATTACATAGAACGTAGAATCTTTTTTCTGTTTTGCCTCTTAATTAGCACAATAAAATGTTAACTATGAAAGAAATTTACTTTCCAGTCTCATTAAACTGGAATTTTCCACTGCCGTGTTGAACACTGAGAAAGAAAAAGCTATGTTGTAATTCTGCAATGATCTACGCCTTAAATAATTCAAAAGGGAAGTTCACTGTACGCCTGCAACTCTGATTACAGTGAAAGACAGGGACACTAGACTGCCCACTGATTTAAAAGCATCAGCAGGCACCTTATTTATAACTAGGGACCTGAAAAAAACAGTGAAGGAAAACTCGCAAGTGTTCCTCAAATATCATAAAAAATGCTGAGGCCGTAGAGTGATAAATTACCAGACATGTAATTCAATCTCAGCTTTCTAATGATCTCATCGATCAATCAGACTTCATGGCTGCGATTCATGATACCATCTGACCCCCCTCTATTGAGTTATGGCTTTGTCATAAATCCCGCATTATCCATTATCTTTACATTGAATATACACTACCTTATTATAGTAGCACTCAACAGCACTGCCAGACTTGAGGGGTTATCAGTTTTCCCATTAGAAATTCTGTTTTTCAAAAGATTACAGATCAGCTAGGAGAATATACTCTGAGTTTAGCTTCTCTGCATGACCTTAGGAAGGGGAGGATGGGATTGTGATTAGGCTGCCAGCCTTAGCCTGGCAAAGAGCTTGTGCAAATCTTTACTGCACACAGGTTATACAGACGACCTTGCCCAAGTCAGTTGGGTGGCTGAAGTGCTTAAGAGTATGGCTGTATCATCTGGTAGACTACAAAGCAGAGGGACCTGAACCTGTTCCTGGCACTGGCTAGCAACGTCCATGCAGGGCTGAGTGAATTATCCAGGGTGAGACCCCCCTAATCAAATGGGGGAAAGATCCAGCTGAGGCATCCCTGCTGCAGAAGCAGTTTCACTGTGCCTGACTCTCTGTATTTATATGGGTTGATCATAATGTTTATTTCTTCTTTGGGAAAAAAAATATGCCGTTATTACCAGTCCTTTTGCAGGGGATGAGTTAGTAAAACATTGTGGTATTCACAGTGTAGCTGAGCCACTTGCACGCATTTCACCACTGTGCTGAATTTGACAGCCAGGTGAGATGTAATTAGTTTAGGAGGTAAAAAATGGTTCTTGGTGCTTTGGAGTTCACCTACACGATGACAAAAGATGGGTCTGTGCAGTCCAAACAGGCCTAAAATGCAGCATAGCTAAGCAGGGCCCTCCATGTCTGAGTGATAGCTGGAGAGCTGACCAGGGAAGGGACTCATGAAACTCATTGCTGCCTCCTTGCAAGAAGGCAGCTGTGAACCAACTCCAGAAAACCCAGCTTCTCGCCAGGGCTGAGGACAGCAGGTGGGTGAGCTCTTGACTCCTCAGGTATCCATGGTTTTAAATGAGATGTGTGTTGGCATAGACAATATCTAATGTCAGGGACCAGCGGGCGTGGGGCTGCTCCAGGAGGGACACAAGCCAGGAGACCATGCACAGGCAGAGACTGTGCCCTCAGCAGCAGGGCACAGTCCCACAGCATCAGAGTGGGGCTGGACTAGTGACAATGTCCATCTTTACCGACAGCCCCAGACAAGATGAGGTGGTGATTCAGGTCCAGGGTCCATCACAGCCCAGTCAGGAATAGCAGGAGATGGGGCTGGCGACAAACTACTTTTTCCTTTGTTCCCTTCTGCCCCATGAATGCCACCAGTCTCACTTTCTTCCTCCTGAACCCCAACTAACACATAACAACATGGCCAAGGACCTTCTTCTCCTTTCCCTCCTGTCCCAGGTCACCTCTTCTGCTCTTGTCTTTGGTCACACAGTTGAAAGTAAGTGTCTATATGAACATATTGAGAGCATGCTAGAGCATGGATCCAATCCACTGAGTCAAGGAGATGTTTGCATCATCTTCTAGTTGATTTGAATGAGGCCCCAGTAGTGCAAACGAGTAGGCTGAGAACGCATGGGCTGTATCGAAATGGCTTCTGTCATGCTTTCCAAAAGCAGAAGCTGAAAAGAACAGGGCTCCCTCTTGCTTAGTACGCTGATGTCTTCTGATAATGTCTCTGTGCAACCTAATCTCCATCTGAACTGTCTCCCTACTTGAACAGAAAAGCATGTTACTTTTTTTCCAAAGCATAGCGATTAATTAAACTTGTCTAAGTCAGTTTAATTCCTCTTTAAGCCTTTCCTCTATTTTTAGAGCATATAATTCTGGTACTGCTACATTTTAAAGTTCAGTGACAGTTTTGGGGTAGTCTGCTCTGAAACATCAAGGTGAATTTTCAGTGAGCAATTCAATGACGTTTCAAAAAATTCTCACTAAGGTACTTAAAAAATCCCAACCAAAAATAAATTTTAAACTAGCATCCCTGTTACAGCCATGACAAGATTAGCACATCTGCAGAATGGCCTAGATGCCAACCTCTGTACATGGGATCAATAAAAACAGATGTAGAAGGAAAATCATAGTGACCTCTTCATTGCTTTTTGTAGGAAAATATGTGGATGATAAACAGGTACAATGGATGTATATATATATATTTACCCATAGCTGCAGCCATTCATTTCTTTTTAATCTGAAGTGCTCATTTCATTAAACAGTAATCATTTGCTACTAAAGAGAATTTATGATTGCTAGTAAAATTCAGCATCTTATTCTGATTTTTGAGTCATCATAAATGTATATCCATCTACCTGCTGTAAGCAGACAGGGCGATGAGTGAGTTACCTGCTCACCTTTACCCAGAGAGAGAACAGTTTCCTTCCCTGAAGGCATCATTAGTAAAATTCTCAGACCTTTGCTACCTTTGAGCATCCAGACTGGATGGCTGTATTGTTCCATTTCAACCTAAAAATCTGTGTATTTTTTTTAGTCACTTCCACCACATCAATCTACTTTTAGTAAAGAAAAAAAACCATTGTGTACTCATTTTGATGTGCTATACCTAGTGGAAAAATGTGATAAGGTAGGAAGGAAAGAAGAAAGCATGATTCCCGGAGTCAGTTCATATCACCGCTAATTAAAAGAAGCATCATTAGTTTTTCTCCCCTGTAAACTAGGTACATTTGGTAATGTCAAAAAAAAAAAAAAAAAAAAAAAAAAGCTGTTTTCCATGAATCACACCTTAAGGCATGACTTTTTTGTAAGGACATGTTCCAAAAGCCATTAATGAATCTGCATTGACTTCTGCAAACTTTGGCGCAAACCTGAGAAGTTTCCAGTTTGTTTCCTGCATACAGTGTGAAATGTGGTCATTAATGTTCTGGGTAAAGGGATTCAGCTCCATCACATACACATCTTAATTTAGGTGTCCGCCTCTAAGATGTGGTTCAGTGGCTTCAGCAGAGGCTATTGCCATTTGAGATGCCCCAGGAGATCACAGTTATACTCCAGCTGCCGGTCCAGAAGGGCACAGGTCTGCCACAGATCTACCAGCCCAATGTGGTTACCTCACATGCAGCAGTTTAGACAGCTGAATAAAGCCTTAGGTCTCCACTGACTGTAATGGGACCTGAAATGTCTGGCTGACATGGACGTGTGAATTTAGGCATTTAAATTCATTAGTCATGAGCCCTTCCCAAGTTTCTAACTGGGCTCTGGGGAAACCAGCCCTGATGCAGTGTGCACAGGCCTCCTCAGTTAGTCTTAGGGACACATGAGATATTCCCCATTTGCAGTCTCCAGTGATGGAAGCAGAAACAGTGGATGTTATAAACAGCCTGGTGCTATCTCCAGGGAAGCAAAAATGCTTAAGGGTGAATGCTGAGCAGCGTTAGAGCCTGGAAGGCATTTCTTTCCCACATATGACATTGCTAAGCTAATTCAGTACATTGCAGAGAAAGAGAAACTACTCTCAATACTTCTGATTACAAATTCTTTTGAAAGCAGGAAAACACTCATGATGGACAATGCACAACGTTAGCAAGAAGCAAGCTTTGTGGCCTGACATAGGGCAGGAGTAATTTTATGGACTTTCTAAATTGCATTTCCTCCCTGACAAAGCCATTACAAGGAAAAGCTTCTTAGTGATCTATACAATACCAGAATAAACTGAAATGCATGTTTTACCAAACAGGCCCAGTAGCACTTCAGTTGAACTGCCTCTAAGGACAAAAAGAGATGCTACGCTCTTTTCTGGACCTGCGTAGTCACACCAACCAATGCAAATGCACCATGACAGCCAGACATCCTTAATCACCATCACAAAAAGCTGTCATTGCCACATATTTATCCCCTGCTGACAAGACAGATTCAGGTCCTCTGGTTACTGAATCCGTTGCATAGTCTGCTTCAGCAAGATAACAAAAATGCCAGCAGGAAGCGTAAAACGCGCTGCCCCAATTTTCCATCCGCTGTCAGGCACTGGATAATTGTTACTCCTCTGAGACTCGGGGCTTGCTGGGGAGGGGAGAAGGGACAACCAGACAGCTACTTTTTGGATCTGTGCTGAAACTCAGATTAACCACCGTACCAAGGAAAAAGATATGAAGCACTCGGTGTGTCTGTTTAATTACTTATGAATATAAATAAAAGAGTTTAAGTGGTCCTTTAAATAAATATTTGGACAAATATTTCTCATTGTAATAGTTTACGTAACTGGCTGGTAGGAAGCCAAACTGTAAAGATTATTACAAGCCTGAAAGCATTTAGCCCCATCCCTCACATTTTTTTTCTATTGTCTAAGCGCTCATTAAAGCTGGAATAGCATGAAGGCGTCACCACAGACTGATATTTTGCACCCATTAGACAGTATATGAAGTAAAGATCCATGACTCCTTCTCTAGCAGCAGGAGCAGGCAGAAAATTATGTCAGAAAGCTGTGTTTTCTGATCACAGCACCTTTCCTTTTGGGAGTCCTGGTGATGTAAACCATGCAGCTGTGTTTCAGTCTGGATCATGGGACCTTAACCTAGGCTATACTATTAGGCCTAGAAGTGAGGTGTATCTCACCTCACCTTAATCCTTTACAAGTCAAGCAACCAGTGTTACTTCCTTGTTTAGGCTTCTCCTAGCAATGATGGAGACGACTTGTGGGGATGATTAAATCTTTCTGGTTTAGGATGGGTTATCTCATATCTGTATTCACCTCAGTGCACCTTGAAGCATCAATTGCAACCCCTTTCCAGCCAAATCAGTAATTTACCCTTCTCTTCAAAGGATGGCATAAATAGGCTTTGTTTGCCCCTATGAATATAAGTTTAGAAGATAAATGCTGATTTTTTTGTAGAGTTGTGAGGTTAATGCCTAGGAATGGGCACAGTTGTTATGTTATTTCTGTAAGTGCCTCCACTGGCAGATTTCTGTGGGAACTGGGTATTTAAGGATGACGATCCTGGTGAAATTTCAGAAACACCAAGATACTCTAGAGGAAACTTTGGACTTTTAATATGCAACAACACAGTTATTGGCATCTTTGATGCCCAATTATGTGTAAAAATTTGGCCCAGAGTGCAATAAGCAAAAAAACTGGCATGTGCCTTGCTCTCTGTCTCACCCAAACAGAGCTCAACCATTGGGCAACTGTGAATATGTGGAGCATGGTTTGACCTACTTAGCTCCAGAGACTGACTGAAACATACACAAATAAAATAAAAGAGAAACGATAGCTCTTGTAACTGAAATAGTAGGGTTTGTAGCTTTGTGGCATCCATGGGTTGCCATGGTGATTCTATGGGGAACAGCAATAGCTATAGGTGTAGTTAAGGTTATAAATTTAATTCTATACCTTTGGATTCTCATATCTTTGCCCTACAAATACTTTCAGTGAATTAGATGTGTACAGTTCATTATGAAGCCATTAATCTGAATCTGCTCACACCTCTGTTACATTTGCACAGTATTTGAAAATAAAGCCAAGCTCACCCACAGGACGAATGTTTTATGATTGATTACAACCACCTGGTTATTTCATTATTTTTTTAAGTTAAACAAGATTTGCTCAAGCCATTTTCCAGCTGGATTAGAGTAGTAGGAAAATACTGTTTTGCTTTAAAAAAAAAAGTCGGATGAACCTATAAACAACTCCAACAAACACCTGCCTTTAAAAGGCACAATTATAATATCATATAAGTATAGGATTGCAAATTTAATTTGTACATGTATTTGCTAAATTGGGTGTCAGAGCCTGTAAATGTCACTTACATATTCAGTTATCAGTTCTGAATACCCCCATCTCATTGAATTCACAGCTGCATACCTTTGCCCTAACGTGCACAAGAAGCATTCCTAAAACCACAGAATACCTAATGAAAACAGAGAACCAGAGGCAAAGCAATGCAGCAGTTACATGTACTTTTGAGCACCAAAAGCCCTCTTTGTGTACATCTATTCCATTTTTTCTATTGTCACAGTACCTGCCAGCTTGCTTATACTTGAAATAAAAAATGAATCTGTCGCAAGCCTGTAGCTGTTGCATCACACGTGAATGAAGCAGGGTTATTTTACCAAAAGATCTTCCATGCTCATTTTTTGACAGTCTCCTTATTACATGTCCCTGTGCAGCGTCCCAGTGGGTGACACTGCATACCCCTACCCCTGGTGAGCTTACTGCTATCAGATGGTCTTCGAGGAACCTGCCATCACATCATTCACGTATTAGAAAACCCAGAAGCGTGCTGTCACCTGAGTGAGGGAAAGTCACTCCCTCATCGTCCTCAGAAAACAGTGTCACTACAGTGATAACAGAAATTAGCTCAAGGAGAGGAACTACCTAACAGTGGGCTGTTTTCTTTAGCGCTCTCAATGCAATTTGAGGGAAAGTGAGAAGAAAAAAGCCTGAGATAGTACCACAGATGCGGTTAAAAGAGGGAAGACTCCAGGAGAATCTAATTAAAAATACTACAAAAATAAAGAGCATTAAGCACTGAAAATACCTGGTAATGGTTTGATGCCCTGATCTGCTTAGAATCGTTTTAAGATGGCTTTCCTCAAAAGGTGGGCTAAAAGTCACCACACAGTATCAGTACAGGCTGTTACGAAACTCCAGTATCTACCAAACAGCTCCTCAGAGAGCTTTGCTGCTTCCATCCACCCTCAGGCAGACCACCTATTGCTCCCGAGTTTGCTTTTCTCTCCACGTGAACAGCTCTGTGCTCAGCAGTCTTCCTGGTGATCAGTACAACTAATCAGAACAAAAGCAACATGTTAACAGATTATATAGATGGGGAAGTTTTTAAGGGCCCCGTGCTCATGATTCAGTATGTCTTATTTATCTTTCTCAGACTCTGTGCTGAAGTTTGATCAACTTTAAATGCTCAGATATTTTCCCAGTTCAGAAACTGTGGAAAGAGGTAAATGTGAAGTAATAGGTAAGTAAGACAATTTACTACTCCAAATTTGTAGTAAATTGAGCTTGGCATAATCACTATCTTCACCTCTGGGTACGAGAAAAAATGTGTCCTGTTGGATTTACACCACCATCAGTGAGAGTTAGAGCGGGGCTCAGTCTCACATCCTGGCTGAACTGGACGTGGACACCCACAAAGAGCATCCTCATGCCTCTCACGTAGTTTCAGATTACTATCTCCATACCACAGTTTGAGACCTGTTATTTGTAATAACTTTTCAGTAGATTTCAGAAATTCCTACCTTAAGATCTCCTTAGTGGCTGACATCAGTTGTAATCATTTACTAGCATTATTCCATTTTCTTTCCGTTTTAGTTGCGTTTTAATCAAATGAGGAAATTCAACATGATGATCATCTGGTATAGGGAAAACCTAAAGGTTTACCTCCTCAGAGATATAAAATAATTGGAGCCTTGGAACTGGGAACTGGCTATTGCAGTGGCTCAGGTCTACACTTAAATAGAGCAAGGTTTTGAGCACATAGGGCACCACAATGCTTTTTCTCTGGCTCTGCTCCAGCCTTCTTCTTGTAGAAGAGGAAAGAGAACAATATGAGACATTTCCATCCTGTGCTGCCTCACAAATATGTCAGAAATATTTTTTTCTTCATGGGATGCAGGTGCCAGGCATACGCACAGCTCTGAATGCACCTGCCTGTGAGAAAGCTAAGGGCCTCATACGTCGACTATCAGACCTGAATACACTAGGGATATCACAAACTGGGAAGCTTGATCCTTTTCCTGATGTGGATGCTATAATATACCTCTACCTGTGACATTTGAGGACTGTTTTAAATCTATTACATAACATTTTTTCCTGAAATTTAATTTTGCCTCCTACATTTTTTTAATTCATAAAATTAATTTTCACAAATTTACATGTTCAGCAAAGAATCAAGCTGAGTGCTCAGAAAGAGAAGAATTTAATAGGGCTATTCATCACATTGTGCTAGCATCAGCCACCATATTACATCTTAATGAAACATGAAAATAGAAAGCTCAAGACATTAGTCTACACTATATGAGTGTGGTACCCTGGACTGACACAGAGATCCTTACGGACAGAGACCTGACTGCATGATCTGTGCATCTAATTGATTTCCTGGAAGATCACAATTGTCTGTATTAGAAATTGAAATGGTATTGTATTTTTTAGCTTGTTTTTCAAGTACCTTGGAGGAAACTCATTCTGTTTTATGACAGATACTTATGTGTATAGGTTTTATATAAAAGGCAGGACATGCTAATTAACACCCCGTCCAATGCTTGGCAACATTTAACTGTTCTTTACCATCAGTTTCCAGCTTCTTAATTCCTAACTTGCCCAGCCCCAGCTGAGCCCAGGCTCAGCTCCGGCCAGAGCTGAATTAGCTTTTAATATGTCTCTACACTTCTCCATCTGGCTGCCAGCCAAGCTCAACTTATATAAGAAGAGATGCTACTGTTGTTGCACACTGTTCTTTCCAGAAAGAGGAGTCAGTGAGTCCCCTTGTTTTGTGGTTCACTTCTACAAATTTTGCATAAAGGGAAGTTTATCCTCATTACTTCTTCTGAAAAAGGACATCAAACTGACTTTTAATTTCTGTTTCGCTGATTGACCATGACTGCCCCTGCTCCAAATGAAAATTGGGAGTGCAGGCTACCTTCAATGTCTTCAGGCACCTCGTTTCTTTTCCTGGAGCTCTAACCCACTGAAGCAATCAATCTGGATTTGATTTAGGGTTCACTCCATGCACACACACAGGCAGGAGGTCCCTGTTGGGGCTGCGGTGAGTGTAGCTGAAATGGGAGCTGAAATAGGGACAGCTTCCTCAGCACTGGGAGCCAAGGCCCCTGGCTTGGAACTAACCCATGTCGTGCCGAACCACAAATGAACCTCTGTAAATCTCAACCGTCACAGTGACCCCTTCCTCCACAAGAACCCAGAAAGCTAGAGCTGAGGGTTTCCCGCATAGTAAGCCTGTGGCTGCAGAGCATTAGGGAGGCATTAGTGAGGTTATTTGGTTACACCCACAAATCGGTTCATTACAAGCTGTTGACTGCACACAAATTCAGCAACTTGGTGATCCCCCAAATCCCACACGGTTACTATTTCTTTATTACCAAACCAAAAGGTTGAATTTAGTCTTGGTGTAATCTTTGTGATAAAGCACATGAATCCAGGAATGGTTTTGGCCCTGTTTGCTAGTGGTTAATGCTTTACACCAAAAGGCAATGATGTTATTTGAAACTTCAAGAATCAAAGAGTGAGTTTACTCATGTATGTTGATGCTCAAATCTCTGGAGTCTCTGGACCCTGTCCAATTCAAATGTACACTATTTGAAGTACACAAAATGCTTACTCATGTGGCACCAGGGTTTGGGCACTTCTTTAAGTATAGAAACCAGCTCTGTAGAATTGCCAGCAGTTCTCACAATAAATGGCATATCTATGATGGAGTGAATATGGTTATCTCTGTCCTTTTCCCAAGGAACTATTATAGCTCACAATCCAATCTATAGCTAATGCCTGTGCAGATGAATATTGTTTTCTTTGTTTTCTGAATCTGAATCTGAATTCTCTCAGTGCCAGGAGGCACACAAGGTGCGAACATCGTTCTTCCACTTCGATCGGTCTGCGGCTGCGTGCTCTGGAGTCACCCAAGGGCCACAGCGCAGTCTTCCGTCGTTTTTTTCCTCAAGACATGACCGATCCAGTTCCTTCTCCTCCTCCTCACTTCATTACTGATTTTCTCCATCTCCGAGTTGATGCTTGTCGTTTCTGCAACTTTTTATTTTTTTTTTCCAGGAGGAGGTAGTTGGCCTCCTGCCCAGCCCCCATGACTTGGAGGGCCAGTGGTTTTTCTGTCAGGGTGGCCTTCCCTTAGGCTGCGTTGGTTCGCGGCACCTTCTTCAATTTTATCCGGTGCACCCTCCAGAGAGGGATCCCCCATCCACCACCCAGGGGACGCGCCTTCTAGCCGTGCAGCCCCAGCCGAAGGTTGTTTCTTTGTTTTCACCTTTTCAAAATATTTCTCCCTCCCTCTGCCTCATCCTCTTCTCTCTTACATGCTGAAGTTTTCTGCCCTCTCAGTAGAAGCATGCAAAGAATTGATCCAGCATTCAGCACAAGTGAGAGCATTAAAACCTTCAGGAAAAGAAGATGATAGTAAAAGACTATGAACCTATGGTCACAACAACCCCATGCAACGCTACAGGCTTGGGAAGGAGTTGCTGGAGAGCTGCCTGGCAGAAAAGGACCTGGGGGTGTTGGTTGACAGCCACCTGAACATGAGCCAGCAGTGTGCCCAGGTGGCCAAGAAGGCCAATGGCTTCCTGGCTTGTATCAGGAACAGTGTGGCCAGCAGGACCAGGGAGGTGATAGTGCCCCTGTCCTCGGCACTGGTGAGGCTGCACCTCGAGTACTGTGTTCAGTTTTGGGCCCCTCACTACAAGAAGGACATCGAGGTGCTGGAGCATGTCCAAAGAAGGGCAATGAAGTTGGTGAAGGGTCTAGAGAGCAAGTCTTAGGAGTGGCTGAGGGAACTGGGGTTGTTTGTTTAGTTTGGAGAAGAGGAGTTTGAGGGGAGACCTTATTGCTCTCTACAACTACGTGAAAGGAGGTTGTAGCGAGGTGGGGATGGGTCTCTTCTCCCAAGTAACAAGTGGCAGGATGAGAGGAAACGGCCTCAAGCTGCGCCAGGGGAAGTTTAGGTTGGATCTTAGGAAAAACTTCTTCACCAAAAGGGTAGTCAGGGACTGGAACCAGGGAAGTGGTTGAGTCTGCATCCCTGGAGGTATTTAAAAGATGGGTAGATGTGGTACTTGAGGACATGGTTTAGTGGTGGACTTGGCAGTGCTAGGTTAACAGTTGGACTCGATGATCTTAAGGGTCTTTTCCAACCTTAATGATTCTATGATTCTATTCCCTTGGCTACTATGAGATCTGTTATGCTTAATAGTACAGACATAAAAACCAATTTTTATCCTACACATTTTTAAGATGGAAAGCTGTGGAAACTCCAGAGCAAAACATCTTGCACAGAAGGAACATTATCTGCAGATCAGGGAGAATCAGCAGCTCATGCCAGTTTAATGTACATCAATAAGAAAACCATTTATTCATGAATCTGCTGTATTGCTCAGGCTAGAATGCATTTGCCTTGTGAATATGCCACACTCTGGTGTGTCTAATCTTACCATGGTGCTGGCTGTGTCCCTCTGAAGAAGCAGGACCTGAATTTTCTCTTGAAGGAACTGTTGACTTTGGCTCATTTTTAGTTTTTCTCAGGTAAGTCAAGTCACCTACTGATTACAAGTTTTTGGGCAGGAGTGAAAAGTGGACCTGAATGAATCATGGAGCTAAAACTCTTCCATGAATCATAATGTTTTACCTAAGAGTGAGTCATGCCAGGATGAAAACAGCTGTACTGAGTACCACCAGTTTCTTTGTCAAAAGAGCTCTTGGGAAGAGTGTGTCATCATGCTGGCACCCCCTTGGCAGGGGCTGGGAGCTTTGGGCAGCTGGGCCATGACTGGTCCTGCCAGTGCCACACAGGAGGGGCATTTCCATCTCTGACACTGGCAAACTGCTGGAAGACGCTATGCACAGTATTTATTGGATGCAGCTCCTTGTGTAGCATCTAAGAAGGAAGCCTGATAGCTGCAATTTTCTGAATCCTATATCGACTCAGTTTCTTGCAGCAGCTCCAACTCCTATTAACTTTGGTGGAGTGCTGGACATCACTACTTGATCCCAACAAGAGATGCCCTGTATGCTGGATTCTTTTCTCTGGCAGCTTAGCATGGTTCAGGCAATAAAAAAGTAGGCTGGAAGCTTTCTGATAAAAAATCAGCTGGGGATTAACTATTCCTCCACTCCTCTCCTTCACCATAAGCAAGGCACTGTGTAACTACTCCAGGTGAGATGGATCCCATCTAGCTGCAGTTATCCACCCTGTCTGCTTGGACAAGGGCAACACACAACATAGACCCAAGAAAGGCACACTGGCTTTTCATCCAATTTATGCCTTCACTTCCAACCTAAAAAAGCCCCAGCATGGATCACAGAGCCCAGAAAACCCTATGGGCTTTGCCAAGATGTGGCAATAGATCCCATCAACTCTCTGACAGCCAAGTTGTAGTCTTTAAGCACACCTGCCCTAACCCCAACGCCAGGGTTTGCTAAAGGGGCTTTGTAAGGTAGTCATATGACTCTCATTGCAAATACTCATCAGACAGTTATTTTCAGACATTATTTCAGATTTTTCATTGCTGTAGAATGAGGCTGGAATAGTTAGGATGATCCAACTGATGGACTTCCAATGTTCAACCTGGCTGGCCAGGGACCATCTATGGTCAGAGCTAACTCTATGGACATGTCTTTTTTTGCCATGGAAGAGCCTGCCTTCCCCTCCCTGGCTGCTGGTCTGTGCTCACTGTGTTTGCCCTGACTTGTGCAGATAATGTGAATCGAGGTATGTGCCATGTAAGTGATTGGAAGTGGCTAACTGAACATCCCAAGGAGAAGAAAATAGCTCACTAGATGTGTCCATTGGACATCCTGATAGATTCATGGCTGTATGGCAATGAACCAGTTGGAAGGTGATCTCTGTTTGCAAGCTCAGTAAGAATTAATTTTTTAGTTACAGTTTATTTAATGTTGTTATCTCAATATCTTCTCTTATGGGATTTGCTTTCATTCTAAAATATGAGATTATCAAACTGCTGTGACTAATCTCAGGTTTTTGACTGAATCAGCCCATTGCCTAGGTAACCACTCCAATCAAAAGAACGAGCCTCTCCACAAGGACTACTTAACATTTCGTACTTCTTCATAGACTCATAAAGGAGAAACATTCAGAGAGGGCCATATAATATACTGACCACTCTCATTTTGTCCAATTCCATAGTCACGTGTCCAGAACCACTAAGATTTCAGGTCTAAGCCTTCCTCCAAACCATTGCTGAAGTATGTGTATCTTGTCTCTGCCTTCCTGGGCCTTTACCTCTTGCATGGTAAGCCACAGCCTCCTTCAATAAGATCTCCTTTCTGAGTCTTCTTGAGTTGGATCCACAGTCCTTCCCTTTTTGTTGCTGCAGCTTGTTCTGGCATCTTGTAGGCTTCCAATAATCATCACTGTCATTCTCCACCGATCTCAGTCCAGAATCAGATGTGAATGAAGGGCCATTTTGCTAAGAAGTTTTTGTTTTAAGGCTGTTAAAAGAGCAATGTCTCTAAGCTGCTGTTTGCAGCTAGCATCCATTCTACTTGTTGGCATTTACATCCCTTCAGCAGCTTCATCCAAAGCTTGTTTTAACCACATTACCAGCTCCTCTCTGACATTTCTCTACTCCCTGTTATTGATTAACATGTCAGTGACAATCATGTTTTTTTGATTTATGTAAGCAGCACGCCTTAAAACAAATGACCAAAGGAAGCCAATGCTATATCTTAGTATTGCGGGTAGTTATAAGTAAAAGTTTAAGAAGTTTTGTTTTAACATCCTTCCACCTTTCCAAACTATTCTGCTTTTGATGCAGCTACAGTTTCTTGAATTCCTGTTTTGACCTCACAATAATGGCACTGCTTTTTGTATAAGCCTAACTGTTCTTGATTCTAGTTTCGTAAAGCACTATGGCCATCAGTGCAATAACTCCAGGATGATTGAGCCAAATTTGCCACTGCCACCTCCACCCACAGAAAAATCACTGAACAAATGGTCTAGAAGCAACTTGAAGAACTCATCTAGTCCCCTGCCACATAGCTGGCAGTCTCATAATGCTGACATCATTTGTGACAGATGGAAGAGATATGTTGTCTCATCCTAAAACCTTTTGGTGAGTTTAACTGTCGTACTCTTAATATTTCTCCTAAAGGCTAATCTAAACATCCCTTACTATAATTTAGGATAAGCTTGTCCGTTCCTAGGCAATACATTCACTTTCTCACTGAAGCTGGAACATCTACATGTCTTCTTGTGTTTCACAGACACTTCTGTAAATTCCCTCTCTGTAACATTAGTCTTCTCTGAAACAGGATGAGCGTACAGAGTGTATCTGTTCTTCCCTGCTCTCCCCCAGCATCTCTTGAGGAAATCTATCTGGATGTTTGTTCCACCTTGTACACCTGATCAGTTAATTTGTGCAGTTGGTTGTACACCTTCACACTCTTGGATATTTCTCCCTGATCTACTGTTAGACATATTTGCTCAGTAGGACAGACCATATCAACAGTTACATGAGGTGTGGGAATCACGTAGCCGAGTTTTGGGAGACTTGTGGATCTCTGAAGGCTGAAGCAATGAATCAAGGATGTGATGTTGCTATCAGACCAGTTCTGTGCTGTAACAGTGCAAGCGATGGTGCAGGTATCTTCACTTCATAGCTGGCAGGAATTTTTATATAAATTATAAGAAATTTTGAGTAATTTCTTGAGGTTTCTTGCACAGTTCTGTGTTTTCTATGTGACCCTAAAATTCTTCTTTTTACATCTTTAATGGTTCAGAGCAGCCTCAAAGCTGGTTTCGATGGTCTTCATGGATTCATCCAGCAGAATGGAGCAGGCAGTGAAATCCTGCTTTTATGGTACCATCATTAAGAAGAAGTGGTGTAACCTACTTGCAAACTTTCTCCCTTTCCAATCTAGCCAGGTGCAAAGTAGGTCTCAGTTTCAACATATGTAGTAATAAATAAAACAGGCCAATGCTCATTCTTTGACCCTAAAGCCAAGCAGCACATCACTGCTGTCACTTATATGGTTAAACTCCCCATCACCACTAGAAGAAAAAGAGGGTCGCTTCATGTGAAGTGCCAAGTGACATAGGTCCCTGGTGGGGACGTGACAGAACCATGCCCAGGCACTGCTCATGAGAGAGCGAGCTGGTGCAGACCACGCTGTGCCCCAGCCTGCGGTAACAATTCAACAATATGAACACCTCTTGGCCATTACTTCAGCTGATCCCAGTCTCTGATTAACGTATTTGCTTAGATGTAGCTGGTAAGAGCTTCAGGTCTATCCCAGGCTATCAAGGAGTCCCACATCATATTTTACTGATGTGCAGCACTTTTAGATCAGTGAAATGTTTTACAGCACTTGAGCTTAAAAATCCCCTTCTGAAGGAGGGGAAGAAGATAAAAGGTAAAACATCTATCAAAGCATGGCTGACCCAGAAGGTCAAAATTGCTTGTCATGAGACTTAAAAGACTAGCACCATACTCCAACTAAACCAATTTTCCAAGCCCACTCACTCTCCTCATCCCCTGCAGAAGTTTGAGGCTTAGTTAAATTTAGCTGCAAGAAATTCTCTCGCAGGCTAGTCTTCATGATGATATGAAGTCGTTCTTTGATTAGGAGTGCAGAAAAAAATTACGATGAGTATCACCAGAGTAAAAATGGAAACACAAGTTAGATTGTGAAATGAGTCATCCCGGCAGAAGTATGTAAACTAAAAGCAACAAGAAACCCAGAATAGCTCTTTGTAAGAGAAAACATCGTAGTGGCTGAAATCTATCCATGCAACTATCAGAGTAAACTACAGGAGATTTGACACACTTTGGCTCATATTTGTAATAGCTTTTGTAAGCTTTAGAAACATTTTGGGAAAAAAAACCCATGAAAATTCCCAGTTTCGATGCAAAATTATAACAATATCCAAAGAACAGAAAATAAACAAAGGAAACTTTCATCACTTACTTAAAACAAAGATGTTACAGATCAGACCACAGCCAATATTTTGTTATGATTTAGCAAGTTATTTCCTCTTCAGATAAAAACTACCATATGAAATAATAACAGATGTGATTTTTACAGCAGTTAAAAACCCTTTAGCTATTCACCTTCATGGAACGAGCTTCTTCACTGACTGCTTGACAGGTATGGGTAATTGATGGATCATTCAGCAAATTCCACATGGGCAGACACCATATGCCACAATATGACACACTAATTCCTACCCTCGCTGCTTGGCTTATCTCTCTTGTCACATTCAAAATTTTGGCAATCCTCAGTGGAAATTGTTGATCTTCAGAAAATTATGTAACTTTCTATAAATTTAGCATTTGCAAGACATAAACAATGTGTCCTAGCTAATGCATTGCTAATGTAATCCCACCATATGCTTTCTTTTAAAGGCAAGCTGTATAACCATAGATGTCTGCGTAACACTAAGCACAATATTTACACTGCTTTGTCATGAAGTCTTTATTTCACATTTTTTGAAAGGCTCAGCTTCCAGGTTACTAGGGAGTGCTCCTTTTGCCACTCCCCTGGATCATTCCTGATCCATTAAATCACTACAAATTGCAAACAGACAGTATCAATATTAGGTGTGTCTGTTTCCAATTTAAATTAAATAAAAGCAGCCTCCCAGTGGTGTGTTCCTAAATTTTCCTGCCAAACTGGCACTCTATAATCATTTTCCACCCTTTAAGACAAGCCATTTCCATATCCATTTGGAGACTCCTAGCTCAGATTTGTGAACAGAGACTTTTGTCAATACAGTTCCAAAGATTCACCTTCCACAGTAAGGCACTGTGCTGCTTTGCTTTTCAGTCCACAGTGTTTCATTCTCCATCAGCCAGAACAACTTTCTTCTAACTGGCATATATCAGATCTTAAAAAAAAAAAAAAAAAAAAAAAAAAAAAAAAAGCCTACAATCTACCAGGGAAGAGAAATCATCAACAAAATCAGTTCTGAGCATTGTCATTTTTATCAGAGAAAAAGTATATATTTTGTATTTTCCTTCTGGAGGCTGGTACACATGAAAGATGAATTACTTCAATACAAACTCCAGTGGAGAAACCTTGTTCTTTAGCTCAAACACAAGATCTTGGGGTTTTAAAAGCCCAAAATAAAATTCTGCTGATAGCCTAAGTGAGAAAAGTTACCAAAAAAATAACCTCAATTCAAATACAACCCCATGTGCCTTTAACTAATTCCCAAGTCTTTCCTTAGAGCGTAATTTGTCAGCTTTGGGTTTTTTAATATGTCTGAAGCAGTAGTATAACAGCAGCTCCCCATCCTCTAGCTGCAACAGTGCTCCTCTGGGTCTGTCTCTTGGTCATCTTCACTTTGCAGCATGTCTCTATGACTTAGCTCGTACAATTAATATAAAATCCTTCAAAGTGTGTGCCGCCAAGGGCCTGAATGGGTCTAAAACATGTCCAATAATGCAGATTCATCTCTGACCTGCAACTGATAACAGCAGATCTAGTTCAGATTCCTGTGCCTGCAGGTTAGGTTATTAGTCACAGGTATTTTATTATCGGTACCCATGGATAATAATAGGTGGAAGTTTTCCACCTGTCTGTGTGTGCCTGTGCAAAATTATGGTCTGCTTTGGTGTCATGGTTTAACCCCAGCCAGCAAGTAAGCCCCACACAGCCGCTTGCTCACTCCCCACCAGTGGGAGGGGGGAGAGAATTAGAAGAGTAAAAGTGAGAAAACTCATGGGTTGAGACAAAGGCAGTTTAATAGGTAAAGCAAAAGCCTCGCACACAAGCAAAGTAAACAAGGAATTGATTCACCACTTCCCATCGGCAGGCAGGTGTTCAGCCATCTCCAGGAAAGCAGGGCTCCATCACGCGTAATGGGTACTTGGGAAGACAAACGCCATCACTCCGAACGTCCCCCTCTTCATTCTTCTTCCCCCAGCTTATATACTGAGCGTGACGTTGTATGGTGTGGAACATCCCTTTGGTCAGTTGGGGTCAGCTGTCCCAGCTGTGTCCCCTCCCAACTTTAACTACAACATCCCTGTGTTATCAACACTGTTTGCAGCACAAATCCAAAGCATAGCCCCATACTAGCTGCTACGAAGAAAATTAACTCTGCCCCAGCCAAAACCAGCACATTTGGAAAACCTGGCCCTCTGCATTGCATGCGTGAACCATTACTTAGGGCTACAGGCGGCACTGTGGCAGCACCATGCGCAGAGATCATCAGAGCTCACTGTAGCCCTGGGATGTGGAAAGGAGGAGAGGAAAGGCGGCTACGATTAAGCTTCAACAACGGGCAAAAGTTCATCTTTTGTGAGGGGTTTTACGATTTTTGAAATTTGGTTTCCCTCCTAGGGAGAGCCTTAACCCTATCTTCTGTAATGCTCTGTGACTGAGATCTGTGGGGAGAGAAAGGGGTGTGAAAAGCCAAGGTATTCAGCATTCAGGAATCCAAACGCTCCTTTCAAACTTGATTCCTAGTTGTTTTCCTCTTCTGAAGCGATATCACTGAGAGTGTCTTTTAACACTTGCAAGGACTAAAGTTTATGAAGATAACAAAGGATAGTCTCAATTCACTGAAAAATAGAAAAATGTAGTCGTCTCTTCCATTTTTTAGTTCTGCCAAACAGCAAAGTTCCCAGAAAGATCTGCTGGTGTTCGCGTAATGTGCCAAGACTGGAATAAATTCTGCATCTAAAACAACCCTGGGATTTTGTCCTTCCTTGGTGAAACCATCATGTGTAAACCAGTTCTGCAGTTCATTCTTCCTTCTCTGTACTTCTCAATAGCTTCAGTGAGGAGAGACACATTCCCAGGTAAGACTTAGAGAAAGCATACACTTCTGGGGTTCAAAGCATTACTAAATATTACGTATGGCATTGCCGTTGTGATACGTGAGGCACAGGGTATGCCTGGAGGTGACAGAGGATTGCCTCCCTGTTTCTGCTTTGAAGAATTTCTCATGCATTCTTCAGAGTTCAGCCCAGCACATCCACCCAGAGCCTGGTACAAGGCCCCTAGGAAGTGAACATGGTTTTCAAGATCTAAAATGTTCTGTCAAAGATTTCCTTTTATCCCACCTAAGAGCCTATAATTAATATCTCCTGCAAACTTCAGTGACAAGATGCTTTGAATGCTGTAAAGCCACGGTATCCATTGGAAAGTGCTTTCTCCCACCTGATGCTAATCACTACCTCTGCTTTGGCATCTTTGTATCTCCCACTCTTCTGACTCAGGTATTTTCAGGTGCTGTTTTGGTAGCAGTAGCAAGATGGTGCCTCATACTTGTTTTCTTAGTGTAGGATTAAGCCTTTGAAGAAACAGTGCATTGTGTGATATGAATTAGTTTCATGGATTCTGACACACAGTAAGGGAATTTGTTCACCACTTTCACGTACTTTGTGACAGTTCCTGAGACACCAATGGGTCCTGGGAGCTGGGAACTGGCATGCTGTCCATGAGTCCTGAAAAAAAGTCCTACTCAGGGGCAAAAAGAAGTGCAAATAATAAAAAATAATACCTGCTTGATGACTTTCCCTGTATCAGGAACCTGATCTACAACATTTAGATTTTTGTAACTTCTCATCAGAAAATCAGGGAATTTATAATAAGCCTCTGTGATCTGAAGCCCCGTCTAGAAAGAAGAAAAGTGCCTTTAGGTACTGGCACAGGCTGCCCAGGGAAGTGGTTGAGTCCCCAGCCCTGCAGGTATTTAAAAGACGGGTAGGTGTGGTGCTTAGGGACATGGTTTAGTGGTGGACTTGGCAGTGCTAGGTTAATGGTTGGACTCAATAATCTTGGGGGTCTTTTCCAACCTTAACTATTCTATGATTCTATGATGCCAAGACATTCATTATTGTTCTCAAGAAAAGTGGAAATGCTGGACTCTTGGACTTAATTCAATATCAATCAATTTAATATCAGTCTGGTATTTCAAATCTATGAGAAGATTGTTAAGGACAAGATCTCACCTTACCCAGGTGAGATTCTCCATAAAGATGCTGTTTCAGCTACTCCCCTTGATTATCCTGCCCATTAAGAAATATCTCTTAATGTCTATCTTAAAGCTTTCCGTTCATAGTTTCAGGCCATTGCTTCTTATCATATCATCCTCTGAGAATTATCTTCTTTATATTTATTGTTACTCTGAAGTTATATATAAACCATGATCACATCCTTCCTGAATCTTCACTGTAATAGAATGTATAAATTCAGCTCCCTCCATGTCGCCACTTAAAATTTTTTCTCTAATACTTTTATCCATCTTTCTTGTAGCCCTTTGTATTCCTTTGGGTTTTCTGCTGCCTTCCTAAATGGTGCCATTCTTTTGCTGACAAAACTTATTTTTTACCAATGACAGATGAAAATGAGGAAAGAAATGGCTTTTTTTTAAAAAAAAAAAAAATTCATATTTTCCTTTACAAAGTCAGAAAGATTAAAAGTAAAATTCTCTAGTTCCATTTTCTACCTGTGGTTGTTCCTATCTTTTGACCACCAGGAGAGCTCATAAATTGCCCAAGAGTTACAGAGCTTATAACAGCTGTCTATAGCAGCTATCTGTTTCATACTCATTAAGTTTTCCTTTCCAGAACATTTCTCCAGGGACAATGGTACGAAATCTAAGAACAGTAAAAGCCATTGTGGGGAAAATGGAATAGTCCAGGGACACACTTTTCAGCATATCTTTCAGAGATATGTCCAGCAAAAGTCTGTAGTAACTTAACATTTGCTATCATCAAAGATGAAAGTGTGTCTGTATATAAGAAATGTTCTCTGCAGAGCTGCACTTTCACACATGCAAATGTATAAATTTGCAGAATGAGCTGCAGATGGAATAACATTTCCCACAGAAACTAGTTTAGTTCCTAATGACCCTTGGCTAAATTCATAAATATTGTATTTTTGTCTAGATTTTCATTGTTCTACTTGGCAGAATGAGTATCGTTGAGTCTTTTCCTCTTACGCCTTGCATTTTGATGTGAACTCGGTCACCAGCTTTGCCAGTATCCTTGTGTCCTGGTACTATTAAGCCTCCACATGAAAACACTGGTATTCATCATCTCTGTTCTTACCAAATAGCAGTTATTCCTTGTCAATATGACAAATATCAGAGGTACCTGGCTTCCATTACTTTTTCCTCTGCAGTCCACATTGCTACAGTGTTAGGCATACATATTTTACATGTTTTTTTGTGCACTGGAAATTCTTTTGGAGAACCTGTGGAATTTTCCGCTGTTTCTGAGGCCCTGCTGTCTGCTGGGGACAGGAATCCACTATTACGCCAGGATTTGGGAGTTCTCTTCTGTTGTCAAAGGCGAATATGTGGTTGGGGAGCATGAGGAAAAACAAGAAGGACCACGCAATTTATCTATAAATTTTGTGTTATTCTTAGCTTCTGATTTCTCAAATCCATAAGAGTAAACCAATTTCTGACATCATGTTTGTGCCAAGTTCAAAAAGACAGAGAAAGCAAGGACTGCAAAAAACAATGTTTCTTTCTCCACATCCATAATCCTCTCTCTCTCCAGTAATGCATTGCGGAGCACTCACTAGGCTCTACAATGTAAAACAGCTGACACTGTGTACTTTATTTACTGTATTCTCTTCTGCAGCAACTATCAATTCATCTGCAGAATTCACAAATGGGAGGCACATAATATTTGTCACTTTGATATATAAATACTAACTAATCATGAGGTGAGCTGGAAATATATATCCCTCGACTAGGAACTCTGTTTACAATACTAAAATTGAGGAAGGGTTTTAGGCTTCGAGAAAGCTGACTTTGGTTTTGCTGTATTATGTACTACTTTGCCCCACTATCAATCACAAGTACAAACCTCACATCAGTGAGTCCTCACACAATGCCTGTATGATATAGCAAAATAGTATGAAAATGTGTAGCAGTGGGGAGAGAAATGAGGTTCACACATCTGCAGGCAGGCCCTGGTTCGGCACTGCCAAAACTAGCCCTTTGACTATTTATAGTAGGGTGTTTAGTTTAGATCTCTAAACATTTTGCAATTGTCTAATACTGTGCTTTATCTGTTGTATTGCAAATATTGATCTCGAATGTACAGTTGACTGAATGCCTCTTAATTACATGTCATTAATATATCTATAAAACAGCTTTGATACTGATTTGAAATAAACCACATGAATTGAGCAGTTTTCCCCTGCAGCAGTCACCATCATTCATTTTATCTTTCCAGGAACAAATAAACGTTATGAAGTAAGTTAATTAAATAGTTTGGTCTTCAGTATGGTATGGTATGTTGCAGTTAACTCCAGCAGAAGGTAGAGGCAATTTTGTCTAACAAGAAGAGAACCGAAGATCAGTGCTACTGTAATTGAGGGATAAGGAACATCCCAGCCACATAGGAGACCTGTGCTCTTCTCGGTTTTCCTGCTCAATTCCTCCAGCATCAATAACAGGAGAATTTGCTTCTCCAGACCCTGAAATCCTGAACCTTTGTATTTAAATACAGCCAAGGTGAGGCAATGCACTTTGCTATGTGTTGTACAACACCTAACTCCGTGAGGGCCCTGGTGGTTTTGAGGCTGTCCAGATGAACTGAAACAAAACCCCTGAAATTGTACCATTTGCTGACTACAGTATGGCTACCTGCAATTCAGCCATAAATACAGCAGTATGAGAGAGAGCACAGAGAAGTTACCTCCACCTTTTCTCTCTCTGACTTTCTTTGATGTGCACTAGTTAAGGATATGCTTGTTTATACATATTTATATTCTTAAAGAGATATAAATATTCTCTTTAATCTTGGCACTAACTGTTGTCCTGAGGATCTTGGTTGACAGGAAGCGTTTCATTACCTCTTCCCATAAGTGCAGAGGCACTAGACTGCCCAGAAACATTTTTGTAGGTTTTGAGGGGGGTTTTGTGGCATTTCATGGCAGGTGAGAATAAAACAAAATAACCAAGAACAGCATTTATTTTCAAACTATGGCTGTGGGAAAGTAACAAGTTTGCTTACTTTAATTTTGTTCACAGTCCTCACTAAAGGGTTTGTTTAGATATTGCTCGATTGTCAAGAAGATACTGTAGAAATGAGCATGGCCTGTCTGGCCTCGGGAAAGTAAATGGCTTTGTGCTTTGTTCTGAGAAACACTCTCATTTGGATTTGGACCAAATGGCTTCACAGGGAAAAAACTGCCTTCTTCTGCCAGGAAAAGCTGCAAATAAACACCAATGTTGAAATTCATTTGAGTATGGACAAAGCTAATCTCTGTGACTGTGCTCTTCTGGAAGCCTTATACACAGTACAAAATAACAATTGCACTCTGCTCTCTTATTTAGTTCTGAATGTCTTTCTCAGTTCTTGGAAATGCTAATTATGAGGACAGATTTAATTGTGCCTCTAAGTGCATTCCAGATCCTTACTGCAGATTTTTGATTTTTGACTTAAAGATGAAGGATGTAAAGACTGCATAACCCTACAATGCAGTGTGGATCTTGCTGCTTATACATCTATAGGCACTATAAGCAGGACACCAGATGGGAATATGAACCCTGCCAGCAGTATCCTCACAGCTCAGGGGCCCAGAGAGACTAAAATGCTGGATGATTAATCAGTGCTATGCATTGCACAAAGGCGAAGGGTGGGAAGATAACCCCATGCATCTCCATGACCACTTGGCCTGGAGCAGACATGACATCCCACTAACTAGCTAATGGCTGGTAGGAGTCTGGGGCTGTAATGTACCACAAGATGGTATGGCCAGAATCCCAACCACAGTAGTGGGCTCAGAACATTTTACAAGACGATGAGAAGCTTGGAGCAGCTCACAGCAGAGAGCCTTAGATGCTGCCTCTCCCCTGTTAAAACTTTTGCATCCACTGTTTGTCACCCTGCATCCTGAGGACTGTGCAGTCCCCCCACGCTCAGGTCCCAGGCCCAGATCATCAGGCTGACCATGGGCAAAGCAGTTGTGATGGTAGCCAGGGAGCCATTCTGCCCATCCTCCTTCTCAGAGACTGCGAGGCCTGTGGGAAGGGGGGCTGCTTTCATTAATCATTCATTAATGAGCGTGTCCTGTTGCTGCAGACGGAGGATTCAGTTCTCCATTACTCCCATATGGCACCTTGTAGTGAATGTTATCCAAACTCCAAGTGGGGAGATGGAGAGGGCAAAAGATACTGGAGTGTCACTTGGAAACCACAGGAGGAATTAGAACACATCTTTTCCCTGTGAGTGACGGTGACAAGGATGCTGACCTGCTCTGACAAGCCCCTGCCATGCAGGAGACAGCGGGATGGTTTGTAGAGGAGCCTACAGCCAAGGAAGCAAAGGTTTGTGGGTTGGTTTCCCTTCAGAAAGTTTCAAATCACAAGTGCAGTGATGACATTTGGCCCAAGGGACTAGACTAAAACTAACTCATAAACATTTCTTTGAACAATTTGTAACAGAGATGGTAAAGATTCAACACAAATCACTTCAACTTACTGATCCACTTCCACTGTGTCAAATTACTTGTAAACATGGCTGTAGCCTCCAGCATCTGTGTGCTGAGGGCTTTTCAAGCCAAGAGCCCAGAGCCTTCAGACAGCACAGCGGCCCTTCAGGTTTTGGAGCAGGAGGTGACTTGTGCCATTGCCCAGGTCAGAATGCCCGTGTGAAGCCAAGAGCTCACAGATATCCGTGAACTGTCACACTATTCATCTTTGTAAGCACTGTTTCCCTTCTTCCAAAGGTCTAATTCTGATCTGGGTTTCAAGAGTCCCATGCCAACAGAAGTCCTGATTTACATCAATGTTCAAGACCTGAAAATCCACCTTTTACCATATGTTCTGTCAAGTGAGAAGAGCAGTTGACTAGCACTTTTATTACTACATTCTCCATGCCTTGATGAATAAATTCAACATAGCTGTCATTCATGGGACAGCATGATGGCAAAACACAATGGAGTTTCTCCATCATCATTCTTACTGAAAGAGAAAACAGGGATGGAAAGCAAAAAACTTCAGTTTTGCAGAATGCCATTTTCAGTTCACTCCAGAATGTCATTACTATATAATAAATGTGAGCTGGCAAGCATCTGCTTCTTAGCAGAAAAGCGAAGTATTTTGTTGGGGCCAGGGATAGTTTAATATCTGTGATAAATCACCTGTAGGAGGTAGGGAAGAAGGAAAAAATTGTTATAGATCTCATGCAGAGAAGCAGGATTGGCTGAGCCTGCTTAGAATTCAGAGCAGAACGTCTGCATTCGTATTAACACCAGGAGCTTTGAGAGATCACATCTCAATAGCCAAATTTGGTTCCACATCATAGGAATTTAACCATCTAAAAATTAAGCTAAATTTGGTAACTATTGTGAAACTTCAATCCCCTCTTTCTTTCCTTTTTTTTTTTTTTTCTTTTGAGAAGAACAAAATACAACCAATTCACCTTCTGCTAAAGGGATCACATGAACATCTATGGATCAAAGAACACGGGTCAACATGAAGAAGAGACTAGGAACTAAACAGAGGCAACTGTGGCAACAATTCAAATCAATAGAATAGCTTTTGACAACCTGAACTGGAAAAAGGCAGCTTGTGCCAGCACAGGAGAGACAGTCTGCTTTGCCATACTTTTAGATTATATAATAAGAGAGCATAAATAGAAAGACAAGCAGAGGTAACCGCAGACCTGGAATAAATATGAGATCAATGAACCGTTCCACACTAAAAAGATCTCACCCAAATGACCTTGGCACATTAAAAGCCAGCAAAGTCTATGCTTTGTGCTAATCTGTAATAAAAATAACTACAAAGCGCTGAATGTGATCTGGGAACAAAACTGTCCTTTACCTTATGTTTATGTCCTTTACCTATGCTTAGTATCCAGATTACAGACGCAGTGTGACCTTCGTACTGCAGAGTCCTGACTCCTGAATGTGAGAGCAAGTAAATGGTGAGGACACGCCAAAATAAGCTATGCCTTACTATGCCTTCCACCATCATAGTGCTCTGGTTTCTCCCTCACAAAAGCAAACAAGAAACCAGAAATTAAACTCTGTTGAATCCCTTACTGAGGATCAACTGTCAAGAGACATCCCAAGCCTTAGATATTTTCACAGCCTGATCTAGTTCCAGTTCTCTCCGGAGAAGAAAAGCATGTGGTCCCATTTTATATTTGAAGAAGAGGTAAATCTCCACTACAGGGCCAAAAGCATATGAATAAACTTAGCTGGTAGGATATATACTTTTTTTAAAAAAAAAAAAAATAAATATGAAGGAGTCTGTGGACATAAATTAATCTCCTTGGATATTGTGCAACTCCATCCAGCTTAGACAGCTTTTAGGTCATAGTTTCCAATTTATGAAAAATTCCCTTAAGGTTTCCCCAAGATTTCTTTTGAGTATTTCCACTTATGAAAAAATCCTATATTTCAGAGAAACAAATGCAAGTCTAATAAAGTTACAGTCATACTAAAGAATCTCATTTGGTTGTTCTTAAAATCAACAAGAAGACATTATCATAGAATCACAGAATCATAGAATCCCAGGTTGGGAGGGACCTCAAGGATCATCTGGTCCAACCTTTCTAGGCAAGAATTTGCCCAGTCTAGATGAGATGGCCCAGCACCATGTCCAGCTGAGTCTTAAATGTGTTCAGCATAGCGGAGTCGACCACTTCCCTGGGGAGATTATTCCAATGGTTGACTGTTCTCGTTGTGAAAAATTTTCCTCTTGTGTTCAGTCGGAATCTCCCTGGGAGTAACTTGTACGCATTATCCCTAGTCTTTTCCATGTGACTGCTTGTAAAAAGGGAGTCTCCATCTTCTTTGCAGCTCCCCTTTAAGCACTGGTACATGGTGATGAGATCACCCCTAAGCCTCCTTTCCTCAAGGCTGAACAAGCCCAGCTCTCTCAGCCTATCCTCATACGGCAGGCTTCCCAGACTCTTGATCATCTTGGTGGCCCTTCTCTGCACCCCCTCCAGCCTGTCCACACCTTTTTTGTGTAACGGGGACCAGAACTGTACACAGTATTCCAGGGGTGGCCTGACAAGTGCCAAGTAGAGTGGCATAAATTGTCAGCAGCAGATACTTCATGCCATTTGTCATATAGAAACCCTGGCTGAGATTCCTCTGGGCCAGATACTATAACACTTTCATTTTAGGCACTTGTCCCTCAGAATAGGACCCAAAATCCAGAGCTGGAGCTCCTGAAGGAGGGTGGGGAGGCCCTTTCCACTGCAGCCTGATCCAAACTTATCGTGTCCGAGGTGGCCTTGAGCACCAGCAGCCAAACCCCTGAGGAGGGTGGGGGGAGAGGCTGCTGACCCCCTTGGTGTGCTCAGTGCCGTGACACCCCTCTGTGGATCCAAGCTCCTGAGCTACCCAAGAGGAGCATTCCATGAGTTTGGTTTCCTCTCCTGAGTTTTATCTGCTTTTTGAGAAATGCCTCCTTATACCCACAGAGCCAAGGCTAGCCCAGGGCTTAGCATACTCAGCTGGGAAAATGGGAAACCCAAGCATTAATAGGACCTCTTCTCGACCTCAGGAGATTCAAACCTATGTTCTCTGGGAATATGTGAGTAAACTATCAGGTGAACAGGTTGTTGCTGGAGAGTATCCGACCATCCTGATTAAACTGACTCCTCATTCAGTGATGACTGCAGGATTTATTGAACAAGAAAGAGAAAGGCCATATAGATGCTTTAGTCAATAGGGTAATGCTTAGACAATTTTGTTATAATAAAGGAAATCCTGGGGCTCTGGTATGTGTTTATGTGGAGAATTGTTTCTTTTTTCTTTTTCTTTTTAAACCTGTAACTAATGTAAAATGCATATACAGTTCCTGGTAACTAGGACTGAATTCCAGCCTCCCTTTCACTGCATACTTTTTTTCTTTTTTCCAATTATTATTTCCTGGATGGTACACAAGCTTAAAAAACCCAAGCCATTTTTTTTTTTACCTGTCAGACTGACAATGGAAACAAAACTCTGAATGTGCACAGTCCTACTGAATTAATGTGCATCAGTAGTCCCAGTGCTGAAGTCAAATTATGACTGAAGATAGAGATTGGTACTTAGGGGAGCATTCGGGACTGGGATTTGCTATTTTATCTAGTACCCAGGTATCTGCCTCTCTGCAACGTCCTGAAAATATATTTTCTTTGTGGAAGAAAAGCCCTTTCAATAGAGGAAGCATGCTAACAAATGAGACTGGGAAAGTCACTGATGTTCCTCTATTCCTGTACAGTTTGATGATAAAAGCTAAAAGGAATGACTTGTTTGTACATAAATTTTGCTGATGGCCAGAAGCAAATCCTACAACCCCTTTCTGCACGTTTAACCTCTTGGGTGTCAGATTCTTCTGCAGATTTAATCTTCCTGATAAAGTGTATTCTTATTAAAGGAGGAAAGAAGCAATTGGGAATTTTCTGATTATGCAGAAAAGCAGGTATGTGATTCTTTCGTGGACTTTGAGCTATTTCACAGGAAAAAGGAGCTTGCTGCTCATCTTCTTCAGCAAGGACTGAGAGCTCAGGTGGGTGCCCAGGCACCTGATTCCCAGCACGCTTTCAAAAGGACCTTTGAAAGTCAGAACAAGCCCATGAGAATATGTGCAGATTTTTCACATTTTAGGGTGCCAGGTAGTGGTGCAGATTACTACAGGCATGCCCATTTAGGAGGTTTGTCCTGCAGCTTGATTGCCCCTGTCAGGGTCTATAATCATATGTGTACAGGCTCTCTATCTCTTCACTAGCTGTGGGTAACCAACACATCTTCAGAATGCTCAACTGAGCTCTGGAAAGGCCTCTGATGCACTGGAGGTGGGCTCCACACAGCAGCCTGGGTCCTGGCCCCAACTGTCCAGCCCGAGGACACCATCAAAATTGTGCTCTGGCTTTCTTCAGCTTTGGTTTCCAGACTCCCTTCCCATTGAAATGGGGAATGTGTGTGGGGGCCAAAGGCGGCCCAGGCAGAGGAGGAGGAAGCCAAGGCGGGAGCAGCAGCAGAGGCAGCCCGAGGGCGCAGGAGGAGGAGGGCAGGAGGGGCTGCAGGCCCGCAGCAGGGATCCCCTGCAGCCCTGCAGAGCCCCCGCTGGAGCAGAGCCCCAGCCTGCAGCCCGGGGAGGGCCCCAGGCCGCAGCAGGGGGATCTTTCCTGCAGGAGCTGCGGCCGTGGAGAGCCCAGGCGGGAGCAGGTTGTCCCTGAAGGACTGCAGCCCGGGGAAGGGCCCGCGCTGGAGCAGGGAGAGGTGTGAGGAGGGAGGAGCGGGCGAGAGGGGCTGGGGTGGACTGACCGCAACCCCCATCCCCACCCCTGCGCCCCTCGGGGGAGAGGAGTTGGGAGTGAAGGGGTGAAGGTGGGACTGGGGAAAAGGGGGAAGAAAGATGTTGTTTTAATGTTTTTCTTTATGTATTTTTTATTTTAATTGGCAATAAAATATTTTTCCCCCAAGTCAAGTCTGTTTTGCCTGCAATGGTAATTGGCAAGTGATCTCCCTGTCTTCATCTTGATCCATGAGCTTTTTTATCCTAATTTCTCTTGTCAAGTTGAATGGGGCAGTGAGCAGCTGGGGGGGTGTTTGGCTGTTATCCAGGGCTAACCCACCACAGCACTGAGGGAAGCAAGGGAAGGGCCAGTCCTACTCTCTCCTTACATGCAGCTGGGATGTGGCCAGGACATTAATCTGGGCTGAAGGGATCAGAAATATGAGTTGCCTCCACACTTTTAAAATCCATCAATAGCAGAGATACAGTTCAAACTGGCTGTGGAAAATAACGAACAGCCTTTTTCACATTCACTTTGAGAAGTTTCCTGATGAATACCCTTCGTACAGGTGCTCTTTTGTCAGAGCATGCTCCTCCAAATTCCCTCTATTCCCATGGCTAGCAGGGTGTTTCATTTTTTATACCAGATCTTCATCCAGAAGATACCAAATAAATGCTGAAAAAGCTGTGTCAGGAACATCATGGAGTTCCTCCTGCCTGCAGCTTCTTGTGGGATTTGAGAGCCCTGAGGGATCTTGCTCCATGTTTTCAAGGCCCAGGCCACCAGATGCAGTGGTTTCTGTGTCATGTTTTGGAATTAAATAGGAAATTGTCTGAAGGACAGAAGACATGGAGACATTTCTAAACTAAGAAACGAGCCAATAAACCTCACTGGTGCCTTTGGAAATGAATCCACCAGGGCCTTTCAAGCTTACGTCATATGTTTTATTAATGGCTGTGCATTTCAGAAGCTGTTATTTCTCCTCAGTAGTTTCCTAATGTGCTCTCCACTGCACTTCCCCTAGTTCTTAAATGCATTTTGCCTTTTGGGCATCTTGGGCAGAATATTCCATTAAGGGCTGGCAACTTGGAGCGCTCCCAGGATGGCATCGCTCTTGCCCACGCCTGGCATATTGCTTAGCAACGCCGAGGAACATTTATTGCACATCCTGCTATTTATGTTTCATGCTTCACATGTTGACTTTCCTGCCTCCAAGTTCCTCTGATGGAATTGCTGTATGTTGGATGCTCCAACAGTGAAGGACAAACACAAGCCCCTATTCTGTCCCTACAAACTAAGCAGGCAAATTATTTCACCTGCTGTGACAAGGCTGCCAGCTTTTCCTGCTTGTTGTTATGAAAAGTTGTAGCACCTGATTAATATCAGATATTGTTAAAGTAATGCTATATTCACAGATACAGGAATTGCAGTAAGGATGCTCCCAGCCTTTAAAGCTGATAATGATTCAGCTAAAGTGTTTTTTCACGCAATAAGGCATTACATTTTGTACACGGTCGTGCCTTCATTGCCCTGTTGGCACACTCCAAAAGATCTCCTTGCCCTTTGATGTCCCTCTGTGTTATTGGTACAGCTGTACCTCCACATTGGTATTCCCCACATGCCCTTCTTTCAAAGAGCACAGCTGACTGGGAAAGACTGGGAATGACTGGGCAGCAGGAGGCACAAGTGGCTAAAGGTGACCAAGAACACCAACTCCACCTGGCAACTGCTGGCTAGGAATTTTTTAATATTTTTGCTCTTCCTGCTTTTCTACTTCTAGAGTGTTCACCAACAGAAAGCCCAGACTGGCACCATAATGTGCTACACTACCTGCAGCAGCTGTAGTACTCATAAAAATAATAAGGTGTAGGATCTTCTGTCTGAGGGGCTTCACGTTTTAAATATGTGACTCGGTTTACAGTTGTTTAGAGAGGAGCTCAACACCTTGATATAGGTTCAGAATAGAAATTTACCCTGCTACCCCCAGATGAATGTTTTTCAGGGAGAGAGGAGAGAGGAAATTCTCTTTAATAGACAGCTGAATTTCTTCACAGTGAAAGAAAATGTCTAGCAAAGAGCAAAATCTTTATATATTGAATATAAATAAGACGTGGAAACATAGGGGGAAAATATCAATGACAGCTCTCTGAAATGCGATGGGCTAGATTCACAGAGGTGTGTGAAAACCTTTTTTTGCTCTCATTTCATTTAGCATCTCTCAGATTTCACTTTGGGATTTGAGGCTTCAGTCTGATTTTAAAGAACTATTTCTGGAAGCAGCCCAGCTATGTTCTGGGAACCAACGCCAGTAACTGAACACGAAAAATAAACTATGACTGTATACCTGATGCACTATTTCCATTTTTCTTATGCATTTGACTGGAAATCAGATGAGAAAGAGCATCTTATGAAATATTTTACGTTAATTTAAGATAGCCGTCTGTAGAATAAATATACAATATTGGACACTGTGACTTCAACACAGAATCAATTTGAACATTTGATGTAAGTGGAAATTATTTCTGTATGTAGTCAAATACCACATTTCTGGGGAAGAATGGAATACTTTGTAAGAGAAGAAATAAGCATATTAGTTTAGAAGGAGGATATTAAGTACAATTGGGATTATAGACAACTTCAGATTAAAATCATATAAATTACACTCATATAAAAATGGGTCAGTTACTGCCATTACAAAATAAATGAAAGCACAACTGTGGCAAAAAATCTATTACGAGATTCGGGAAGCTCAATTTCTCACAGTATTAAGTGCTGTGAATCAGAGTATATGCACACAAGGTATTTCAGCTTGTCTACAGAAATTGCAGTGAAATTAGACATTTTGTCAATGCTGATTTCTAAGCTTTCAAGGCATATCTAACTGAAATGGCTTCAGGATGCAGATAAGAT
Source organism: Platalea leucorodia (assembly GCF_965183815.1). Taxonomy (NCBI): domain Eukaryota; kingdom Metazoa; phylum Chordata; class Aves; order Pelecaniformes; family Threskiornithidae; genus Platalea; species Platalea leucorodia. The sequence goes on along the minus strand of NC_138823.1, from coordinate 9,862,776 downwards.
TTTTAATTGTTTGGGTGATGTCTCGAAAGAATGAACACAGATTTGAAAGCTAACAGTGGTTCACTAAAAGAAGGGTAAGTGCAAGGCAGAAATTGCGACGTGCATCTAACTGCTCATTACTAAATACTGTAAGCCATACAGCAAGCCTCCTCAACAAAAATCTAAACCAACAGTAACATCCTACTTAGGACATGAAATAAATGCAGGGAAAACAATGTGGACATATGTATCAGTTAACAACGTCAGTATTTTTCCTTCTGCCAGTGTGTGCAGGTAGGAATGAGTGGACCAAAGAGGACGATTGTGTTCAAAACCCTTCACTCAGGGAAAGTGGCAGCTCACTCACTCTCATGCAAAGCAGGGGTGGGGATCAACACCAAGTGCTGCAATATGGGCTTGGGAGAAGGCAAGACTCCCTATTTATAGCCCCATGAGTGATGATGGCTCACACACTTCTGTTCTATTTTGTCAATGTGCTACCTACTGGTGGGATGGGGAGGTCCAAGCAGCTGTTTGAGCAACACCATCTCCAGCGTAAGGTATTTCTTCCCGAGTAAGGGACTGTGTCCAGCAGCTTTCCACTGAGATACAGCTGCCTTTGTGCAAGACTCATGGCAAAGCCTTAACGGAGCCTCAGGATGAATAATCCACACACTAAAACGTACTGTCAAGCAGGTTGCGTAGTTCCCTGTCCAATTACAAGAAGAGCTACCTGACTACTCAAACTTGTTGGGACTACTACCTCCTTTGGAAACTAAAGCCTTTGCTCTCAGTTGTACTTTGATGTGGGAGTATCAGTCTTGAAATCACAGTCATCATTCACACCACATGGGGAACAAGTGTACATTCTGGCTTTTTTACTTTAACAACTGAGCCAGAAGTCCCACAGCAGTCAGAGAGTTCATAAATGCTACAAACTGATCACAAAGTGGCAGCCATACACCAGCTGTGACCAGGAGAAATTCTCATCAGGAAAAGATGGTAAGAACGGAAGGACATATTCCAAATTCCTGGTGGGAGCCCACTGAGCCTGAAAAGCTCAGCCTTGATCTGTCATCACGCCATTTTTCAGGACAGAAGTTTTCCGAGGCCAAAGGCATCCGAAGACAGATAACCCATAGAGTTCAAATTTCAAATACAACTTGGGCTGCTGGAGACTACCATTGATGGCAAAACCCGTGTGCTCTCAGTAAAGTTAGTGTGCAAGGATTTTAAGTCAAGTGCGGACCATTGGTAGTCAGAAAATGCAGGTCAAGGTGGTAAAAGCCTTCAGGAAACCTTATGAACATTATGGAACCTTCAGGTATCCCAGCCAAATATTTTAAAGAAGCTGATAACCACTTGCTGGTGCAGAAATGTTCTTCCTTTCAGGAGACTGCAGAAAGTGCAGATTGTTTTTAAGAGACTCACCGCCTCTTTTTTTTCCAGAAGAATTCCAAATATCTGCTGACACCCTCAGGCAGAAAAGGCAAATTTTCTTTTAGATTAAAAAGAGTGTGCTTCTCCCTCTCTAAAAAAAAAAACAAACCAAAAAACCAAAAACCCTCATCCAAAGTAACTCAGGAGGAGGAATTTGCTCATTTTATCCAACTCAGCTGCAAAAACATCCAAAAGTAGCTCATCTGTAATAACCTGTGCTCAGGGCTGTGGATAACAGGTCACAGTTCCTGTTCTGAGGAACCTATAACAGAAGTTTGAAATATTATTTATTTGCTTCTTTATCCTTGTTTTTTCAGAGTTTTTCCTCTCCTTACAACACCTTCTCTTACTAGACAGTAAATACTCTCAAGGTGAGAAGAGCTCAGGAGGCCCAGAGCATGCTTGGGAACTGCTGAAAGCCAGGCAGTAGATGCTGTCTTCTCCAGGAGCAAGAGAAAACCAAGCAGCAAAGGGGCAGAATGGCTCCATGTTCAAACAGTAGTGATAGGGCTGCTCTGTTCCTGTAATTCTGGTCCTGGCCCTGGGCACCATAATGGTCTGACTATATCGTGGTGATGACACCTAGAGTCCTATCCTCAGCCTCCTGCTACTTAAATCATTCTTTCTAAAGTTCCAGCTGTGTGTGATTAGGTGAGAATTTAAGTACCTGTTTAAAAATAAGTTTCTTCATTTGTAAAATTAAAAAGAAAAAAAAGCAGGGGGGAGGGAAGAAAAGCTATTTATTCCAGTCTCATTATCTTAAATTGGTTTCCTCCTTCTTGGGTGAGAAATTTTGCACTTCTGAGGCTTGTTTGAACCTTCAGCATCTTCATTTCCATGTTCTTCACTGCTAAAAGGAAACAGAGGCACTGCTCAGTTCTGATACAGCTTTCCTGGGCCATGCCATTTTCAGTTTTGCTGTGATCCTGTACGCAACAGGCATTAATCCAGTAATCCACAATTACTGGAGCTAGGGTCATACCCTCTCATGTTACCACCACTGAAGACAATTTGAAAAGGTCTTTTTTATGAAAACATAACCCAAAGTAACCACCTTTTCTATCCCTGTTTAACATACATGCCTTAACACTTGCTCTGGCTTGGAATTTTACTCCAAGAGTAGCATCTTGCTCAGAGGAGTAAGTGCCAAGTTGCCATGTGCAAATACCTACCATTGACTTGCGACTGGCATAATGCAGTACAGCAAATGCAGACTTCAACAGCAAAGGGCACGCAGGAGGTGATAAGAGGATTGTTACAGGACAGCAGGAAAAAGACCATCTTTTCTTCTGGAAGAGAAATGATTTGTTAGAAGGGAAGAAAAAGTGAAACATGAGCTCAGAAGGATCAAGGAAGGGCTTCTGCAATGGAGCTAAGCCACTGTAGGCCAGATAGGAGCAGCCAGAGGGCAATTACAGTGCAGAACTGACAAATAGAGTATGAATGAGTTTCTACAGATTGAAAACTTGAAATCAGTCAATACTCCTTGATCTTCACAGCTTCTCCTTCAGGTTTCCAAAGGTTTTTTGTGTATTTTTGTTGTTTGTGGTTTTTTTTTTTTTCAAAGTGAAAACTAGATTTTAACAGATATCCTCTCATGATCAATCTTCTTTTCCTTTCTTAGCCATGCAAACCCTCGTCTTCCCCACCTGTAAGAAACAATTCAGAGAGAAGTCATCACAGGCGTCAATGTCCAGCCTCAGCACCTTTACCTTGTACATCCGAGGACACAGGAAAACAATACAAAACAGAAGGAGAAACCTGAGATGCTGGAGGGAATTTTTTAGTGGACTGAGTTGCTTTGCTTAATGGAGTTACTCACCTGGGGTTAGCCCATGGCACTTCCTCATGGCCCACTGCCTTTTAGGGGAGAGGTGCCCTGAACTAGCTCAGTTGCCAGAACTAGTGTAGCTGCTTCATGTGTTCCTTGTTATCAGCTCTGAGACAGATTTATCCCAAATGCATGAGTCAGGACCCCACTGCTGAGCTGAGATGTGCATCAAGTCCTTTGTCAGAAGGGCAGCTACCACAAAGATGATTGAGACTTTGTCTGAACATAAGAAGTGAGAAACACTTCAGGAAGAAGAAAATCTGAATCTGCAGTGTGAATGGGAAGAGGAGTACAACTGGGAGGACCAGGATCATGGGCATCATTAAGTATCTGCATGAAGTCCAAATGCAATCTTAGTGGATTTTCCCCATTGCCAATGAAGCACTCAAAGTCAAACAAGATGGCAAGGACAGGTATGTCCCCGCAGCTATGACTGATGTGAGCCATTCGACTAGACAGCAAGAACTTTCTTGAAGTGAACAGATAGATCTGATAGCAACTATTGGAGGAGGAAACAAGACTGAAAGATTAGGTCCAAGCTACAGTTAGAGGCATCATTTTGTATTGGTCTGAAGAACTCTGCAGTGGCACAAAAATCAGGCTATTCTTCTGCAGTCAGTCGTCAAACATGGGATCAGTGGGAGAAGAAAAAAAAAAGAGAGCATTGTAAGGGAAAGCCCTGAAGGAAGGTGCAACAGTGCAAAGAATTGCTCAACAACATCCAAGAAATAAATGAACTACAAAACACTAGCAGGGTTATCTGGAGGGCTCATTTGCACAGAATTACTTTTTAAAACTTGTGCTCCTTTTAGCCAAAGCATGTCTCTGACTCTCTTTAGCTCAGGAAGAAGAGGGGGGGGGGGTGAGGGAAGGAATCTAGCAGAGAAAGAGAAAAGCAAGAGTAAAAGCAAAGCTGAAAAGTCAAACCAAAATCCAAAATGCAGGTTGAAAGGTTAATGAATGCAAATAACTCAACTGGGGTGCTGCATATTGAAAACCAGCAATCATGTTGAACAAGAGAATAATCAAGAAAGGACAAAAGAGAGACATACTGGGCCATGGTAAAGGCACAATTAAACTCGCTGATGTAAGTCCAATGCTTTTTTATGGAGATACATTCAGTGCAAATGTGGTCCAAATTTGGAAAATATGATTTGCCACATTTTTCTTTTTGTAATGAAAACATTTCTGCTGTTCTCATTTTTGTATAAACAGCTGTTTATACAAATATCGCTAGTTTTATATAGCCAGTTTTAATCCATTATCTTCCCTCTAAGTACTCCCAAAGCTAAAGGTGAAAACAGCAATGCTGTACAAAGTGCTGTTCCCAATTACCGCAGCTCAAGGGTTAAGGGTGTGAATGGACACAGAACAAAACAGCAGCGTTCACGGACTGATTCATGAATGGACACCAGCAGAAGTGAGAGCCTATAAACCAGCCTTATAAATGAGTACAGCAAAAGACAGTGAGAAGTTTGTTGTATTTGAACAGCTTGGTCAGCAGGTCTGTGCAGAACTGTTCTGCGTCGCAGAGTGAGAACTTTGCAGCAGGAAAATTTCTGAATTTATGCTAAACGTGGCAGCCAGGTATGTTGTACCTGAATGTAAGTATCCGGCAGTGGCTTTCTGTGATGCACTTGAGCTGCATTCAGTTTCTAAGTGAAGTTTCATTTGTTCTAACCTATAAACCATAAAGAGAATGGGTTGACAGAAGCGTGTAAGGAAGTTGTAGCTTTTCCCATTAACAGCACCTGGGGTACATGCTCTGCACTGTGTTGTGGAGACGACGCACCACTATGGAGCTCAGCCCTCCTCCTTCCCAGCTCCTGGTTAAAATGCTCTGGATGCTTCCAGCCTGAGAAATTGCCTCTGTACTTCTCTTAGACATTGCAGAATGACATTCAAGGAAACTAATTTTTTTTTTTCTTTAGCAATCATGCTAAAAGTACTTAAACATAGGTCAAGATAAGGTAAACAGTACAACTCCATCACTGAATGTTTCTATTAAATAAGGATAATTTTCTCAGTAACAGCTATAACAGCAGCCCAAAAATCTTTCTTTTCACTGCTTCTTTCACTCTGTTTTTTTTATCAGTATTAAAAAATCCCAAACAAATAAATAATATCCCCCCCGCCCCCCATTTCTGATATAACTGGAGATTCCTGATCCTAAATATGATCAGGGTTTTTGTTTCTTTGCCCCATACAGTCTGGTTGCTCCTTAACTGTGGATCATGCTCCATCATGGAAGAAGCAGCTTTTAACAGCTTTTGAACTGAAGGAAGATTCTCGGGTGAGTATTTTTAGTCTGAAACAACCTGGACCCCAGTAAAGTTGTTGGGCCTGAGGGAGATGAGATGGGATGTGTTTTGGTGCAAGAGACAATTGGAGACCTCATTAAAGCCTCTGGGAGACGGAGACTGCCAGGGCTCACATGTCTTGTAAGAGGTCTGGGTTTTATCAGACTACCTGCTCTGGACCTGCCATTTTGATTTGTGATTTGTAGCGACGGTTTTGCCCTGGGATTTTCTTTTTAAGAGAAAGGCAAATAAAACAAAGAAAAACAAGCTCCAGTCTGAGGCTGGTAAACAGACCCATAAATGTGTACATTGCTTCCAAAGCAAGGTGGTTGAGGCAAAAAATATTGGGATCATTGAAAACAGATTAGAGGTGGCCCTAGGGAAAGTGGAGTACAAGGGCTGGACAAACCTTGATGGGCTGAGGGACCTTAACTCATTCCCAGAACGACTATACAGTTTCCTCCTAATAAGCCATTAAGTTACACTGCTGAAATTATGTGGTTTCAAGGTCTGAAAGGGGCTATTAGTCTTTTCTCAGTAAACCCAGTAGTAAGTAGATAGACTCAAAGACACCTGCTTGAAAAAAGTGTTACTTAACACATTACACAGAGCACCTTTAAAGAGTTTACTCTTTAAAATGGAGAGAAGACAGTAGAATCGCTTTTCACATAAGCAAGAAAAACAGCACAATGTGCAAAGTCTCCAAGAGTAAACAGCAAAACAAGCATTTTTTAGTTTATTCTTTCTTGTATAACTCCCACACCAGTAAAACAACCCTGAAAATGAATCAGCAGTATTACCTCCCAGCATCAGCTATCTCCTCCCTTAGCAAGGGACTGCTGCAGGGAGGAGGTTCTCCTTTCTCCTGTATAGTTAAGAAGTGCATCTCTTTTCCTTCCTTTTATACAGAACATACTGCTCTCTGTCCTTACCAGGAGGGGAAAAAAAAAAAACCAACAAACCAAACAAAAAAACAAAAAAACCCCAACCCAAACAACCAACCAAAAAAACGCCTCAAAAGCCCTAATGAAGTCAGAATTTAATTCTCTAATAACAAATGAGTGTAGCAGAGACCGTTAAGAGAAGAGGCTGGGGGATGTGTGCAGAGAAGAAGTCCTTAAGTGCTAAGCTAACAATTCCATAGAGCCTTTTTATGCAAGTTCTGGAAAAATGCTTTATTAAATGATTTACTCTTACTTTAGACACAGGACTTACTTACTTACTTACCTTAGCAGGATCTGGTGGGAAGCTGTCTGCAGCCTGCTTCTAAAAACACAGCCTTGTGTCAAAGCAGAAGTGCAGGAAGAAGAGCTGAATAGACCCAGAGACTCAGTTCTGTCTCGGCATTTTGGGATGGTTTATTTTGTTCAGAATGGGCTTTCAGCAGCAGATGCAGTTCGAGTGAACACTGCACTGGGTCTAAGTGTGCGAGCAGGACATTGTCAGCTCTGGCTGCAGCACTGCTGGCAGCAATGTGAAGAATTGTGTGAGTGGGAACAGCAAGTGGGGAGCTGTGCATGGCTGACGATGTGCTATGGACCTGCTACTTTTTGTCCAGATCTTGCGATATCTCCAGTATTGCCTTAAATACAATTACTGCTGCAATTACCATCCTGCTTTGCTACTCTGGGTCTGCCAATTCTTCTCACATCTTCCTTCCCTAGAGCAAATCCCAGTTTATCCTCCTAATCTTCAAAGGGCTCCAGTTACTTCTGCCTTACCTGTCCTTCTTATCAGTTAGCAGCTAGGTTGGCTCCTTCCTTTGTTTTTTAGGTGGCCGTATTGTTGATTAAAATCCTTCTTCTTGCCCCAAGTTCCTTTCTGCCACCTTTCTTGTGTGGGACGAATATAATTTTAAAAGTTTTAAGCCTGTCAACTTGTCTGCACCTCAGCCTCATGTCAAAACCTACTTTGGCTTAAAGCAGCTGCTGCCATGAGAAACCAGCTGAGCCGCTGGTGCGTTGCCACCAAACCTGTTGACTGGGAATTAAGAGCACAGCCAGTTCGGGTTAATGTTTCCCATTACTCTCCTTACCCCAGACCTTTCCACTACTCTTGTTTGTAATTAATTTCCTTCTCCTGTTATAATTTCTCTGAAAACCGAGGTAACTTCTTGGTGCCTGGAGCTAAAGTCCACTGTGCGGTGGGATGAGACCTGGCCAACAGTCAGTCTGCATGGCATGCAAGGGAAGGAAGGGAAGGGATTTTTATGTTTAGGGCTGTTAGTGGAAAGTTGTGGACTCTGCCACTGAAAAACTTAACAGTTCTTAGCTGTTGCATCCTAGCCGTCTACAGGCGAGGGGACGGTAGCCTTTATCCTACCAGGTATCACAATTTTGAAGATGGATATACTAACATATTAGCACGTTTGCAGCCTAGCCGTGTGGAGGTGGTGTTTGTTGTTTGCCTCACAGCTTGATCCTCCACAGCCTCTCTGCTGTAGAGCTTGCCTGAAAACAAAAGGCAGCTTATTCAGTTTTCCCATTTAAGAAGCTCTTCTTTGAAGAGATGCAAAGAGGCTTTCACAGCTGTTAAAAAAGCAGTGCCGGGATACTTAATATACCTTCCTTCTAAATTATCTCTGGGTTGCAGAAGGGCTGGAGTATTTCTACAAGATTATGGTGTGTTGCATCTGCCTGGGAAACTATGATTTTATGGGTTCCTTGTGAACTGTACTTTAAAATATCAAAGATCTCACACTTGCCTCTCTTACTGTTCTTACAACCTCAGCTTGCTATTTCTTAATCTTCCCCCTAGCTACCACCCACCTCCCTGCCTGCTGTTCTCAAACTGGTCTTTGTTAATAGGGGCAGAGGATGAGCAGAGCCTGCGGAGGCAGGGGCTGAATGAGATCACTCCTGCGGCACTTCGGTGCTGTGTCGGTCTCAGGCTGAGGGGAAGGAAGAGCTCTGGGGATGGTCTGCAATGACCCGCTCCGCACCCTTTGGTACCCGGTGCACAGGGGCTGTGGACCTGCAGGGCACCGATAAGCCCTACGTGCCAGTCTGAGGCAGGGCAGTTTGTGACAGTGAGTGTTCCTGAAGAGCAGCCAGCAAGAACAACCACTCCCTTTCTCGGAGACATGGATGGCCACACTGAGAGTTCCTCCTCACCCGTGCTGCCTGGCTGCCCACCCTGGCCACAAGCACCGTTCAGGTCTATCAGAAACGATCACATCGTGCACCAGGTGGAGGTACCTGACATGGTGCTCTTCACACAGTCCCCTTCCCTCCTCTGCCTCTTCTGCTAAGCTCACCTCAAGCAGTGAGGGAGAGGAGGAACCAGGAGACCTGAGGTGAAGGACAGCTGTGGAAATGGCAGCTCCCTGGGGCTAAGGGAAGCTGAGGACTTGGGGAAACTGGGAGGTTTGTGCTTCCGTAGGGATGAGGTCATGAGATGGCCTCAGAAAAGCGACCAAGGGAAGAGTTAGGGTAGGTAATGGGTGATCTTAAGAAATTTTGTACTGTGGTGCTGTTTGATTGAGGACTAATTCCCAACTTTGTTGACAAACACACAGATCCTTCTCATTTCCAACACCGTCCAGAGTGCCCACCCTAGCCGGAGTGCATGGTTCCGTCTGTTGGGGCAGATGCCTCTCTGGGCAGCAGTCAGACGGGAAGGGGAGAAACCGCATTTCTGCCAGACAGTAAGACAGTACCAGTGTAAAGATCTCCCCAGCTCTGTACAACAGCCTGAACCTCTTGTAATCTGCTTATTATTCCCTGCTTTTTTTGAGATTTCCAATGTAATCTTTATGTATCTCCATTTTCCATATATAAAGCAGGAATAATTATTTCTTCTTTCCTTCCTTCCTTATGGAGATCGACTTGTTAAAGTCTAAGTTGCTGAAGTCTTTAGTACTGCAGTCATATAGATATTAAAAACCAGACAGACACAGATCAATCATATGTGTTTGGGTTAATATGGATTTTACTTTGCCTTTCAGCTATCAATGATGCCATTGACTACAAATGCATTAGCAACCTTAAGAAAATCTCACTGGTCTCCGTGATACCAAATTTTGTCCCATTCTTTTGCCACCATCTCAGAATCTGAGTGGTGACAAAAGAAAGGAGGATAACAAAGAGCTGGGTTTCATTAGAGATCCAAGTTTAGAGATGTTTTAGAGATGGGACAGCATCTACTATTGCTAGAAAGGTCCATCTTTCCTGCCCAACACTAACCTCTCTATATAAATGTCAGCATCTCCCTCAGCAACAGGCACCCAGTCTACATTTTCAGGCTCTAGAACAGGCACTAGGCAGCAACAGGTTTGCTATCATCTTTCCTGCCACTGCTAACGTTTCAAATATTTGCGCTGTTCTTCATGTAGGTTTAATATCACTCATTGTGGTAATACTGTTGCTAATGAAATAAAAAGCTGCATGACTCAGAAACCTCCTCTGCAAGGACCTTGAATAACTGTAAAAAGATGCAATTTCTGCGTGTGAAAGAGAGACAGTTCTCCTTTCTAACAAAGGGTCAAACTGCAGCATCTTGTTGATGCAAGTAACTTGACTCATGAGAGCCATCTCGCTGATGTGAACCAGACAGCTCATGGAAGGGCATTTGTTCATATTTTACTTGTTCTCTTTCACACTGCTTGGGAGTTGTTATTGTCTAGTTCTTCAGAATTACATGTTTTAAACTGAAGCTCTAGCACAGTTTTAACTGTGCAAGTCCCAGTTCAGTCTGCTTTTATAATAGTTTTACTGGGGACTTTCTAGAAGCCCAGCTGGTAGGAGATTCAAAAACAACTCATAAGCTACTGCTCACCAAACCCATTGCCAAGGGTGTGCTCCTTCCCTTCTTTGCCCCCACACCTACCTCTTTTACTCTAAAACTTCAGTTTGAGCTCAATTTCTGGCAGCTGATAAATTTCACTGTGGATATTCAGTGATTGCTGCCCAAAGGCAACCGTCATGTAATAATTTCAACATCTGCAGAACTGGGCCATTAGACATTTAATTGATAAATAATGCTGTTGGCTATCAAGGTGCAGATAGCCTTTAAATGAAGGCTGTCCACAACAAAAGGATTGGAATCTGAAAACTGAAGAACATGTTGATTTTTTTGGAGATGTATTTGAAAATACAATTCAGCATGTGCTAAATTAATGATCACAGGCACGATCAGATGGTTGGTACAGGAAAAAGAATCCACGCGCCATGTGCCTGTTTCTGCTGTGATGTGTTGGTAATTAGTTTAAATATATCTGTTACATCTGTTGATTTTCTGTTCTACTTTTGAGTAATAATCCAATCTGCATCATTATTTAAAAAATAATTTAGCTCCATACTGTAGCAAAATTTATTATAATGCTGTAAATAAACCAAAATGAAGAGTGCCTAAGTCCCAGGACTGTAGCAACATAAACGAACAGGGATGGATAACTCATTTTAACACACACATGAAATATTATTTAAGCTGGCAACCTCCTGAGTTTCTCCATTATATCATAAGCAACCTTTAAGATTATGTAAAAGCTGTAAATATAGCACTGAAGCAATTCATGGTTAAGAGAGGACTGACGGAAGCACTGTCTTTCTTAATTATTCAGCTATCAAATTTAGAGAGGCTTTGTTGATCCAGCAGCAGCAGACTTCTGCCCTCCAGTGTAATTCTCACTTGTGCTGAGCACCCAGTAAAACTGAAGTACAATTTGAAAAAAGGTGAATTTATCTCCTTTTCCATGATAAACATAATTTGTTACTCTTTGTCATATCTGATTGATTGCTTTTTTGTTCATAAACACTGAGCTAAGCATCGTGTCGGAGCCCAGTTGCCCATAGAGACTTTAGATCTGCAGCATTGTCCCTATTTAGGGCAACTCTCGAGCAGCTGGTATTGTGTAATCACACACACACAGGTGCTTTCCTGACCTGGAAACAGCTAAATATACAAGTGATCCTCACTCTTTCATTCTATTCTAGTAGGAGAACTGTGTTTCCGCAGTGCTAAAACACCTCACAGGCTCAGGCTAATTGCAGGCTGGTTTTAGTTAAATCCTTCAGGCCCTAATGTATGATAGTGTTTTCCACCCTCTTTCTCTATGCATCTCACATATTATCAATCAATCAATCAGAGCTACATCGAAAACTAAAAGCTTGGTAATAAAGAGTCTAACCAGGACCACACCAAGCCATGGTTCTGTGACCTGACTGTCAGGGATTTGCAGGTTGGGGTATGAAGTGTTGGATTTGATGTTTAAACCTCCAGTATACTGAAACCCAATATCTAAGAGGACTATCTTCCCCCGCATGTCCTCCTGCCAGAGGGGAGAACCTCAGGGGTGCAGATACGGGGCTCCAATGGAAGGAGTCAAAGAGGAAACTGCCCTCCCTTGGGGACCAGCTGGCGTCAGAATCTGCTCGCCAGGTGTGTCTCCAATAGTCCCAATATTTTGCCTTTCAACAGCAAATTATGCCTCTCCTTTTTTCTCAGATAGTTAAAATTGGTGGCGTATTCATGACAAGGACCATTTAAGTGAGGCTGGAGCACAAGGTTAACACCTTAAATGGAACTGGGCCATACATCATGTGTCTGCCATTAGGTTGCTGAGCTGTAGGACGTACTGTAAAAGTATAGCAAAATTCTGGCTGACCTCGGTAGTTCAGGATTTAATCTGTAAAATCAAAAGGGATTCAAAATGTTTCATTTTAGAAATTGAAGAACTGTATTAACTCATATCATAATAAGGCCAAGAATTTTTCAAGGAATGAAGAAGGGGAGAAACAAGAGAAACATATTCAGAACATAGGGCAGGAGTGAGGATCAGATATGTTTAAGAATAATCTTTAAGTTGTCATATCCCTGAGGACTGCTGCAGAATTGGTCTCATGTAACTGAGTGGAAATGCCATCTTTCCTGAAATAGATAGTCTTAAAAAAATATTGGTTTCAAAAAATCGATTTTCTGGGAGGGGGGAAGGAAGTAGAACAGAAATGGACTTTTGCCTTAAACCTTTGTAAACAGCTATACATTAAGAACGGAGTCTAAGTATAAAAACAAATCTGCAGAGTTTGTGAGCATGAGTGAATAAAATATTTTTTTTTACCTTCACAATAATAGACTAGACTTTTCAGTAAGCATGCTTCTAAATTTTACTTCTAAAAGTACTGAAAATTTTATATGAGTTTGATACTACAGGGATTCATATTTTTATTAATGTTTCAGGAGCCAAAACTACTTACTTTCCCAATAGATATTTGATATTCTTGTCTTGGCTGGCTTAAATGAAATATTTTCCTCCAATGTTTAAGAATGTAGATCAGGGGAAGAACTGCTTGTTTGTGGATAGAAAGGAGCTTTCATCTGACTTTTATAAATTTAGGACAAAACCAGCAAGCAATCCAACTTACTGCAGTCTGAACTGCATACTATTTCGATTGTCAGATTCACAGAAAAACAAATGACAAAAGAATTCTCAGGATGCAGTTATGTTGTATGGTTTGCATGTAATTTTCAAAATTTCATGGTGTGGAAGTACCTTATTTGATGGGAAGATGGAACACTAGCTCATTATTTAGGAATGGGTCTAGAATACTTTGACCCTTGGCAAAATTGCATTGTCACTTCTAGGTGTATCGCAGATGGATCTAACTGTGTTATTCTCTCAGTTACGGCATCACTGTTTCCCACTGTTTCATGAAAGCAGAAACAATCTACTTAAAATATTCTCCCCTGTCAAAGTTTTAATTTTGTTTCTATGTAAATAATGCATGTGTGCAGGCACTAGTGCTACTGTCATTAACTGGGAATAAAACTGGAGCTTTCAGCTCTGAAAATACAAATCCAAACAATTTGAGCAAAAGCAGCAATTCTGTCACATTCTATTAAGTAACAGGCTGCTATAGTCCGTGTTACTCATCATAGGGAGGGCAAATCCGCATGCATTAAACACTTTATAATACTGAATATGGAGGTGCTAGCAGACAACGTAGAGCCCTCATTTCATGGATTTTCAAGGGTAAGAATCAAGCATGGCAAGAAGACAGGTTGCACATAGCTTTGCTTGCAAGCACATCTACCTCACTGTTGATTTCTCTGGCTGTGCTACAGTCATTAACTACCATAGCTCTGTTACTCAAAACAAAACAGACTAGAAGTAGCAGTTGCAAATGAAATAATTAAAGTCACCTCTCTTTTGCTGAATGTTAATAGGCTAATTGTTCTACGTACACTTACCGAAAGCCTGTGTCTTTTTTGTGTGTGAAGTAGTGAAAGCTTGCTCAGATACTGCAAATGTGCCTCAAGTGATCCAGCTAAAGACATTACGCGCTGCAGTGAGAAAACCAAAAAAATGCTTTTTTTTTTCAAGACTCAGAGTGATGAAATCTCGATTTCAGGGGAAAGCTGTCTTGAAATGCCTGACAAATAACCCATTGCATTGATATTCTGTCAGGGCCTTCCACTGCGGAAGATACAGAGGTAAAACAAATAAATCCCTTCAGTAAGGAGCAAGCCGACGTCAATACCGTACACAATGTTTGCAAGGTCAACTCCATGCTCTCTACAGGCAGGTCTGTTTATAACTGCTGTGTTCAAAACCAAAGCCCGCTGTCGATTCCCATGTGCTGACAGCAGACACTATCACACTGAAGCCAAAATAATAAATTGCATGAAGCATTCTTCAAAGGGAGACCTGTATTCTTCAGGGTTAACTCCAGAGAAGAGGAAAGCGATGTCAGCATGGAGGCGAACATTAAAACACATGCTGGAGAAGCTTTGAACATCACTTGGGAGGAGAAGAGTCCAGAAGTCACGCTGCTTTCTCCATCACTCTTCTCTTTCCAAACAATCCCTGTTTCTCTAGTTGTCATTCCTGTTTTCTGTACCTTTCAGTGTACCCTTCCGTGCCTAAACTGGAAGAATCCTTTACTGTAACTTTTTAGGATCTCTCTACTCGCTTCTTCCCCTTTCAAGCTATGTGAAGGGGGCAAAATTGCAGCGATGTGCTGCCCGAGGATAAGTGGATCCCCTGTCATATGCTAGATAACTGTATCTTACCCACAGAGACATGTTCACTCAGTGAACATACAGATTAAAACGAGTCTGGCTCTGTTTACCTGACCAAACACTCACTCGTTACCTTCCCTGTCACCCTGGAGGAGGCTGAATGATGTTCCCATCCTTCGAGGTGTCCATTCCAAGGGAAAGGGACACTACAACTGGGTTTAGGGTTCCCAATGACTCAAAAAGGCAGCCAATCCTCCTCCTAGGACACCAATAAGCAGGTTGTGGGAATCAGTCTTAAGCCCTGAACCCTCCTGAGCCTATTTTCAAATCAAGGAGAGAATAAATGATTCAGGCAGAGAGCAGATGTTTAGGCTGTGGCTGCTTAGTTTGAAAGAGAGAAAGATGCTTTCCTCTGTTCATGTTGATAAGGTTGAGTTGTTTCATTCTTTTATTTGAGAGAAAATAAAAGCTGTTTGAAATGATACTCCTGACTTGCAGTGGCTGCAGTGGCACCCACTGGTCTGCTGAGGAGTAGTCACGACCAGCCAGCTGCAACCTTTTAACTGGGTAGGGCAAAATGGGCAAAACTACCGATCTCTGCTGTATGGAAGAACTCGGTGTACACCTTGCCGGTCTTCTTGTCTCATTAAATTAAACTAAATTAAATCAAATCACCTCTGAAGTCTAGATGGTAGAAATGTGCACAACAGAGATCTGTCTATGCTTTAAATTCTGCATGAAGTGCAGATAAGAGGAGCGTGCCTTTGCGGCTCAGTTTCATTGATATGTGAGCTAGTATTCATGTCAGGTTTTCTTTTAAGGATACTTGAATGACTCTATTTTTAGATTTCACTGTGATCTTACTTCATCAGATATTGCATGCATAATGCATCATCAGCAACAAAAAATTTAATCATAGCATAAATCAGCCAAAAGATGCTACAAGAAATCAAAGTCCAAATTGCTTTGCTTGGGGACTTCAGTAAATGGATTCTGCTTTTTAATTCCTGAATTCAGAGAGGCTCTACGGGGGATGCTCCCCAGATGTGTAGCTGATTGGGGAATGTGTGTTGCAAGGCCCCTCAGGTTCAGTCCCAAAACATGAAACATTGTATTTCAATCTGAAAGTACCTTTTACCTTTACAGTTTTTGCTTAAGAGAAATTGAGACCAGAATTTGGGTCTCTCATCTGAATAATTCAGATAAAGTACAGCTCCTGATTGATAGCAAAAAACCACTTGGTGATCATTCACAAATTCCAAACCAAGGAAGAAAAACCTGCAAAGTAATTTCAGTGCAGTCCCCCATGACCCAGCAAGTAAACCCTTCACAGGCACAGGAGGCTCAAATACTTCCAGTTTCATTTCCAGCAGCAAAGAGTAATTACCTGGAGCTGTGGCCTGTTATTAATGTGTTAAGGAAATAGAATTAAAATCAGACACCTTACGGAACAGCAAAGAGCACTGAAAGGGAATGAACAGACCTCTTTTTCAGCTGGGAAGGCTTTGTACTCATTGTTGCTGGTTTTGTTATGGACAATCCATTTCATCTAGCTCGACAGCTTTAAAAAATGGGTCAAATATGTTATTTGTGGGGGTCAGATTTGGGGGGTAGGGCGTATTCCTTTTCCTTGCCGGTGACATGGATGTTGACAGCAGCAGCCATTTCAGCTAGACGAGGCTCGACTGTGCAAGCAGACATCTGCTCCTTGTTTCACCCTCTCTGGGCAGCAGAGGCAGGACCAGCTCATGACATGCTCCGGACAGGGACACCCTGGGCTTGAAAGGAAGCACTCGGGGATTAGGGTAGCTCTTGCTGCCTAAATAGCTGCTCTAGGTCGGATGGATGAGCCAGATCTAGACAGCAGGTCAGCACCTGGACCTCTCCATTTTAATGGACAAATGTCGAGCGAAGGTATCATTTAATGTGAGGGCCATAACTATGACAGCAGGTATATTTTTTCCTGACTTCAATGACTTTTCTTCACACAGTGTTTTATCTTTTACAGGGAAAAGCTTTCTCCTGCACAATTTCTGCAATCTGGAAGAGCCTTTTGTATTTCTCTGGTTCATGGTTCCATCACATTTTATCTTCAAATTATCTCTTTCCTTTGATTAGGCCTTTTATTTCTCTTTCCCCTGGGTTATCTGTCTCTGTTTCCATAGTATATAATTGAGCTGCTGAATATTCATTATTAGTCCCTAGAGTCATATAAAGATCTCCAGAGCATGATAAAACCCTCCTTGGGTGTGTTTTGGTTAGATTAGAGCCAAAGAACTAAATGGAACTGGGAGATGCAATACCTCCCATTAGTTTAGAAAGAATTGGAGGGGGAACATTTATCCTTTCATAAGGGAAAGGAGGGAAGGAAAGAGAGTTGGGGAGTGAGAGGGAAGGAGGGAGGAGGAAGAAAGCAGTCAGGCAGCTCCAAGAAGAGGAACGCAGACTACTTCAGTCCAGCTATCATGATGTGAAATCCCTTCTGTCCTGACACTATCATGTTTACTGAGGGTATGTGTTTACTGAGGGTATTACATCAGTGCTTGGTAATGATGTGACAACATACAGATTTTCAAAGCAGCAGGGGTAAAAAATTCAAGCAACTAACTTCTTAGTCAGCCAAGCACACCTGCCAGAAACAAACCCCCCTCTGCAAGCAGAGGAGTAATAGTGCTAGCTGTGCTTCAGACAGCCCTGCTATTAATGCGAGAGGAGATTATATGTGCCTGAGCAAAGCATCAATGTATTATTTCCCTAGTTAGAGGCATGATTTAGTTCCTTGGGGATCCCAGCTTGGGGATCCCAGCCCCACCAGGGCATGAACCTATAGCAAGGGAAGGCTGCGTGCAGCCTGCTACCCTGCCTGCTTTGAGGCCTGTACCAGCAGGCTGATTTCCCCAGGCTGGGTACAGAGGCAGCGGGGAGAGAAGCATTCCCAGAGGACAGTTCAGAGCATCTGGAGGCCCCATCCTCATCATCGACTGCTTGATTCATCCTTGATGAATTCCCCATCTGATATTGCAGCTTATTAGCTGAATAAACACATCAGGAAAACATGTCAATTTGGAAAACCAAACCCATCTCTTTTTTCTTAACAAAACGATCTGCATGATAGAGGGGTTTGAACAGTTTTGGATTTGTCAGGCAAATGCTATGTATGGCTGTAGTAAATACTCCTAATATCTTCATTTAGCAGGTTTTCAGTTTGACCTTTTTATACTTTGCACTATATGAAATACTCCCCTGTGATTGTGGTCAGGACACTAATCTAGACCTACAACCAGGGATATAATGAGTATTTAAAAGCATGAACAGGAGAGAATGAAAGGCTCCAGCCTTTCTAGGAGGGTGGAAGGGCATATTCCTGAGTGGGATACAGGTGGACCAAAGTTCCCTCAAGTGCTGGGTAAAATTGAACCTGATCTTTCTCTCCACTCTCTATTGCTAGTGCTTACACCATTGCAACCTTCTGATGTCTTTGCCCAGGCCCTTCCCCTCAGTACTGGCCATTTATCCCATCAAGGATCTGTGCAGTCAGCCAGCATGTCACATATGCTATGGTTATGCTAAATTCACCATGAGGGTCTGCAAACAGTTTCTTACATTTGTATACACAAAGTCCCATGGTGAACCTTTGCACTTACAAGTGCAGACATGCAGTATTTACATACTGAGAGGCAATGACGGGATGTATCCCCATGATCATCCCTCTCTGTACATACCCAGAGTGATTCCCAGCACTTCAAAGCTGCCTGTAATGCTGTAAAAAAAATGAAGTTCAAGACACATTGTCAGCTAAAAAAAAAAACCCAAAGTCGTGTTAAAAAAGTCATATTAATTGCAAAGCAGTGCCTTACAGATGATGATCTGTCTGTATGACATTTCATTTGCTGCCTTAGGGAGTCTTCAGAAACAATATATTTTAATGAGTCACTGTAATGACTTAAAATCAAGTCAGAAAATCAAGTCAGAAAAAGATTTTCTGCAAAAGGCCAGTTTTAGTTGGGAACATGAGATATTATTCAGGAAATATCAAATATCTGTTGCTCATGTAATGAGTTTTTACAAACATAATGCAAAACTTTTCCTTGGTAACTGCTGTGTTAATGGAAAATATAAACCCTGGCCCAAGAAAATAATTTATTCTTATATTTTGAATTGCAAAGGGAAATAATTTTCAGTCAGATTCTTTACCTTGTGTGTTTAGAACCTTTCTTTCAAAAGAAACAAAATTAAAATTACTAAATGTCCAGAACAAGTCTCCTAAAAACTGACATTGCCCATGGGCTGGAGCTGCTTGGCTTAAGCACCTTTTCGTCATTTCCTCATTGGTAATACTGTGTCTGGTCTCAGTACGAAGCTCGTGACAGAATGAATGTTATGAATTTAATGAGGTTATTATAAAATGATTTTTTTTGAGTTATATGATTTCTACAAGGTAAGCATATGTACTGCTGAGCTTTCTAAAGATTGTAAGAGGAAAAGCCAAATGGGCAGGAAAAGATGTGCAAAAGAGCAACATAATGGACCATAAGAAGGACTGAGGAGAAGGAAATGAAAGGATATAACCACCTGCCTTACTGGGAGATGTCCCAGTGATCAACTACTGAGATCAGGGGACATGGTTTTTACAACAGGGACCTTCTCCAGGCTGAGGTAGCAGAGGTAGTTAGTAAGCAGGGAGAGGCTTTCCCAAAGAAAAAGTAAAATAAAAAATTAATGATGTAGTTTACATGTTCTGAGGCACCCTTTTGGATGTAACTGTGTCTCTCCAAATCTTCTGTAGCAACCCTAATGAAAGAAGCCCCTTAGCTTAAGAATCTAAAAGTTAAATGCATAAAACTGCATGATACAAAAATCCATTATGACTATCCTACTACTTGTTTAGTCTTTCATCTGTAATTTTGCCGGCCAAACCTGGAGGTGCCCAGAGCTAGACATCTAGCCAGTCTGTAAGGAAACAAAGCACAGAATTTCACAAAATGGCTGTATTTTTCTCTTTCTGTACTGGACCAGGCATCACTATTTGGCAAAATTAAAACCAACTTGGAAAAAATCCTGGTTTTTTCAGTTTTCATTATGAACATTTTGCACAGATCAAATAAGATGACACACATGTTACAGAAGGAAGCAAGGAAAGCACTTGAGTTAATTGTGTACAAAGTGTCTGGGAAGGGGAACAGGAGTCAGGATTCCTTCCTAACCTATCGGGAAAACACTCTGCACTCTGAAGTATTTACCAGTGTTTCTCAATTGATTTCAATGAACTTATTTTAATGAAAAAAAAAGGATCAATTTGGTCTTTATTTCCAAATAATCCATGTTAAATTTAAGCTGGCAGAGCAAAAGACTATTGATTCAAAAGAAAAAATTGAGACATCCAGGGAAATTTAAACATTATGTGAAGCATCCCTCTGATTCTTTTTAAGAGATAATTAAACTCAGGATATTTTTTTAATCTATGCATTAGTAGTCACAAGAAAGAGACCATTATCAAAAGTATTGAAGGTGTTACAGAAGCAAACAATAAAAGGACAAAAAACAGAAGTCCTGAAACTTATGAATTGGAATTGCTCACATCCATCAAATCTCTGAATGAGTTATAATTAACTTCATTTTTCACCCACACGAAAATAAAGGATATGCTGAACTATTATACATAACCAATTATAAAGGAATGTATCGTGAAAATGTAATCTATGGTAAGTGCTTATGTATTGCAAAAAATAAAAAAAAGGAATCACGAAAGACAGAGATCCCCCTAAACACTTTGGTCAGGGAAGGGTGGTTCTGTCACTTTGTCTGATCTCGCTGCACAGAGATGGACCTGGTGAGTATTTATTTGTTCATGACAAATACCCAAATACGCAGCAGTCAGCGCTGGTGTTTCAGAAGGTGGCACTGTGGAGCTGAATCAGATCTTCCCTGGGGGCCTGAGGAAAAAGCCATCTGCAACTCTGACAAGATTTACAACTTTTTTGAACCGTAAGATATGGTGCATCATGTCTGCAATGAAGAAGGTCAGGAAGGTATGGAAAATTTTAGAAAAGGCATAGAAACTCAAGCTCCAGTGACTTCTCATCATTAAAAGCCATGTAATCACTGATGTATTAGCTAAGTGTAGAAATCCAAGTCCCAACATCCCAGGCATATTGCAGTTTGGATAATTAAAGTCTGCAGAATTAAAACCCCTCTCCTGGTGAAGTGGACATCATCTGTGTGCCACCCTTTTCTTGGCCTCCTTTAGTACACTTCCTTTCCAGGTCTCCTCTTACGTTTACATCTCTTTGTTTTGAATTTCTTTCCCCACGCATGTGTTAGCCTGAGTCTTTTTCCATGCTGAGTTTCATTTTGTTATTTTCAGCTCAGCTTTGAATGAGCCAGATTATGCTCATGCTGTAGAGCACTGCCAATCTTGTCATACCATCTGTTTCAAAAATTAGAAAAGAAGTTGAATCCCTTAATGGGATGAAATAACTGTACTTTGCTCTGGGAGTTTTCTTCATGGGTTATGTGTTTTGTTCACTTGTTGACAGTTTCATCCTTTATGGCCCAGTCATTTAAATACCATTATGTTCTCTGCCATTATGCCTCCCTGAAAGCTTCATTTTGCCTACGACTGCTGACACTCTATACAATTCCATTTATGTTGCACTTCCAAACACAAAAGTCTTTATAGGTTTTCTAAAAACTCAAGCACAAATGAAGTACAGCATGTTTCACAAGGCAATAACTAGGTGGCTTTTCTACTGATATTTAAGGCCATATAGATTTCTACGTTATCACCTAAAACAATAAAGAGAAATAATTACAGTATTCCTCTTTAAAAATGCTTGTGATTTTTACCTAAACTGAACTTTACTCAGGTTTCGTTTCTACATCCAATCGCTCCTGCCTTCAGTAAATCAGATCTGGAGGATTTCTGAAGAGTCAGTGAGCACATGCTCATCTACCCCCACAGCAAACAAACGTTTTCAGCATGCTGAAAAGGGTCCAAGAGAAAAATGAGGGGCACAGGAGCCTAATGAAAATGTGGCAATGGGAGTGACTAAGAATTGTTTCTCCTGTGTGCACATCTGAGCATGAAGTTGTTACGCATCAGTTACACTCCATCTTCCAGCTCATCTCAGCAAACTCTTAGTAAAGGTGACCGCATAGGTCTGCAACAACTAGACATGATCAGGAATTTTTTTTGCTAAGGCAATGAGCATGTATAATACGATTAAAAACTATACTTTCTACTAATACAGTCCTATGTACGTGTGAGAGTGGGTTTTTTTCTTTAAAAATCATTCATTCATTTCAGCGTTTTCTAGTGACTGATTTGGACCTGGTTTCTCCAGAGGATGGTATTTTCCTCACCTGGGAGAGAACAAGGGAGAAAGCAGAGCTGACAGAATCCTTCATGGCATGGGCCTTTCAGCAAGAGGGCCACCAGGAAATTTTCAAGTCTGTAAATAAACAGAAAAAACCACTATTTTTTTCTCTGAGACTAAGAAAGAGTACAGCAGCGGCAGGGGATTCAAGAGGAGCTGAAGACTTCAACAATTGTGGGAAGTTGACATAGCAGCTGTTGACAGATTTCTCTGTTTCAAGCCCAGCTGCAAGCTGCTATTGATGGAGAGCATTACAGGTCTCATAGCCCTCGTTCTCTGCTACCTAGGTTTATCTTCAGCACTTTAAGCTTTCTTCCTTCAATTGACTTTCGTCTTCTGCTGGACTTGCTGAAGCTGTTCTGGGAAAATGGAAGATGGCTGTAATTTAAGTGTAGAAACATGTACTAGAACAAAAAGGGAGAATAGCTAGAAGCGAGTGAGTAGTAGGGGTCTGTGTTGTGTCTCAAGCACGTAAGCTGTCTGCAGTTAGCTGCCCATGGTGGTGTGCTCCTGCTGCCCCCCACTCCGACCTGACCTTTTCCCATAACTCTGATCAAGCAGTAACCACCAGTGGTGCCCACGATGGCTGCATCTGGTCTTGAAGGCTGCACTCGGCTCAAGGCTCAAGGTGGATTGGGGGAGACAGATAACAACACAATAGCCAAGGGCTAATTTATGGTAATGCCCCCACCTGGCCACAGTGCTGGTCCGTGCTGATTCAAGCCAGATTTGGAAGAAATTGGCACCTGCAGTCAGTATGCAAGTATGCCTGTAAGTCAATCATCTTACCCTCATAAACAGTGAGCAGCCCAAGAGCCCTTTCAGCTCTCCTGCACGGCAGTGCGCTGCACGCCAGGATCTCCCCTTGAGTAGGGACACCTCTCAAGGTTACTCCTTGAGGTTGAGAGAATCCTTATCGCATCAGATACTCGATAAGTGAATTGGGAACAAGCACACTGAAACTTTGTAATCTTGGCTAAGTAATATAAAGGATTGATTGCACATATATAATCCTTTAGACATAAACTATTGACCAAGTCTGGCACTAGGACTGAATCCAGCTGCACCTAGACTCCTCTCTGAGAAGGAGTTTAGAAAGCAAGGGGGTCCTCTCTGAACCTCATGACTCAACAGGAGGGTCTCCCTGACAGCCTTGTCTCACCCTGTCCCCTACGCAGTAAATAATCAAGTGTACCTTGCCATCGAATCTTGTTAAACCACTGTCGCATTTACTATCAAACTTTGTTATCAATAAACACATTGCTGCTTCTCTTTTATGAGTGCACTCTCACTCCATCCGCGACACTGCCGCGCAGAACTCTCACGGTGAGCACTGCCTTAGCCCATCACCTCTGGGTAGCCGTGCATTTCTCTATTCCCTGGAGCTGGGCAGCGGAAGGAAAGTCATTAAACAGCTCTTACTTCCATCCTACCTCTTTGCTTTATGCAAACAAACCAAAGATTATAGTTAAAGTTATGGGCATGGATCCATTTTAAGAGTCAAGAGAACTTACAGGAGTAAAACCAGCAAGATGTTATGGCATCATCTCCCTTTGTAAATCACTGTTCTTGTACTTGTTTCAAAGGATAAGGTAGAAAAAACAGGATTAGAAAATAATCGTGTCTATTAGGAAGGATTAGACTACTGCTTCAATTCAAGAAACATTTTTTCAGATTGGATCATTTTTAATAAAACGCTCATTCTTCCTTCAGCTGATCTCATCTCCTAAGCCCTGAAGTCTTCTCTTCTTTCAACAAGCAAACTTCTTGTTTCTGTGGGAGTTTTGATTGCATAAGGACTGAACATGTTCACAAGATTCCAGTTGCTTTTAATTTTTTATACTCCTCTTAGAAATTAATTATTTATGTGCACTTTTTAGAAAGTTTCAAGTTGGGGGTTACTAATTTAATGCATCTTTTCTTCTCCGGATCCTTTTGATAGTGTGTTGTTATGCAGCTCAATTCAATGAATAACAAAGCTACATTTTTTCATTCTAATTAGCTGTCACATTTTTTAATAGCCCACAAAATAAAAACGACAAAGTGATTTATTTTTCTGAGACAATGACCAAAAGTTTGGTACGGATACTCTAAACCACTGTTTACCTTGAACACATAAATCAGCCTGTGGCACTTTATTATGTTAACTGCACACGACTGTAATGTGATGGATAACACGCAAAGAATTTTGAATTCCTGCAGCGTCATATGTTTTGGTAACAGAATAAAATTATGATTATACCATAGATTTCATGCTAACTAAAAGCATGCATTTATGTTTTCCCCATGGCAGGATCTGTACTGACAGAAAATATTCTTTTATTCTGTTCCTTAAATGAAAGTCAGCATAGAATTCAGTACTCTAAAAAATCTGTTGCTGCTAGGACTTTCTCAGAAAAATAATGTTATTATGAGGATCTAGTCAGCCAGCAGGTTGATTAGTTTAAGCATCAGATCCTCAAAGTTGTGAGCTCATGTTTCTTTGTGAAAGAAATGAGCAATACATGAATCACTTTTCTTCTGAATCTGCACATTTTGGATTATTTATAGGTACTGCCTCATCACTGTGTTTTTTTTTTATTTTGTCCAAGATGGCTAACTAATTTGTAAGTGTGTGAGAGCAGTAAATTGCCTGAAAATATCTATTTATGCCAGTCAGTCTGTGATGATACCTGTTAACCTTTGCTGCTAAAAGAGAACTAGTCATTGACAAAATTACACAAAAATAGACAATAGTTACGAGAGATTCTCACATAGTCTCTATAAACTTCTGAATGCTTCTAGGCTTTTTAGGTTATTTATATTTGTAGATGCCTGAATTGTCATGGATCCATTGTGGGTTTTTTTTACTTTTTGGGTGCTAACAGACTTTAAAGGTTCTCTAACAAAGGCTTTTATTTATTGAAAGGAGTTTTTACTCCTTTAATATCTGTTGAAGAAAAGTCCAGCCCAAAAGAAGGATCAATTTTTACAACAAAATAGTGAAATTCAAGAAAAAAAAAAATCGTATAAAAATAAAGTGGGCTAACATCATCAGGATTACTGAATTATATAAAAAATACAGTTCCATACAAGGCTGCCATCCACATTACTTGTTTGATGGTAGCAGATCATATTTAAGAGATTCCTATCCGTGCTCCATCTGCCTCCTTGTTAAAGCATCTAAATGTGGGTCCCTACCTCTCAACAGAGGAACTGACTCAGTTGCCCAATCCTAGTTTCATGTAAGATGCTATACTGGTTTTGGCTGGGACAGAGTTACAGCTCATACGGTGCTGTGTTTTGGATTTGTGACCATAACAGTGTTGGTAACACAGGAATGTGTTAGTTATTGCCCAACAGTGCTTACACAGGGTCAAGACCTTTTCTGCTTCTGACACTGCTGGGGGTGCACAAGAAGTTGGGAGGGGACACAGCTGGGACAGCTGACCCCAACTGACCAAAGGGATATTCCACACCATACGATGTCGTGCTCAGCAATAAAAGCTCTGGGGAAGAAGGAAGAAGGGGAGGGCGAGCGTTCGGAGTCATGGCATTTTCCTTCCTGAGTAACCGTTACGCGTGAGGGAGCCCTGCTTTCCTGGAGACGGCTGAACACCTGCCTGCCGATGGGAAGGAGTGAGTGAATTCCTTGTTTTGCTTTGCTTGTGCGTACAGCTTTTGCTTTACACATTGAACCGCCTTTACCTCAGCTCATGAGTCTTCTCACTTCTACTCTTTTGATTCTCTCCCCCATCCCACTGGTGGGGAGTGAACAAGCAGCTATGTGGGGCTTAGTCACAACAGATGTCCTGGCATCTGGTACTCCAGTGAGTACTCCTGGGATGTCACCGTGCGGAGGTCACCAGCAGGCAGTTTGCCCAAAGTGGACAGGTCTAACCCGAGGGTTGTAAATGCCAACACTTCACGGGACTTGGGCGGGCAGATTGATCCTGCAGCCTTCAGGGATGGCAGAATAATTGTACTTTTACAGATTCATAACAGCAAAATACTGTTACTTGTCCCAAATTCTCATTACATTTATGAAGGAGGCAGGGAGGAGGCAACGATCACATTGCAGAAAGCAATGCCATCGAGAGGTGGTGCTGTATGTTCATTCTAGAGTTAAGTTTTATCTGATGCTCGGTGCTGGTTAGGAAGAGGGGTAGGAAGCAAGTGCTATCCATCTGCAACACGGTTGTTACAATCAAACCACTGACTTCTTTACAAGAGCATTACTTTTTGCCCTACTGCTGCTGACAGAATTTATATCCACTCACAGAGAGACTTCTGCAGTATAAAGTGTGCATCGGCTGATTTTCACTTGTACTTCACAACAGTTGTGGTTGTAAATTCAAGGTGACCTCTGAACCCTTCTTTTCGATTTAAATGTTCTACAGTTTTAGTGGCAGATGTTTTTACTGTCAGTGATGCAAAAATTGAACGTCTGTTATTGAAATGACATTGGATAAGCATCTTGGCTCAGTTAAGCATTATAGGTAGCTGTTCTACTACAAAACTTACAGATAGAAGGTTGGTCTTTAGGGATTTAAGTCATTATATTACACATGAAAACTGGAAGTTATTCTTAAAACATAGTGGGTATGTCATTTGGCCTTCTTTGAACCAATGATGTCTTGAGTGTGGTATGAGCAGTAGATTTGCTTCTGTCTTATTTTGCTGAAGACAGGCTCCTAGGACTGGCAAAAGCCTTAAGTAGTCTGGAAAGATCAAGAACTGGGAGCTACAGGCTGGTCAGCCTCACCTCAATCCCTGGGAATGTGATGGAACATATAATCCTCATAACTGTCTCTAGACATATGAAGGACAAGAAGGTGACTGGGAATAGTCATCATGGATTTACGAAAAGGAAATCATGCCTGACCAACCTGATAGCTTTCTATGACAGAATGACTAGCTTGGTGGACGAGGTGAAATCAGTGGGTATTGTTTATCTTGACTTCAGCAATGCCTTTGACATCATCTCTTCATTGACAAACTGATGAAATAATGACTAGATAATGGACATTGAGGTGGAATGAAACCCGACTGAACTGCTGGGCTCAGAGTTGTCAGCAGCAGCATGAAGTCTAGCTGGAGGCAAGTCACCAGGGGTGTACCCCAAGGGCCAACACTGTTTAACACCTCCTTTGATGATCTGGATGATGGGACAGAGAGCACCCTCAGCAAATTTGCAGATGGTACAGAACTGGAGGAGTAGCTGATACACCAGATATGTGGGCTGCTATTCAGAGGGACCTCAACAGGCTGCAGAAATGGGCTGACAGAAATCTCATGAAGAAAGGAAAATGGAAAGTCCTACACCTGGGGAGGAATAAACCCATGCACCAGTACAGGCTGGTAGCCAGCTGGCTGGAAAGCAGCTTGGCAGGAAAGGCCCTGGAGATCCTGGTGAACACCAAGTTGACCATGACTCAGAAATGAGCCCTTATGGCCAATAAGGTCAATGGCCTCCTGGGCTGCATTACAAAGAGGATTGCTGAGGTTGGTCGAGGGAGATGATCCCCTCTGCTCAGCCCTTGTAAGATCATAGAATCATAGAATTGTTAACGTTGGAAAAGACCCTTAAGATCATCAAGTCCAACTGTTAACCTAGCACTGCCAAGTCCACCACTAAACCATGTCCCTAACCACCACATCTACCAGTCTTTTAAGTACCTCCAGGGATGGGGACTCAACCACTTCCCTGGGCAGTCTGTTCCAGTGCCTGACTACCCTTTCGGTGAAGAAGTTTTTCCTAATATCCAACCTAAACTTCCCCTGGTGCAGCTTGAGGCCATTTCCTCTCGTCCTATCACTTGTTACTTGGAAGAAGAGACTGACCCCCCCCTCACTACTGAAAATTAATTTATTGCCGATTAAAATAAAAAGTAAATAAAGACAAACATTAAAACAACACCTTTCTTCCTCCTTTCCCCAGGTCCCACCTTCACCCCTTCACTCCCAACTCCTCTCCCCCCAGGGGCGCAGGGGTGGGGATGGGGGTTGCCGTCAGTCCATCCCAGCCCCTCTCGCCCGCTCCTCCCTCCTCACACCTCTCCCTGCTCCAGTGCGGGCCCTTCCCCGGGCTGCAGTCCTTCAGGGACAACCTGCTCCCGCCTGGGCTCTCCACGGCCGCAGCTCCTGCAGGAAAGATCCCCCTGCTGTGGCCTGGGGCCCTCCCCGGGCTGCAGGCTGGGGCTCTGCTCCAGCGGGGGCTCTGCAGGGCTGCAGGGGATCCCTGCTGCGGGCCTGCAGCCCCTCCTGCCCTCCTCCTCCTGCGCCCTCGGGCTGCCTCTGCTGCTGCTCCCGCCTTGGCTTCCTCCTCCTCTGCCTGGGCCGCCTTTGGCCCTTTCGGCAACCTGTTTTCCCCCCGGTGCCCCCAGCTTGGCTGAGGGGCTCAGCTGTGTCCTGCGGGGGGGCCCTTGGAGCCGGCTGGGACCGGCTGGGACCGGCTGTGTGCGGCACGGGGCAGCCCCAGCCTCCCCTCACAGAGGCCCCCTGGAGCCCCCATGCAACCAACACCTGGGCACGGACACCCAATGCACACCCAATGCAGTACCATACGTACTTCTCCCCTTTCCCTACACAAATGCAAATATACTCTAAACACTCAGATTGTTCAGCATTTAGGTCAAAGCCCAAGAGGTTGAAAAAACTGAACTCCCACTGACTCCCCCTGGCAGGAGGCATTACTAGCTATGGAACTTGCCAAAGGGAAACTAAGGAACAAGATTCTTCCTTCACCCCACTTCTTAATCAGATACTGAGAAACAAATTTGCCAACAGCGTATGAAGTTAAATGGAATGGACTGCAGATCACCTACAGAAAGAAGCTGACTTAACATGTAGCTCGTTTGGTTTCATATGAATTATTTTCAGATCAGATTAGCCTCCAAAGAACATGCATATAACATTTTTCCTCTCTGCATACTTTAAGATCAGTGTGTACTTGGGGCATTTACAGGTGTCATTACGATTGCATTAGTATACTATTTCAAAAAGTACTTTAATTGGTTTATGAAAGTACTCAACATGCAACATGTGTTGCAAGGTATAATTTGAGCTACAAAATATGTTTTCTATAGTTTGTAATGCACGTAGTTTCACAACACATGCAATTTCTGGAAAAGTGGGCTGTTTTGGTATATTAAGGCGTTTTGAGCTGCCACAATTAATACGTGAATTCTTCTAGGTATCAAGATAAATGTTCAGGATCACGTTCTAAGAAGCAAAATTCCTTCAGTTGCATGGCGGGTTGACCTTGGCTGGCTGCCAGATGCCCACCCAGCCGCTCTCTCACTCCCCCGTCCTCCTGAGGGGAACCGAGTTCAGGCTGCAAAAGGAACATAGCAATGCAGAAAATCGGAATTCAACTGAAGCTAGGAGGGGTGGATGTCCAAGAACTAAACTTTTACATAAAATATGAAACTAGAAATAGTGTAAAATTACACTGTGGCGAAATGCAGGATGTGCACTGAGTGCTGTGATTTTAGACAACTCATGGTATCTTATTTGTGTGGTGAAGCCCTGACTACTGGATTTTTAGAAATAAAATTTCACATAAGAAGCTAAGTCTCTGATTGTCATGAATAAAAGCTTGAAATGAGACACAAGTGTAACCTTAAGTCTCAAACATCTAAAGGAAAGAAGAAAAATCTTAACGCTTGTTATTATTAAACCTTACATGGAGCCAGCCTCATCGTTTGGAAGAAGCAGGAGGAGAAGCAGAGCAGATTAATACATTTTTAGTGCTTGGATTGCTGATACTATATGCACCATAACAGGCCAAGACAGCAGGTGGGAGGATGGCCAGTCTGCAATATTATCAGAACATCTTGCTCCAGTACAAGTGCTGCGCATCAGTGGAAGCGAATGTTCTTCATAGAGAATGTAACAATTGTTGATCCCATTTCAAATATAGGGAATGGGAAAACAGATGCAGTGACTTGTCCCTAAGCACACAGTAGGTCCGAGTCCTAAGTTCCTGCTCACGGAGAATGCATTTATTTATGACAAGTGTAGTTTACATAAACTATATTTTTCATCTAGCCAATAAACTTAACAGGAAAGCTAAATCTGCAACAAAATGTTCTGATATAAACTTCATTTCGTGCAGATACACTTATTAATCAGAACTGGAGAATGTATAAAAATGTTTCTGTAATCTGACTGTGTAAGATACATCGTAAAGTAATGTAAGAGCTAGGCATCAGTGCCTCAGCATATCCCTAGAGACCCTGAAATTAATAGCTATATTTATAACTGAATTATATTCTGAATCTTAGCAATGGCAAGGGATGTTGTGTATGAACTGAACCATATTGCTATTCTAGTGAGATGGTACTGTCTCGCTAAAGGAGGAACAGAACTGGGTCAGCCCTACCAAAGGCGGAATCTATGTCAGGGAGAGGGCTAGTGTTATCCCTTAATCATTTTTGAAATTTCAGTTTTCTTCCTTGTGGGAAAAACACCAGGGATTCATTCTGTGAAGTGCACATATTCAAAGATCAGTGACTCTTTCTTGGTTTTTTGCCTCCCAGTTCTAAACGTACCTCACAGCCTGCGGGCACAGTCTCCTGTCTGTCCCTTCCTGCACTTTCCTTACTCCCATCAAATGGGAGTCCCTGAAGGGTGGAAGAAGCACCGTGGAGAATGGCCAGGCAGACTCCCTGGTGCCTGAAACCTGCTGATGGAGATAAAGCGAGGCTTTTGCAGGATCAGTAGAAGCGGGTGATAAAAGAATGGTACTAACATTCCCTTCATCATTTATGTTCCTCTCACTCCAGCTTCATCTTACTTGGGTTCTCTCCAGACACAGAGGTTACCAGAATAAGGGATCTTCTGCAGTGCTAGAACACTTCACGTAACATTGAACTGTGAGTTCGTGTATTACAAATGAGGAATCATGTACCGCTCATCCTCTATAGTCAAATGTCTCGTTCACTCCAGCATACGTAACAATGGGTCTATAACAATTTATTTTATAAACATACAATCCTATAATAAAGCATTTGTTAGCACATCCCTCACTATGCTGAATCAGCTTGAACCTTAAGCGGACTTCACACATAAGGGGAAAAGCTGTGTAATAAGTGGCCTTTTTGAGCTGTTCCATCATTTTGAATTTAAAATCACAATATAGCAGCCTGGGTGACATCAGTTACTGGCCTCAACTCCTTCCTCACTAGACTGATAGCCACATAGAAATCGACCATCACATCAACTAAACAGTGTGACTGTTCAGCTGAGATTTTCATTTCTTATGGGAGTCTCCTGATCTGCTGGGTGTCCTTCCTCAGCAAGGCATGGGACGGGAATGTAAGCAGGTTACCTTTCCAGCCAGCCATCACAACTGGGGACATAGCTGGGAAGAGATGCTGGGGCTGAGATAACGTCGAGAGAGCAGCACTGAGAAATTATTCCTAGTCCTGAGGTTCTCCACCAACCTTAATCTTGTCTCCTGTCCCCTTCCTTGTCCCTGCCATAACTTCACCCAGCTACAGTTTAGTTACTGATATCATGGTCCTCTATTCTCAGAATTAAAGAAAGCACCTTTTCAAGCTATTCTGATCAGAAATTTTATCTGTCGAGCGTTTCAAAGACAAGGAGAGTTCTGGGCAAATATTCTTCAAGCTCAAGTCAGACATGCAATCACTTTCCTAATGAATGCTATGGGAGAAAAAAAGCAATCTCATATGAAGAAACCACAAAAACCTACCACTTCCACCTGCTTTGGAGAGCCATTTTGAAACTCCCTAACACAAACCTTAGATGCTGAAGATGAGAGGCTGATGGAATCCTTTAGTTTCTCAGTCTTCTTTGAAAAGAAGTAAAATTAAGGATGAAGTCAAGATAACTGTAAAACAACAGTTGTTTTTTTCTCAGTTTCAACTTGCTTCAAATACAGGTTACTGCCTCTCATGATTCTGACTCACAAGCAAAGCTGCTTCTTTTCACTACAGACAGTTCCTGGAAAAAACTGTTCCTTCATTTATTTTTATTCCTCTTTTTGCTTTAAGAAGCATTGCCCTGTGCAAGAGAGCAAAAAGATAATCTGTTGCAAGCCAAGTGGAAAGGTATAATTGTATGGACCACTTGTCTCTGGAATGGGACTGATGAAGTGGGAAGCAGTATGTCTCTTGTTCTGTATTGCACCATAGCTGGGAAGGAAGAGAGGTTTATGCAAGCCTGTTCCTCTAAAAAGGTCAAATGAGACAAAGCCTTTCCTTCAGGATGGCTTTGATTATGTGACAGCAATGCTTTCTACCTACTCTTTGAAAGAGTGTACAAGAATACGGGGAATATTGAAACATCTAGCCAACAATAAGTAGATGCAACATGAAAGTGACTGAGTAATCACATCGGAAGTTTGCAATCAATGACAAAAAAGTTGCCTAAAGGTAGCAGGAGAAGGTGCAGGCTGGGTTAATCTTTTGCATTTTAAACAATACCGAAAAAAATGTACAGTTTGCCTTTAATCTTGCTGTTAAACATTTTACTGTTAATATAATGAAAATGTGTTTTGCACAGTTGCTTTTCACTTGACAATCAGGCATGCAAGTAGCAGTTGTAAACTAAAGACTGTTCTCGCTGCAGTTTTTGTAAATAGAAAGAGAGCAATGCCGAAGCCGTAGGAGGATGATGCCTGAGACCATAGCCCGCTTGTGTGGGATCAGAACATGTTCAGATTCCCTGACAGAAGTCAGCTCAGACATTCAAAGCAATGAACTCTTTGGACACTATCCAAAATGAGCTCCTGCATTTGATCCTATGCTTGATCTTGATCCTATGCTTGTAGAGGCTAAACCTGGACTGATTTATTTGCAAGTGTATCTATAGTTGGAAGACTTCTGAAGATGGTCAGAAAATGATTGACACAGGTTTGAATTACATCATAGCACAGTATTTTTTGGTTCTAGCCATGAGTTTCTCTCCAGTACACACGTTGATAATTGTGGTTAATAAATGACTGATTTTTTTTTTTTTAAAGTTTCACAATATAAGTGAAGCCAATTTTAGTATTAGGCCTAAGTGAGGAACATTTTGTATTAGCAATTTTCTCCTTTTACACTAGAATATTGATAACAAGATCCATTAAGCACAACATGAAAGGCCAGATGAGTGCAAGACAGAACTTCCATTCTACCAAGCCTTATTCCTTGTGAAATCAGTTCTTCTGTCTTCAAAAACCATCAGGAGATAGTACTGTCATCCACGATTAGTCATACTGATGCAACATATGATGGACTTATTTTCCAATTGCAAAGTGAATGTCATCACAGTTTCTGGAGAAGCTATCCTGATACACAGAAAAGGGAAGGAGGGAAGGAATGAGGGAGGGAGGGAAAGAGGTGAATCTAACAGGTCTGTCTACAGAACTGATTTGAAGTTCTGAAAATCTGATTAATATTTGTAAAAGGAAAACAAATGAAAAATCAGATGAAACTCACTTTGGCTTTATTATGCACAATCACCAAGGGAGTGATTATGTAGTAAATTAGAATCCCACTCCTGTATCTTGATGCCTCAGAAGCATTTTAAACAGGCCTTTTCATAATGTTATGAAAGATTTTAATAAGGTCCTGAAGAACCTTTAGCCTCAGATGACCTGCATTTTTCTTCACAGACTTTTGCCACACTGTATATTTGGTATTAAAGACTATTTTGTCTTGGAACCACACATTTTAATGATGCATACAAAACACTGCACACCTGGAGTAAAAATTCAGCACACAGTAAAAGATTTCCCATTTAGGCACCATTTTCATCAGCCAATTCTGTCCAATTATCTGAACAATAAAACCATTTTAGTGGGAGGAAATAGATGACTGCTATTAGAGTAACCCAGTTATCCTTCCATAAATTAACAAGTAAGAAAACTACATGATATTGCAATAGTTACAACAGGATATACTACTTCTAGTAGTCCTGTGAGATAAAAGTAGAGATTTTCACTTACTTGGTTCCTTTCTTCTGAAGATTCAAAACATTACATATAAAGTCTATACTTAAAAAAAAACAAATCTGCATCCAAAACCCATTCATGTGACAAACAAGGAATGGTGCTTCCAACTGCTACACCTATTTGCTTTCCTCTCCATATACCAGCAGGTTGTAAACAACACTCGGTAATGGAAGCAATGGGTTGTTCATCTTTTTCTGTTCTCCAGGCGAAACCACCATGATAACTTCTAAACAAGGCAACAAAAGATTGGGATACTTTAAGAGCATGATGCAACTAGCTTTTCCTCACTGACCCGTTTACAATTTAAATCACTATATAACCATGTGCAAGGCACCCTAGGAATGACTGGAAGGCAAGTAGCTGGGAAGAGATTCTTGCAGAGTCTATATTTGTAAAATCTGTCCAGCTGCTTTGGATACAAGGCATTTAATATGGTACTCACAATTTATGCATGAGTACTACCAATACCGTGTAGCATTTTTGCATCTTTTTTGTGGTTCATGAATGAAAGGCCATGATGAAAATGAATTATTTCCTCTTGGAAAACTCAACAAGAAACAGAAATTAGCAAACCTAAGGCCTGTGCTTAGTCCTGTTCACATTTGTGCTGCAGCAACTTGTGAATCAAATCGTTGTTCTGCTAAACTCAAAGGAATATCTTAACAGAATCATGATTTCTTCTTATTTACAGTCTTAGACTATGGGAAGAGCATCTCCAACATTACAGTATCAAGGATTAAAAAAACGAACTGCTGTAATTGCTGCAGGAGTTGGGAACTAGGTTTGAGGATCAGGCACAGAAATTCCTTTCATCAATGACTTTTTTCTGGGAGAAAGGAGTCACATTATTATTTTAACTCAACTAGAATGTTTTGTTTGTTTTATCTTGTTCAATATTATGAGGATTTGAATTTAGAAGATTAAAAATACATGCAAGCTCTCTTGCTTCAGAAACTTTGAAGTGGAAACTAGTATTGCAAAATAAAGTTTTTATTCCTCAGAAACAACAACTTGTTGTTATTCGTGAAATGAAAGTAATTTCTTCTGCAGGCTTTTTCAAAATAATAAAGCAAATATCTCTTTCATGCTTTCTTTAGAAGGACATTCATAAAGCCAGCAGAAAATAGAAGCAATTGGAATACATAAGCAATTTAGAGACGCTTGTTTAATCTCAGTAATTACCTATTCAGCAGAGACGGGATTGGTTAGAAACGGCTATAGATATTTTTCTATTTAAAAATTTAATGAGTTTCCTCAGATGTGCTAAACACAGTATAAATATCATATCTGTTCGTCTGTCAAAATCATACCAAGCTGAAGGACAGAATACGGTCAAGCAACAGATAATATTTTCTACACAGCAGTCACAGCAGATGAACAACTCTGAGCCAAATTTTGTTCATTCACATGTATACAATCTTGCTCACTTCAGTGAACTTCCATAAGGCAAGGCGGTGTCAGAAATGGACACTGTCAGTGATTTTGTGAATAGCATTTCTTGAAGTGGTTTTAGAAGTTAGCAATGTCAAAAAGCTGCATTTTAACACTGCGTTCTCCTTACATTTTCTGTGTGTTTTGGTTTTTTTTAGTCAGATTACATACTATTTGAATACATGCTCACTCCTTCACTCTCCCATTGGGCATCCCGATTAGCTTGGAGAAGTCAGATGAATTTGAGAATCCCATCTGCTCCCAGAGAGCAGAGATAAGGTTCCGGGGATTAAGAAGTACATGGCAGGACATGGCAATTGGTTGTGCAAGTTCTAGATCACTTCAGGCAAAATTAATAAATTCCAGTGCCTAAAGAAAAAGAATATGAATGACAGACAGCATCAGGCTAGTTTACTGACAACAGTAACCTAGCTTTGGAAAGGCTGGCCTTACTGGCTGCCACCTTTTTGATAAGTTTTGGCCCTAAGGAATTTTGTCTTCAGTGTGACATCTCACGTGAAGGGAGGGGAGGGGAGGGGAGGGGAGGGGAGGGGAGGGGAGGGGAGGGGAGGGGAGGGGAGGGAAGGGAAGGGAAGGGAAGGGAAGGGAAGGGAAGGGAAGGGAAGGGAAGGGAAGGGAAGGGAAGGGAAGGGAAAAGGGAAAAAAAATCAATGATGCTAAAGTTGGGAAATACTGTTTACTGTATGTCTGGTGACGGTGGCTTTTATTCAGCTTTTCAGCTCTATAGGCAAAATTCAGCTTGGTGGCAGTGGCAATGTGGGCGGCCAATGGGTAAGAGGAAAGCTAGCAGGAGATGACTGAAGAAAAGCATGAAAAATACCTGCAGGGGCTGGGCAGACCCCATGGTTTAGAGGCTGGCTGTGAGGCAACAGATGAATTTGGGTGGGGCTTTTGGTGAGGGATACTGAGTGACCAGCAGGGCCCTGGAAGACTCTGAGATAGGGAAGGGCACAAGGTCTTTGCCTCCACCTACGCTTCTCCTCTCCCATCATCTCCTATACTTAGTCTTCCTCCTCTTGCTTTAGTTCCTCTGGGCTATGGAACTCCACACCTCTCCCATAACCCACAAGCCCTATCTTGCCCTTAGCAACTACTTACATTTTTTTGCTTACATCATCCACTCCTCTCCACACATGTTGCTGCAGAGGGATTAAGAAAGGAAAAGATGGACTTTAGACCTAGGAGACAGGACTGGAGTAGGAAACCACTGGAGATACTGGAAGTGAGTGGGTAGGTATTGGCAGTGACTGCTTCTGCAAGGGGTCATTTCGTACAGCAGTAGCAATTGCCCTTCTAGACAAGCACTCCAGAAAAAACCAAAGTTTTCTTCATTGCAAACTCCATATTCCAAACCTTAATCTGTGCCTCAGTTGAAACGAGGCAAAGGTGTCTTATCTACCCATCTTAAAAAGGTGCTGTGTAAAGCAAATTAACATGTTACATTTTGTGAGGAACGCAGATAAGGACTGATGAGCACTAAGGCAAAAGTCCACAAGGAAATTAAGTTTCAAAAGCAAAATCTGAAGAGGTAACAAATGCTCCACCGGGACACACACTGAACAGCGATAAGCAAACAAATTAGAGAATAGCTGCTCATTTGGTAAACACTAATTGGTGTGTACCTAAAACGTGGCAGAAGTCCAAGTGGAAGCAAATGCATATGATCAGGTACCTGCAGTGCAAAACTTTGCGCTTGAATCTGAGGGAGCAAATTAAGTAGGCACACGCCACCTCCTGGCTCTTCTTAAATAGAGCTCAGCGATTTATTTATGTATTTCCCACATTTTAAATTTGCAGAAAAATGCAGATCTGACATATATGCCAAATCATTATGACTGGAAAAAACAGAAAAAAATTGTTGCATCTATATTGTTATTTTCAAAATGAAATCTACTGGGGGCTTTGCTCCATATAGGATTACTTCAAAATTGACCTAAAAAGACAGAAAGGGTTAAAACGCTATAAACTAGCTGAACAAAAAGTTCTGCACTTACCTGCGGGGGGAGGGGGATTTATTTTTTAAAGAAATCAAATTATGTGAGTTGATCCAAGTCATTTGTTAGCTACCTCTAATCCCAGTATTTCCAGTTAACCAGTACTTCTTACAAAGATCAGCTAACAGCAGAGGGGCGGTGGGATTCCTGTGCCTTAGAGCTTGTTTCTAGCACAGGAAAGGAGATGCTGTAGTGAGCATAGACGACCCTGTGCATTTCAACCAAGACTGATTCCCAGGCTCTTGCCTCCTAATGCCACTCCATCTTTCACCATGCCACCGACTCCTCCTCACAGTCCCAGTCTCCTCCTCGTAGCCATGCTTCAGGCTTTTATCCCAGACCAGGTCTTCTTGCCAAACTGATACTACTTTCTGTAAAAGGGTAAAGAAAACTGAGAAATGTTTTGCGATAAAAGGGGATGAATCTTCTACTTAGTTCTGATACTATTTTAAAACAGTTAATATTTTACCTCCCTACCATTTTCTGTTACAACGTAATAGCTTTTCATATTGTAATTTTATGCCCATTTTCCCAAAACGTATTCCTGTCTAATTTTTTTGTTTATTTTCTGTATTTGCTTGCAAGTATTTTTAACATCCTAAAACAGTAGGCCAATTGGCATTAAGTCAGCACAACTCAATTCATTTCAGATTAATCCTGCCAGTTCACACAAGCTGAGAATCTGGCCCACTGTGATAGGAAATTAAGTCTTTTTTTTTCTCAGCGGAGGCTGTCACCCACAGGCCTTTTAGAAACTTATTTGGTTATTTTAATGGATGTAAAATGTCTTTCTCCAAAAGTTATGAACAGGAAAAGCATAATTTTTTCTCTGTGATGAGTGGAACTAGTGAAACCTGATTTCCCATGGGTTTGTGTTGCACATACCTGTACCTCCACTACACTAATCCCAACTCCTCTCTTGTTTTCATCGTGACCTCATTCATCCCCTAATACTTTTAGTAGCCCTCCCACATTCCCTCACTACCATCTGGAAAGAAGGAAGTACTTGGTGCGGTAGCTGTGCTGACTGTTGCTGGTTGTATCTGTAGCTCGTAAGCACAGCATGCCTGAGCAGCCTAAAAACCTGTTGAGTTAGTGTGATGCTTTTTTCTCTAAGTGAGGTCACTAATTCAGTTCGCTTTGCCTAACTTTTACAGATTTTCATGAAACTTCCAGAACCGTTTTACCTGTGAGACTTCTATTGGTGTCTGTCTGTGGCTGAAATTGGCCTGTTGGTTCCCAAGTTATTAGGGACTGACCAGTGTGATTGCAAAAGCCTTAGAAACCAAGGAAAAAGAAACAAAACTAAATTGCACAGAACATACCGTGCATTATTTGTTATCAGTACTTTAAATGACACAGAATAAATACTCTTTGCAGCAAAACTGGAGCACATTCATTCTTTTCTAGAGGATTTTAATTGATTCTCAAAAAAAAATCTAGCTGAGACTGAAAATGGAAGAGAGTAATTAGATTCTATTTTTGGACGTTATGGTAATCAAAAGTTTTGACATTACTCTCCGATTATATAGCAGAGGGAAGAAGAACGCTTCAAGTGAAGATATATAGAATATGCACAGGTACATCAGCAGCTCAGTGGAATGGTTTGGGAACCTGACTAATACATAATGTCACTGATTTGGAGTATGAAAAACTGTACTGTGATCAACTGGGACCCATACACACAGCCAGCTCTCTTTACAGACAACACTTCAGGAAATCTGAGTTTTGACACAGTATCTGAGACATCACATTGCCACCCACCCTGTATTGGTGAAAGTTCTGTACTTCATTCCCCTTCTGCCCCCAGCTGAACAAGTAAGTTAAATTTTAGTAACACAGAGCTCATTTAAATATGGTATTATAAGCCCATTTACTTTATAGAAAACTACCAACCCTAAAAATAAAATCTATCAAAATTGCTCCAATCGGCCAGAAAAATTACAACCGCAGACACTCCTGATGCCAGAGGAAAGGATGAAAAGTATGTAATCCAATGGAATAAGAATGTCCCCTTCTCTGTTTGAATAAACTTGTTGCAAAGTCCCTTTGACTTTAGGACAATTAATGACTTAAGAATAAAGCATCTGTGAATCATTTATATTATAAACTATTATTTGCCTTGAGATGCATACGTGTGTATATATACATCATAGGAGAACTTCTCCTACACACGAGGATTCTGCAATATTAACATCTTCAATTTAGATGTGGAATTTATTCTCCAACTATACATGGCCATAGCTTTGAAAAGTATTTGGAGATTTTGGATGCAATTTTAAGATTCCTGCTCCGAGACATCTGCAAGACACTAACTTTTCTGACAGTGGCTGCTCAGCACTTTCTGAGAATTTCTAAAAAATGTAATCATTCCAATCTATTTTTGCTGTCCCCCTGACAGCTGTCTTCCTAGTGAGCACAGCTGTCACTGAGAACTCTTGCCTGAGAAGAGACTGGGGGGAAAAAAAGATATCTACCAGGAACTACTGGATGATTTGAGGGGCTGAATTGGCCTGAGCTCTCTGCTCTGCTTTCAGGGCTGGTTAATATCGTCCGTTTGCATCCACTGTGCCTCCTGCCAAAATGAACAATGACTGAGTAAATGTCTTAATGCAGGCCCTGAGAATCTGATCTCTGCAGTCTTACTATGCTTGGTAGAAACATCTTCTACCATTAACTACATTTGGATGGTCATAAAATAATGTAATTACCACCCATTTATAGAATCAATCATAAAAATATGAGGTTGGAAAAATATGCCACCAAATAAGTATTAACAAAATGATTATTTAATTGGCAACTGATCATATAGATAAAAAATGTTTCAATGAAATGCCTGTGAATGGTTTTCTTTACTGGTGGCTGAGCAAGCCATGGAGTCATTGCTATGAAAACTACTGTTTTCTCACTATAGAAAGCCAAAATGAATTGCTAGAATGGATTTTTACAACACGGTTGTGAGCAGCTGTAAATCCCTCACCAGTCCAGCCTTTACTCATTTCTGTTGATGAGTACTGTACATTTCCTTATCTATTTTTCTCTATCTACAACATTTTAAACTTAACTGTATCTTTTCTACACAGGTATGAAAGTAACATCAACTTTCTACCATTCCTGCATTATACTGTTGTTGGGGTACACTAATTCCTTTGGGATTTTTTACTTCTTTTTCTCTTTTTCTTTAAAATGCCTTGAAAAGAGCTCATACTCTTAGACCATCTAAGGCTAACTAATCATTCCTGTTACCCTTTTGAACCTCCACTAGCATTTCAAACAAAGGTACTTTTTGCTGCAGACACTGAACATTTGATTGTACTTTTATGTGGATTAGTAATCTAATTAGAAAATGTAGAACTGCTACTGCCAAATTACTAATGCAATTCCCTTTTTTTATTGGCCACAGAACACGACATTTCTGTCCCACACTTTCAATCCTTCTACAGTGAAAGCTCTAAAAGCTGTGCCTATGTTAGGATTGTCAATCACTTCAAAAAATACAAAGGCAGCCTCCATGGAACACCCGGTTTTGTGCCTGTGTGCATCAACACAGGCATGAACTGTTGCTCCAGAAGATTTAGGAGATGTTCAAGCAAAACTGGCCAGTCCACTTAGATGGGCTTGGGAGGAGAGGAACTAAAACCAGACAGTTTGGCTGCCAATTAGCCAGGCAGCAATCTCCTATGTCTGTAATTGAACTGTTCCTTAATCTTACTGGGTAGTTTCACTGTCACCCTAGATGTGCTCAGAGGATCAGGTCCATCTTTCACGGACAGCAAATGAAAAACTGGTGTTGGCCAGAAAGGTGGCTGGACACTCTTCTGATGTCCTCACTAAAACAAAAAATTCTTGTATTCCACAACTACATTTGCTACCCATTACATAACACATAAGGAAGCTCAAAGAGATCAACACATGCATATTCATAGACTACAGCTGTTTGCTCTGGTTTGAAATTGAATTAGGAAAACGGTTGTTTGAAACAACAGCACTGCAATTATGCTAAGGGCTTTATTGACTTTTATTGAATAGTAGATACCACACGGTTTATGTAATAATGTCATAAAAGACGCCTGCTTTAAAACACATCAGCTCTCTTCAAACAAACCTCAATCCCAACACTGTATTTATTCCATGATCTGAGCTTTGTAAGCCTACTCCATATTCACACAGGTTTCTAACACAATAAACACGGAGGAAAACATTTTTAAAACCCTCAGGGAATCACAGAATGGTTTGGGTTGGAAGGGACCTTAAAGACATCTGGTTCCAACCCCACTGCCGTGGGCAGGGACACCTTCCACTAGGCCAGCTTGCTCAAAGCCCCACCCAACCTGGCCTTCAACACTTCCAGGGATGGGGCATCCACAGCTTCTCTGGGCAACCCCTTCAGTGCCTCACCACCCTCGCAGAGAAGAACTTCTTCCCCGTACCTAATCTAAATCTACCCTCTGCCAGTTTAAAGCCATTACCCCTTGTCCTATCACTACATGCCCTTGTAAAAAGTCCTTCTCTAACTTTCTCGTAGGCCTCCTTCAGCTGCTATTGGTAGGTTGCTATAAGGTTTCCCCGCAGCCTTCTCTTCTCCACGCTGAACAACCCCCAACTCTCTCAGCCTGTCCCACAGGAGAGGTGCTCCAGCCCTCTAATCATCTTCGTGCTCCTCCTCTGGACGCGCTCCAACAGGTTCACGTCCTTTTTATGCTGGGGGCCCCAGAGCTGGATGCAGTACCCCAGGTGGGGTCTCACCAGCGTGGAGCAGAGGGGGAGAATCACCTCCCTCGACCTGCTGGCCACGCTTCTTTTGACGCAGCCCAGGATACGGCTGGCCTTCTGGGCTGCAAGCGCACATTGCCGGGTCATGTTGAGTTTCTCATCAACCGACACCCCCACGTCCTTCTCCTCAGGGCTGTCCTCTATCCATAATAAAGAATAAAAGGTATTCATCACAGACACAGAAGCTGTAACATTGAACAACTGAAACTTTGGTTTTAAAGTGTTCTAGTGTCTCTTAAACCAAAAGAAAAATAGAGAAATCAGGACATGTTACTCACAGTGTTACATTTAAATCTGTGAGTAGTGGCTGAATGAACACCAACCTGGCTTGCTGCTTGTCTCATTCAGGCAACCAGTGAGAAGTAGCAGCTGCGGTATTTGCCAGCATTTTCCTGAAACCATATGGCAAGACGAGTACGTTGGAGCCTGCACACCCT
Source organism: Platalea leucorodia (assembly GCF_965183815.1). Lineage (NCBI taxonomy): Eukaryota > Metazoa > Chordata > Aves > Pelecaniformes > Threskiornithidae > Platalea > Platalea leucorodia. The sequence goes on along the minus strand of NC_138823.1, from coordinate 9,820,289 downwards.
TATGCTCAGCTAATAAAAAAATGAGACAAATAGCTTGAATGAAACACTTCAATAAAGAGAGAAGGCTGCCTATAGCTGATGGTCAGAAGAACGATCTCTGAACTAAAGGTGCATCTGACATGATGATTTGAGTTGAGACCATGATAATTCATTCGTATTTTTGGCTGATTAAAAGTTTATTAAAACTTTCTTCTACATTTCAGAGAAGAACTAGGATTATTATCACCAGCTATACTTCAAGGACAAAGGACAAATGTGGCTATACAGAATATCTCAGTGCTGACCGTTGGCTGAAACATTAATAAATTGCACTCTAATCTTAACAGGTTATGCTTTATAGGCAGTGACTCAATATGCATATCTATCGAAGGCAGGCTGTTCATTTTTTGTTATTATTTTCATTATGTTTGGCCCCAAGAGTTCAAAACCATAAGCTGTATTTCAGAAATCATATAAACAAATAAGAAGGACTTTATTTTAACTCCCTCAGTTGCACCCACATGTGATAGTCTTGCCAATTTTCCCAAATTAACATATGTTTTGGATACTGCTGAAAACTGAGACATGGAGACATCTCACTTCCCCAGTTTCACATTTTTAGGGATTATTTTCAAGGACCATAAGTCAGAAACACTGATCCTGTTTCTACTATTGGTGAAAGGAAGGAAAATAGATTCACGAAGTATAAGAAAATGAAATGCTAGTTTTTCACTAGAATTAACATAAGCAGACCTGAAGTCAGTGCAATACATAAAATCAAATGTGGAGAATACCTGAAGACTCATCCACCTAACTTGACAGCTGGATCGGCACGTCTTCCTTCAGAAGGAACTATCTACCACAGGAAACAAACTTTTCATATTTCCCCTTGCCTGTCTAGAAAATCAGGCATCAAAAACATCAGATTTTGAAGCTGGCACTATTATTTCAAGGAGAATGGATTATGCTGCCTTGGATCAGTAGCTGTTTCATGTGATTTCCATGTGGGTTATTCACAACTGTCTGTACACCGTTGAACAGGGGCCTCAGCCAAGCCACAGGCACAGCTTGTCCAGCCTGGTCCCTTCCTTCAGTCCCTGGGTAACCGGAGCCAAGCACCACCGCAGCTCCCTCCTGTTGTCCAGTTCTGACCAATAATGGCAGAAACACACAGCCACGCCAAAAATCTTCTGCCAACACACTGTTTTTGGGTCCAACTCTGACTTCGTATTGTTTAAAAAAAGAAGAAATGCCCTCTCCCTCTCAGGCATCCTACTGTCCTTCACAGAGAGCACCTCCTTTCCTCACACGCATCACCCGCCAGGGCCACCACCACCACAGGAACACGAAGGTTTTAGCGGCTGCGCAGCCGAATCTCCCTCGGACAGAGCCTCCCCCTCAGGGCCTCAGCTCATGCGGGCAACCTGAGCGGGTGCCCGGCCTCCCGGAGCGGCGGCCCCCGCCCCGCAGCGCGGAGACGCCGCTGCCGCCATGGCCGCCCCCTTCCCGCTCACGGCGGGGCGCTGGGCACGTGACCCAGCGAGGGCGGGAAGGCGCCGGCGGGGCGGGGGCGGGGCCCGGGGGGGCGGGGCGGGGCCGGGGTGAGTGGGGCGGGGCGGGCGGGGCGAGATGCCCCGCCCCTCTGTCGCCAGGCGCCGGCGAGGCTGCGCCGCAAAGGGCGCTGGGAGTTGTGTCCGCCCGCGGCGCCCTCCGCCCGCCCCGGCCACGCTCCGCCCTGCCTGAGCGGCCGCTTGCCCCCGGGCCGCCGAGCCGTGTCCGGGCTGCTCCTTCCTCCGTCGTGACCCCCCTGTCGTCGCTTGTGTGTGGGGAGGAATGTGCGGAGGAAGGACAGGGCACGGCTCCTCACAGAACTACAGCTCCCGGCGTGCATTGCGCCCAAAGCAACTTAATGGGGGGGGGTGGTGGGGAAGATGGCGGCTGTTAAACGGAGTCGGAGAGGTGGCTGAGGTGAGTGCGGGGCAGCCAGGAGGAGGTCCCTTTCGTTGCCTTCACCTTCGCAGCCATCTCCTTTTCCCGGCCTTCCGCTCCCTTCCCCGGGAGCGAGGAGGCCGCGCCAGACGGGCGGGAGCTGAGGAGAGGCTGCGGGGGGGCGGCGGGAGGCTGGGGCCGAGCTGCCGCGGCGGGACCCCTCCGGGCGGCGGGGGCGACTGGCGGCGGGGGGCGAGGAAGGACGTCAGGAGATCGCCTCAGCCCGGAGCCCGGCTCGAGGCGCCCCTGTGGGCGCTGCTGAGCCCGGTTCCCGGCGGGCGGGCTCCCCGCCGTCCGTCCGGGTGGGCTGCTCGCCGCAGAGGCTGTCCCGGGGGGCCTGTGGCAGCGAGCGGGACCCCCCTGCCTTTCCCAGGAGAGGGCTTGAGGTCCTGCCACCGCTGAGTGGTGCCTGCGTGACGCTTCCCCGGAGGTAGAGGCCTTCCGTGAGGCGATCATAAGTCAAAACCTTGTTGTCGGTCGTGCCTGATGTGGTCAGACATCCCTCTGGTATCAGTCTGAAAGCAGCGAAGCACGGTGGAGGACTGTGGCTGTGGGGTTTCCCTAAGGTGGTTTTCTTCAAATGGACCATAACACAGCGAGGTCTTGCTAAGCATTAACCGAACACACTGCAAATTTACAAAAGGGCTACACTGTGAGCTTTCTTAAATAGCTTCGTCTTTTACTTTAATTGTGCAGCACGGAACCATACTTTAGGTAATTGAGGTGTAAGTTCACAAATCCTGTTACTGAGAACTAATTATAGTACAACTTCTCCCCTTCGTTAAGCCGAATGCATCTAGGGAGGTATCCCACGGTACTTTGAGCTGAGATAGTAGGAAGAAAAGATCCTGGCATAGATTGAGAGATCTCTGTGCTCTGTTGGCGAACTTGGGGAAAAGCCTGTAACTTAAAACCAGAGTTTTAATTCCTATATCGAAATCCAGTTCGCTAACCCAGATGTTATGCTTTGTAAAGCTACATCAGATGCTTGCTGTGCAAATCCAGTAGGTAAACTAAAACCAAAGTAACAGCCAAGGCTTTGGGAAGATATAAGCAATCTACTTCCTGAAGGCTTTGTAACGCATTCAAAATAATTTGAAATGTGTTCTTGAGTAACTTTAGTATTCAGCGCTTCTTGCTGGAAGACTCAGTGTTTGGATGCTCTTAAACATGTGGTAAAATTTCCTTGAGAAATTGGTCGTTTGGGGTTTAAATCTTGATTATAGTGCCCTGACACGTGTAAAGGCTTACACATAAGTTTTATGTAAACCTTTTAGTAACACTTTTAATATTTGTCCAAAAAAATGCTGCTAAAAATTTCTGATTCAGGAAAAAACTCACAAAAATGGGAATTAGAATACAGTTTGTAATTAAACAACTGTTTTACAATTAAATGTTTAAGTTTGGCATCCTGTTATGAAAATATTTGCAGTTAATGATAAACAGTAACTTCTCTCTGCTTCTGATCTAAACTTGTGCAGGAGAGAATAATAAACAAATTTTATATTACATGCAAGTGGAAGGAGGTGTTAGAATACTAATCAGACTTGGCAATTGAACTTCAAATATAACGAAGGGGGATTTCACTTCTAATTGTGAAATCTAAATTGTAAAATATGCAGGTTAGAAACACCTTTGGTTGGTATCAGTGACTTTTAACTGTCCAGCCTAACTCTGTAATGAAGTAATTCTTGTAAAATTACTGTGTTATTTGTAAACAACTTTGACGAGATTTCATTTTTTTTAAGTAAAAGCAAATCATGTTTTCTATAGTTGGAAGAGAGCAAAAACTATTTATCTGGTGGATTTTTAATCCACCACTGGCAACATATGTACCTAGGCACAGGAACATTGCTTTTAATTTTGCCAACAAAATGGATATTGGGTTAAACTAGCCTTTGAGATGGTGAGAAGGGTTGCTAAGGAACACTTATTTAATGTGCAGGGTTTTTCTTGTCCAAACACCATCTGCTCAAGGCTGAATTCTCTAAGGTGAGGCAGGACAAATGTCCTTTTAGATGTTCCTGTTTAGCTAAACTCTCTTGGGTGAGAGAACAGGGTAGCCTCATTAATACAGCCAGGCTCACGTGTGGCATTGCTTCTCTACCTTAGAAAGCTAATTCAAAATAAAGTCAGGTACTTCCACAGAACTGCACTGTGCTATGTAAGTCCATCTTATGGCATTTTTTGGATTCTGGGAATTGTAGTTGGAGCCTAACTGTCTATATTTAGGAATGAGCATGTGACTTATTAATCTTGCATTGCACTGGCCATTTGCCTACCTTCAAAACTAAAGGCATTGATTAATTTTTCAAATAGGAAATATGAGTGGGGTACCAAATGATGTAAAAACTTAATGTGCAGTGTATTTTTAATTTTTCAGTTCATGCCTGCCCAGGTTGGATTTCCTGCCTGTCAGAGATGCTTAAACCTGTACTCTTCTTTGGCTTAATTTGGAAGAATGGATAGGTGCCCAGCTGGCAATTTCATTTTGAATACTCAAAATCAAGTTAATCATTTATAGTGTTACATAATAGAATAACATAACGGTGGACTAGTTAAAAGAAAATACAAAACCTCAGGTATGCTGACTTCTGTTTCTTTACCTGTAGCACAAGGATATATGCTTTCTTCCATTTTAGATGTTTTACAGAGAACTGTTGTTTTAGGGCAGACAGGAAAAAGATATCTGCTCTTCTGTTTGGCTTTCAGTGCCATTTATGGAATCTTGTGATAATAAGAAATAATTTCTGCTTATAAGCTATCCTTTAATTTCAGATCCCAGATTAGCTAATAAAAAAAAATCACATGTAAGTGATTGTGAAAAAAAATCCACACAGAAGTGGAGGAAGAAGATGATTAGAACCAATAAGTCAAACAAAGTGTATTTTTATTCCTATGTTAGTGCTGCTTGAATCTGATAGAACAATGAATTGACCTTGGATTTCCTTATCCTAGCCAAATTGTGTAGAATCTCCTTAAAACTAAACTGAAAATTTTTGTTAAGAAAAATGACTTGTATGTGTCATACAAGTGTTGATCTGCCTTTTAAGGTACATTCACTAGCATTGCACTTTGATTATAATTGTGTTCAGAATCAGTATTATTATTATATCCTTAGGAAAACAAAATAACTTTTAGTCCTCCACAGAAAAGTAGACATGACTCTTATTTACCTCTTTAATATCTAGGAGTCAGTTGCTTTCGTGCAAGAGACATTGTATAGATATATAACATCCTTAACTTGCACCTGGTGATCTGTCAAATATCACAAAATGGCACAGAATATGTTAAACAGTAAGTGTTAGACTATTTAGGAAACTCAATTATATCTCATGGTTTGCCATATCTCTCTTTTAATTGTAGCCAAGTTCTACTTCATCAAATTCTGTTTTGCTTCCCCCCACCCCCTTGATATGTAAAATTTAATTCAGTGACAAACAGCAGAGCAGACTCATGGGGGGAAGCTTCTTATTTTATTTTAGTTCTTTTCTGCTGTAACAGATATCAGCATCTGTGGACTAAACTTTGCCCTAGGCCTACCGAGCCAGTGATTGAACACTTTATGAATAGGAAATTGTGTAGTCTGTTCTGCATGTAGAAGCCAGGCTACCTCCATACTGAATTTTTGGTCCTGTTACAGACCATAAAATGATGAGAAATCCAGGGAGTTATTTAAAAACAGAACCAAAAATCTTCCGTTTGAACACTTGTCTTGGTTGCTTATACAACTTTTCTAGTAATTTCTGCATTAATACCTTCAAAAGTTAGTTGACTTTGCTAGCAGCAACCATGGTCATGTTCTAGCAAAATGTATTGAATTCCTGATTGCTAGTGTTGGTCAGTAGAGCACTCTGAGTCTGACACTTGACTCCCTTGAACCTCTCATCAGGCTTTTTGCATTTTTATGTTCTAATATGTCAGTAAAGCTGTCTTCTGTAATCTCTCAGCTAAATTCTTAACTACACTCTAAATTAGAGATTTCACTTTTCCGTGTGTCTGTTGAACATCACAGTCCACAGCACATGTTTCATTTTATAAAATTATGCTGCTTCTGACTCTGTCCTCAGAGAGGGACATACAACCTTCTAACAGGATAGGATATTTTAAATAAATTACTTTGAAGCACTATTTTTAGTCACAGTTGCTATTAGCAAATTGGAACCTTTGACTGAAATAGATATACAATGAGAAAAAAAGTTTATTTTTAGCAACTATGAACTTTGCTTTAGTGCATGATCATTAAAACATACGTTGTGACCAAATAAAATGTTTATTATCACATTATCAGTGTCTGGAATTACACGTTTTTTGTGTGCGTATATAAACAACTATTAGTTGAATACTTTTTTTTTGTTTGTTTTGTTTTATCTTTGAAAACAGCAACACTCAATCTCTTTAGCTGAGATTTTTTTTCTTATTTGTGAAAAGCTACATTTGCAGGGAGGTTGCATTTGGCAGTTAGCAAAATCCAAATCTGCTGCTTTAATATAGAAAAATCTTCAAATGATTTGCTTTTTAATGCTAATTAATTAAATGCTAGATTAGGCTATTTTTATCCCCAAAATAGATTGTTGTAGCTTCAGTTGAGTTAATTGTATGAAGATATCTAATTGCATCAAAAATCCTTTGGGCGGCTATTGTTTATACTAGTTTGAGCTCTGATCTGAAATCTGTCTTTTTTGATACTGGGAGAAAAATGTCCTAGATAGTGCCACATAGATTTTTCAGCATCATTTTTCTTTGTATAGAACAGAAACCTTTCACAGATACGGTAATGGAGAAGTGCTGTGATTTACATTTGGAGTGGAAGTATCCTGTAAGGGTGTACACCATTTAGCATCATAAACAGTGGCAGTTGGAAAGGTCATCCCATTAAATAAAGAGAAAAATATTTACTCAGGCATCAAATGCACGAACAGAATGACTAAATTTCAAGAACTGGCAAAACCTACATATAGTCTGGTCAGATAAAATGATATCTGGGTTTCTGTGGTAACAGCCTCTGATATTTGAGCTGAAGAATGTGACTTTGGCTCATTCTGCGTAAGTTTCTATGCATATTTGGATGTAAATTGTCTAAAGCTATTGTCTTGACTTAATTTTTTGTTTTCTTTGTAGCTTATTATATTTTTGCAAAACTGAAGACAGATTCCTGATTAACAATGCCTGGCAGTAAGTATTGTTACCTTAAGTATGTTAAGACATTATTTAAGGGTGTTTACTATTACGATATTTTCTTTGGGGGTTAAAAATTCTACCAAAATTAAAATGGCAAAAAAACCCAAATTATGGTAGTTGCTGTCATTTTTAAGATATTTAAGGTCTCAATGTTATCCAGCCTCTGCCTTTGTAAATCTCCATATATTTTTCAAAGGAACCTAGAATGGGCTCTGCATTTTCCTGTCTGATGAGAAGTTCACAGTTTAACATTGGTGAATTTTGTGATTTCAAGTATGTTCTGAAATAGTTTTATTCAGAAAATAAAAGGATATTCCAATATAGCTATAATCCTATCTTTGGAAAATTACAAATATTGTTTATAGAAGATAGAATTACTATTTAGGATATAAAGTGATAAGACAAAATTTTTAACATTCAAAGTTAAATGAGATTTTTTAGGCAGATGTTTCTAAGAATCAAATTATTATTTACCTTGCAGAGTAGCAAATTGCCCTAACAGAAAGGCTCAAGTTACAAAATGTGTTTTAATAGTATTAATTCCAACTAAATTTTTTTTCAATTTTTCTGTTTTTTATTTAGAAAAATCCTGCATGGTCTCTAGTAAAATTCCTAACATCAGTCTTTAAAGCAGACTGCTTTATCCAGAGGACAAAGAAGTCTTCATAAAGTTACAGTACCAATCATATTGAGTGCACTTTAATTATGGGTTCATAATGAATTTCACAAATGTCATGAGGAAATGTTTGAGCATTTTATTTTTTTTGCAGTAACTTTAAATTTGTAATAAGCTGTGACTACTGGGTACTAAAAACATCTTACAGTGATTCTTTGTTGTGTTGTTTGAACAACTGTTATGTAAAATACCTTACTGTAAGTATTTAGGTGTTTTTTGCTGTTGTGGTATATAGTTCAAATTATTTCTCTCCATAGACATGAGGTTTTGTAACAAAATAGTGGCAAATATGTATGTATTATATTGTATATTTACATGAGAAGCAGCTGGCATAAATTGTTCCGACAGTACTGTGGTTCAACTTTGGTAATACAGTGAACTGCTGCTGTGTTGCGATTGCAGTGTTTAGTACTATTAAGGCCTCTATCATGGTACTCGCTTTTGCTGTGAAGGAGTGTGTGGTTTTTTTAAACAATTAAACTGGAAAATAAGATTTTTCTTTTTTTCTAAACCATGTATGCTTATGTTCAGGGTCATTATTATCACTGTTTACCCTGATGCATGTCGAGTCTGCATTACTACAGAGTCAGATGGAACTTAAAGGAGACCGAAGCAACTGGTTGCAATGTTTATCTGTAGTGAGACATTCAGAACTACGCAGCCATTTATTTCTCTTCTGTGTATATTTGATGAGTTTTTTAAGTGTGTGGGTGAAGGAAAGGTAACCTAACAGATGCATGTGCATTGCAAATCCTATGAAATAACAGTACTATCTTAATATTTTCCTTCCAAAAATTGTGGTGATGAAGAGCTGTGATTAGATTCTAATCACAGCATCACTTTGTGGCTAGTTGTACTTTTTATCAATGTGCACAGAGACAGCCTTCAAGACTTCAGCTTTGTTGCATGTGAAAGGGGAAGCTTCTGCCTGCTAATTTAGGCTTCTTTAGAGATTCCACAGGACTCTTGTCAGAGCATATTGATGAAACAGATTGCTACTATTTAGTGTTACTTTGAAATCTTAAAGTATTTGTCCTTGAAATCTGAAAAACTCAGTTGTTTGTAAAGGCTGAGATTTTTTTTCTTTTTTTTTTTTTTTCCCCACATGGAGTTCTCTCATCCCACACATCAACAAGTGTGTTGAGCATCTTTTGGAATAAAATGTGGGAAAGGCTGTTAGAGTGAAATATTTCCAAAAAATGTTTTCTGTCATGCTAGAACGAGTTCTTTATAAACGAAGTAGAATAATAATAGCTAGTTAAAAGGAATGTTTGATGGAGTTCTCAGGTCATCCTGACCAATTCCCTCTTTCGGTGTAGTCCTGCTTGCTTTCCTGAGTCTCCCTATCAGTTCCTGGTAATATTTTTACCCCTTTTTTGCAATAGAGTAGTTAGGGAATGTGTAGGTCTAAAAGTGGTAGTTTGGAAGGTCAGGAGAGGCCAAGATACTGGTATTCTGGAAAGACTGGGCAAGTCTTTCTGGGGACTTTAGCTGTTCCTAGAGACGCTTTAGAAGTCAGTCTTGAAGTTACTGTAGATCAATATTCACAGGACAATATACTTTTTATCTCCCTCAATATTAACTGTCCAAAAAATAGGCACATAGTCAGAACTGGGATGTGGTATTGAGAGGGAGAGAGATGAACTTCGGCAGATAACCAAAGGTGATGTTCTTCTCATTTAACCTCATCTCGGTCATGTGTGCTGGTCTCTGCAGTAGTTGCTTGTTACATATTGGATTATCGAATTGTCTATTTATGTTGCTGTTTAGTGATCCCATTTAAGAATATGGGGATATAGTGCTGCATTGAGTCCTTAACGAAATAATGTTAAGGTTTTAGTCTCAGTACAGTAATAGCCCATAAGTAGAAAATTTTCAATCTGCTCTCTTAATCTTAAGATGTAAAAGTGCTTGGTTTTGACTAGCCATGGCATGGCATCTGTATTGACATCTAGTCTGTCATGGAGGTGTAATGCTATATAACTTGTAGCAACCTTGCCAAAGCATTGCTTTTCCCTGTAGTCTTTGTAGCTCTAACTTTATGTATAGCTCTTCTTGTGCAAATAAAATGGGCACTGATGCAAGCTATGCTCGCAAACGTGATGTCTTCATCTGAAGTTGAAATGCAAGTTCTGAAATGTTGAGAAAGCAAATGTGTTTTCTCACTGCTATTTTAACACAGTAGGAGTACATTGATTAGAGCCACAGCTATTTTATTAACTGATTTAGCTGTGCCTTATCACAAAGAAACCGTGGATTAGAAGATTAGTCCTTTTATTTAAAAACAAAACCAAAGAACTTGAAACCGGATAGCCTTTGCAGTACGGGCAGTATGTGTTTTACGTTTGTCGCAAGTTTGTTCTCAATTCCCCTATCCAATAATTTGTGCAGATGATTTCATTTAACATACTTCTCTTATGGAACATGGGTGGTTTTGGTAGGTTTTTTTGTTGGCTGCATTTGGAATGAAATGTTACAAATGCTTCTGTTAAGGAAAAAAAACATAGCTAAATCATACATCAAAACATTTGTTTAAGGCTCTTTTCTTTTTGGACGTTATGTTCCAGATATTCACACTTAATCCGATGCTTGAAACACAGTTTGGTAGATAATGAGTTTTTTCAGAAACAGCTAACCTACTTACTGGCTGTATTCCCTGATTTCAATTAAATATTTAACTTAAAGGCAGATTTTGTACTAAAATGAAATTGCTTGGACTAGAAAAATTAAGTGTGATACAGATGAGAACACCTGCTGACTGTAAGAATGTATTTTACTTGTGGTAGGTATGTGTGTGATTTTCTTGGTTTTTTTCTTTTTTCTTATTCTTTTCCCTTGTTCTTACTTATTCCAGCAACATACTTAATTATATCTTTGCTTTTCAAAGTTTTGTTAATTGTTATGTTAAACTGATTTTAGCTGCTGATTAGCAGACCCTTGTATGACTTGACTGTAACATGCAAATTAAGAGAGCAAATAAATAAAAATAAGGATTTTGACAAATGTAATTTTCCCACATTCTTCCCTTGAATTACTGCTGTGAAATTTAGTAATATGGACATCCCATATGCTATTCTGTCAAATACTTGCCGGTTAGAAAGAAACCACTCTGATTTAAGAGATGCGTGTATCAGTTATGTGGAAAATCTTCCATGATTTGGCCTGTTCTTGGTTACAGTGAAGTGACTGTTTTGGTAATTTCAGAATGCTTCTCCAAGTATGCTCAATGCATTGATTGCTTCTCGTTAAACTATGTAACATTTTGTTTCCTCAGCTTTCCAAACACCATGTGGCTCTTTGCCAGTTGTCTTTGCTGAGACAACTAGTCTGCAGTTGGTGTGTACTGATGGCTTCCCTAGTTTGTGTGAGAGGAAAGTAAATAGAACAATTGAATAGTGATTGTCTTTTTTCTTGGATGTTACTGCTTTCAGTTAAGTTGCTTCATGGTCTTTAAACAAACAACCAACCCACCCCTCCCCTCCAAACTAAAAAAAAAAAACAACAAACTTTTAAAATTATGATTTTCTTTTTGAATAGAGCTTCCTTGCCAAGTGTAGGAAGGAAAACAGCACTAGAAATGGACTTTGAAATGAGTGAATTCTTAACTCGTATTTAAATGTTCTTAATGCATTTTAAGAGGCAGATAATCTCCTCATTCTGGGTTTCTTCCCTCACAACAATATTGAGAAGTTCACTTATTTGTCTTTTGCCATTCTAGTTTTTATTCTGTACATAAGTAAGTAACAACAAGATTGTTAATGAGAAGGGAAGATTTATTTCCCTATGAAACACAGTTCTAAAATACTCATGGTGGTTGGAGATGTATTCCTCAATCTGTCTATATAAATATTTCGTGGACTAAGCAATCTAATATTTTTAGGGAAAATTAAGCCATAATTCTAATTAATAACTTTCTCCACTCTTTTCTATATAACATTCTTTTTTCCTCATCTGTAGTATGTTTCTTATGTACCCTTGATACTTTAAAACCCTAAATGGGACCTTCCACTTAATGAAGCATTTTTCATAATTGCTTTAATTTATTTTATAGGCAGTAGAAACCCTATTAGTTTTCTGACAGTATTGTTGACTACTTAGAATCGTGTTAAAATAAATACATTATAATCCTATAAAATTCCAGGCTGGAGAGGTATGCCCATGTGAAACTCAGGAAGTTCAACGAGGCCAAGTGCAAGGGTCGGGGCACATGGGTCGGGGAAATCCCAAGCACAAATACAGGCTGGGCGGAGAATGGATTGAGAGCAGCCCTGAGGAGAAGGACGTGGGGGTGTCAGTTGATGAGAAACTCAACATGACCAGGCAATGTGCGCTTGCAGCCCAGAAGGCCAGCCGTATCCTGGGCTGCGTCAAAAGAAGCGTGGCCAGCAGGTCGAGGGAGGTGATTCTGCCCCTCTGCTCCACGCTGGTGAGACCCCACCTGGGGTACTGCATCCAGCTCTAGGGCCCCCAGCATAAAAAGGATGTGAACCTGTTGGAGCGCGTCCAGAAGAGGAGCACGAAGATGATCAGAGGGCTGGAGCACCTCTCCTGTGGGACAGGCTGAGAGAGTTGGGGTTGTTCAGCGTGGAGAAGAGAAGGCTGCGGGGAGACCTTATAGCAACCTACCAATAGCAGCTGAAGGGGGCCTTCAAGAAAGTTAGAGAAGGACTTTTTACAACAGCATAGGAGTAATGGCTTTAAACTGGCAGAGGGTAGATTTGGATTAGATACGAGGAAGAAGTTCTTCTCTACGAGGGTGGTGAGGCACTGAAGAGGTTGCCCAGAGAAGCTGTGGATGCCCCATCCCTGGAAGTGTTGAAGGCCAGGTTGGGTGGGGCTTTGAGCAAGCTGGCCTAGTGGAAGGTGTCCCTGCCCACGGCAGGGGGGTTGGAACCAGATGTCTTTAAGGTCCCTTCCAACCCAAACCATTCTGTGATTCCCCGAGGGTTTTAAAAATGTTTTCCTCCGTGTTTATTGTGTTAGAAACCTGTGTGAATATGGAGTAGGCTTACAAAGCTCAGATCATGGAATAAATACAGTGTTGGGATTGAGGTTTGTTTGAAGAGAGCTGATGTGTTTTAAAGCAGGCGTCTTTTATGACATTATTACATAAACCGTGTGGTATCTACTATTCAATAAAAGTCAATAAAGCCCTTAGCATAATTGCAGTGCTGTTGTTTCAAACAACCGTTTTCCTAATTCAATTTCAAACCAGAGCAAACAGCTGTAGTCTATGAATATGCATGTGTTGATCTCTTTGAGCTTCCTTATGTGTTATGTAATGGGTAGCAAATGTAGTTGTGGAATACAAGAATTTTTTGTTTTAGTGAGGACATCAGAAGAGTGTCCAGCCACCTTTCTGGCCAACACCAGTTTTTCATTTGCTGTCCGTGAAAGATGGACCTGATCCTCTGAGCACATCTAGGGTGACAGTGAAACTACCCAGTAAGATTAAGGAACAGTTCAATTACAGACATAGGAGATTGCTGCCTGGCTAGTTGGCAGCCAAACTGTCTGGTTTTAGTTCCTCTCCTCCCAAGCCCATCTAAGTGGACTGGCCAGTTTTGCTTGAACATCTCCTAAATCTTCTGGAGCAACAGTTCATGCCTGTGTTGATGCACACAGGCACAAAACCGGGTGTTCCATGGAGGCTGCCTTTGTATTTTTTGAAGTGATTGACAATCCTAACATAGGCACAGCTTTTAGAGCTTTCACTGTAGAAGGATTGAAAGTGTGGGACAGAAATGTCGTGTTCTGTGGCCAATAAAAAAAGGGAATTGCATTAGTAATTTGGCAGTAGCAGTTCTACATTTTCTAATTAGATTTCTAATTCACATAAAAGTACAATCAAATGTTCAGTGTTTGCCCTGGCAAAGGGTAAATTTAGATTAGATATAAGGAAGAAATTCTTCACTATGAGAGTGGTGAGGCGCTGGGCCAGGTTGCCCAGAGAAGCTGTGGATGCCCCATCCCTGGAAGTGTTGAAGGCCAGGTTGGATGGGGCCTTGAGCAACCTGGTCTAGTGGAAGGTGTCTCTGCCTGTGACAGGGAGTTTGGAACTAGATGATCTTTAAGGTCCTTTCCAACCCAAACCATCCTATGATTCTATGAAAATTTTCATATTTCGGCTGTAATAGAAGAATTACATGGGGGAGTATCTCAAATCATTGTCCGCTGCTTGATTCTGGTTCCTTAGAGGATGAGAAACACGAGCAGCATTGTATCAAATCCATCTTTCAACTACTGACCTAACCAATACAGGAACTTGAAAAACAGAAAAACAGCTCCCAAGGGTATGTCATGGTCTGGGCTTCCTTCAGCAGTTTGCCATTTGCTAGACCTATGCTGGTAGAGGAAAATAACTGCATTTCAGAATATCTGTAACTATTATGATATTATGGTCACAAAATATATAATGGATTCTTTACATAATAATATACAATATATGCTTTCAATTTGTATACACTTAGATACGGATTTTTTTCAGCTGATTTTTAGGTGATTGTCTTTTCTACACTGAAAAGTAAAAGTAGTAACTTCTCTAAATATATCCTTTAATTTAGCTAAGAAAAAACCCCCAGGAACTTGTAGCTGGAAAACTGTAGCTCTTTGTACATCTGTTTATTTTGCTCCTGATACCCTAAGCAACTTTGTGTGCCAGAGCAGTGGTTGCTTCCATGTTCTTTAATGAATCTGCATGGATTTCTTTGACTTGTTAATTTTGAACAAGTGATCATTTTGTTGTTTTCTGTTAGCTGTTAATTCTCTCTATGTGCACATCATCCTAACCCCGTTTGAGAAAGTTAATGTTCAGGAGCAGTTCCATAGAAAGTAAAAATCACTCGTATTAACACATTGCAAATAATGTCTGGTAACATCATTAACATCGTTCCTCCTTTCATTCCTTCCATTTGTTTTGGAACACACTTCAGTATAGCCAAGAAAGGAACAATTTTGTTTCATCCATTCCTTGTCAAAACCTGAAGAATTTATTTTTTCAGCTGTTGTCATTTATGTGCACGCAATCTGGGCATATAACATAAGAAATCAAATGCTTTAGAGATGAACTTAATTCTGTCCCCATCAAAGCATTTATGTGCTTTTAAACTATACATGGACAGTTCACCAAATGTTAAAATGTAGCTTAATCGGTTTTTAAGGTTTTATTAAAATACACCTATTGTTGTTATTTACAGAAATCGCTTTGCAACTGATTTTCCTATCAGTCGATTAACCTTCACATGCAGCATTGCTGTTGATTTCTCAATCATGGGACGAAAGGGTAAGAAGGCTCATGCTGATTATGCATGCAAGTGTCCTATTCTTTTATGCATGACAACAAAGAAAAATTGATTTTTGGGAGGGGGGATATGTCTTCTATTCTGTGATTAAATGCATGTTTCTGTGGAAAGACCAGGGTAAACTGCTTTCAAAAACATTTTGGCCTTCCCTTTACATGGTATATGGACTTTCTTTCCCATCATCGACCGCTAGGATCCCCAGTGGCTCTCTAGAGCATCAAGAGCCTTGTGTATTACTGAAGATGGAAGTTAGCTGTGTACATGACTCTTGGCTTTCAAAGAGTGCTGTTTCATTTCTAGAAATTTACATCATTCAGGATTAATTCATGCAGAAATTAGACAGGAATGAGTAGAAAGTTGGGGTAGGTAGACGAATGAGACTCTTCCTAATCTACTGACTTGTAGATTTCAGCTAATGCTCATGTCCAAAGGTGAACAGTTCCAGATTTTTCTGTTTTGAAGGTGCTTAGCTGAACAGCCAAAGTTCTGCTTGATTCCATGTTCTGGAGTTGGTGTCTATGAAGTATGCTAGCAAATTCTGTTTGTAGCTGATGTGTGCAAGGGAATGACCTATGGATCTTACTGGTAAACCAGCTGGCTCAAAGAATACAAGCCTTTTGGTACCCATGTAGAGGTCAGTGAGAAATTTTCTAACATAAAGGACGTGTCATAATTGTTTACATTTCAAAACTTAAAACAATTATAGAATCCTTGTCTTGCATAGGTATATTTAAGAGTCTTAAGACTAGCAAGTCATTCGTAAACTCGGAAACATCTTGATTTGACTAAGTAAAAAATATAAAAAGCAAATTAGTTAAATCTATTTATGGAGTGCTTTCTGTTTTCTTGAACAGAAGTTTAAATCAGTAAATGTATTTGTGTAGAGTGAATATTGCAGTAGTCTGACTTGCATGCTTTAAATTCAGAGGAAAAAGGTTTCATTGTAGGTAAAGAACTGTCTAGCCTTTGATAATTTACATGTGCGAATAACCGAACTCATGAAATGAACACTACTGAAGTACTGGTATTTGGTGTTTAAGAACTTTGACTTCTTTCAAATGTTGAATTATTTTTCTAAACTAGAAACATGGCAGTAAGAATTAGTCTCTTGTAAAGATGTGCAAAATCCCCAACAATTATGTAAGAAAAGGTAAATATTTGATTTCAAGATAAACATATTTTTATTTTTTTTTTTAAATTCAGTGGCTTTTTAAAAAATAGGTTTATACTATGTAAAGTCTGAGTAGAATTCTAGACCCCAAGATTTTAAAAAATAGTTGGCGCCTGTATAACTCAGCCTTCCTTTTCATGTCCAACTTGAGATCTCGGTCCTTTCCTTTTTCAAGAGGAGCACAATTGTGATTCTAAATTGTACTTGGACATGTTACAGTATTTTGCTGATTAAGGTCTGTACTTTGGCTTGAAATAGGCACACCAAGAGTTTAATTGTGGCTTGAGAATGCTTACTCATTCCTTAGTAAGAGAATGAGTAAGGAATTTCAACCTAACACTTAGCTATATCATTATACTAAGTCAGTACTCCTTCCGGATACTTTTGTAAAGCTGTTAATATGTAAGGAAATATGTGAAGATATATCTTCAAAACTCTTCACAGATATTTTGTTGGTCTCCTTTTGTAGTTCGAACAAATACGGAATAATACATGCAATTAAAACAGATTCTCCCATTTTCACTAAACTAGAACGTAACTGTTTAATGATTAGAAAAGGACATTAAGATGCTGATACACTACTTTGGAACTTCACAGGTAATAAAATATGAATAGTTATTAAATTATAATTGATCTGTATCCGATATGATTGAGCTAGCAGAGTTCTCTTGTCTTGTAATAAATGCAGTGCAAGCTGGATCCAAGACTACTTCTATGTGTGTGTGTGTGTGTTGTTTTTTTTTTTTTAAATGTGTTTGTGATCTGTTATTGACATTAGTTTAGACATGAGCTTAAGTTCTTCAGAACTGATGGAACATTGTTTTTGCAAATTGAATCTGATGTTGGAATTGCAGTGTGGTGAGAAGCGCTGGTTATAGGGAAGAATGCTTGGATTGCTGTAGAAACCAACGAGCCTGTGTGCCCCCAGGTGTCCTGTGTGGTTTCTACAGAAAGCTGAGACACCTAAGACTTGCTGATTAACAATATGTGTATATATAACTACTTCTTTGTGTATAAATATAAAGCTGTCTGTCTCCTAGACCAACCATCTCCTAGACTGAACAGTTTAGTTTGGTGGGAAACAGAGTGGCAGCAGCAAAGGTACATATCCTTTAGGTACTGAAGATGCACAGAAGACCAATCAGTTGCGTGTGTTTTCCTTGTGTACTCTGTGGCTGATTAGAAATTACAGGAGAGGGGAAACTGCTTTTTAGTTAGTTGGGATATGTGGTTCTAAATAAGCATATGTTCTGCCCTTAAATCTCACTGTTTTGGAGAGGAGAAGACAGTTCAGAACATTTTAACAGCTGCTTTTCAATTATTCTGGGAAACCTGAATCCAGGCTGGAGCACTTTTTAGAACTAATGGGAAAGATAACAACCAGGAGGATATTTTGTAATTCAGATAAACCTAGAATGAGGTTTTTTTGGTGTAACTTCTGTCTTTCATGTCTGTGTTTAAAACTGTTAATATTGAAAAGATGTTGCATAAACTCCTGCTTGTTTGTTTGTTGTAGCACAAAGCTGCTCTTCTGTGAGGGCAGGATGAACTAGGTAAAGCTGTCTGCAGAGAAAAAAAAGTGTGTAAAATGGAGTGTATGGGAAGCTCTGAGGACCTGTTCTGATAATATGTGAAGAGATTTTTTCAAATTTTTGATTCTGAATTATTTTAATGTTCTCCTATATGTACGTTCACGTGTCCAAATTGCAATATTCCTTTTTGTAAATACCTTCTGGGAAAATCAAATGGGTAGGTATAGACACAAACAAGGTACTTAATTGAAGATTGGTGAGACTTGAACAGGAATTTGAGTTCTTAAGCTTATATATCTTCTGTGACTCTGTTTTTCAAAGTAACATAACAACATTTTTGTTTAGCATTTTATTCTTCAATAATGTCAATATAATTTAAACACTTCATTACTGAACAGGAACAGATGTTTTGTCATGTTTTGAGCCCTGTGTATGTGCCTCAGAAGAATGGCTGCACTCAGTTTTCTCAATGTAGATACCACAGTATGGTTCCAGATTCACAGAAAAGTTCTCATCCATTCTCTTTCTTATGTTTTCTACGTACAACGTGTGTGTGGGGGGAAATCAAATTTATGTAATGTGGTATTGAACTACTTGTATACAAGAAGTTTCCCTTTTACATAGGAAATGTTTTTCAAAATTTGTGAATATGTACTGAAGTCTATAGCTGGGTGTGCTCAAATGAGGGTAAAACTTGGTTTTGAAGCTCTGGCTATGCTTATGTTGGCATTTGGGGTACTTTAATAGAAAAAAGGTTATATAGAACAACACACTCTTACATGTCCTGTATACAGTTCAGTTGTGTGTTCTGAACTAGTTAAAATCTATTTCCCAGAGCTAAACCTTCCCACTGCATTAGCCTTGAGGCTTCCAGAAAGAAGGCCTGTGAACCTTTGCTTCCTCCTCATCAGGACTTTTAATCATGACACATGCCGTTTTCACTCACAGAAAGCTTCTCATGCCTTATTTGTCTTCATGCAATCAAGTGACAATGTGGTACCTACTGCCTGTTCTATTTCAGCGGTGTGCTTACAGGCAGCGTGTGCTGCAAGGCACCGTTGGGCAGGAGTGGGGAATTTAATCCTCCCAGCTTAGATACTGCAGTCATAGGATACCTGTGGTAAAGAAGTGACACAACTGTTCTCTGAGGAAAAAGGCGGGCAGCAGCAGAAGATTCTGGGAGTGCTTACCACTGCAGCTGTGTTCCTCCCCCATGGATTGGGTCAAGAAAACAAGCTGCAACTTCTTAAGAAAATTGAAAAAGTAGCAGTAGCCAGGAAACTTCTTCATGCTTCTCTACATTCAGATTTTTCAACACACAAAGTTTCAAGTGTTTATCACCCTGAGAAGACTTGCAAGCCTGGGCACTTGCTGGCCAGTTACTCCTTGGTTTGAAGTGAGCTTGTCTTCTGTAGGGCAGGTGGTGATAAAAGTTTACCGGTGCCATCCTTCAAGCTCTCTTCAAATAGTGCAAAGGTGTAGTATTAACAAAATCTTCATGACCTTCAAAAAGTAGGGAGTGTTTGACACTGTTCTATCTGTTGCTTAGTCTAGGGAAGCCACAGCTTCAAAACAGAAGAGGTTGCTATATGTAATACAGATTGCAGTTGACCAGCAGGGTAGATATTTAGACATTTTGGCAACTTTCCCACATGTCAGGAGTCATTTCAGTTTCTTTCGTGACTCTGACCTTGGAATCGAGACATCTGCTGAAAGGTAGAACTGTTCGTGGTGTTTCAGTGACCATTTGTGTTTTAAGAAATGCTAAGTAATCCATATGCGCTACTGCCATAAGCCTGAGACTTCAAATGTACCATTAATTGTAACGTTACCGCATTTACAATGGGAGCTTATGTCATTTGCAACATCACTGCTAGATGGGTGGCTTTGCTTTAGCCCCTACTTAATAGACTATCAACATACTATGTCCTAATGCTCTGCCTAGAGTTGTATCCAGGCCCATGCTCTTGTCCCAGCTTTTTGTTGATGCCCTCTTCTTCCCTTCCCCTCTCATCCTCAAAATACATGCATATACAAGGAGTGTTGCTTTAAAGGCAATGGCTTAATCCACATGAATTCCTGTAGCAAAACAGAAGTGAGCAGCATCTGTTCAAATAACAAAATAACTTTCTTCCTTGCTGGGAATGAGGATTGTGTCCAGTAATCTATGAGGAAATGCAATGGGAAAGGGAGTGTGGAAAATCCAGTTTAGAACTTTTAAAACTAGAACTGGGTCTCGGGAGAGTGGCACGGAGACAGTCCCTGTCGGCTGTCTGCCTTGCTGCCTGGAGCTGGGACTGGGAAGAAAAGGTATGACCAGCTTGAGCATCTGGGAGGGATTCTGTAGCCTGGGCTTAAGTAGTAGTCACCAAAGCTTAGTGAGGCATTTAGCCAAGTATATATATTTTTGCCTGTAGTTGGCCAACCTGCTGACCAGAAGTATGGTTTGAAGGCTCTAGGGGGAGACCGTTGCCCTTTTGGAACAGTTTTGCCCCAGCACCCCTCATGCAATGCTTGTTATTGACCCTGGCCACCCTGAAGATAGGCTAAGTGTTACTGCTTGTCCTGTTACCTTTCCATACCTTCCATAGTGTCTTTCCTCTCCTTCAAGCACGATGTCCATCTTATTCCTGAGGTGCTGCAGCATCTTCTGTAGAATGGTCGTCCATGTTAGATGGTTCTTCCTAACTGCAATGAAGTGGGAACAAGGTGGTAGGGGAGGTGCAGGTGTTGCAGCCCTCCTCCTCAGTGGAACCCACGGGGGAGTGTAAAGCAAGTTTGTTGGCCTTTGAGTGCCTACAAAGGTTACAGCATGCTTATCTGTCACCTGCAGTTACCCTCTGCAGCTGTGAAGTGTTCAAAGATGCAATATTCTGAAAATTGCTCATCTGGGTTAGAGGATGGGTTAGGGTCAAGGTGAAGCCAGGCTTTGAACAGGGTAGCCTGTCTGGTGCCGGGAGCTTACTTCTGTGCCAGGATCATCACTGTGCTGGGGAGACTCCCTTGGCCTGTACCCACTGGTCTGGGAGGAGCCAGGCATTTGGACAGGGAGAGGCAGGTCAAAGTATTCGTGTTTAGTAGTGAGAGTAGAAGGAGGCTGCTGTGATAATGTCAGCCGCCTTTACCTTTTTATTCTGAATCAAATAGTAGGTAAAGGATGTGCTGCTGGCTCAGTGTGTTAGTGGATGAGCAGCAGATAAGTGCAGCAGATATTTTGACATTGTTTGTTATGAATCTGCTCCGTGCTCTGCCACTTGTCTGGATGGAGGAATAACGCCAGTTCATGTGCTTCAGAGATTACCCAAAGTGCTATGAGCCTCCTTTTCCCTCCTCTTCTCCTTTAGTCCAGTAGTTTGCTTATGTCCCCATTTTCCACTGATTTATGAAATGCCTTGCTATGAAATGAGTATTTGTTTAGAAATAGGAGTATTGTGACACAAAACCTCTTTTTTTTTTTTTTCCTCTTCTGGGTTTACCACCTAGAACTCATTTCCTGACTGCGAACCCAATATTGAAAGCAGGAATGAAAGTTAGACTTTACCCATTTTTTTTTTACTGTGAACAGGTTATCCGTGCCAGCAGTGATGGAGAGAGGTCAAGGAGATTTATGTAGATGTGTCTTTCCAGGTGTCTTCTGAAGTCCGAGTGACAAAATTTCCTTTTTGTATTGCTTTAGTGATGAGAAGTAAATGACCTTGTTATGGCCAGCTCAACAGGAAGATAACTAAGGACAAGAACTAAGAAGCAAAATTCATAATAAGCTGTAGAGCTTCTTTCACTGGAACCGGATTAATTTTAGATATTCTTAATGCTGTGTTAAAAATAGAGAGTGCTGGTACTATCTCAGAGTAGGGAAGGAGGAGGCGGTGTTGAAGAGCACAGAAATGAGCAAGTAAAACAAAGTTACTATGTGAGAACAACAAAGGTGGGAGAAAGAAGAGACAGTATGGAAACACTGCAGGTGGTGGAACTTGTGAAAAAGAATGCAACCGGAGAACTTGATGTAATGGAAAACTTCCTTTTAATGGATTAGAAGTCTTTAAAAGGCACCGTCCCAAAGATAATATCTTCCCTGGGGATTTGTTTTAATTGCTAATGGTTCTGAAAAGAATACTTCATTGAAGAAGCTTAGTGGTAAGCCTTATTTGACTAGGTTGGGTTTTTTTGTTTTTTTTTTTTTTTCCCCCTGCTTCTTACTAGTAGCTTGACATGCATTGTCATTCCTTGTTTTTACAAAAAGCTTATATTCAAATTATTTTTGCATGCTTTTCACTGTATCATGCTGTGCATCTCTCCATGTTGATTCAAGTATAGAAGAACACACTTTGAAGTCATATTGCAACAGAATTAGCTTTATAATTAGCTTTACAGCTCTACTGTAAGAATAAATTCTTGGGAAAAAGTTGGGGTTTTTTTTCATTTGTTTTAAATTATCTGAGCACCAACATAGTTTTCAAAATAAATATAAAATTGCCAAACCTAGGGAGTGGATGGAATTTTCCACATTGGCTGTTACTGAGATTTTGCTGTCATGGGGGTCAGAAGTTGACATAAAGATGAGTATCGTGTTCTCAAGACAGAAATTTCATCTGCATGTTGGACATTTTCTTTGCTGCATTTTGGTAGAGAAAGGCTGTTTAGAAGTCAAATAGCACTAGGGTGAGAGGTGGCGGAGAGGCTTCTCTGGGGGATGGGACTTCATCCTTTCTAAATGATGAGTCCTCTGTTCTCTCTGGGAGTGCGTTACAGGGACGTTGCAATGGCTGATAAGCGCGTCCTTACAGCACTTGTTCTTTTTATAGCTGGTTGAAGAATATTTTTAATTAACTCCCTTATATGGACAGAATAATTTCCTAGTTCTAAAATATTTCATCTGTTTTTAATAGTGGAAGGGGAATGCCCTTGAAAATAGTTTTAGTTCTGAATTAAATGCATCAACTGATATTAACAGTTCAAAACTAGCCAGGTATAGTTAGTGTAGTGGTTGAAGCGTTATTTTATGCACTTTCCTCTGGATATTTGAAACAAATTTCTTTTTGTTTGTATTTCTCATCTCAGATATAGGAAAATAAGAAAAACGAAAGTTTAATGTATAAAAGTGAAGTACTCAATTTTTACGTAGCTGTACTTAAGTGCATTGAGTAACCAAATGTAATTTTAATATTGCTCAGTTTCTTGATATTAGCAAAACATGCATTTATCTGTAGATTCAAACCTTTCTCTTAATTATACTATTTTTTTCATAGAATAAGATATATTTTTTTGTTTTTTTTAAATCTTGGAAGATAGACAATAAAGATATGGATGACCAGATCCAAGCTTGGGACATAACAGAAATATTCAGTGAGTGAACATGAAATCTTGATTCAAGTTGCTAATGTTCTGCAAAAACCTGACAACAATATTAGACAGCATTACAAAATTTTGGAAGAAATTCTAGCATTAGATAAGTAATACAATCCATTTGTTTTCTGTTTTGCTAGGTTTTGATAACGAGGAAAATAATCTGGCAGTTTTAAACTTGATGGGCAGAACTTGGTGATTTATGGCAAAAGCCAGCTTGAAGGTTTTGTTTGTAATTTTGTATGAGTAAGATATAGCAGTGAATACTCAGACAAACTCATTTGAAATAGAACTTTCTTGTAATGTGTATTTTGCTAATTCACACTGTAGGGTTTCTTTAGTAAACTATATGGTGACAGTTTCTGTGCAGCTCAGCGTTTTCTCTGAATTTATTTGCAGTAAACACTAGTTTATTAGCACTAGTCTCTTAAGTCTAGACTTGGTATGGAATTGTTATTTAGTGGAAATTATTAGTTGTTATTTTATTTAAAGCAGTACCTTATAATTTCCAGGGTTTATAAAAATACCTATATGAAAATCCTGTATTTGTGTTACCCAAGTGGATGTAATATAGGAAGTAAAATCATAAAATGATGAGAAATAATGGGAAGCCAGAAAGTAACTTCGGAATTGCTTAACTCAAAATTGATTTTCTACCTGATGTGTCATAATCTTTGTGCGTAAGGTTGTTAAGGATTTAAATTCTTAAATTCTGAGGTATTATTAGAGACAACTTTAATTTCATTAACCTCTTCTGTTTAAAGAGCCTTTTTGGTCAGCAGTCTGCATTAAATATTTTTTTTTCTGACCATTCTTAAGGAAGGTCAAGCAAGTATGCTTTGCTAAAATATTTATCACTCCATAGTGATACGTGGCTGCTGACTGAACACAGGTTTTTTTTCCTGAAACTATACTGATTTTTTCTTTTAGTCACAGAAATAATGATCTGCGTGTTCCGGGGAAGTTGAAGTAAAGAAACTGTCGTTGTCCAGTTTAATTCGATGAGCGGTGAATCACACATTGAGGAGCTATCTTTACTTTTACTCTTTTCTCTTTGCTTGTGTCTGGCCTCGTTAACAGAATTTGATACTGAAGTTTTTCACGTGTTTGGTGCCTTTATGTAGATGTCACAGGGCTAATCAGATAAGCTTACAGTATTGCAGAGCCCTCGCGTGAAGTAACTGCTTCTATGCTAGCGTGAGAGAGCAAATTTCTGAAAAAGGAGAGAGTACTCGGGGAGTAAAATCCTATCCAGGATGAGGCAGTATGTTCAAGTTCCAACTGTTGAGCAAGAAAAAGCCTATGATTATAATTCTGCTTTTGAACCAAGACCATGTATGTGTTTGGGTAGGTGAAATTACCATTTTCTGATAACGTGGAATGTTTCTTCTTACTGCTGTTGTGTAGAATAAATGTGTGTAAGAAGAAGTACCTGTACAGCTGGGAAATATGCACAGTCTTAAGATGTGAAATGCAGATTACAGGATTCCTTTAGCAGAAGAGAACATGCATGTTTAAACTTGGAAAATCCCACTATTGCAGAAGTAAATAATAAGTATTGTTTAAAGCTTTTATGTTGACTATCATGTAACAGTGTGAACTTCTCTGTAGATACCACTTTAACCTTTATATTTGCTTGTATAAAATGACATGAGGATGTCTTCAAGGGGAAGACCATTAAAATGCAAATTTTGCCTGACACTGAAAGGGAACTGTCATAGGATTTTTCGGCAATAAACCTGCACAGAATGGAACATGTTCTTTTTACCTGGCTTAGTGACTGCGTTCTGTAGACCTACAAAACAGCTTATTTGTGTAAAATGAATCTGCTTATTTGGATCAACTTTTATCTGGGTTAAATTTGTATCCAAGAAGTAGAGAATCTGTTTTCAATTGCTCAGCTTCTCTCCATCTTTTAAAGCATTCATCTTTTCTGGTCTACGTAGTGAAATGTTCCTAGATTTTGTTTTATTTTTTTAAGTTCAATCTATTTTTAATGTATGTTGTTAAGACTTGATTTTTGTGTGTATTTTTTATATTTGTACTTCTGTTTTTAAACCTATTTCTATGTTTTTAGTAATCTTCCCTGGTTATATCAAAACACTGAGCAATGATAAATAATTTTCTCACAAAGTGTGTCTCATGACTGTTAATTGTTTTTGGTTTTGCTTTTGGTTTTCTTTTTTTGTGTGTTCTTTGGAGAGCCTGGCACTTCCCCCCCCCCCCCCCCCCCCCCCCCCCCAGTAGTGTTCTCCTTAAATTTCTTTACTCAAAATATCTTTGGAGGCTGAAAGCTTTGATAGATTAACTCTAGCTTTCTAATGATTTAATTTAGGAAATTCTTTTAATAACATTAAAATTCATATTAATTTTAGTTTTCTATTTTGATGATAGGGTTTTCTTTTTCCATGTAAACTGTGCTATAATTAAATAAATTGCAATGTAAATATACTACTGAAAGTCCAGGATGGGGAGAAGATAAAATTTTCAAATCTTACATAATATACTTCTTGTTAGGCCTTTTTTTAATGTCAAAATTCACTGTGTGCTATAAATTTGAAGAGCAGTATTTGAACACTATTGAATTTCCATTAACTGAAACCATCTGGTAAGGCTGTCAGAATGAGTTGGTACCCTTATCTGATATTTCATCCTTCTCAAAGGACTGACTGTATCCAGGTTTTGTGTTCAATTTATGTAATTACCACAGTTCTAAAACATCATTTGAAGGCTTAAATTGTGGTCCTTTGCAAGGATTTTCTCTCCTGTCACTTATAGAGGGAGAAACTAACTCTAGAAGAATTTTAATTGCCTCTGCCTTGCATACAATATTTTATGATATTTTCTGTTCTTACTATGTTTTAGATAGCTGTAGGAAAATATTTTACTACAGTTATTGTAAGAATATTTTATTATACTTAGGAGTAATCAAACATACTGTTTACTCTGGACCAATGTTAGTGGTCCATCAGGTAGAAAATCAAGTAGGAAAACACAAGCACAAAGAGTGTTGAGCCAGCTGCAGAGCTGCATACCTAACTCAAGAAACATCTAACAACATTAGATGGTTTTTAACAATATTACGTGGATTTTGATGGTGTTACTTGAATTTCCGAATACTGAATGATATACTAGACACTAATGAGGTACTCCTTTCTTATGATTTTACTTACTTCTGAAATGTTACACAACATTTCTCTCAATAGAATCTATTTGTACAACTATCTGAATTATTTCTGGTTTAAGTCAAGCAGGTTTTTAACCTCTTTTGATACTTACGTTTTCCAGTGGCATATGAAATAGCTTTGATTTTAGCTACTTAGGACCTGCAGCTTTTATGTAAATGTAGATTTTTACATTGGTTAGACTTCTGTGAGTAGGAGATGTCAACAGAAGGAGTCATATGAAGAAATTAACAGAGTAACAAAGTACTATTTCACACAAAAATTCTCAATATTCCAGTTGTTTATTCCCTGGATGTTTTTTGTTTTCGTAGTTATGTATTGAAGTTGTAAGTCTGTGTTCGTCTTACTGGCGATATATGACTCTATAATGCATGAATTGAGTCAAAAGATCACGGAGGAGAACTTAAAGTGTGCTTTTAAAATCATACCTCTGTCTTTGACAATTGTTTCTGATTAAATAAATTGCAAGCATTAAGTTGTCACACTATGAGCACAATTCAGCTTTTTGTCCAAAAGACAAGTAGTATCAGAAGACAGGTGGAATAGAGGGACAATATCTACTTATGTAGCCTTGCAATAAAAACAAGTACGGGAGGGGGAAGTCTTTGTCATGAGTCTCCCAGATGTTCTGGTAAGTATGGTTAAAAACAACTAAGGTTTCTTGGATATCTTAAGCAAAGAAATACAAATCCTGATGTATTTGTCGACTTCTTTACGTCCTGAAAAAATTGCACATAAATTATAATCATCAAAGTTACTGCCAAGATATCCTTTATTCTTTTCCCTATTTTGATTTGCAGTAAAAGCTTTTGCAGCTTTTACTCTTTTTAGCAAAGTGTTTTATGATTTTTTTGGATTACATAAATGAATACCTTTCATAAGGTATTTGTAAGATATTTAGCTACTCTGAATGCTCCAGGTACTGAGATTTGAAAGACCAGACAGCCACTGATCTGCATGCATACTTGCTATATTATTATTCAGTATATTATTTTCAATTTAGTGGCTTTTATGCATCAGAGCTGCTTTAATGTTAATCTGAGGTGTGACCAGTGAGTTAATCTGATAATATGTCCACTGAAACATATAAAACTTGATTTGTCAAAACATTTAAATTCCTTGGGAATAAATATGCACTGGTAAAACAACTGGACAGATATCTAGAAACATTTTTTTAGGTGTGGTGGTGTTTTTTTTGTTTGTTTGTTTGTTTTTTTTTCCCCCCTGAGTTTTTACTTCAGGTAAACTGGAATTATTCCAAAGTTCTAGTAGTCCTGAATACTGGAAAAAACAAACCATACTTTGTAGGTTTCATCTTGTTAGAGCAAGCAGTGTGACTCTTTTTAAATTGATAAAATTGCAAGTTATGTGTATTGTTCTGATTATCTTTATACGAGTACAGTATTAGTAGCAGAGTAGAAATGAGATGAGAAAAATACCTTTCTTCACTTCAAGTGACTGTCTTTTGACTGATACCCAGTAAAACAGCGGGATAATGAAGGGAGAGCTTGTTTTGTATTTTGTGCTTTACATTGCTTTATATGGTTGCGTGTAAAACAGAAGATTTCATAGTTGATGTTTTTGTAGAGGAGTGAACATAATGCATGTTTGGTTGTTTTGAAATGATCATTCAGAATGAAGGTAAAGCAGTAAATGAAGTAGCCTTGTTTTTAATATTACTAAATCTTGAACTTGATTTTTCTGCATGTTTTAAAGTATGGCTGGATGGCAGGTGCATTCTAATACTCAACATGCTTGCATATTTTCCTATGTATTACATTATAATAGTAGTTTTGCTTATTTGACTTCTCAGTCATTTTCAATTACCTTAATTTTGCTTTATTGCTGATAGTAACAAGCAGCTGAATTCACTGTATTTTTTTCCTCCTTGCTTGTCAGCTAGTCACTTGAAATGAAAATACCGGAGTTTCTAAAACTTAATTCTAAATTCTGTTGGGTAAATCTCTCTGCAGGAGTGTGCTGTTGCTGTGCTGCTTTGCGACCTCGCTACAAGCGTCTGGTAGATAACATATTTCCTGAAGATCCAAAAGTGAGTGATGACTTTAAAATTTTAAGGGATTGGCATTGGAAAAATGTTGGTTAGTAACTAATGATTTAGCTATTTTTTTAAAAATTTTATTTTTTCTCATCTATTTTCACATTTTACAGTAAATTCTGCTTTAACGCTTCATAGCTTTAATAGAGGTTAGTATAATAATTTAACTGGAAAGGGACTTCTACAGATCATCTGGTCTAATTCCCTTTTCAAAGCAGGGCTGTGCATATTGAAGAGTGAAATTAGTATGTTATGCTCAGAGAAATAAAGATTTAATTAAACAGGGTATTCTGCAGCAGAGGTAGCACTTCATAACTACTTAGAACCACAAACACTTGTTTTGTGATGTTTTGCAGGTGTGAACATTTTCTGTTTTTCTACAAGATTTTAATTTTCTAACTCTTGACATATTGACTGTGTAAGTTTTTATAGTTCTAGTAGACTGTTGTGATCCAAAGAGATTTTCTTGTTGTTGTTGTTGATTTTTAATTTCTCCAGTTATTCATGTACAGTTTTTTAATTTCACTTGAACAATCTTGGAGCTATATTACAGCCCGGCTCTTACTGTCTGTGAAAACAAGTAACTTCTATATTACCATTTAGTAATGCCTATATCTATACATAGTCATGTGGTGGTTCAGACTAATAGAGAGCTTATATTTCTGCTGCTGTATTTTTAAAAATTTGTTACCAGATTTTGTTATCTTTTGTTATAGTGGAAGTATGCTTAACAGTCAGCGTTCGTATAGTGTTTGGCTTATATCTTATAAAGTACGTGGGCTTTTCTTTAAAATGCGTTGTTACTGGGTGCTAGTTACTCTGTGAGTGTATGTTACTGGCTTCAGAGAAAATGTTTCCTGCCTATACAGTATGTTGAAAGCATGGAACAATATGATTTTATATATTTTTTTGTTTTAATCTACTTGTTTGATACAGGTTTAGAAACAATCAGAATTGCTACAGTTGTAGTCTTATATTTTTAGTCTCACTCAGCAGCTCCAAGTTGGCACTCCTTAGTCTCTGCTTTTGGTAATATTCGTTGGCTCAGTGCAAGACACAAGCCAGTCCATGTTGTTTCACTGAGTTACAGGCCTTTCCTAAAGTTTGAGAAGACTTGCTTGATAAAATGCATTAATTCATAATGAGTGTGTTAAAAGCTTCGAAGTAATTTATTTGAAAACGGTAATGTTTTTGTGAACCTCTAGGGAAAAAAAAAAAAAGAGACAAAAAGCCTTATTCTTCTTACCTGATAATTATAACCTCACCTGAGGAGATCTGTATCGCAGTTCACATTGGAACTAATAAGTTAATCTTTGATCTTGTTCTAACAATTAGCTTTCAGGTACCCTGTATGTCAGCCTTGTCCAAGATGTGACACTGAAGAAATAAAATACTTAAGCTACAATTTTGTTTGTATATAGTGTCAAAATTATGCATCAAATATACTTTTGGGGGGGAATGGGAAAAGAAAAAAATTACATTGTACCAGTAGGGAAAAAATGTGTCTTAGCACTGATGACATATGTCACTAAATACCTTATTTTGGAATACCTGTTACCCCCCAAAAATAAGATGGGGGAAGACTGCTGGTTCATTTCTTTAAAAAATATTTTACTTCATTTTTTATGGTGGTGATTTTTGCAGCTAAGCTATTGACAGTTTTGCTCAAAAGTGATATTTTTTTTTTTCAGTAGCTTATTCCCATCTGTATGGCTCAGATCTTTAAATGTTGAGTAGACAAAAGGAAAAACACTTCAAAAGCTTTATACTTTCTGTGAACTTTTTTATTTTATATTTTGTATGTCTGTTTTTAGGATGGTCTTGTTAAAGCTGATATGGAGAAGCTGACTTTCTATGCAGTTTCTGCACCAGAAAAGCTGGATCGAATTGGTGCTTACCTAGCAGAGAGACTGAGTAGAGATGTTGTCAGACATCGCTATGGGTAAGGAAATAAGTCACAGCTTTAAAAATAGATGCGAACAGGTAGCTGCATTTTATTATATTTGTTCTGATTGTATTTAGGAGCTAAGACAGACCCAGTTCCTTTGTGGTGAGTTAACGTTGCGGGGGTTGCAGTGAGCTCATAACACTTTGTTGCTCCTTCCTCCTCACGCTCTTACCCTGTTCCAGCATGGGGTCCCTCTTACAGGATACAGTCTTTCATGAACTTCTCCAACATGGGTTGTTCCTACGGGTTGCAGTTCTTCAAGAACTGCTCTGGCATGGGTCCTACAGGAGTGGACTGCTCCAGCATGCGTCCCCCATAGGTCCTGTCAGAAAACCTGCTCCAGCGTGGGCTTCACTCTATGGGCTGTGGCTCCTGCCAGGAGCCTACTCCAGCCTGGCCTTTCCATGGGCTGCAGCTTCCTTCAGGGTGCATCCACCTGCTCCAGTGTGGAGTTCTCCACAGGCTGCGGGTGGATCTCTGCTCCCCCGTGATCCTCCATGGGCTGCAGGGGGACAGCCTGCCTCACCATGGTCTTCACCACGGTCTGCAGGGGAATCTCTGTTCCAGTGCCTGGAGAACCTCCTCCCCCTCTGTCTTCACCAATCTTGGTGTCTGCAGGGCTGTTTCTCACATTTTTCTTACTCCTCTCTCACAGCTGCTATGCAATGTTTTTTACTCATTCTTAGATATGCTATCACAGAGGTGCTACCAGCGTTGCTGATGGGCTCAGCTTTGGGCAGCAGCAGGTCCGGCTTGGAGCCAGCTGGAGCTGGCTCTGTCTGACATGGGAGCGGCTCCTGGTGTCTTCTCACAGAAGCCACCCCTGCAGCCCACCTGCTACCGAAACCTTGCCATGTAAACCCAAAACACCCTTGAATGTCATTCAGGGTATTGGGAAGTGGGTATATCTTTCTTTTCAGCCCTTTTGGCTAAATTGTATTTAAATGTGAACTTTGAAACTCTGTCATACTCTTAAGTCTTACTTGAGCTAGAAATTTGAAAGAATGTAGAGTCAGAAGAAGAGAAGATTTTAAAGAATGTGGAAATGGAGCAGGAAAATACTGAGTCTAGGAAGTGGCAATATCCATCACAGGCCATCATTATTGGCCTTCGTGATGTCAAAAGCTATTTTTATAACTTTATAGAATGGGTTAATGGCCATTCTTTAGGGTAATTAACTTTGTTCCCTGCTTTTCTTTACTCTTTTTCATTTACTTAGCATGTTGTCTGACTGTGCAGGAGCATGAATAAGTCATTGGCTTTCCATACTGGGATTTGGATAGACAGAGGAGCTGTAGACTAGAAAGCTGGGATTTATAGTTGGAAATAAAATGTGCTAGAAAAGAAAATTGAGCTATATTTACTCCATTACCAGGTATTATGACATCTCTTCTAAAAATACTCTATTCCACTCCCCGTCCCCCCTCCCCCCCCAAAAAAAAAGAAAAATAGGAAATACTAATAGCTTGCATTTTTAGATAATGCAAAAATATATGCCTTCCACCCTTTGTTTTCTAATTTTTGTAGTAATAAGTACCTAAATTGAATTAATTGAGGTAATGATAAATGTGGCACATGTTCACGTGAGTCTCTCTAATTAATTTTCAGGTATGTTTTAATTGCCATGGAGGCATTGGACCAACTTCTAATGGCTTGCCATTCTCAAAGCATAAAACCGTTTGTGGAAAGTTTCCTTCATATGGTGGCCAAGCTTCTGGAATCAGGCGAACCAAAGCTGCAAGTTCTTGGAACTAATTCTGTGAGTAAACTCGGATACTATATCAAATCAGAATAAATCTTTGCTTATTTGCTATGGGGAAGTAGTTTCAGAAGTCACAAAGTATCTGCCCGTTAACATGAATTGAGAAGATTCTGTATGTGGCAGGGTGTACCATTTGGGCCTAAACACAGAGCAGATACCAGCTGGAGGCAGAAAAACTGTTTCCTTTCAGTCTCTGAAATTCTTTTGATGGCTGGGCTCATCCCCTGCAGAAATAACTACTTCTTCTGGAAGGAACAGGAAAGCTGTTCTGTGAATTCATATTTTGAATCTTTAAACAGACCTCCTGAAGCCATTGTATAGGTAAGACGGTGTTTTCTTGCTCTTCAGCAACAAGAGCAATGGTGTAAGAAGGAGGAAGTAACATCCTTCTCCACAGCACTGACACTGCACGGAAAGATTTCTGTTAGCTGAAAAAGAGTCAGGAGGCAAACTCTTTCAGTATTACCTCACCGTCTTACTAGCTTAAATATTTCAGGATTTAGATCCAGGCTTGAAGGGCATAACTAAAAGTGTCAAAATGAAGATTTGGAGATCTAGTTTTCCAAATAGAGCGATGGGTGCAATCAGCATTATAGTTTTGTCATATTTCCCTTTTAACCATTGTATTTCCAGCTGGTACAATAGGAGTCTCATAAATTCCAGGGTTGTGATGTGGATTGTTTTCACTTAGAGTGATTGCTTTTGCATGAGTAAAGAAGTAATGCTTGCGTTTCTTGTACCTTGCCATTGTTAGCAGTGTGGGTGTTCTTTGTGGGTTCTGTAAAACTGTTGAGCTTTCCTTTGGGCATGATTCCCAGTTGATGGAATTAAATGGAGTTGCAGTTCAGGGAGCCAGAAGGGTGTAGTAGAGTGATGCTACTCTGGAATAAAATTTCCTATTATGGTGGAACGCAGAGTTCTTGCTCTGATGTGGGGGAGGAGTGTCCCCTTGTGCTTCAAACTAACAGGGCAGCTTTACTGAGGGTAATGACATAAATATAATTATTTATTTATTTTAATATCTTTGAGCCAGGCTACCCTGCTTCTTTTGATTTGTTTGTATAATAATGCCTGGGCAAAATCCCTTAGGAAGATAGCTTTGGAACTTATTTCCTGGGCTGCCAAATGGCATGATGTACATCACTTCCCAGTTGTTTCAAATCCTTAGTGGCAAACAGTTACTGTCAACCTCCATTTTGATGTACAAGACACACGTCACTTCCAAACGAATGTTATTGAACAGAACTCCACCTTACGGTAATCTGTTTGATATCCCTGTCAGTTCCTAATGAAGTCTTTTATGAGCAAAGCAGACTAATGGACTTCCTAAATTAGGAGATAATTTGTGTTTGTCTGTTGTAAAACTCAGTAACCAAAAATAATTACGTTTTCCTAAATAAGATGTCAAATTCTGTGAGGAGAGTGAATCTATATGGCTCTTCAACAGTATTCCAAAGGCTAATTTTAGCCTAATTATGCTAATTTCCCTAGGTGCCTTCTATAGTCAAGGGAGAGAAAAGCTAGAGTCTCTTTGTGTTGACTCAAGAGGAGCAAAGTGTATTGGCACTGACAGCTTGTCTGTTGCCAAGGACACTGACCTGCTGTGTTCTTAAAGAAATGTTGTCAGACATGGAGAAGGTTTACCATCACATTTAGCCTTTTTTAGTTTTTTTTTTCTTCTCCTCCTGAAGGAAATAAACAAAGAAAAAAAAAAAAAAAAAGAGTAGAGATGATAGAGTGACTGAATGGAGTTTCATGTGCTGCTTTAGTTATTCTGGTGTACCACTTTGGAGTGGAAACTGGTATTGTCTGGAAGAGAAGAATAAATTGTATATGAAGTAAATGTCTTTAAACTGGTGAAAAGACAGGCAAACTTTGGAAAAGTTTCCATACTATTTTTAGGTTAAACTCAGTTCCAGGCCAATACAAATTTACAGTCTGCTTACACTTAAAAAGATAAGGAGTATAATTGTGGCTATAAGTAGATCTTGATTATTTTCCATGCAAAAGCTGACTTTCAAAGCTTCACTGGAATACAAAGGCAGTGATGTCTTTAAAGTAAGATTCAAACACTTGAGTTGTAGGGTTTTTTCAGCCTCACAAACAAATCTTGCTTCAGCTGTGGGGAATCTTGTGGTTGCTTAGAAATTGGGTATTTCAAATGAAACAAATGTGTGTACTGAATGACTCCGAGTACTCCAGAGTTTTTTCCCTGACTTCCAAATATCTGATTGTGGATGCAGAACTTATTCTACTTGGTGCTCTATTTCTTACAAGAACCCAGAAGTTTCATAAAGCTGTTTAACTTCTTAAATTCTTTTTTGAAGTTAAATTTCATTTTTTAAGTTTATTTACTTCTAAAAAGCAAATATGAAGATTTGTTTTAGAAAAACAATTGGTTTGTTTTTATTTTTCATTTACGTATTTTTATGCCTGATCTTCAAGGTACATGTAATTAATTCCTGTGACTTTTTATATGTTGCATATGTAAATTATGTTAGCCTATTTCCTGCAATGTTTTTTTTTTAAATAACATAATTGTAAATCTACTTACATAGGCAGATACTTGAAAACCAGTGAAATTCAATAGTGGATATTTTGAATTGTATTTTTTTTTTAGTAGACCAGATTTTAAATTGGCAGTGTCTATGAAGTTCAAAATGTCTTTTTCTATCATGGAAGATATTTTTATTAACCATGTGCTAGGATAGCATATGCTGGTGAGGAAACTGAAGAAATGTGCTGGGAAAAAGTGAGATTTCCTTGGCTTAAGTGTTACAGAATCTGAAGGCTGATTGCAATAAGCTTTTACTTAGAAACTTATGGCAATACTAAATTTCTCTTTCTAACCATTTTACAGAATTTCACTAACCAAATATCATGTAAAACATCTCTCTCTCTCATGTACAAATAATTAAATGTATTGCTTAGATCCATAGTGATTATATTACTAGGATAGAATGAATTAATTATGCTTGTTCTTCCTGTCTAGGGGAACAGCTTTAAAATCTTTGAACTTGTGGTCAGAATTTTTTGGGACAAGAGATATTTTTTTTTATATATTTTTAATTTTCTGTCATTTTTTTTAGAGAGGGTCCAGAAAATTTCTTTGGTGAGCAGCTGGTCAAAAACAATGGGGTGCATAATTTAGTAAAACTTCCATCTTAAACTATGTTGACAAAGCTCAGTTGACTACAAAACATTTTAAGCCAATTTGTAATGTTGATGGGGTGAATTCTTCTTTGTATTTTGATAGTAAAACACTGTTTCTTCATCTGAAAAATATCAGATATATGTAGAACCCAGTATTAGCACATTTTAAATTATTTACCACAAATGTTTTCTTTAGTTGGTAGGGCGCTTCATTTTAGAAGGGCAATTTCTTCTTAGGAGCAGTGAAATAATGCTACCGTCAGTGACACTGTTGGGCTTCCTGTGCATGAGAAGGTGACTGCTATTGCTAGTTGTCATCATTTGTTATTTAAAAGAAAACAAGGAGTATCCCAAGTGGAAACGTGACCAGTCAGTGCCTGATATAACAACAAGACTTTTATATTTGTTAATGTTGGCTTATAAAACCAGTTGTGTGTTTGGCAAAATTGAAGTGCATGTGGATGTAAAAATAATATAAAATGTCAAGGCTGTGAAATTAAAGAATGTCAGAATTAATATTCCCAGTAGAGTACTCATTTGTCTTGCTTGTCTGCAGCATGCTAATCTGGAAGTATGTGAAGGAAGCTTATCTTTATTACAAAATGCTTCTTTCATTCCATGTACCAATACGGAATTATGTGCTAGTGGTGATTTAATATACAATGAAGTATTTCATCTCTAGGATCCCTGCTCTATCTTTTTTTATAGGAGTTAAAGGTACAGAGAGACAGAATTACACAAAGCACTCTCTCTCATCCTGTAGGTTATTAAATTGTCCTCTAAATTTTATGTCTGCATCTACTAGAATTTGAGTGATGCTGGATAAATCGCTTCAGGCAGTCCCTTTGGCGTCATTCAGAGTTAAGTATTGCTTCCCCCACCTCAGGCTCCTGCTTTCTGGTCTTACAGTTTCATAGGCACAGTAATGTGGCCCTGTAAGCCAACATAGCATTGCTGACTTTGTTACACAGCTGCACATGCGGCGTTCAGGATAGTTTTCATTCAAGTGGCATGAAGGAAAATAGAATGTGAAGCTATCCAACTCATTCCAATAAAATTCAAAATGAGAAGTGTCAGGTGACCTTAACTATTAATAACTAAACTAGATCACCAATTTCTGTTGCTGAGAACCTTATCTTGTTATTTATCGTAATCATTTTAATACTGTGTTTGTGAAGTTTATGTATGAATCCAGTGTTTGCAGCTTTTCTATTTAGAAAAGTTGAAGTGTTTGTCCTTTTTGCGTTTGTTTGGTGAAGTCGATACATACATTCACGCACTTCTCATTAACGCTGTGCTGTGTAATTTGTAAGAGTCTTATGTTTATAGGATATCATGTCTTCCTATGTGATAGTTTCCTAATAATGAAATACAGTAACTTTGTCTGTGAAAGATGGTAACTATCACTATCAGCACCCCCTTTCCCCCATCTGAAACATGAGAAAATTGGAGGCTGTAGAATACAGACTGGGAAGCTCAAATATTTAAAAAAAAAACAAAAACAAAAAAAAAAAACCCAAAACCTGCTCAGATCCAGCCTACAGTTCTTACAGGGAGATACCTTAAATAACATAACTCAAACCTAAATACGATACATGCTGATTGTCTGTTCTTGAATTGCTTCAAAAACCTGACCTCCTTTAAAGAAGGGTGCATTGAAAGTTCTGATTTTTTTTCCTACTGTACTGGCTACATAAGAGTGATAAGACAGCATAAGTTTATATAAGAAATTATGTTCTTAGGAATTTAAGTTGAGAACTTGCATGATTTACTTACAGGACTCACACAGTCTCTCTCTCCCTAGTAATATGATCCAGCTCTCTTGACTCAGTCTGGAACAAACATCTTCTGAATAGATAATATGTTCCTTCTGTATTTCGTGATAGATTTATATGTTTTTATACTGATTGAATTTTATTGGTTTCAAAATTAATGGAAATAAGACATTACCAATGTAAGTTCCTTTTTGTAGCTTCTGTATTGTACGAATATAGAAGATGCTTGTACTGGTAAAACTTCCGTAAGTTACCAGTGGGTGACCGCAAGCATTTACTATGACTGCATGACATGTGTACATCTATAAAGGCTTTGTAAGTATATCGCAGGCAAATGCCTGGACTTTCATAAGAGTTTTGTCCTTTTTTAGGTTGAATAATTTTTATATTTGAAGTATCCTTGAAAATATCTTAGGTGCTTAGGAGTAAAATATTCTTTATTTAACAACAATAACAGCTTAAGAGCGCTGCTAAGCAAGGAGGAAGAATAGACTAATGTGTACTGTAAAAACTTAAAATTTCTATAATGAAATGGAATTGTGTACTTTACTGAATGACAGTGCAACTCAAAACAGTGTTATCACAGTTAGCTCTCCTGTGGCCTAAATGTTCAGTCATCTGAATGCTAATCCTGGAATACGCTTCAGAAATGCTTTATGTTTAGTGGGTGAAATTGTTTTGTTATACACATGAGAAAATAAGAAATTTTTTTCCCTTTCTGGCCATTTCACTGGGTGTGCCGTTTTGAGAGGTATAACTTCTGGGTACTTGCTTCCCTGCTGCAAAGCTATATTGTGATGTAGGAGAAATGCCCAGAGCGAGAGTCCCTGACACTTTCTTGGCCTAAATTCGTCATTTATTCTTACAAAGCAATTTCTTGGTACAATGCCTTTGTTCTAGCAAAACAGTTATTAGAATTATATTAGTTTTCATGTTGGAAGATCCTATCAATCAAATAATTTTGTATTTTAGATAGTATTAACGTGCTAATATTAAATGCTAGATGAGTTAATATTCTCATGGCCACTGCCATAACGTTTTGTGTTCTTTAAACTTCTTGCTTCTATTCTACATGCTTCTATGGAATTTTGCTGGGTGAATCAATTGTAAACTTGAACACCTGAATTCTGGAAAATACTAAGATCATATTGGTGTTTTTTCTTTTTTTTTTTTTAACCCCTTGACTTTTTGCTTTGTTAAATTTTAAGGACTAATTAGGTTCTTGTCTTCAAAAAACTTTCAAAAATCTATTTCTGTTTTGTAATTAACAATTCCACGAAACAAACCAGTGAGACGTAAGGCATTTAAAGCATTTTCCTATTGGGTCTATTGGGAAGGAAATGATCATTTTTAGAGCTCACTATATTGAAAAAAAGAGTATGATTGCAGTTTGTGGATTGTCTGTCAACCTGTGGCAGTAGACTATAGAGAATTGTTTTTTGACTGAATGGCACTTTCTTATCACCTGACTATACAGGATATTCTCTACCAAAGGACATGTAAAATGGATTCGTATTAGACAATTTTGCTCCGTTTTCAGTAATGGCTGAGAATATAGTTTCACAAACTGTATCGTTTTCTGCTGCGCCTGTAGGTTTCAGTGGGTGAACTGGTAGTGCAGTTGAAAAGGATAAGTGTTCTAGGTAGAACAGAAAAAAGACTGAAAAAAGAGTAGAAAAGTGGTGTTTTTTTTTTTCTGAAATACACAGCTTTCAGTTTCAGCTTGAAAACTAGCTGAAAACCTCCACAAATCAGTATGCTGTAGACTATGCTAAAGTACTTTGGGCTTTTAGCAATTGGTAAGAAGAATACTGGGGCGTGGGAAAAGGTGGAGGGATCTTAACGGGACTTCTCTCTGCTTCAGGGCAGAACTAGCACTATGTTAAACCTTTCCTGACAACCTTTCCTTTCCCTTTTTTCTTCCCTCTGTGGTCTGTTCTTAAAACTGTCAGTGGTGGACAATCCAAAATGTCTTTAGGCAATCTGCTTGCTTTAGAAAGGAGGGTTTTCTTAATGTCTAACTTAGCTAGCCTTTGCTTCAGTGTAAGCCCATTATTGCTTTTCCTGTTACCATTGGACAAAGAAAACCATTTATTTCTTTTCTTTTTTTATAGCTGTCTTCTGTGCATTGTAAGACTGATATCTTTTAGGCAGCTGTAGACTAGATAATTTAATGTCTTCTTTTAACAGGTGTTTATCTAAAGCTTTGTTCATCCCTTGAATAATTGAAGGACTGTATCAGTTAATCACCATCTTCCGTTGTGATGCTTCAAGTGGATGCAGTACTTCATCTAAGGGCTTATTAGTGCCAATTAGATGGCAAAAATTTCCTCATAGGTGTCACGGGTAATACAGTTGTATCACAATATATTGTTTTCTTTTTCATGCCAGTATACAAGGCATTGACTTTTATTGAATGTACAGTTTATTATAACCCTGAGTCTCTTTTCTGCATTCAGCTGTGTCTGGCTTGTATTTGTACAGCTGTCTTAAAACGGTGTTTTGCGTTTGTTATTCCTAAATTGCTTCCTTGATTTTTCAGGTCCTATTTCCAGTTTGTCAGGAACCAGTCATCAAGTGTGCTTGCAGCTCTGGCCAGCTTAGTGTTCTTTGCAAATCTGATGAGCCTACTCTGTCTCTAGTGAAACTCAAATACTACTGTATTCCAGACAGGCCCTTTCAGAAGTTCACTCAATACATTATTGTAGTTTGATGATTTACAGCTGTTTCTATGTTTTTTTCCAAACACTGTTGCGTCTATCTTATGGGGAGTGTTCTTTTGACAGTGTTTTTCTAGCTTCCTTTTGAGAATTTTCTGTATTTTTTTGTCAACAGCATCACTGAAGTTAAGATATGACAGATGCTGCTTCATCTGGGTTCACAAAATCTATTTCTTTGTCACAGGAATAATTTAGGCTGGATTGATGTGATTTGTTCTTGACAAATCCATGTTGACTGTTACTTACCCCTTTGTTACTTTGCTGCTGTTTGCAAATTGGAATTTTTTTTTTTTCAGAGTGTCTTTCTGTGAGTGGAATTAAAGTTGACTGGGTTATAATTCCACGACTTCTCCTTTTTCCCTTTGTAAAGATAGATAGAATTGACAGAATGCCTCCAAGTTTATTTCCCTTGAATTCTGATAAGTCAGAATGTTGCTAGTTAACTTGCCAGTGACAGCGTACCATTTGATTGCTTGGACTGCTCTCTACAACTACCTGAAAGGAGGTTGGAGCGAGGTGGGGGTCGGTCTCTTCTCCCAAGTAACAAGCGATAGGACAAGAGAAAATGATCTCAAGTTGCGCCAGGGGAGGTTTAGATGGGGTATTATGAAAAATTTCTTCACCGAAAGGGTTGCCAAGCATTGGAACAGGCTGCCCAGGGAAGTGGTAGAGTCCCCATCCTTGGAGGTATTTAAAAGATGTGTAGATGTAGTGCTTGGGGACAGGTTTAGTGGTGGATTTGGCAGTTGGTTGATGGTTGGACTCGATGATCTTAAGGTCTTTTCCAACCTAAATGATTCTATGATTCCATGAATTGGTGACACTCACTGTTCAAATGTTAGATGTTTCTGTATTGCATAGTATGTTGTATTTCATGCAGTTTCACCCCTTTGTAATGATCTAAATGAAGATCTAGTGGAAAGTCTTTAAAAAGAAAAAGAAAGCTCTCCAATTTAACTTTTTCTTCTCTGAAGTTAAATATTTAAGTATTTGCAAATCTGGATTCTTTTCCTAATGCAATGTTTTATGTTACTTTTTAAATGAAGCTTAGTATTCATTATTTGCTTTTGGGAAATTGGTATCAAAAGCTTTCATGTATTTCATTTTCCAGTTTGTCAAATTTGCCAACATTGAGGAAGACACGCCTTCATATCACAGACGCTATGACTTCTTTGTGTCTCGATTCAGTGCCATGTGTCATTCATGTGACCACGATCCAGAAATACAAACCGAGTAAGTACTATTCTGTATGTATTACAGAAAATTGCCTTAACATGTTAATATAGTCTGTAATACAGTTTTTATTATGATATTTAGTGGAATAGTTCATTCCATAGGAAGAAAATGAAAGTCTGACTTTTTCAATAGCACCGAATATTTCAAATCTTAGGTGGCTAGAACTCCTAGAATATTTAAGTGGAATTTTACCTGTATAATGCCTGCCAGACTGCATGGATTGTCTCCAGAAAGGTGCTACTTATTAGTGTAAATGTGTGTGAGTTGCATAACTCATTTGAGAAATTAATGGGGCTAGTTATATGAATAGCAAAAGCATCTTTTGAGTCTGCTATTTGAGAAGTACTCTTTAAAATTGAATTTTCTTAGATGTCTGCAGTATGATACTGTGTGTGAAACTGAAATGCCTTCATGAATTAGTATTACAAATTTTTACATTATGTAAGCACCACAATTTTTTTTACTTCAGCTCCCCCTAGCGATGTGTTGTTTATATGAATTGTTAATCAGTATTTAACTCCTGAGCATTTTAGAAAACTTAAAGCTTTTCAGATGATATGATTTGCATCTCTGTTGTACTCATCTTTTCTATTTCCATGCATTAAATTGTTCAGCCAACTATGAAAAATCAACGTGCTGAACATTTATTCAACCCTTTGGGTGTACTGTTGTTGTGTTAGCCGCAACGCATAAGGATTTTTCTTAAAGTTTGCAGTTTCAAAAATCTGAACTGTATTTTCAAAAAGAATGAATACTGTGTACTTCACTTCAGGAAAAAAAACAAAACAAAACAAAACATTCATTCCTCCTTTAGGCTTCTGCTTCATTCCTCCCTATTTTTTGTAATTTACTGCCATCTTATTTGTTGCCCTAGTGCTGTACGTAGGGTTCTGCTGTAAACTTTGTCTCTGAAAGGGTTAGGATTAAATTTGCCTGCTTCTTCTGTACCTTTCCCCCTGCCCCTACTCCCTTTCCCTTTCGGAAGATTATTCCAGTGAGCGGTTTTACAGGATGACCCCGGGAATTATTTGGGGAGGAACTGAAGGTAAATTGTACTCAGGGACCAAAGGGGGAAAGGGGATGGAAACTTGTTAAGCAGGCGTCACAAGTGAAGCCAGGGTATCGTGCAACCACCTCGTAACTTCTGTCAGGCTTCTGACAGGTACAGTATATTTACTTGGAGCTGATGGTCACAAATAGTATTCACAAATGTTTTTAATTAGCTTTTTGAGATTTTGCCTTTTTAGGCTTACTGAAACTAAAACAGAAATGTTAGACTATGTACTTACTGTAAAACATTTTATAAGAGGTTAGGATATGAAGCTCAGCTCAGAATTTTTAACACTACTTTCACCTTCATTGCCCCTTGCAAATGAGAGGTAATATTAGTAATGAACTAGAACGTGGAATGAATCAAGAGACTAGTACATCCCTGATTCATCTATCAAGTATGATCTACCACTCATAAGGATACCCCAAAGTAAAATAGCTCAAAGCTCTGATTGCTGTAGGAGTGATAAGAGAACTCTGCTAATCTTTTGCTGTTCAAATTGTCAGCCTGCACTGTTATCTGTACTTCAGTTAGCAATGTTGATGCACCCTTCGACAGGGAGGAATGCTACTAACATAACACTGTACATGACTTTGATTTAAATGTAATCTGCACTTTAATACCTATCTGAACCTTCCTTAGAGGCATGAAACCTTTCCTGTATGTGGTGAAATTTGATGCTGCACCTTCCTCTGTACTTCAACCCTAATTTTTCAGCCTCCTGTACAATAGTAAGAACATGAAATTAGTGCTAGTGG
The DNA here is from genome assembly GCF_965183815.1 of Platalea leucorodia. Lineage (NCBI taxonomy): Eukaryota > Metazoa > Chordata > Aves > Pelecaniformes > Threskiornithidae > Platalea > Platalea leucorodia. The sequence continues at coordinate 9,777,473 of NC_138823.1, read as the reverse complement.
CACTCCAATACACAAAAGTGTGGCTTTTTTTCCTGCCTGTGAATCAATTTTTTCACTCAGGTTAATGAAATGTATAGCAATATGACTTAATCAGGCTTAAGTTGATAGAATTATCCTTTGCTTTCCATCTTGTAATCTTGCACAAATCTTTAAAGATTTGTTATGATTAATCCAGTCTTAATTACAACTTTTAAGGGCCTAATCACATGGCTCTGGTAGCTGTTGCTTCAGCTTTGGTGTGGTAACTTCACAATATTTTTCTTCAGCACTGGAATAGGTTGAGATTGTGCACAGTTTCAACTGATTGGTAGCAAATTGCGTAGAGTTGGCGGGTTTTTACCCATGTGACTTTCCTTTGGAGGTGGTATACATGTTTGAGTGTTCGTTGATCAGTGTCAGCGTTATCCTTACAGATCATCTTCTGTTCAGTTGTTTGTTTTGTCAACTTCCTTATGAGCTATAAAGGTGTTTAAAGGCAATATGGGCAACCTTAATGAATTAGCTAAATTTCCAAATTACTGCTTTTGAGAACCTAATGGAATTAGGTAAACAGCCATACTGGGAGGTGCTGTGTTTCTCCTTTTCGGTAATTACTTTTTTCCTTCCTTAGGATCCGAATTGCTGGAATCAGGGGCATTCAGGGAGTGGTTCGAAAAACAGTTAATGATGAACTTCGAGCAACTATATGGGAACCTCAGCACATGGACAAGATAGTACCATCATTGCTGTTTAATATGCAGAAAATAGAAGACATTGACAGGTATTTTTATTCCTGGTCACTGGAATGTTTTTTTAAGCAATCTTTAGGCTTAGTTTTTATTATAGATACCTTTTTATTTTCTTTTTTTTAGTGGAAATAACTACTGATGGTTACTAGCAGAGTCTCCTTGAAACTGATAGCACAGCTCTGCTTAACTGCTCTTAATGTTTCTTGTCTTTTCAACCGCTTTCGTTACACTTGTTCTAGATTCTGTTGGCCTAAAAATTGCTCCACAAATTGTATAACCCTGTTTAGACTTCTTAAAAATTGCAAACTCTGTGTTTTGTAACGTCAGATACAGAGATTAGTAAGCACAGGCTTTTAGGTGACTCAAATGATTTTGCTAGTTATATTTGTTAAAAATTGAGGGTTTAATTCCCATTTAACCATTAGTAACAACTGTCTGTCCTGTCTGCAGCAGTACTTAAATTGACGATTTAAAATTTATTTATACCTAGACAGTCTTCTCTCTCTTTTTTTTTTTTTTTTCCTTTCAATGACTCCTAGGCATGTTACCTGCCAGATATGCCTTCAGAAAAGATCTGTGTGGTAATTGATGTTGAGCATATGCCAGTCACCTTACAATTGAAACGTCACTTTTTTTGGTCCATGTCTGTATTTGTGGCTAAACACTGTGTAGGTGTAAAAAGTGTTTATTGCTAGTACTAGGAAATTTCTATAAAACCCAAGTTCAGCTGTGCAAACAAGCCTAAATATTTGTCCAACCCTAACTGCTTCAAAACTTGCTTGGTAAGTAGGCTCAGCAGCCTTCCTATAACAACACGCTTTTCATGCTTTCATATGACACTCAGCTTGCTAAATCTGTCAGGTTTCTCTTTTTTGGTGTGTTGGGATTTGGTGGTGGTTTTTTTCCATTCCCTAGCCGTATTTTTTCTTCTTGTATTTCTAACTGCCAGTACCTGTCTCTTCTCTGAAACAAATTTTCAGACTAAATGACTGAAATCAATAGTTGTCTATCTGTCCATGCTTTATCTATGTACTGTGTATAACTGAGGGCCCATACAGTACGTACAGAAATATCCACTTGGATTTTACATCTGAAGAGTGATCTGAATAAGAGACAAAGGTTTCTGAAACTGCTGTTTGAACAAGGAGAGCCTAGTTAGCCTTTGCTCGCTCTTACAGGGCTTCTAGATGCAGGTGGGCCCTTTCCTTTGTTACTCTTTGCAGTGCCCTCAAGCCTCCACTTTCCTTTATATGGTAAAATTAAACTAACTCCTGGTGGAAAAACTGACTGAAATAGGATTTGGATCAACCACATAAAGCAGATCAGTTTATATGTATTGCAGGACTAATTTTTATCATTTGTTGAGCAATGCAGTACTGGTGGTAGAAAAACAAATCTGTCAAAAAGTAGCTGTTAATGAAATATCTGAACTGGCTGCTTGAAACTTTTTCTATAATGCACATTCAACAGAAAAAAAGACTGAAGATTTTCCAAGTGGCAAGCAGGGGCCTTGTATGATGCATATATGACAGAAAAGCTGAAAACAATATTTATAAATTGTTGATCTGCTGGCCTTAAATGATGTTACAGAGAATTTCTCATCTTGTTTTTATATGTGACTTCATATTTGTGGAGCACAAACAGAGGCATCTTGAAGAGTAGGAGTAAGAAGCATATTGTTCTGGCAGATGGAATCAAAGCATTATTTGGGAAAGAGCAGAAATTCCAGAAAATACCCCCAATTAAGTCCATAGAAAATAACCATTTTTGGTTAAAGCTGAAGTACACAAAGGTAAAGCTTACCTTAAAGATCAGTGTAATTTTTACTTGTGGAACCTTAGCAGCTGAATTCAAGATTCTTCTGAGTACATGTCAGATGAGACACCTTTTGGAGTTAAGAATTTAATATTTAGACATTTTAAAAAGACAGTTGTATTTGTAGATGTCATTATTTGTCTGTATATCTGAATGCACATTCTAGTTATGTGACTATCAGAAAAATTTGCAAGTGTAACATATTCTAAAACTCAGATTGGGTTTTTTATTAATTGTACTTCACTACGATCCTGCATTACAAAATAATTGCCACGCATACTTCAGTACAGTATAAGGCATTGCCTGAAAGACTCTCCCTCCCTCCTTCAAGTTTTCTAGAAGAAAATTCAGAAGAGTCAATCCCATATGTCAATTTATGTGCATCTCTCAAATGGGGAAGGGATGTATGAAATTGGAAATTCACTTAGTTTGTAACATATTCTTCATGATGACTGCAAAGCTAAACATGCCAGCCTTATTTAAGGCAGAAGGACACTCTAGCACTTGTTGTAGACTTGACTTCAAATCCTTCCAATATATCTACAGTCTTCATATAAATTCTGTTTTAGAGGTAGATTAGAATGTGTTTCTTTTTCAGGGTGAGTGAATCATAGTTAAACGTTCCTGTAGCTACTCTGCTCAAAAGTAGTGGTTAAGTCTTACTTCACACGTCCCGTCATATTAAAGAAGTCTCATGCATGAGATGCTGAGTTGCTCTGAGCCAGTTTAAGCCTGTGATTAGATGTTTGCTATGGAAACTGCTGTACTTCAAAATGTCCCTCCTTCCAGTTCCTTGTTGCCACCTTTTCTGATAGAGATTACCCACAAGAAAGCTGGTAGAACAGTTAGAGGGAGTCGTTCTTGCCCATTTCATTGCAAACTGCATTTCATGTTTCACTCCTCTGGACTTGTGGTAGTACAGAAAGTCAGGATGCAGAGGAATAGTAGTAATATTTTTTTAAGTGTTGCAGTTGGATTTGTCAGAGGTTTTCTGATCTTTGTTTAAAAATCAAGTCAGTGAAACAACATTAGTATGAGTTACTCATTTGAATTTAGAAACTTGAGAGGCTGTACAAAGCTTTCCTTTAAAACTAAAAAGTTAAAAGGGTAGTTTTTTATATTCATTGTCTTTCATCTGATAATGCTGAGGAACACTTGGAGGTAGGTGCTGTTAAAGTTCAAAATAAAAGTGTGATTCCGACAGACAATGGGAGGTAACTGAACATTCTGACACAGTCTGAGACGTTTTAGACTAGGAAGACTGGATTGCAATTTCTTGCTTTAACCTATTCTAAAATAAGACTCCAAGCAATGCTAAGTCGTCACTTTCTGTAAGATTGCGTGCACAAACACTTAAAAGATAACTTATTTTTACTGCATTTTAACTAGAATTCTTCCAGATAGACTAGCTCTGTGTGTTCCGCAGCCTGCTTGCTTTCCCCCCACACCCCCGCCTTTGTAATGCTGCTGCCTTCTAGGGAATCTGTGTCCAAACAGCGATAGGAATGACAGTCCTGCACTGTGGTAGAAGGATGCCCGTCTGTCCAGATCAGAGTCTAGGCAGTACAGGAAAAAAAAAATAGGGAGATGGAGGGGCACAGCAGTTGGATAAAGCTGCAATTTAGTGGTACTGATGGTGGATTATATACAAATTGTCATGCCTTTTAAAATTCTAATCATTATGCGTTTGTATAACTGTTTCTCCTTACTTATCTAGCAGGGTGCCTGGGGCTTTTTTATTACTGAAATCTGACAAGCTAGCAATGTTATGGTGACTTCTGAAACACTTATGTTACCAGAGGCAACAAGATTTTTACATTGCAACTTTTAGATTTCTAGTGTTTCAAGACTACTGCAGATCTTTTGCTGTCAGAAGATATTACAACTATGATGTTAATGTGTTCATTTGACTAGTGGCGTTTCAGTATTCAAGTTTTTATAATGCTGTAAAGCTATGGTTTTATGATGCTGAAGAGTGAACATTAACTAAAGCTGATGCTCTTAGTGAATGCTTTAAAAGTTATTTAATGCACAAGCTTGCACTGCAGAACTGAAAGTATGTTTAAGGTTTTAGTGTACTGATTTCTGCAGTCTAAAATAAATCTCCTAATGCATAGATGCATAATGTTAATGTAGGTGAATGAATCCTCACTTAAGTTTCTATAGTGTGTTTTGTGCAAAGAAGTACTTGCCACCTGTAGGTACAGTACTTCTTGCTAAGTAATATAAGTACCTTAGAGGGAACTGCTTGCTTTCTTTCTTCCTCAATCTCCCACCTCTCAACTGCTCAATTTAAATAAAATATTAGTAACAGCTTAATGGTATGATGTGTGAAGCACTTAAATTCAGAAATACATTTAAAATGCCTTTAATTTGCTCTAGTAATTCAGGTCTCTGTGTATTGAAAAGGAGGTGACTTTGGGCAAAGGAGAGGAAAAAAAAAAAAAAAACCACACAAAAAAACCCACACAAAAAATCCCCCAAAAAACATTACCAAGGCCTGCATCAAAAATTAGAAGTGGGAAACTGGAAGCTCTTCTGGAAAGGCTCTACCTTTCACTGCTTACAGTGCAGGTGTTGATTTTAGTTATTCCAAGGTGAGGACAGGCTATTCCCTTCAAAACTCAGTGGCAGAATTTGGGCCTCGGTAGGTTTTAGTTTGTTCAAAGTAGTGTGGGTTTTCTGTAGTTTTGCTTCTCTTGTGTCTGGATTCAGTCTTTAATTCAGTACTCTTACTCTCTTTTTGTACCATGTTGATTTTAAATAGCCAGCCTAATTCCCAGTCACAGAGAGAAAAGAAATAATTGAAAATGGTAGTGAACCACAGCTGGGACCGGCCATGTCCGGCCTCTCCTCACAGAGGCCCCCTGCAGCCCCCGTGCTACCAGCACCTGGGCACGGACACCCCGTACAAGTAACAGTCAGTTAGAAGGTGACTAACTTGCACACTATCTAGTTAGAGGTAACTATGTGGGTGATAATGTTCTAATTAGTTCAATCAGACTTTTTTCAACTCACAAGCCATCTGTTTCTGCAGAAGTATTGGAGTTCTGTTTAACACTCACCCACGCAGTGTGGATCCAGTAGTGGGCAGGTGAATGAGATCATTTGTCTGAACAAAATGACTAAGATTCTGCGTAACTTTTTGCATGGTTTTGTAGCCTTCATTCATTGTTAGCAATGGGTACTAGTTTGTCAAAATGCAGTGGGTAACAAATTAAATCAGTATTAACAGCCATTGGTTTTGCCATATAAACCATTACTAATACAGTGGTCAGTACTGAGTGAACAGATGACGATCTATAGTCCTGCTATAAGGGAATAAAATGTTTTATTCAGAACTCCGGTTTGATGCGTATTTGAGATACAGTTCTTGCCTAGATCAAGTGCGTGACTCATGAACGTTGTAGAACCAAGGGTGGGTATGGTAAGGAAGATTAATATTAATCAGTAGTAAAATCAATGTATTTTTATCTTATTTCAGCAGAATAGGCCCTCCATCCTCTCCTACAGGAGGAGAGAAAGAGGAGAATCCTGCTCTGCTGGCCGAGAATTGTTTCAGGGAACTACTAGGACGAGCAACCTATGGAAATATGAATAATGCCGTCAGACCAGTTTTTGCGTAAGTTGAAAATTCATGGAAGGTCTTATCTTAAGAGATTTTTTTTTTTTATTTCCTTCTCTAATTATGTTGCATTAAATTCCCTCCTCCTTTTCAACCCAAAGGATTCCATTCATGTTTCTTCAAAAAATTGCCCCTCTTTTAATCTTGCCTCTTTGGTGCCTGTCTGTTAACTTGAAGATAGTTGTGGAGAAACGTGTGTCCTATTTTACTGATTTTAGAAGTGCCATATAATGGTTTGGATGGGTTGTTGCCTCAGCTGGCCTTTCTTTTGAATGTGAAACTGTTTATTCAAGGTATTAATAGATGACTGTTGCAGTCAGTGAAGAGACAAGCCAAGTAAAATACAAGTATCATAAAGGAATACTGTGCCCAGATTAATACATAAAGTTAAGATTTCTACTTCCTTGCAGTTTTCTTCTAAGACCTGTTTTGATATTCTGTGAGGAATATCTTTCACAGCTCATTTAGTAGTAAATGGCAGATGTGCACACAGTATGCATATTATGCACAAATGCACACAGTACAAATTATAGCTGATGTATTAACTGTAAGTCCAGTGTTTTTGAGTTCTCTGCATTGCACCAGTTGCTTCCTTAGAAAATATGATGTGGAAAAAGCTACAAGCATTGAGATAACTTAAATGTGCTGCTTTCACCTCTGCTAGTGTCTACGAAGTAGGCATATTCTCAGGAGAAGTCTTTGCAGGAAGCTCTAGACTTGGTGATACTATTTTCAAACCCTGATTTTTCCTGATGATGAGGAGAGCTGCTTGCTCCTTGTTGTAGATTTTCAAAATACCCACCTGTTATGGGAATATCTTCTTAGATGGCCTAGTTCTTCCCACAAAGACTAAGTGTTCTATACATACACTGAAAGGCTTTCAAGTTACTGAAAGCCATTTTCAAGTTACTACTGTTAAGTAAGAGCAGAAATGCAAAAAGAAGATAGGGTGGGTATTGAGGGCAGAAAACTTTTGTAGCCCCTTGTTTTTCACCCAAAAGCATTAAATGCAAAGAACTGTGCTATTATCTTACTTTTCCTGTGTACCTATTATACCAATCTGATAGGAGTTCAACTGTTACGAAGTTGAGTGTTTTATTAAAAAATGTTCATCCTTTCCTACATTTAAAATTTGCATTCCTCCAAAAAACCTGCCACTAGAGTGAACATTTAGGTACTAAACAGTCTAGATGGACTTTTTGGAACTATAGTGTAGCTTCTTTCTTACCACTTTTAAGTTTCTTTTATGGGCTTATCTCAAAACTTTATCAGCCTATACAGTTACCTCAGTCTTTTGAATCATTTCAGTATCAGGGAAGTTTCCCACAAGTAATTCCTGATACCCTAGACTAGAGTTATTGCTGAGTTTGGGGTTGGAGAAGGTGTCATACCTGCATTTCCTGTGGCAGATCCAAAGCTTTATGTATTCAAAATGTTATTTCCAGCTTAATTTCTTTTCTTACTCGCTATGATCCTAAGGAACCACTTGAGTCTTTTTGCACCTCTACGTGCCACAATGCTGCATTTGTGCACTGAAATCAGTAGATAATGACCAGTTACTCAGATTATATTATCTCTTCTATGAATAGAGAGTCTTGTGGTCACCATTTTTGTGTTCCATTTTGAGGAAGAATTGCCAAATAAATTTATCTTTTTATAAATAACTGTTGTATAAACTTTTAGTATTTTTGAAGAACAAGAAATGCAGAAAATGTAATTTCCAGGCTGTGTTTCCTAAACAAAAATGGAGTGCTCTATCTGATCAGCTTCACTTTGTGAATGAACAGAGATGGTAGAATGGAAGTCTGCGATAGTGAGTCCATTGCACTTTTTCTGATTGAAAAACCTCGCTTAGTTTATGTATACTTGATGAGAAAACAGTTTCTCCTAACAGTTTTCAGCAACTTTACAGCTTTTAAGAAAGCTCTGGAAATAAAGACAAGGCCACTTATTGCAATGCTAACACTGAAGACGCAGGTTCTGTTCCCCACTTGAAAGCTTGCTTCACGTGGCATTGGAATGTCAGTCAACGTGCTGTCACTTCCTTGCAAAACTGAAAGAATAGTGCTTCTTGTATCATGAGGCTGAGTACATTCAATGATTGAGGGATTTAAATATAATGAAGATAGCTGAAATCTGAAGTTAGTCTGCTGGTCTGGGTTTGGATTGACCTTAATTCTCCTTGCCTTTGGCAGAAAATCTCCATGGTTATACGTGTCTACATGTAGTAGCTAGAAACTCTCAAATTCTCATTTTTAATGAAATCTGACAGATCAATCTGGCAAACTGCTTAATGAAAGTAAAAAGTTTTATATTAATATGGTATGAAAAAAATTTGTGTCAACAGTCACAAGCTATTTAGACTGACTTAGCATGAATTTGCAATGGTGAATAGATTAGGCAGATCCAGAGGGATACAGAAATCTAGTGAATATAAACAACTTCCCAAGTATAACAAGTTACACCCGATTCATCTCACTGTATTTCCATTCTTGTGAGTTATCACATCATCAGTGCGATGGCTTTGAATATCAAAAGACTGGTATTTAATATTTTTTCAGCAAACATGATGCATGAGACGATTATTTTATATATTCCCATACATGCCTCAGTTCTGCTTTCTAATCATCAATATCAATTTATCATTTTGGACTGTAAGGATTGCTTGCATGTGTGACAATGTGAGTGGATTCAGGGACCGTTAGTGGCTCTCATTCCATAAAGTAGTTATTAGCACCATTGGTTCTGCTGTTCCTTTTAATTTGAGAAACCTAACTGTGCACATTTGCTACGTGTATGCAGCAGATCTTAATGGAAGGCAGAGTCTGGCATTTGTTAATCCAGCAATAAAATGTTTCGCAATCATCCTTAGATATTTTTTATTAAAAGAAATGTAATTGGAAAGAAAAAATAGGCAAGATATGACTTAATTTTAACTAAACTAAATGCACCATGCTGAAAATACCATTTATCATCTTTTACAAAAACAAAACTACATTGAATACGTTGCCTGCATTATGGCGAGTAAAATATATCACCTACAGTAATCTAATACTCCTTTTCTTTGGAGGAAAATTCCAGTCTACAAAGTATGCTGCCCATTGAGCTATTACACAAAACATTAACCTAGGCTGTCATCTTCCCCCTGCTGTCTTCCCATCAGTTCAGCTACCTGAAGCAGCTAATACTTTGCCTTTCTGGAAAAAGAAAACTGTATGTCTTGTTTTGAGAGGAAAGCTTTTTAAAAAAAAAAAAAACTTGATCAAGATGTAGTTGACCATAATCTGCCTGAATGGATCTTTGGGGCAGATAAAGAGAAACTGTCAAGGGTAACAGAGAATGCATGCTACCCTGAAAGAATAAAGGATCAGTTCAAATCGGGAGAAGACAGTGGAGAGTATGATTTTTGTATTTGATGAGACAAAAAGAAAATAGGTTAGCTAAAATAAGCTATCATGTACAAGAAATGATGGACTGTGCTGGAATGATATTAGGGAGGAAGAAGACATGAATAAATTTATTATGAGCCGCTAAGCCTTGAAGGATTTAAAGAGGTAATTTTGTTTGTCTTTCCACCCCAAGGCAGGATTAAATATACCTGCGTGTTTGGAATGTGCACAAAAAAGGCAGCTATCCCCAACAGGTAGTCTGGTTTAATATTTGGTAATGCAAATATGCTGTTATCTTGGCAGACAAACACCTTTAAAATTCCTGAAATTCTTTCCTGTAGGGATTTCCATTAAAGGTATGTAATGTGTCAGAATGGTACTATGTTTTTTTAAGCTCTATAATGGACTGCAAGATAATTTAGGAGACAGGAGAGGGCCGCTTTATGCCAGCTGGTTTAATCAACCTTGAAGGAGACCTGTGCACTCAGCTAGGTCAGTGGGCTGGTAGCAGCTGGCCAGTGAGTTAATTGAGACCTCCAGATTCTAGGGAAAGTAAGTTAAATCATCCAGTCGGTCCTTCTGTGTTCAGAGTACTGACTGCTTTCACCTGTATGCCTTCAAATTTGTTATTTGAAGCATCTTTATATGTTTACTGTGTTCTTTGAGAAAGGGCAGAACAGTAGTGATTCTGTAGCTGAGGTACCTATTCAGAAACACTATCTAAATTCAGTTTCTGTAAAAAACTGTTTTGGTTTTTTGTGTGTTTTTTTTTTCCTTAAATCATTCCAATTAAAAGACATCCCAAATTACTTGCATCAATCTTTTGGATTTAAAAATGCATTTATTTTTGTCATGCTTTTCCAGGTATTCAGATCTCCTGTTTGGAAAATTTGATGTGTGCCCTGTTCATAGCTTTCAGCATAGTGCCTAAGCAGAATTCCTTGTCTTTGCTTGAAACTGACAGTTTTGGTTCCTATCCCATTTAAAGAGAAACTGATGCATTTATCGTTCTGATTCTGTTTTGATATTTCTTGCAGATAATGTTGAAATGCTTCAGAGTGATAAAGGAGTATATACACAAAGAGCAGCTCTTTTTTATTTTCCATATATATCATTCATGAAACCACTGTGAAAATGAAAATAGCTATTAGAGTCTCTATTCTGGATGTAACATTCAGCCATAATTATTTCGTAGCTCCTGATCCAAAAAAAAATTCTTTATCTTATTTAGACTAGAAGTTTGTCAAGGTATTAGAACCATCCTCTTTGGTTCTATCTTCGGTGTGTCTATCATGTAAATAAGCATGTAATGTCACAGCCATTTTTATGCGTGCGCTTTGTATGGAAACAGTATATTCTTAACTGTATATCTTTGGTATGACTAAGCTCCTTAAATTCCAGAAACTAGAAAATCAGGAACTTCTGTTACAGCCAAATGTTTTGTGATCACATCCTAAATCTTGAAAACAAATGCTTTTCTGAAGTTCTAGTTTTCTCACCTAGTTAATAAGTCATTGTTTAGAAGCTTTATGTAAGAAAATAATCCCTTTGAGGTGAATTTTGAGAAAACTGTAAGATGCCATTCATTTTATCTGTGGAATGTCATTATTTCATGTCCCTTAATTTTTGGTTACAGGCATTTAGACCATCATAGACTATGGGATCCCAATGAGTTTGCTGTTTCCTGCTTCAAAATCATCATGTATTCTATACAGGTAGGTTTTCTCCATGGTTTGTTTTCCTTGCATACATGTTTCAAGAACAGGAGGCAGGGTTAAATGCTCACCTCACCATGATAATGATAGACAGTAGATGAAGTCAAAGAATCCAGAAGATCCCTTTCCATAACTCCTTAGCCTTATTCTTTAAACTTTTCAAATAATAACCTAATCGTGGTTTATGATCAGAGGTTATCTGATTTACTTTCAGTTAATGTGCACTTGCAGAAGAAAAAAAGATATTAAGGGATTCTTGATGGAAGGTGGTGCGGAGATCCCTGAGCAAGCTCCAGAACAACGAGCAGGATAGCCATACTGATCTGACATTGTGCTTGATAAGAGATTTGTTTCAGTTGGTCCTATCTCTGTGCCAATATGGCCGTCCTGCTTTTACAACCCAAGAAACCAACTTCACATGGAACCGTGTTGTGCTAATTGATTTTTACTAGTGGGCAGCTTCTATTGTCTGTTGTAAACATCAAAGTCTGATTCTTGGATGTGTCGAGGACCAACACCCAAAAGATAAAGTCATAAAATTCCAGGATTGTCAAAGAAAGCTGAGTTTTCTCAGTGTTTGTATCAATGACTTTTTTGTAAGACCAGCTGAAGTCCTTGAACTCCAGTTAGCTGAATGAAGTACCACCTCACGCTTCCTCTGTTCTTGTGTTCCTGGATATTTTAATACTATAAGCTTTTGTTATACTGTGCTGCCTGGACCTGTGTGGCTTCATCTGTCATGGCAGGTTTTTTAATCCATATTTAATCATGAATTGATTGAAATTTAGATAAATTTGTAAGAACGTTGCAGAATGGGAACAGGGTCATGACTATAGCTGAATGGTGTAGGAGTTTATTGTTATTAAAGTCACAGATGAAGCTTTTTTTCTATTTGCTTGGTTTTTAATAGGCACAATATTCCCATCACGTAATACAAGAAATTCTTGGACACCTTGATGTTCGCAAAAGGGACTCCCCACGAGTTCGTGCTGGCATTATTCAGGTTCTTTTGGAAGCAGTTGCAATAGCAGCTAAAGGATCAATAGGTAAGTCTTCTTAAATTAACGGCATCAGGTCAAAGGATAGATTTGAAGGGTGGTGCTCGTTTTTGCTTTGTTCTCAGACTGAATGAAAGCATATATTTTGAGGAAGTTTTGCATTAATTTTTTCTTCTTTGTGCTGATAAAATGCTTGAAATCTTGCGCAGTTTACAATTACTTATACAGACTTGGTTCTTTTATAGCCTTTTGCATTGAAAAAAAAGAGTAGATGTATTCTGACAGCCTTATGAATGGCAAGAATTTCTGCTTGGTAAGAAGTCGCAAAGTCTGAAAGAACTGTGTGTGACTACAAAAAGTCAAGAGGACTGTTCCTTTGTGATACAGCTGCTGTGAGATGAGCAGTAATACAGGAGTCAAGAGTAGAATGATCTTTGAGAAATTTTACCTTAGTAGCTGTGAAGCAGCTGAAGTAAGGTGAATTATGTCATTTAAGGTAGCATAGTTCCTTGAAATAAGAGTACTTACGAAGCTTTGTACACACACGTCCTCTGCTATTCTTTTCCTTTGGTCTCTTACTGAAACATTATTGCTTTGCTTCATTGGCTTGAGTCTGAGCCTGTACTTTCTCTTTATACAAGACCCACTTGCATGCACAGCACAGACTTGTGAAGACTTTTACCATATCATGAAAAGAGCTCATTATTTGATCCAATATATGGAACTGGATTTTAGTAGCAGGTTTTAAAATAACTGAAATTCAGGTGCAAGTCCCTGAAGTTTAACCTATTGTTTATGCTTAATTTCAGCAAGCACTCATATTTTCTATGTAAAATTTGCATGGTGGGTTGACTCTGGCCAACAGCCATTTGCTCACTCCCTTTTCCCACAGGACAGGGAGAAGGTAGAAAGAAGGTTAGAATTCTCATGGATCAAGATAAAGACAATTTAATGGGTGAAGCAAAAGCTGCATGCACAAGGAAAGCAAAGGAATTTATTCAGTACTTCCCACTGACAGGCAGATGTTTAGCCACTTCCTGGAAAGCAGGCCTTCAGCATGCATAACCATTTCTTGGGAAGACAAATGCCATACAAACAAATGTCCCCCCACTTTCTTCCTCCTTTTCTTGAGATTTATTGCTGAGCATAACATTACATGGTATGGAATAGCCCTTTGGTCAGTTTGGGTCAGCTGTCCTGATCTGTGTTTCCTCCCACTTTCTTGCACACCCCAGCCTGTTCTCTGTAGGGACAGAGTGGGAAAAATAAAAAGCCTTGACACTTGCTAGCACTGTTCAGCAACAGCCAAAACACTGGTATGTTTTCAACCCTGGTTTAGTCACAAATCCGAAGCACAGCACCTCCCAGACTGCTAAGAAGAAAGTTAACTCCATCCCAGCCAGACCTCATATGACTTGATCGTAATGGATTATGCATATATACCTGACTGTATTTCCTGATTACAAAATAATTTAAAATATCAGGGTGTAAGCACATTTCAACAGTTTATCCCTAGGCCGTATCCTTCAAATAGTGTATTTCACTTGTTCTTTTCAGCTTAATCTGATTTCTCCTGAAAAGGGATTGAAAAGGTTAGTTTTCATTTTATTAAGGCATCTTTCCCTTGACAGGTGCAGTCATTGTTATGTTTTTTTTCCAGGCCCAACGGTTCTGGAGGTTTTTAATACCTTGTTGAAGCACTTGCGCATCAGTGTTGACTTTGAGCTGGGTGATAGGCGCAGTTCAGCAGGGAGTGCCACTTTCAGCACAAGCTCCAAGGAGAGTGATGAGAGGATTGTCCAGAATGCAATTATTCAAACAATTGGTGAGTAATGACAGTAATTGATTTAATTGATTTAATAATGGCAAGTGTGGTATCTTTGATCGTACTTGCTCCTAAATCTTAGGCTCACTTTATGGATTTGACTTCTGGAAGACTGTTCTTTTAATTGTTAACTGAGCAGATAGTCAAGAAGCTCAATTAAAATTAAAAATGCTGGTGGACTTATAATAAATTTGTTGGTTATATTATTATACGGCCATTGAAATATAGACATCATTCTCTACCTTTGGTACAGAACTAATATTAATCCTTTTATGAAAATCATATTACAAGCAATCATATACAGTAATACATTTTAGTAGGTACTACTTGAAAATTTGTAGAAGCCAATGTTAAACACAGCGGCAACAATGACACCTAATGGCCGGTTGTGCCACCATCACTTAACTGAAGTACTTTTAAGCATGGTACTGAAAAGAGCAACAATTTCTGTAAATTATTTCATTAAAATAGCCTCTCCCCTTTTTTCAGATTTTCTCTTTATGGTAGTGATATGTATTGCAGTGCATTTATGATGTGTATTCCTATACTTAAAGAATGAGGGAAAATGTAACTTAAATGTTGTTCACTGATCTGTGCCTTTGCTTATGCCTTGAAGCTTTCTAGAGCAGTAGCAAATATGTAGGAGATTATTTCTCACCGTTACAGTAAAACTCCAAGTTAAAATGTTAAACACCCCCCCCCCCAAATCCCCAAAAACCCACAATCCAACCTTTTAAAGTAAAGCTTCTTTCTATCAAAGTTACATTTATACTCTTGCACAGCAATAGAATAGAATAGAATATCTCAAGTTGGAAGGGACCCATAAGGATCATTGAGTCCAACTCCCTGCTTCTCGCAGGACTACGTAAAACTAAACCATATGACTCAGAGCATTGTCCAGATGCTCCTTGAACTCTGACAAGCTTGGTGCCATGACCACTTTCCTGGGGAGCCTGTTCCAGTGACTGACCACCCTCTCAGTGAAGAACCTTTTCCTAATGTCCAGTCTGAACTTCCCCTGATGCGGCTTCCTTCCATTTCCTCGTGTCCTATCGCTGGTCACCAGAGAGAGAGGAGATCAGCACCTCCCCCTCCACTGCTCCCCTTGAGGAAGCTGTAGACTGCGATGAGGGCACCCCTCAGCCTTCTCTTCTCCAAGCTGAACAAGCTAAGTGACCTCAGCTGTTCCTCCTAAGTCTTGCCCTCAAGGCCTTTCGCCATCTTGGTCGCCCTCCTCTGGACACACTCTAATAGTTTGATGTCCTTCTTATATTGAGGCGCCCAAAACTGCACACAGTGCTCGAGGTGGGGCCGCACCAGTGTAGTACAGAGTGGGACAGTCACCTGTCGCGACCAGCTAGCTATGCTGTGTTTGATGCACCCCAGAACACCGTTTGCCCTTTTGGCTGCCAGGGCACACTGTTGACTCATATTCAACTTGCCATGAACCCAAATGCGCAGATCTCTTTCTGCAGGGCTGCTTTCCAGCCTCTAGTCCCCCCATTTGTACATATAACCAGGATTACTCTGTCCCAGGTGGAGAATCCAGCACTTGCTCTTGTTAAATTTCATACGGTTAGTGATTGCCCAGCTCTCTAGTCTATCCAGATCTCTCTGTAAGGCCTCTCTACCCTCGAGGGAGTCCACAGCTACTCCTAGTTTAAGTCTCATTGGCAAACTTACTTAATGTACATTTGATTCCTGTGTCCAGATCATTTATAAAAACGTAGAAGAGCGCTGACCCTAAAATCAAGCCCTGGGGAACCCCAATAGTGACTGGCCACCAGCCTGATTTAACCCCATTTACTGTAACTCTTTGAGCTTGAACCATCAGCCAATTGCTCACCCAAGGTGTTACGGACTTGTGTAGCTGTGTGCTGGACATTTTGTCCAGAAGAGAGAGAGTATCAAAAGCTTTGCTAAAATCCAAAACCGCCACATCTACTGGCTTCCCTTGGTCAACTGGATGGGTGACTTTGTCATAACAGGAAATTAAGTTGGTTAAGCAGGACTTTCCCCTTGTGAACCTGTGCTGGCTCTGACCAATGACTGCATTGTCTCAAGTATTTTTCAGTAACTCCCAGAACAACCTTCTCCATGATTTTACCAGTCACTGAAGTGAGACTGACAGGCCTGTAACTACCAGGGTCTTCCTTCTTCCCCTTCTTGAAAATTGAGACAACATTTGCCAGTTTGCAGTTGACAGAGACCTCTCCAGACTCCCAAGACCATTGAAAAATAATGGAGAGGTCCTGCGATGACATCGGCCAGCATTTTCACTTACCCTGGGATGAATCCCACCAGCCCCATAGACAAGGGCGTCCAGCTGGAGCAGGAAGTCTCAAACAAATTGGCCAGGAGTTTATCATCCCCTCAGTCACAATCTTCCAACACAGGTCTCCAGGGGTTCCAGGGCCCATCATCAGTGTTAAAGGCAGAGGCGGAGAAGGCATTAAACATCTCCGCTTTGTCTATGTCCCTATTTGTGAGGTGACCGACCTCATCAGGCAACTGACCAATGTTCCCTCTGATCCTTCTTTTGCTGTTAACATATTTAAAAAAGCCCTTTTTATTGTCCTTCACAGTGCTGGCCAGCTTGAACTCTAATCGAGATTTGGCCACACAAATTTCCTCCCTACAGGTTTTTTTTTTTTTTTTTTCATAGAATGGTTTGGGTTGGAAGGGACCTTAAAAATCAGCTGGTTCCAACCCCTCTGCCATGGGCAGGGACACCTTCCACTCGACCAGCTTGCTCAAAGCCCCATCCAACCTGGCCTTCAACACTTCCAGGGATGGGGCATCCACAACTTCTCTGGGCAACCTGTTCCAGTGCCTCACCACCCTCATAGCGAAGAAGTTCTTCCTTGTATCCAATTCAAATCTACCCTCTTTCATTTTAAAGCCATTACCCCTTGTCCTATCACTATGTGCCCATGTAAAAAGTCTTTCTCCAGCTTTCTTGTAAGTCCCCTTCAGGTACCGGAAGGCTGCTATAAGGTATCCTCAGAGCCTTCTCTTCTCCAGTGGCAAACAACATCTCTGTGGTCCTCCCATGTCGCTTGTCCTTGCTTCCAGTGTCCATACACTTTTCCATCTAAGTTCTAGAAGATCCTTGCTCAGCCAAGCCAGCCTTCTGCTCTGCTTGCTTGACTTCCGACACTTTGGAATTACCTGCTTCTGTGCTTTTAAGAGATGGCTCTTGAAAAGTGACCATCATTCATGGACCCCAGTACCTTCAAAAGTAGATTCCCAGGGGACCTTACTAACTAGCTCCTTCAGCAGCCTGAAGTCTGCTCTCCCCATATCTGGGGTTGAAGTTTTGCTGGCAGTTTTTCTCCTATTGCCAATGATTTGAAACTCAGCTACTTCACGGTCACTGTGACCAAGACAGCCACCGATCACCACTTCGCCCACGAGCCCCTCTCTGTTTACAAACGACAAATCTAGGAGGGCACCTTTCCTAGTCAACTTCCCTTAGTACCTGCACCAAGAACTTATCTTCAATGTGCTTCAGAAATTTCCTGGACCTGTTTGTGTCTACTGTATGATATTCCTAGTTGATGTCTGGGAAATTAAAATCGCCCATAAAGACAAGGGCAGTTGATCTAGAGGTATACCTTAATTCCTTGTAGAACAATTCATCGGTGTTCTCGTCCTGGCTGGGTGGTCAATAGTAGGCTCCCACAGCAACATCCTCTTGATTTGCTTTCCCCTTCATCCTTACCCAGAGGCTCTGAACCATGTTGTCGCCACCTGCAAGCACCATACAATCCAACTCCTCCCGTACATACAGGGCCACCCCCCTGCCTCGCCTGCCGTGCCTGTCCCTCCTGAAGAGCCTAGAACCGTCCATCATGGCACACCAGCCATGGGACTCATCCCACCGGGTTTCACTTATGCCAATGATATTGTAGCTCTCACAATGAGCCAAAGCTTCTAGCTCCTCTTGTTTATTCCTCGTGCTGCGCGTATTAGTACAGGGATGCTTCAAATGTGCTCCGGTATACTCAGCACATCGTGGAGCAGACTGAAGGACCTCGCTAGTACACCGTTCCTCAAGCATTGGCGTGCTGCCCCCAGGCTTATCCCTAGCAAGCCTGGCTTTGTCCCTTTCCCCCTTTAATTCCTTATCCCTTTCCCCCTTCAAAGAGCCCTGCTAACTCCTGCACAAAGATCCTTTTCCCCCTTTGAGAAAGGTGCACCCCATCTGTCACTAGCAGGCCTGGTGTTGTGTAGACCAACCTGTGATCAAAAACCACAAAATTCTGCTGGTGACACCAGGCTCAGAGCCAGGTATGGATATGCTGGCTCTTCTTCTTTCTTCCCCCATCATTCCTGCAACTAGAAGGGTAGAGGAGTACAGTACTTGTGCTCCTGATCCCTTAACCAGTTGTCCCAAGGCCCTGAAGTCTCTCTTGATCGCCCTCGGATTTCTTACTGCAACTTCATTGCTGCCTATGTGAAAAAGCAATAATGGATAATAATCCGAGGGCTGTACCACGGTAGGAAGTTTTCTCATCACATCTTTAACCCTGGCCCTAGGGAGGCAGCAGACTTCCCCAAGAAGCGGGTCCGGTCTGCATACTGGGCCTTCTGTTCCCCTCAGGAGAGAGTCTCCTATGACAGCGACCCATCTTCTTTTCTTTATGGAAGCGGTTTTGACACAGGGCATAGGCCAACTTAACCTTAGCAACACCTCCAACCTAGATGACCATCATCCTTGTCATTGTTTGGTTCCACTTGCAGAGCCTCGTACCTATTACGCAGGAGCACCTGAGAAGGTGGGGCAGTCACAGGCGTGATACACCTGCTGCACCGGGCAGGAACTGGTTGCCATTCCCCCCTATCCCTTAAGTCACCGCATTCTGCCGGGTGGGGAGAGGATAGGGAATCCTCCGTATCACGTGTCCTATCTGCCTGACAGCCCTGTACCGGGGAAGGTAGGGTGTGGTGCCAGTAGTCTATCAACTCCCTTGTGGACTCCCTGATACTCCTCAACCTACTCACCTCCTCCCGGAGCTCTGCCGCTAAGCGGAGGAGTTCCCTACCTGGGCGCACCTCCCACAGGTGTGCCCACTGCTGCCGTCCGGTACCGGTGTAAGGGTAGGGCGCACCCTGATGACACCTGGGCCGCGTGTTCCTGTCAGAGCTCTGTCTGCAAAGCGGCATCAGTTGCAGGGGGTGCAGAGTTTAGAGAGGCCATGGCCTTCTGCCTGGTAGATTCCGTTGCTCCCTGGTTGAGCCGGCAGGGTTACAGCGCCTTTCCTGCACGCCCTGCTGCCCAGACTGCCGCGCCACACCCTGGTGGCTAGCACTCCCCAGGGGCTTCTTTTACAGGGGCTTGGCCACCATTGCTCCTGGCCTCGCCCAGGTCTCATCAGCCGCTGTGGTGTGAACTGCAGGCTCCTGAACGGTCTCTCTGCTCCCCCTGAAGTTGCCCTGGTTCAGGAAACCACCTTCTGCACTGCACTAGAGCGCTCCGCTGCCGATGTGCCGGCATCAAAGCTGCTCGCCTTGGCAGTCTCTAAGGAAAGTATTGGTCGTATAATACTTGTATACTGCTGAGATTCCTGTTCACATACCTGTATATTTAATGGTGACCTAAGAACAGACAAAAGTAACAGTGTGTTCCATGAGAAACACTTCCAATTCCTCACTAGTTACAAATTAACAGATGTCACATATTTAGCTTTTAAATTATGTATTTAAAGGAGGATAAAATTAGAAAGTTTTAGGATTCAAAGAGAGTGAGTGTCATGAAAAAACTGTAAAGTCATTCAGCAGAAATGAACATGTAAGTATTATGCCCTAAAACAATAATAGTTTTATTCTTCATCTATTTTGACCTTGTGTATGTATTCCTTGTATTTATAAGGCTTTTCTTACAAAGAGAAAGGCCCTATATCTCTTTCCTTCTGTGATTTCATTCCGTTTACATTCAGGATTTTTTGGAAGCAATCTCCCAGATTACCAGAGGTCAGAGATTATGATGTTCATTATGGGAAAAGTACCTGTTTTGGGGACAACATCACAATCACTGGATACCAGTCACCTTGGGTTTGTACATCCTACATTTTTAAATTTCTAATTAAAAATTTAGATTTTTAGAATCCTGATAAATTAAGAAGTGAAAAAAAAATTAAGTGAAATGGAAATTCTCACTCACTAGGGGCTGTATTAAATGCCATGCAGAATCAAGGCAAGCACAGTGTCAGCAGTATGAAATCAATCTCCAAACACATTACTGATAGAAAATACCTGACTGGAATGCAACTTATTTTGCACTAAATCATTTCTTCTCTCCATATCTGTACAAATGTTTCTGAAATAATCTACTTAATGATGGTTAATTCCATAACTTCTTATACATGTGTTTTGTGAATGAGGGAAATTGTACTATAACTACATTTTTTCGAATAGCTGTGTGATTTACAAATGGTTTTTTCTTCATTCTGTATGAGCTAACTTCAGATTAAGAAATAAACTGCAGAAATTCCAGTGCATTTGTTTTTGTTTAGATTTTTCCTATTTATTTAGAAATAGGAAAAAGCTATAGGTGGGTAGATTCCTGTAATAAACCCATAATTAAAAAGCTGTCATATGCTGAAGTAATATTTCTCCCTGTAACATGAATAATTACGTTTAAAGACTGCTTTTCCTCAGTATGGGGAAAGTCACTGAAAAGTTTGCAGCTATTCTTTCCAGGTATGCATGGATACTTTGTACCATGTATGTCCGATCCCCGGCTAGCTTAAGTAGGGAGTCATTGTCATTCTCCTGGCTTTTTGGTAGCTTCTCATATAGTGTTGTGTCCCTGCAGTATGGGACACTATTCCATGGAAGACAGAAATCTCTCTGTGCCAGCCAGTTGCCACTCATTAAGAAGGTATTTGAAATATGGAAACATTTAGAATTCTGTATTTGGATTACCAGTTGTTGAGGAGTTGGTTTGTTTGTTTGCTTTTTAACTATACAATTTTCCTTTATGGGCTTCTTTGTAAACATGGGACTGAGTAGTATGCTAGCATGATGCGCATATGTTGTTCTCAAAAAGGCAGGCTTTCTGACTGCTAATACAGTTTTGCCTTTCTTACTTGAAAATTTGGTCTCTGCTACACAAGACATTTGAACGATACTGCTAACTGGATATAGCCAGGATTGTAGCCTCTGAAGATGGAAGTTTCCACTGTTATGTAGGGGCCAACTTTTGTGAAGAGGCTTGCTCTTCCTTGCGCTATTTGGTGGACAAAAGGGCTTGTACCCCTTTTTACTTTCTTGAAAGAGTGTCTTTGAATGGAGCAATTTATTCCAAGTGCACTTTTATCTTGAAAGATCTTGCAAGAACAGTGCATATATACCAATAGGTATTTAACTTCTTTTAGTACCAGCACATGGAAAATGAGAACAGATGAAGAACAGGTTAAGTGGTGTTCCGTGAACCTTCCTCTGATCTGAAAACTGAGGGTTCTTTCAGATTTTCATGCTGATTTTGCAGATAACTTTTTTTCAGTCTCAAAGTTTTGCGGTCTGACTTGAACATGAAGTGTCCTGGTTTCTTAAAAGGCTCAATTACATTTTAATTCAGAAGAAATTCTGAGTGCTGATGCTTGTGAAAATTAAGTCAAGCCTGTAGCAGTTGAACATTTCAGATACAAAGAGATTTCTGAATGAAACGTAAAGATTTAGGTCTGCTTCAGATGTATCACGGAATCACAGAATGGTTAGGGTTGGAAGAGACCTCTGGAGATCATCTAGTCCAACCCCCCTGCTAAAGCAGGTTCACCTAGAGCAGGTTGCACAGGATAGCGTCCACACAGGTTTTGAATACCTCCAGAGGAGACTCTATAACCTCTCTGGGCAGCCTGTTCCAGTGCTCTGTCACCCTCAAAGTAAATAATTTTTCCCTCATATTCAGATGGCGCTTCCTGTGTTTCGGTTTGTGCCCGTTGCCCCTTATCCTGTCACTGGGCACCACTGAAAAGTCTGGCCTCATCCTCCTGACACCCACCCTTAAGTATCATTTACTGTTTTTTTCAATTGTATGTGCTTTATTTTTTAAGCCTTTCTGTAAATGTCCCTTTCAAAAACATTTAGTTATTGTACCTCATTTGGAGATATTTGCCCCTTATTTGTGGTCATTCAGCATCCCTTCCAAGACCGCTGTATTCACTTGTCAAAAACACGGTTGTTAGAGTGATGTCTGGAGTAGAATAATATTTTGAAGATATGCTAAGAAACTAATTTTCAACTTTTTTCCAATTGTAGAGATTTGGGAACTAGGAGGATTCAAATCATGTTATTGAGATCTTTACTTATGGTAAGCCTTCTGTGTTCAGTATATTATGTTACAATCACATGGTGTTTCACTTTATGTATACATTTATACATATAAGTACATTATTACATCTCTGTATTATGAAATTAAACATACCTTCATATTACAAAGATCTGTAGCTCTACTGAGTAAAATTGTGGCAGCATTTTCCCAACTTACACTACAAGGAGATGAAGAAATATTCCTCCATCTCTTAGAGCACATCAGTGAATAGCAGTTATAATTGGATATGCAGATCCAAAAGAACATCATAGAGTAGGTTGAGTTGACTAGTTCTGCCAGCAATGCTGGCAACATGAAAGTGAAATCACTTTTGTCTCTGACACCAGAAAACCTGTAATTAGTAGAATGGCTAATATTTTTAAAACTGTAGGAATGGATGCCTATCTCCAAGCCCTTAGAGCCTCAGGCACCATTGTTCTTTCCTTCCTAGTATTTCCCAAGTTTCTTGTAAGGTATAATTAACTTTTTTATCACAAATACATTTTTCAACTGTAAGCCTTCAAAGAGTATTTCTGGAAATACATGCTGATGGTGAGAAGCAGAAGTGGGTAGCAAAGGAGGCTCTTCCCTGTAGAATCCTGGCCTGTTTTGTTGCAGAAGCTGAAAACTGTTTAGTGACTGAAGTAGGGGAAATAGCATAAAGAATGATTTCATGACTAAAGCAGTAGAATGCCTTCCTGGAAAATGAGTTTCTATCCCTGCTTTGACATGAAATTTGTATGTGATGTTAGCCAAATCAGTTAAACGGTTCTTTGCTTGTCAGAGTATGAAATCCTGGATTCTGGCTTGCAGAAGGGCTGAGCGTTCACAGTTGCAATTTAAGGATAGAAAACATGTTAGAAAGGGCCTCAGGGGGTCATTTTGCACGTTGTCTTCATTAAAGATAGACTCAGCTATGCTTAAACAGTTCCTGACAATATTCACCTCACCAGTCTGAAAAATTTCCATTGAAATGGGTAAGAATTGTTCTAGTTATTTGGGGTGCTGCATAGCCTGTAAGTATGCTTTAAGGGATTCAAATTGTGCATGTGGAAGGAATTTAACATTTTTGACACTTAATTTTGTTTTGGATCCTCTTTTACAATATGGAAGTAAAATCCCATCATGGCACAAATATGTGAAAGTGAATGTTTTGATGCTTAATGAATTAGTCAGACATTGATAAATATTGTGGAAAAAATGTGGGAAGGAATTTGTGTTCAGAGCAAAGCTTTTGTTGTGGTATATAAAGTTTAGTCTGCACACATAATAAAGAACTAGAAACTACTGAATCCTACCTGTTCTATGTACTGAACTGAGTGTTGTACATCATGTATTCTTTACAGAAGAATAATACTTCGTAACATAATTAGTCTGTTGTGCATACACACAGGCAGACAACTTAATGTTGTATAGGCAATTAAAATCTGGCACTTCATTAAAATATGCACTTTTATTTGCAGCCTTGCTTCTTGTAATAACAGTAATTTTCCATTTTCAAAATGATTGATTAGATACCTTCATGTACCCTCATGCTCCTCTGCCAGCCAGTTTCCTTTCAGCCTCTTCAGTTGTGCTGCAGAATAGTGCTTGCTCACATGGTGTGGTTTAACCCCAGCAGGCAGCAAAGCACCACCCAGTCACTTGCTCACTCCTCCCCAGTGGGACTGGGGAGAGAATCAGAAGTGTGCAAGTGAGAAATAGTGGGTTGAGATGAAGACAGTTTAGTAAGTAAAAAAAGGGAAAAAAGAAAAAATGATAAAAAATAAAACAAACACAAACAAACAAAACCCCACCCAAACAAACTACTAAAAAAACTCACCCAAAACCCAATTTCTCACCACCAGCCAACTGATGCCCAGCCACCCCTCGAGCGATGGCAGCCCTGGCAAACTGCCCCCAGCTTTATATGCTGAGCATGACGTCATATGGTGTGGGATATCCCTTGGGTCAGTTGGGGTCAGCCGTCCCAGCTGTGTCCCCTCCCAGCTCCTTGTGCACCCCCAGCCTGCTCGCTGGTGGGGTGGGGTGAGGAGCAGAAAAGGCCTTGACTCTGTGTAAGCACTGCTCAGCAATAACCATAACATCTCTATGTTATCAACACGTTTTGGTCACAAATCCAAAATACGGCACCATATATGCTATTATGAAGAACATTAACTATCCCAGCCAAAACCCGTACAACACAATTTGCATGTAAAAGCTGTAATGGTGTGGAATATGCATAATGAAGATACAATTATTATGCAAAGTCTTAGGTAAACATATAATGCTTTTATTAATGATTAAATTTTGGATTATTTTGTTCCCCTCATACTCAACAGTGTATGCTTGGCAGTTTCTGAATCCTGTTTTGTTTTTGAGATTGGTAACCTCTGCTTTAAGGGACAGTAACTTTTTAAACATTTCTGACTGATGTAAATATTCAGCTGATGAATATTTAAATTGTCAGATTGAAGTTAACTTTTCTTTGTGTGCCTACAGAGCTTGGTTTAAATTAAAGTAATCGAAGGAGGCAAGGCAGCAGTAGTATTAGTTTAAAAAAAGAAAAAACAACACCATGGTACCAGACTTCTAAGAAAGTGATGTTTCCTGCTTGCTTTCTTTTTTGCAATAAAGTAGTATCTATAGATTTTTAAGATGTACGTATAGGCCCTGATTTCTCTTTTTACCTTCACATAAGTATACTGAGTACCATATATGAGCAGCTCAGAGCCTGAAATGGAGAAGTCTTTATTGGAATTATTACCATCTTCGTTTTATGCCCTGCAACTTTTCATAAGCTGTTAAAAAAAAAAAAATCATAAATGGTACCTTTATTTTTTCTTTCAGGTATGTTGGTAGAGGAAGGATCTTGAGAAAAAACACTTTAAAACAGATGAGGGAGTTCATTTGAACATGAGTATTAAAGTCCTTCCAAATTCTTAGTGAGGTTAGGAATTTTCAAAACTAATACACTACTTCCATTTGAATCTACCTTTCAGATGCCAAAGCAAGCACACTAAAAAGTGGGTGACAGCAGCAAGTAATTCTTACAATGCAATAATGACACACCTTAATTTTACTTCCAACAATGAACAGGTGACTTCAGGATACAAAGCAACAACGATAACTAATGCACTTCCTCCCCCGTTTCTGGACCCGTTATTGTCTCCGTCACTCATGGAAGACTCTGAGCTAAGGCAGCTGGTCTTGGAAATACTGCATAATCTCATTGATCGGCATGACAACAGAGCAAAGCTCAGAGGGATACGGTAGTTCTTTTTGTTTGCTTTGGCCTACTTGAAATTCTAGTTTAGTATCTGAATGATAAGTACTGTTGATTTTTAAATATTTTTTCTAATATGAAATGTTAATGTAGTATTCTGATAAATGCACAGTGCTCAGTGTCATTTATTGATGTCAAGAGTTTTACAGGTAAGCCTCAGTGCATGATACCTTAAATGACCATTCCAAATATCTGCTAGTTTAACTGTGGAAGACAGAATATGGTATTTTATGTAGAGAAAAAAAATATATGGTTGTCATAAGTCTGTTTATGGTTCTCCCTCTACAACTGAAATTCGAATGTCATTGTTAAACATGGATATAATTTAAATGGAAATTGCTTCAGGATTTGTTTGAATAGTTCATATATTTCACATCCTCTTCCCTTTCAACTTCTTTTTGCTAAACCGACATTTTTGTTTCCTTTGTAGAATAATACCAGATGTTTCTGATCTAAAGATAAAACGAGACAAAATTTCAAGGCAAGACGTGAGCTTCATGAAAAAGGTAATAGAATGAAAAAGTTAACTTTTCTATCTAGAAATAAGATAAAGTAACTGAACTGGTTGCTTTGCTGCTCTTCTACAGCTGTGTTTTTGCAACAAGTTGCAAAGATGATTATTGAGTGATTTGAATTCAAATTACAGTGATTTCAATGTTGAGGTGCTCTAAATAATTGAGAGTGGTTCCATGGAATAAAATTTTCAGTTACGTCTTCAGTGAAAATCCTTGCATGCATGAAATTAGAACAGTGTATATCTAAACCACGATTGTGAAAAATGTATCTTCTTAAAGGATTGTTCTTATAGGACATCATGCCAGTTCACTTCTGAGTATGTTTGGTTCTAAAGAAAAACAGATTTTTTTTTTTATTTTTTTTTTTTTTTAGATGATGCATATGTGGAGTGAAATTACTTCTTTACAATAAACACCTTATTTTCTATGTGGGAAAAATGCATATAGTTATTAGTGTGCTCTGTCATTCCTGATTATAGTTTATCTGTGTAGGTATGTTTGTAAACAAAAAATACAAATTACTGACGTCAGCTCAAGCAGGCTTTAGAACATTTATCATTGTTGTCTGCCTGAGAAAATATATTAATTTCTCACAGCTATCCCATACCATTTTGGTTTTGTTTCCTATTAGCTGTGAAGTAAAAAATGTGTGTCTTCAGAGTGCTGACTTAATTTAATATTCTAATTATAAAAATCAGAAGAATTGCAGTTTAACTTGTCCAGAGGCAAAAGTACTGCATATATAATAATATGCAAAATAGAGTTGTGTGACTTTCAAGTAACATTGCAAGATAAATGTTCTTGCTGAGTTAGTACAGTTGATGTTACTTGCAGTATATTTACACCTGTTTTGCTTAATGCTGGAATAATGCAAATATAAAGAATACTCCAACATTGGCAATTATTAGTGATCTATGCTTGTAAAAAAGTGAGTTAAATTTTAATTCATCAATTTAATACTTAGGATTTCAAACGGTTTGGATAAGTTCTATTTACTGATTTTGCTAGATGAAAATTTTAATTGTCAAACTAAACATTTGAATTGTTAACACTCTCATCTGAAAAAGAGGGCAGGAGAGGAAAAGAAACTTTTACCAGGTCAAGAAAAGATTATACAGTCTTCTAAAAAAATGTATTAACCCTGGGCAATGAAGTCCTGTGTGATACTGTTTCAGGTGCATGTCGTAAACTTAATGTTACTCACCTAGTTTAGATATATATGTTGGCAGCCTATTCTTCCTAGATTCCTTGCATTATCAAAGGAGAAGGGTGAAGCACCTCCAGAAGTCCATTAAGACCTGAAATGACCATCTAGGCTTGTTTGATGTTAGATGTGGATCCTAAGGCAATTGTGTATCGTACATAGGAATTTCAGTACCTAAAATTAGGTGGAATTAAACCAGACATAGACAAAAAGCTCTCTTCATCTCAGTCCACCTTCTCAAAGCCAGGAGGTTTATTTCTGTCCTTTCTTTAATCCTTCTTGCATTTTGCAATCTTCTACAAAGATACTACATGTCGAGAAAATCCACATAATAATTTATTTTCATATC
Source organism: Platalea leucorodia (assembly GCF_965183815.1). Taxonomy (NCBI): domain Eukaryota; kingdom Metazoa; phylum Chordata; class Aves; order Pelecaniformes; family Threskiornithidae; genus Platalea; species Platalea leucorodia. The sequence continues at coordinate 9,749,725 of NC_138823.1, read as the reverse complement.
CAGATGCAGTTCTTTCAGTGGGATGAATAATTTCATTACTTTTAGTTTCCAAATATACTGTCTTTAAACAGCTAACCTTTATTGTGTTTATTTCATAGGAGCTTCTGTGCTTTGCTAATAACTCTGTATCCCTCTTTTCTAAATAAAACATATATTTGATTTTAGAAGTAATAAGAAGGCTAACAGCATCTTTATTATTTCTTAAGTCAATATGTCCTGCTTGAAAAACATGTTAAACATGAGTTTTCTTTCTCCACCTAAAGCTGAACTAGTACTTCCAGAGGTAAAGCATCAGTCCTTAGATCTAGAAAATTAACTGTGTCAGCTGATACAGACCTGTACCCTCTACAAATTAAGAATGCTGGGGTGGTACTGAGTCATGTGTTGCATACAAAACCTGCTCCTTAACCTGCCTTTCTGAATTTTCATTTTTTTTTGTGTTGAAATAATAGTTTTGTTACAAAGATTTGGTTAAGGACAGCATTACAAGGAAAGTAAAGTCACTTTTGAAGTTGAGGGTCTTTCATTAGGTAACCTATGTTCTTCACTAGAGCTAGAGCCTCCATATGCTCAGTGGTAAAAGAGCCCTACTCATCTTCTGAATCTCTGAAAAAAAGAACTTTTTCTCAGTTTGCTCTTAAAGGAGACTTGCTTAATGAACAAGTTTGGTGTCCTCACAAGGATAACCCTTGAAGCTCCTCAGTTACTTGGATGTTCTTGAGAGCGTTTCAAGATCCACTTTTTATTTTTTCCTTGTCATAAATGGGCAATTTTTTTCTGAATATTTCAATAGGAAATGAATGCCAATGTCTGACACACAGTTCAGTATTCATGTGAAATTCTCTGTATCATCTTGCCCATCCGTACGCTTCTACATAAAATAAAATAGTACTGTATTTATAAAGAACCTACTGTTATGGTATTAAACTAGTGATCTTCTTTATTAATCATGTACTTGTTTGTGTATATATGTGTATACATGTATTTATCCCTTTTTATTTTTCTAATGCTCTGTCCAAAATGATCTAACATCAAAGGTGACTCTGCTTGGAGCAGGGAGTTGGACTAGAGGACCTTTAAGTATCCTTTCTAACCTAAATTATTCTGTGATTTTAATACCCATTTTCCCTTTTTTGTCTTTTATAGCATGGTCAGCAGTTGTACAGACACATCTACTTAGGCTGTAAAGAAGAAGACAACGTCCAAAAAAACTTTGAACTGCTGTTTACATCTCTAGCTCTTATCACAATTGAACTCGCCAATGAAGAAGTGGTTATTGACCTCATTCGATTAGCTATTGCTTTGCAGGTATGAGTCTGAATCAGTGTTGGGTTCATTGATTGACAATTTATATTGGTAATTAGAGATGTGGGTAACTTTTTTTTTTTTGTTTGTATATTGATCTTCAAATTGGAAATCACATCATTCAGTCCTAATTTGATCCATCCATTAAGGAAGTGCACCTTGTACATAACACTTATTAATAGGGAAACTTCAACTAATCAGATTTGTTACAAACTTCTACAACACGTTCTCTTCAGGAAAGATAGCAGATGTGGAAATCTGTTGAAACATTCCCTAGAATCAATGATATATTCATTAGCAGATTGACAAGGTATTCTTACAGTCTTGCGCCAATGTTCCGTATACAATATATGGAATGTCGTCACCTTGGAAGAAAGCTTTTGGTTAATTGATTGGTTGGAAATATTTGTCAAAACAGGCTATTTAATCTGACCTTAGAGTAAAACTCTATTAGTGTGTTGACAGGCTTTATTCCTTAACATTTCTTTTACAAGATCAAACATTATTTCATACTTGCATACAGTCTTCAGTGAAACTGTGTAACTTAGTAGGTTTATCTGTGTTGAAATTAAAGCATTCAAAAAAAATAGTGTTAGCATGTGCCATGGAAATTTGATGAAATTGTGTCCTGTGTTCCCAGTTCACTCTCTGTCATTGGCCTTATTCCCTAATGTGCACCTGCATTAGGAAACCTCTGAAACACAGAGCGCATCCTTAGTTTTAAAGTATGTCAGTGAACCAAATCCTTACTTGATGAAAATGACATTAGGAGTTTTGCTAGAGCAAAAATAATACAATCTGAATAAACACAGAAATGCTAATAAGCATTAAGTAATTCCCTGTATGGTACAGTATCTGTGACTCACAAGAGAGATTTTTATTATTAAACTACTGTTTCTAGTTTTCCTGAAAAAAGTTATGATCAGCAGGTGGTTCTTATGGGAATCTTAAGGACAAGAGACTAACAGTCATTAACCTGTACTCTCTTTTTGAGAAACAGAAGTTTGAGTGGAGTAGATTTATGTCTCCTCTTAGGGGCTGAGTCCTTCAAGCTCTCTAACTTCAGATCAATATGTGCCTAAGTCAAGAGTGAGCTAGAAGACTAGAATCTTAAGGTGAGAGGTTCTAAATGCCAAGTAATACTTAGGTAGTCATCACATGTCCACTAGTGTTACTAATAATAATTTTGACTTCCATATATTTGGGACAGCCTGTCCTTTGGAGGTTGTAATGCTGTCCTTTATATTTCAGGACATTGCCATCATCAATGAGGATAATCTGCCAATGTTTAATCGTTGTGGTGTCATGGCATTGGTTGCAGCGTATCTAAACTTTCTGAGTCAGATGATTGCAGTTCCTGCCTTTTGTCAGCATGTCAGCAAGGTAACACATAATTTAAGTCATTTAGAACAGTACACATTCTACTGTAAAATGGGTAAATAACTTCTGTCAAGTAATTGCTTGTGGTGTTGATCTCCTGTATTTGTGTCCACCAACATTGCTCTTTGTCTTTGGTATCCGATGGCATTACTTGCTGATTCTTAAAACTATGCACAGAATATTCTTCTCTCAAGGTATAGCATTTTTATTTTGTTTATGGTACCATATATAATGGGCTAAATCCGCATCTGGTGTAAGACTTTACAGCCTCACTGGCTTTGATAAAACAGTACTGACATGCACAAGACCATGTGAACCAGATTTTTAGTCTAAAGGGCGAGTGCCACAATCCCTTTCTCTGGTTAAAAGAAATTGTAAAGGCCTTATTTGTGCTGAGGTAGATGTTAGTGAAGGGTTGGTAATCTGCTACAGTAGAACCTCTTTAAGCAATTTAGTCATTGGAGAAAATAGCTATGGAACTACTCCGTTTGTACTATTTGTCTTGTTTTTTTTTCAGGTCATCGAAACTAGAAGTCTGGAAGCATCTTATTTTCTACCAGAAACAATTTTTAAAGATAAATGCAAGTAAGTAGTTACAGAATGCGAATTAATGAACAGTGAAGTACCTATTTTACTACTAAAAATTGCACACATTGAAATATGTTGCATATGTGAAAAGTAATTTAGAGGTTTAATAGTGTACAGGATAGGCAGAAGAAAACAAAGCATTTAAAAGCATATCAAAATCTGTTTTTCAGACTTATTGTAGTCAGAAGCACTTATATCTGCACAATATGATGCTTGGTGTAAGTGCTAACACAGCAAAATGCATTTTCACTGAATCACAGAATGGGTGAGGTTGGAAGGGACCTCTGGAGCTCATCTGGTCCAGCCCCTCTGCTCAAGCTGGGTCACCTAGAGCAGGCTGTCCAGGACCACATCCAGGTGGCTTTGGAATATCTCCAAGGATGGAGACTCCATAACCTCCCTGGACAATCTGTGCCAGTGCTTGGTCACCCTCACAGTAAAAAAAGTGTTCCCTGATGTTCAAACAGGATCTCCGGTGTTTCAGTTTGTGCCAATTGCTTCTGGTGCTGTCACTGGGCACCATTGAAAAGAGCCTGGGTCTGTTGTCTTTCCACTCTCCGTCCCTTAAGGTGGTTGTACACATTGAGAAGATCCACTTTCTTTTCTCCATGTTGAACCGTCCCGGCTCTCTCAGTCTTTCTTCATTGGAGAGATGCTCCAGTCCCTTAATCACCTTAGTGTTCTTTGTTGGACTCTCTACAGTAAGTCCATGTGTCTCCTGTCCTGGGGAGCCCAGCACTTGACACAGCACTCCAAGTGTGGCCTAACCAGTGCTGAGCAGGGGGGAAGGATCACCTCCCTTGACCTGCTGGCAGTACTCCTCCTAATGCAGCCCAGGATACCCTTACCTTTTTTTGTCACAAGGGCACATTGCTGGCAAATAACAAATACTATTACTCTGCAGTGTTTTCCATTTAACAGAGACTATAGTCTCTCAAGACGTAGCAGAATAGGTGAGGAACATAATTTAGATAACCAAGAAGTGTTAAGGTAACTTAAAATATTGCAGAGGTATTCAATGGACTAATTTTGGAGTGTATATTCATTCCTAAATAACTGAGCAAGTTTTATTTGTGTCAAATCATTACCATTGACCCTTTTTGATTGCTTGCAGACATTATAAAAGTATTTTACTTAATGAACAAATCTCTGTTGGTAGATAATAACTTCAAATATATATTTTGACAGTCTTCCAAAATCCTTAGAGAAGCATGAAAAAAATTTATTTTTCCTGACAAACAAGATTGCAGAATCATTAGGAGGCAGTGGATACAGTGTGGAAAGATTGTCAGTTCCTTATGTACCCCAGGTAACAGGTAAGTGGTGATTAGTGGCAAAACTGCTAAGTGCCAGTTATTAAGAATGCTTGCTTAATGTGTTGTGTGCCAATGAAATGTAGTGTGATTACTTGGCAACAAAACTTAGTCAAAGTATAATTTTGTTTTCTCAAGATGTTTTTTTCTCTCATTAGCTACTGTATTATTGCTAAGAAGTTTCAACCTTGTGTCCTTTTAAGATTTCTTTTTTTTTTTTTTTTTTTTTTTTTAAAATTCAGGAAGTGGGGCAGAAAGTTTTTGAACCCACTTCAACCCTTTTTAATGAAGTCTTTGCTTTCAAAAGAATACCTAAGAAGATAGTAGTGATTAGTACTGCTTTTCTGTATTCACTTGAGTTAGCAGGTGAGGAAGGATTATACAAGTCAGCATACTTTATCCTTTTTCTGTAAACACTGAGTGGAACCTATTCCATCCTTTTGCCATATGGCCTTGTGCTGACTTGAGTTATTGGCCTTAGTCAAATTTGCAATGAGCAGATGTTAATTTCATCAAGTGTGTTACGTTTTCCTCCGTTAGATACCTATGCTAGCTTGGTGTCAAGTAACACAATGAAAATAAAGTATTCCTGAGGAAGATTGGTGAGAGTTTGTGCTACCCAGGATGCTTGAATAGTGTGTGAATGACTAGCTAGTATGTGACATTGTGTCTTTTCACCTTCTAAGGTATTTTCAACAGCCAATTGAGCAACTTACTGAAAAAAAATTGTTCAAAGAATTTGTTTTATTAACCATGTCTCTTTTGTGATTGTACGTAACTGGTTGCTGTTGTAATAGACTATGGGACATCCCAGTCTGAAGCATGACCTTTTTGTGAAATAAAAGTACCTAGCAGGAAAATGTGATTCCTCTGTTTTGTAGCTCATGCATAGAAAGAAACATAGCACATACGGACAAATGAATGCCAGATCTGTCACACTTGCAGTACGATTCAGAGACATTGCTGCCTGCTCTTGAATAAGCTTTTTTGGATAGCTGCTGTGGGAGGGAATGAGTTCTCCAGACAGATGTGGTTTTGTCCCAAGTGCTAGCAGGCAAACTAGTGATATATTCTGAGACACAGCGGCAATGTCTGTGTTTTCTCTTGCTGGTTGTCTTCTTCTAAAAAGGAAAATGTTGCTATACTTGACAGCTTATTTCTTCTGGCATCCAAAAAAACAGTTAACATTATATTTTAATATTGCCAGAAGAGGTAGGTAGCAAGTAAGGAAATGTTACATTTTCAAATTTTTACTGTCTTTGAGTGAATGAGAATGCAATGAGAAAGATAACCTGGTTTGAAATCTGTGTTAAGCCTCTTATAGAAATTGAGATGTGTTTGTACCTTAATGACCTTGCTAGGGTTTTCTTGGATACTTTGATAAAAATGTATTCCTACACAGGAAGATATGTAAGTTCTGACATCAAGGTTAAGTGAGTTTAGCTGCAAGTATGTGATTAACTGCTTCTTCAGGTGATGAGAAATGGCTATACGTAATGCTAAATCTTAGTGTATGCGAATCAGATGGAGGTGTTTTTTGGTGGTCTTTTTGTAAAGAGCAGTAACCAACACTGGTTCCATGTCTGTTATTGTATCTAATTAGGATCATTAATCCCTGATCCTGTGGGATATTGAACTTCCAAGATTTTCATTTAACTAAATCAGGACAAAAGTGAATATTTTGGATCTCTGAAACTTTTCATTTTATACTTCAATGAAATGTTTCATTTCTAGTATTATATTACAATGCTTGAATATAGTGTTTCAAAATATATCATTAATTTTGGTAAAAGATGGATCCATTTTTTATATATTCCTGTGAAAGTTATGGTTGAACCCAAAAGGCCAGTAAAGATTTTATCCTAATTCTTTCTAGTAATTCTGAATATCAGTGATATAATGATTAACAATGACTTATAGACATAAAATCATCATCCTGTCTTTGTTTCAGGTTTTGGTACTTCTTACCAGTTTGAAAGACATTCATATTTGCGATTTCTTGTACCTTGTTCTCTTCCTTATTTGGGGGAGGGGGGAAGCTGATAATTTAAATGTATATCTAATCATTTTTTTGTCTAGTATATATTTTTTTTTTAAATTTAGCTCTATTTCCATCAGGCAAAAAACCTCATAAATGCAGACACAAGTCAAAAGGTAAAAATGAGTTGTAGGTCAGCCTGCTCTCCTGCTAGCTGTGGTGTGTGTATAGAACGTGCACAGTCAAAAAAAAAAAGTGCTTTTAGAGGGCCTTTAGACCTTTAGGCCAGAAATTGTGTTGTACTTAGTGTTTCCTTCTCCTTTTTTTTGTTTATCTCCTTGATATACCTGTAGCAATGTTAGCTGCTGCAAGATTTGCCTTTGTGTTTACTCTTGGTTTGGAACTCTACAATATGGTAGCTTCCTATTTTCTTTTCTTGAGCAGGTAGTAGGGGCTATAGGTATCATTTTTGTGATAGTACTAATTACTTCTTTGAGTGAAGTTACAAGAACTTCGTAGAAGGTTGGAAGAAGCACTCAGCTGTTCACAGACCGATGATTCATCTTACTCACTGGCTGTTCAGGATAAAGGTCCATTAGTGGGACATGTATATGTGCATATGTTCTGTGTGCATCCCACCAGCGGCTGGGCTTAGACACAGTCTACCCACCAGCTGTCTCCTGGTTCCCAGTCTCCCCAGTCACTGGCACCTGGGCATGTCAGTCCCCAGGGCCAACAGCCGCAGTCCGGCTGCTGGTGCAGATCCCCCTTGTGCACAGTAACACACACGTGTGCACACATGGGTCTCGGTCAACCTCCCAGGCTCCATGCTCTTTCTGACAGTTGGCCTGGGCCTCATGGTCCCTCTGGGTGCATTCCCCTCAGAGACAGACTGACACACAGACAGACAGACACACACGGACACCCCCAGCTCCCAAGCCACTTGATCTACTCGCCTGCTGGTCCAGCTTGATGTTCCCTTGTAACCATGCACTGGTGCTGTGTTCCCTCGCTTGCTTGAGACACACAGGCCCTCTGACCCATGGTCTGACTGCAGTTGCTGAGCTCAGACCCCCACACACACACCTACGCAAAGAATAGAGTCCCTTGGCCAGGAAAAGAGAAATGGGATTTAATGAGAAGATGGGACAGGCTGCACTGATGAGGCTCAGGGCATGGCCAGATGCATGTGCTCATCAGCAACCCGTTTACATGGGACTGATGCCTTTATCCCCTTATCCCTCTGTTTTCCTTGCTTGCTCCTCCCCAAACCATCTCAGTCCTCCTTTTCCCCACCCTTGGTTCCTCCCCTAAACGTCCCATACTAAGCCTTGCACAATCCCAAGATGCTGTTCCCCTGCATCTCAAGTGTCCCATACCCCAGGCACTGACCCTGACTTGGTCAGTGAGGTGACCCAGAGAGCTGCTTCCGTTGCCCCATGGCCAAGACTTGTGGGACGGCCCTGGTAGGGGCTGGGGCAGTGGGTATTGGGTCTCCACCGCTGCCCTCGTGCCTCTGGGCTCCTTTGTGTGTGTAGAGACAAGCTTTATAGCGTAACAGAAAAAATTACAATTTTCACAATTTTTTACCCACTTAATGTGTTGAAATTAGAGAATGAGCATTTTTATTAGGCAAGTGTAGGGAGGCATCCATTATAAAAATGAATTCGATGTAAAGTAGTCCCAAAAATGTATCTTCTGGTGTTTGCATGTCAATTATAGAGAGAGCAGCAAGATGGCAGCAAAGATGCAGCTTTGTCTTGTGTTTGCTCTTGAGGGCTAAGGTGCTTTCCTCAGACTCTGTATGTATTGGGTTGTGTACCAGTAAGCCGTCAGGGATTAAAAATTAAGTAAATCCTTCAAAATGCCACTTCAAATGCTCAGGGACTCTGAGAACCTGGCAAAGATAGCTAGAATTCAGGTGTTTTTCACTAATCTTGTTCTTTCACTGCCTCTTGATCTTAAAATAGCATTTCATCTATACAACTTCTGAAAGTTATTTCTTGGGTTTTTTTTAAAAGCTGAGTATGTTCAGCTCTGCTGGAATGAATCCTGTTGGTTCAAGCTCAATATTTGCACTGCAAAAGTGCTTTGCTAGAAGTGGATTAAACAAAGGTTGCGGAAGAAAAGTATAAATTACCTTGTGGTGGGGTAGTTTTTCAGTCGTGGTTCTTATCCTTATCTTAGTATCAAGTGCCTGTAGGTGCTTCTAACTATGTGCAGTGCAAGTCGTCAAATAATAATGGCCAGATCCAAATGGCTTGATCTCGGCTAAAATCTAAAATGTGGCATGGGAATTCATGGTTTTGTAAATGAGATACACATAAGTCAGGCCACTCAAGTCTCCATTTGTCAGAGGATCCTCATGACATGTCTGTAAATGCATTTTCAACTGTTCTTTTTAATCTTGTGTTAATATATTAAATGTCAAAGATGAGAAAAGGTTATTGGTGTATCATCTCAGGAGTGCAGTCACAAAAGGAAAATCCATCAGCTGATGGATCATTTGATCATAATCTGCTTCCGCGTTAATGAAATAATTGTGCTCCTTTTAGTACCAGCGCAGTTGGTCTTATTCTGTCAACTTTTTAGGCCAGCTGGACTTGCTAAAATGTTTGCAGGAAGTTAGAAATGGAGAGAATTTTTTTTCACCAAGTGGATTTTTAGACTTGCTGAATATGGTACTTGTAGCAACAAGAATAAGGAAGGATTGTTGTTCATTTCCATTCAGAAATCTTTATTTCTTCTGTCAATGAGTCATCTTCCAAGAAGCCCTTTTCTGTTTCAGAGTACCTTCAAATTAAGACCTTAATATTTCAATTTCAAAACCAAAAGAATAAGTTCAGGCTTTTGAAAATTACTCTGCAGCAATATATCATCATGCACTATGTTATTTATTATGCGTTTGAATAAGATCTGATCTCATTTTTTTAAAATTCAGGGCTTTCAAGGCAAAGTTGGCAAGATCTGGGATGAGAGGGGGAAGGGACAATAAAAAGGTTATTTTCCTTCATATTTAATAATTTAGAGCAGTAACTGATCATTTTTCAGAACAATCCAAATGATAAGATAGATGATCTTGGGTTAAATAGGCATATAGAAACAAATCTGCATCTGCTGTGTAGAAATTCAATTGATCATGTTTCAACTGTTATACAAAAAGTAAGATTAAGTTGGTTTTCTTCTAGATGAGGACAGACTCTCCAGGAGGAAGAGCATTGTGGACACGGTATCTATTCAGGTGGATATTCTGACTGGCAACAACATAGAGGATAAGGTATGAAAATCACAGGATATTTTAAAGCAGCATCTTTGGAGGGGGGGCAGTGGAATGCAAATAGCATTTTTCCAGAAAGTCTAGTATCTAAGTGTGCCAGCAATGTTAAATGCATTGAGAGATTGATTTTTTTAACTCCTATATTTGTAGAAACATGTTGGCAGAGACACTAATCTTGAGCTTGCTCTATAAAAACGTAAAGTATTTTGTCACTATAGTTTTTACAGATAGTACTGCAGAATATGGGGTAGCAATACATATATATGCCGAACAACTAATATTTTATGAGTAAATATTCTAAAAAGTTTTCTTTGCATTTTGAGGGATCAAATAAAATTCCTGCATCTGTATCCCTGCATCATTTGAAGTATCTGAGAGTCTTGTTCATCAACATGGGGCTGACAGGTAAAAGACTAGTGAGAGACCTGCTGTCTTTGAGAGGCGCAGGTAAAGACTAGGCAGGCTGCTTACACCACAGTGTTACAGTGTCATGTTTTCCTTCCAGAAGAGTTTAGCACACAGTGCTTTAAAGGCACAGGAAGGATAAGGCAGCAACAAAAAGTTCATATGTAGGGTACAGGAGCTGATGCTAATTATCCCTTATGAAGGCTGCATTATAATTAAAATGATCCCACATCTTTTGATACTTCATGTGAAGTATTTCTTAAAATAAATTTCCATTTCTACTGAATCTTTTTCAAGGTTCTGCTGATTCTTATTAACCAGATTTCTGCTGGCTGCGATGGAGATTAGCTGTTGAAATTGAGGTGTTTGTACCTGCAAACGAATCCTACCTTTACCATCTTAAAGCACAAACAGGCTAGGGGCACGAAACAGAATGTGTGGACAGAGTCAAGCTCAATGTTAGTTAAAAACGTAATGTTAAGCTATTGTAAAGGAGCAAGCCCCATTTTAGAACTTACTGACAGAAGTGGTTTATGTTTTGCGTCATTATTATTATTATTCCTTTCTGCTCTGTGCTGATGATACCTCAGATGATATTCTGTGTTCACTTCTTGGTATTGTGCGTTAGCAAGGATAAACTACATAAAAGCTTAGGAGAAAGAAGAAAAAAGTGTTTGAAAATTAAACCAGATTATCATAATCTTTAGCTTTCTGAAGAAAGTAAATGCTCGTAATAGGAATGGGGGTATTTGACATTAGTATCCTTTTTTAAAATCATGTGTTATATGTGATTGTAGGTGATTGAACATTTCTCTTGACAGTAGAATTAAATGAGAGAAGATTCCATTTCAGATTTCAAATGATTATGCTGATGTTATGTTAAGCATTGATATATAGATGTTTTTGAAGAGGATATAGCAGTTGTAGATAAATCAAAATCTCTGTATGGGTTCTCAATTTAATGTGGTACAGTGTCTTGGATAATGAATTACAGTTTGTCTCTCTTAAAAACAAGAATTCTATTAATCAGAAACACATGAAACCGTTTCTCCTTTAGTTACTTTACAATGTTTGTTTACAATGCAAAGGGAAAACCAATATTTTCCAATTTGCTGGCTGCACCTTGATACCTAAATCATGAACATTTGAAAAACATTCATAGAATCAGAATCATTTAGGTTGGAAAAGACCCTTAAGATCATCGAGTCCAACTGTAAACCCAGCACTGCCAAGTCCACCACTAAACCATGTCCCTGAGCACCACGTCTACCCGTCTTTTAAATACCTACAGGGATCCCCATCCCTGGGCAGCCTGTTCCTTCAGTAATGGGGCTCTGTAATTTTTCCTAATTCTTGTTCCCCCATAATGCATGGGTTTGCCCACCTGCAACATAAGATGATACACTGGATGTAACTCAAGAGGAGAGAAAAAAAAGTCCATGAGGATATTAAATCTGGTTCTCTTGCTGTGTAGGTTAGTAAATATAACATAATCCCTAACAGTCTGCAGAATTAAACTGCAAAAACAAAAGGAGCATAAGGCTTTATGACTGAGAGGATAAACTACTTCATTAATGGAAGTTCTAGGATTAATGTTGTATGGTATCATGTCTGCACTGTGTAAGGTAGAAGACTGTTTATCCATAAAATATCTATTACTGTATACAATACGAATGCAATTCTTTTGTCAGCACAAGATGTAGCAAGTCTGTTAGTGAGTCCTGTTCAAGAAGATGGTTTATTCCACAGTTATCTCCATTTATAAGACAAAAGCACTAATACTCCTGTGTTATTAATAACCAAATATAATGCTGGCTAATATCAGCAACTACTACGGAGGTTAAGTAGAAATCTGAAAGGCTGCCATAAACAAGTAATATTTACCAAATATGAATTGTATAAGAGGTGACTGTTTCAAAATCTGAATACTCTTTATCTCTAGCCATATCCACAAATATTTGACATAAAGGTAGTTTTGCTGTTCATGTATTGTTTATATATTCAGAGGTAAAGAATGTGATGCTAATGTAGTAAAATCTGTTAGACAAGTATCATTTACAGCTCCATCTCCTGAAATAACACTGATATAAAAAGGAAAAAGCTACTTCTGGCTTTTCCATTTACAATAGGTCAAGTCAATGCATTAAAAAATTGAAAGAATTCAGTCTTCTGAATTGGGTGAAATAGCTTTTTGCTACCTTACAGATCTTTTATCTTAAATCATATTAGACCATTCTAAACAATTAGTGTTTATAAAAGTGCTGCCTGTTTACATGTAGTTAGTTTTGAAGGATTAAAGTAAGGCAGTCCAAGCCAGGAAACCATGTTATATTCAGGTGAACACTGTTGGGCTATCTAAGCATTCTCCCCTAATGTTGTCACGGTGGTTTCACTGTAAATATGCTTACTGATGTAGAAGCTCTAGGTCTATAAAGAGTTGAAACACGAAGATCCATGAGCTGGGGCTCTTCAGAGGAATGTTCGTGCATCTTTGGTAATTTTGCAGCCCCAAGCAATTCCTAATGAAGTACATCTGCAGCAGCAAATGGATATTCAGATTACTAAATGAACAGATTTTCTCAGTGCATCAGACATAGCTTGTTATGAAGAGCCCTTTAGCTCCAATGTTTATGACATGAGCACCAAATTATTTGGAGCTCATACTGGTACGACATTAGCCTAAAGCAATAACCATTTTCCTCTCTACCCTCCACTACCATCTCTTGTTTTAGTATCCCATTGCTGATAGCTCAACTAGTCTCAGGAAGCAGCTGCTATTATTTGCAACAGCTGTATAGAAACCAGCACTGAGGCTTCGCAGTACAGAAACACCGCAGCATATTCCTGACCCAAGGGAGTGTTCTGCCAACATTCAAGTCCTTTTCCAAAGCATTGTGCCCATAGAGCGTCTTGACCAGAATTTGGAAAGTTTTCCTTAATGTCATTTGATAAAAATTTCCTCACTAATTGCAGTGGCGTAAAAATGTGAATTAGTGATCTGTTGGCTGTCATAGAAGCTCCAGATAAAGCTCTTAAAAACTTGTAAGGCAGAAAAGCTCTGTGGCCATTTTGTCCTTCTGTATTTATCACATTTCTTATTTTTCAGAAGCTTGTTATATGTGAGACTTAAGGGGGTTTGTTTCTTTGTGTTTAGATTGATAATACTGAAGAAATCACCTTTGAAGCTTTGAAGAAAGCAATTGGTAAGATTTATTACAATTGTGTTTATGCAGCATAGTTCTAGATTACTGTGGAATTGCTAGAGTAAAAGGTATTGCCAGAATAACATAATTAAAATATTGCATTTGTTTTTCTTTGGCTAGTAAATGTATTTAAAACTTCAGTTATTTATTTCTAAATTTCTGAAATGATATCGTGATAATTTTAATTAATTCATTTTCTGAAGCTAATGTGACTGAATGAAAAGCGTCTGAAAACGCCTGTCATCTATTAAAGTTGTCCTTACAGGCCAAGCTATAAGTAACGTGAGATTTTCAAATTCCATTGCTTCCATTGTTTGCTTCTGCAGTGCACATTTGAAGGTTTATATCACTTATACTTGATAGGCAAAGATTACATTTGTCTCTTTTTTTGTTTGTTTTTTTGTTTGTTTGGGGTTTTTTTGTTTAAGATAACAATGGACTTGAAGAACAGGAAAAAGAAAAAAGGCGTCTTGTGATTGAAAAGTTCCAAAAAGCACCATTTGAAGAAATCGCAGCACAATGTGAAACCAAAGTGAGTTTCTGAAAAATGTTTTACAGCATTGAAGACGCTAGTATAGGCATTAATGGGGATATGCTGGCTAAAGGGGATTTATGTTATCATGTTACTCCTGCTGTTACTTCTAACGAAGTCCAGTTCTTTGTCTTCAGCTATTATCTCTACTATTATTAATGTTCGGAAATTCCAGTTATTTAAAGTGTGCTTTTGTTTGTTCCTAGACCATTTGAAAAGCAATGGAAATCTCATACATTCTTCATCTTGTTTTCGTTACTGTCTTTGAAATCTAGATTCACAGCCCGTTCCTATTTCATCCTGGGATAACTGGAGCAGTATTTACCTCATTATATATTTTGAATAACTAAGTGTATTTCAGGTTTGTTAAACTCCTATCTGCAACACCAAAATTTGCTGTATAATTCCTTGCACTTCAGGAGAGGCTCACTCAATCTCATGCCTCTTCAGGGCTCGGAATACTTGCAGCAGTGAGAAAAGAAATCGAGATAGGAAACGCTGCCTAGATTTGCCATGTGGTGATGTGAAACACACTCACTGAGTATGGCCTGGCACATTCATTTTAGCTTGGTTCAATTATAGTAGTTAATAATTAAATTTTAATTTTTTTTCCTAGGCAAACTTCCTTCATGATAGACTTGCACAGATACTGGAACTCACCATTCGGTAAGGCTTTATGCAAGAAGAATATGATGAATGAAAATGAGTTATAAAGCAATTGTGATTACTTTCAGGTGGTCATGTCATAGAGTTCTTAAACACATATAGCAGGCAGAAAATAATTGACTTAACTGAATGTTGTGGCTTAACTGTGGTAGGCATTGAAGCCCCACACAGGCACTGGCTAACTCCACCTCAGTGGGATAGGGAAGAGAATTAGAAGGGTAAAAGTGAGAAAACCTGTGGGTTGAGATAAAGACAGTTTAATACGTAAAGCAAAAGCTATGCACACAAGCGAAGCAAAATAAGGAATTCAGTTACTACTTTCCTGGAGCCACCTCCAGGAAAGCAGGGTTCCATCAGGCATAACGGTTACGTGGGAAGACAAACACCAACACTCTGACTGTCCCCCCCCCTTCCTTCTTTTCCCCCCAGGTTTATATGCTGAGCACGATGCCATATGGTGTGGGATATCCCTGTGGTCGGCTGGGGTCAGCTGTCCCAGCTGTGTCCCCTCCCAGCTTCTTGTGCACCCCCGACCTACTCGCTGGTGGGGTGAGAAGCAGAACAGGCCTTGACTCTGTGTAAGCACTGCTCAGCAATAAGGAAAACATCCCTGTATTATCAACATTGTTTCCAGCACAAATCCAAAACATAGCCCCATACTAGCTACTATGGAGAAACTTAACTCTATCCTAGCCAAAACCAGTACACCAAAAAAGAGTAGTCTTTGTCTAAAACAGTCACTTTGATTTTCTTGTTACTATTTTGAATCTTTTAGATAGTGGAGAATATCCAGAAACCACGTCATAGTATACTTACATTCTTATATTATTTCTGTGTATATCAGTAGTATTGAAGAACTCTGCTGTTTTCCAATTGCTGTATCTCTTTGAGAAAGTAGTTAGAAAATGAACACCCAAAATAGGACATGACATTATTATAGAGTGTTGTGCACATCCGTTGTGCAGTATGAATAGTATTTGTTAGTAGTAAAATGCATTTTCATAGCTCTGTAACAGCAGTGAAGTTGATGATTTAGACCAGAGTACAAAAAAAAAAAAAAAAAAAAAAAAAACAAAAAAAAAAAAAACAAAAAACCAAAAACAAACCCAAGGCATGATAATTTCATTAGAATTTCAGGAATAGGATAAAATACTGGGGGAGGGAGGGGGAGTGTAGTTTACTCTTGTTTCTCAGCTATTTGTATATCAAGTTATAAAAAAGAAAGCAGTCTATATAATTATATATATTGATTGTTCTTCTCACACAGTCCTCCACCTAGCCCCTCAGGAACGATGACCATTACTGCTGGACATGCTCATTACCAATCTGTTCCAGTCTATGAGATGAAGTTTCCAGATCTTTGTGTGTATTAAGTGTCTTCTGAAGTCTGCTGGACATTATTTAGAGTAGAATACAATAGAAAGAACAAGATGAGTTTTCAAATTTTATTGTTTATTTCATCTAAGCTAACTTTAAAATAGTGATGGACTTGAGCCAAATACAGATTACTCTAGCCAAACTCATGAGACTGTCCTGAGTTGTTTTCTTCTGTAATATATTTGAAGTTAGGTTTTTCATATATCATATTTCTTCATTTTCATATTTGAACACATGTAGAAGTCAGATTTAAAACTTGTCTTGCCATATAGGTGAATATTTCAGTTACAGTAGGAATTTGTATTTCTGTAAATTCCTTTAATTTGAGGTATAGTAACTGAAGAACTTGTTAAAACTTTTTCTTTTTTTTCAATTTTTTTGTTGGGTCTTTTTTCTCCTCTCCACCTCAATTATGTATCTAAATAGACTGCTTTTGGCTTGCTTCATCTGAATAAATGTAACCAGTGGAGCACTACCTTAGCTCCCTTTTGTTCATGCTGTCATAGCTAGCCAACTTGTTTATTTTGAAATATATGGAAATAAACAATACCTTACATGTGTTCAAGTACAGTAAATGAATTAATGGACACTTGTTAAGTATTTTTTTGATGCATCACATACCATGCTTTTTAGATATATACGCCCAGTATATGTCCTGTGTTTCTTGCTAAAAGTTAACTGCTTTGCATAAGAGAGGAGAAATCTCCTCTTGAAGCACTGAACTGTGCAATATTTTTCATGTCTTAAGGTGTATGGTTTACAGACTGTACTTCTGAAAATGCAGTAGTATTTTACTGTCTGCTTTAGTATAAATACATGAGAGATATATTTAGTATAGCAGAAAATAAACTGAGGGCATTTTAAATCACAAATACAGAAATTACAAATATATTCTATGAGGTATTTCTCTGTAGTTTATTACAGCTTTTTAATGATATTTTAGAAATTGAAAGAAAACTGGATGAAACCATTTAAAGACCAAGAATTTATTACATATGTTTTCAAGCAAAAGCATTTTTAGAGATGCATCTCTGTGTTCATTTTTGTTTCATTCTCAAACCTTTCTAGAAATAAGGAAAATGTGGTAACTTTCATAGGTTTATGTATCTGAGTATACTATTCAAATGTAAATAAAGTAAAACTGATAGAGTAAATCACTGAGCTTTTGATGATGATTGTCAAGGCTGTCTTTATGACTCACTAAATTCTGCAGGCAAAAAGAAAAAAACAGCTTTCCTTGATGCCAGGAATAGTAAGTTTGAAGTCCCTTAATCTATCTGAATCTGAGTGAAGCAGCACAAACGTGAATGAATGTTCTCAAATATCTATAATAAATGTAAGACATCTAAGTTAGCCAGGCATTTAGATAAACAGTGATCAGGCCGTGAACAAAGTCATCTAGCTTCAGTTAGCCCTGCTTTGATCAGGAGCTTGGTTTAGATGACCTTCAGAAATACCAACCTGAATTCATCTATGATTGCATAATTCTAAGATCTGAATGGTTATCACGCCAGCTCATTTGCTGACTGGTTTGAGCATTTGCAAACCCACTGCAAAAACGGATTTTAAGTTTTTTGACCTGTAGTGCAGTATTCCACTGGACTACTTTTAAAAGCCTGATGTGACATAACATCAGAGAAATATCAGCTACTTAAACCTATGAGATAACATGCTGAGATTTTCAGAAAGCATTCACAAAACTCAAAAGGTAATTGAGACCTTCTTTTCAGTTTAACAGTGCAATCACAGCTGTTAGTGGATGACGAAACAGCCCCTTATCTACAGCATTCCGTTGTGATTTTTACTGCTGCAGCGTATCAGCCTGATCAGACCACAGTCTACACATAAATAGGACTCGTTGTCACTCTAGCTTTTAGTTTTCACTTTTTGGGTTTTTTTTAAGGTAAGACATAATAGTTTTTTGGCCTATATAAAGAGTGTAATTTTTTAAATAGTAAATCTAACCTAGGGATACAATGTAAAACACTTATCCACTCTGTCATTTTTTAAGAACACTGTGCACTTTTGTACAAAAAGAAAATACGGAGTCAAAGAAATAAAGAATGTACTTCTGTTTGCACTCTTGCAGTATGGAGACTGTGCTGTAAATACAGGATTGTTTCTGTGATTGAATTCTGTTGCATGAATGCTGCATGTGAAAATAACTAGATTCAGCATTTCATTTTCTGTTCTGTTTATGCAGTATTTTTCATTTATGCTAATGACAGGTTGCTGTGTTTTCAATGTTCAAATGAGCTTTGTTTGGGAAATGCAGGTGTTGTGCAGGTATTGTGCAGGGAATGAAGAGCTTGTAACACTCTGTGTTCACATGATATTTAATTTTTTCCTTTCTGGAAGTTCAGGGAGTCTGTAAGTTGATAATTGGTTCACTCTGGCCTTTCTAGACAGTGGGGAGTTGGGAGTGACTGTAAAATGTATCATTTTGGTAGCTATTGTTATAGGTAGCTAATGAATGAAACCAAATGAATTAAGAATGCTGTTGTACGGTATAAAGCTGCTTTGTTTCACTTATCTGTTTATGTTCCTGAGACAAGTTGCAGAACTTAAAAGCTCCATATGCATACTGGCCCTGTGTTATCTGCAACACATTGAGTACTGTCACAACGATTATAAATTGGTATCCAGCTGTTTAAATGTATTTCAGCTTTTGCTTTGGGTTCTCTTTCCCATTGTGTCATTTTGAAAAGTGATAGCTTTTGGTAGTGGGTCCCTTTAAAGTAAATTAAATCCTTGAAATAGCCTGTTGTCTAAAATCAGAGTAGGGCTAATTTGTCTGTTGTTCTGATGGTCATATATTCTGTACTGTATGTAATGAACCAGTTTCAATAAATGTAAGAACACACTGTGCAATCTATATTTAAGCAATAAAATAAACCAAAATTTAAAATTAATGTTTTCTAAGGTTTCTGTTAATTTTTATTGCTCACAATTAAAATGTCAATGACATAATTCTTTGGCATTTAAAATAGACCTCATTTTACGTACCTTTTTTTTTTTGCAAATGTTATAGCATTGCAGCATTATCAAACTACTACTTTTATTTATGATTAAACCATTACTATTACCAAGACCACCAACAGTTGAGAATGCAACGATACAAAAATGATTTCCTAATCGCAAACAAGCTTGGGGAAGATAAATAAGCTATGCTTTTCAGGCCTGCCTCCCTGGTTAAGGAACGTATTGGGTTTGTAGTATCAATTTCAAGGAATAAAGTTGTCAGTGTGTGTGAAGATCTGTATACAGCTCACCCACAGGTTGCTTTTTTTCAAACAGTGATGCCATGTAATGGGGCTGAGTATTACACGGTTGTTTGTTATTCTCTTTTTTTGTTAGTCTTCATTTATTTAGTTTTAATAGCGCACCCTGAGAGAAGCGGGAAGAACAATTCATTTATTCTATTGTGAGGAAGTTGGGACCTTCTCTAGCTCACATGAGGTATGTCCTCATATAGAGAGGATTATATTGTTGCCTTTTTTCCTGTGTTCCTAAGTTTTGCAGACATCAAAACTTTGTGTATAATTAGGAAATTTTAGAGGGGAGGTGTCATCTTTCTGTAATCTAGGACTTAGCATAGATCTCAAAACCTGCTATTAAGATGTGTGGTCATCAACCTGTTTTGTTGCCCAGGTTGGTCTGAGCAGGATTTTGATGATGGATACCTCAAAACAATCCGGGGAGAAAACAGTAGCCACACTTGGGAGATTATTTTAAATCACATCTAAAGGGAAGACGTAGAGAGATTCTGTTACCCTGCCACGAGGCCAGACAAGGAGGGACAAAAGTGGCAGCCACTGCAGCAGTACGGCAACACAAAGGTGACCTGTTAAGAGCTGCTTTCTGGGTACTGGGGGAGTTTCTGTCTGGAAGTTTTTGCTTCTTCACAGTGTTGCCTTTATTTGAAAGACTTAACTCATTCATTGCTCACAATTTGGACAATACGGTGATCAAGATGACCAGTACACCTGAGTAGTGCTGGTTTTCAGACTTCATGTCTTCCTAAACTGTGTCAAGTTGTTTATGAAATCATAGTCCCAAATATTTAATACTTTATCAGTTTACAGGCAAAGAATAAGTGCTTAAAAAGTAAAAATAAGTAAATTAGTATCTAATAAGTAGGAAATATTGTTAGTTTAGTAATTAATAGATTAGTTGTTCCCTTTGGGGAAACAACTAGGTTTTGGCCAGCTGTGCCCCAGATCTTTGAAAAATATAGTATAAAGTTACTGTGAGAATGAGAGGAGGAAGAAAGCAAGCTATGCTAAATGTCTCATCTTGATCTGCTTATCATCTTTTTTATTACTTTAGCACTGATCTCTGAGAATGAATAAATATAGCTAATCATAGCTAGGTTATTTAAGACTTCTCTTTATCAACACAATTCATATGGTAGTAATTACTCTATGGAACAACTTTGGTGTTAAATTCTTCTTGAAATAAGAGATACTGGAAAAAAGCCCAAAGGGATTAATGGCAACATTGCCTGAATAACAGCATATTTATATTGTCATTTCTCTGTTACTTGATCAATTCAAATGATCCATCTCTATCGCTGCAATCAGAAAATTCAGCATATCTCTGAGTGAATATATGCATGTGTTATTTGCATAATGATGAATGTAATACTAGTTTCTAATAATGAGCAGAAAGGGATGTTTTTTTATCTTAAGCGTGTATTTTAAATTCAGGCTTCAGAGCAGCAACACTACTATCATCAATCAGAGAAATGAGCTTGTGTTATTATTAAGCAGCAATGCACTTAATTCACTTGTTTAAAGGCCAATTTTTCCCATTTCATCTAATTAGCTCTCTGACCTTTTCAGTAGAATTTTTATTTATAAATGTTGTGAAATATAAAATAGTTTCTCATCACTATGATAAAAGGCTGATAAAAGTTCCAATTCTGAAACAAGTAAACATATCAGCGTAATGCAGATCTCATCCTCGGCACTGGACAAAAATGAGCGTTTTCCTTAAATACTGAAATGCCCTCTTTCTACAAAGCATAATGTGTGTTTGGGGGGGAAAATCCAAGTTAATTAAAATCTTGTCTGCAGACAGAATTTCTCACATCACTTAGCTATCCTCGCTGTCTTCCCTTGAAGAAACAGTCCTATGTTCTCCTGGGTTTTTTTAGTAGTGTTAATGGTGTAGCCACTGTAGGCAGTGGGATTCCTGTGGCTAAATACCTTTTGGGTTTATTTTTGATTTTGGGATTTTTTGGTGGTGTTTCCTACACTGCTCTAATCTTTTGCAGTTTTAATGTAGGAAAAATACTGAAGGGGGGAATACCACCAGCAGAGGTGTATAGCATATTAACTTCTCATCCAAGAACACTCACTGGCATTTTCACATGCTGTTCTCGCAAGGTCCAGTTTGCACGAGGAGATTAAATGACATGGTTTAGTTAACTGCTTCATGATCTGGAAGAACAGAGGTAGCGTTTCTGTTTCCAGCATTAAGATACTGATCTGTAACTAATACTTCTGTGACAAAATTCAACCCTGTAGAACAGGATTACAGAGAAGAAATCCAGACCTTTCAGAGCAGCTGAACGACTGGAAGGTTTGTAGCAAGAGTTTTTGTTCTAAGAAATGTCAGTGAATCATGGAATGGTTTGGGTTGGAAGGGACCTTTAAAGGTCATCTAGTCCAATCCCATTGAATAAGATGGTATGTGCTGTTTTGGGCAGGTCACCATCGGGGTTTAAGCTGTGTATTTGCTCAGTTGTGTGCTATACAACTGAAATCTAATGAGAAACACATACAAGGATTATACCTTTGTGCACATCTTTCGTATCAAAGTAACAAGGTTGCTAGTGATTTTGACCCCAGCTGGGTTTTTTTGTTGTTAACTTTGTTATTACTAACCAAGTTTTAGAAATTTTATTTCTTGTGGCAATATTTGATGATCAAAGCATAGTCTAAGTAAAAGGATATATGTATCCTTTTATACTGCTGTTGTCTGATAACTGGTGAATCTTATGAGTGGTCAATTTGGGGGAAAAAAAAAAAGGAAACTTGGGTTCAGAAAAAACAAAAAGCATTATTCCAGCTTTACATTGCATACTTCAGAATAGATTAGTTTTAGTTGATCCCAGGAAGCAGAACCTTTAAATTTCTTCCCTTTAACATCCTGAAATCTCTCACAACTGGAGATAACCATGCATACTACACAGCTTTGGGGCAAGGAATGTGTCTTTTACCGTCATGATCTGATTGACCAGCAGAAACTCTGTGGGTTGAAAATTGCAATTAGATAGGAAGGGAAGAAGGAACTCATTTTTGTGTAATTACCTTAGCCTTTCTTTTGGGTATTTCCTGCTAAGCTCAGTAAAGGAAGAATGTCTGCAAAAGGAGTTGGAGTAGTTGCAGATTGGTTTAATTAAAAACCTGAAATACTTAGCCACCACCAGCAAGATCCAGTCTGAACCAACTACACAGTTAACAAAAATCAGTCTTTGATCAGAACAGTTTTTACAGAGAAATTGAATGAAATTATACAGAATACTGTCAAATAATTATTTAAGGTAATATCTGACCTAAATAGATGGTCCATAGTGCTGACTTCACTACAGTAAGGAGTTATACAGCCTAGCATTTAATACCTAGTCTATGATTATGTCATTTGTGTGCTGGAAAGTGTAAGGCAGCCTGTAGAGTGATAAGAAAGAGTAAGGTACGCAATGGCTGACTGTGAAAGTCTCCGTGCCGTTTCTCAAGCGCGTGGTGGTGGTTGGTTATCTGCCTTCATGTTGCACAGTTCTGAAGTTTCCAACAGGACGGTCTGTCTCTCTCTTTGCTCTCCTTAATACGCTCCTCAGTGGACCTTCCTCCTCACTGCTCTCCTCGGAGCTGGAAATCCCGGCACCTATTTCTGTGCCGATTGAAGGCCTTTCATAAGGGTCACTTTGACATAAGACTTCCTCCTCTTGGCACTCGTGCCTGTTTGGAAACTTAAGGCTTTCATTGAAGAAGGCAGAAGCCATGCACTCGGCTGCTGTCTTATCGCAAGCACATAGTAGTTTCTCACACATGCTCCAACCAATACCTTAAAAAGAAGTTTCAGAATTAATATTTGAAAGCAGTTACAATTAGTCAATGTCTACAATTAGTCTCTAAATTGGAAAGATATGGATTTGATGGGTGGACTGTTCAGTGGATAAGGAATTGGCTGGATGGTCGCATCCAGAGGGTAGTGGTCAATGGCTCAATGTCCAGATGGAGAACAGTGACGAGTGGTGTTCCTCAGGGGTCCGTTCTGAGGCCAGTGATGTTCAATATCTTCATCAATGACATTGACAGTGGGATCAAGTGCACCCTCAGCAAGTTTGCAGATGACACCAAGCTGAGTGGTGCAGTTGACACGCCTGAGGGATGGGATGGGACCTGGACAAGCTGGAGAAATCGGCCCATGTGAACCTCATGAGGTTCAACAAGGACACGTGCAGGGTCCTGCACCTGGGTCGGGGCAAACCCCGGTATCAGTACAGGCTGGGGGATGAAGAGATTGAGAGCAGCCCTGAGGAGAAGGACTTGGGGGTACTGATAGATGAAAAGCTGAACATGAGCCGGCAACGTGCTCTCGCAGCCCAGAAAGCCAACTGTATCCTGGGCTGCATTGAAAGAAGCGTGGCCAGCAGGTCGAGGGAGGTGATTCTGCCCCTCTACTCTGCTCTGGTGAGACCCCACCTGGAGCACTGCATCCAGCTCTGGGGTCCTCAGCACAGGAAGGACATGGACCTGTTGGAGAGGGTCCAGAGGAGGGCCACAAAAATGACCAGAGGGATGGAGCACCTCTCTTATGAGGAAAGGCTGAAAGAGCTGGGGTTGTTGAGCCTGGAGAAGAGAAGGCTGCAGGGTGACCTTATTGCAGCTTTTCAGTACTTAAAGGGGGCTTATGAGAAAGATGGGGACAGAATTTTTAGCAGGGCCAATAGCGATAGGCCAAAGGGTAATGGTGTTAAACTAAAAGAGGGAAGATTCAGACTAGATAGAAGGAAGAAATTTTTTCCAATGAGGGTGGTGAAACACTGGAACAGGTTGCCCAGAGAGGTGGCAGATGCCCCATCCTTGGAAACGTTCAAGACCAGGCTGGATGGGGCTCTGAGCAACCTGATCTGGTTGTAGATGTCCCTGCTCATTGCAGCGGGATTGGACTAGATGACCTTTAAAGGTCCCTTCCATCCCAAAGCATTCTACGATTCTATGATACACAGTGGTGTAATAACCTTTATCTTAACTAGGAAAAAAAGCTCAGTTTTATAGTAAGCTTTGCTAACGTTTTGTAAGTCAAGTTTTTCTGTCTCCATACTCGGCTCTAGCAGCTCACAGGCATGGTGGCACTCAGTCTGTAATGCTCTGAGACACTGTCATCAGGACATGAGAAATTTCCTCTAACGCAAACCTACATTTTGGCTTATGATCAAAACATGCAACTTCAGATCCTGAACTTCTTTCTGCATGACATCCAAGTTTCTTAACTTGTTCCATACAACAGTGATGAGAGAAGCAGCACCTAAAATAAAAAGTAAATGTAAATGAAAAATACTTACTCTTCCTGCATCACAGAGTACTTGCAATTATTTTATCTCTTTATTTTCAATGCCCATGAAAACTGGGAAATTTTAGTTTTCATATCATGGAAAAGTCTTTTCCGTAAAGAAGAAAAACACCCCAAACTCTTCCTGTTCTCCTCTTATACCTGTTCCTACTTTCACTACCTTTTTCTTCATTCCTTTGGTACCATATGTTTAACAGTGCTGTAGTTTTTAGGGGGGCTTGTTTTAATTTTAAGACATATAATTACAATTGTAACTGTGACCTAATCCTCTGTGAGAAGTGCCTTCAAGTGTTCAAATATTGTTGGCTGAAAATCTGAAAACTGCATCATGATAGCCAGAGCCTTGACTAGCCTTCATCCAGTCTACTTGACCATGCGTAGGCAGTCTTATTTGTGTGCAAGTGTAGGACAATTGTGTGTGCTGTATGCTACGTGCTATACTTAGACCTAATGTGGCCCCAACTCTTATGAACTTCCACGCAGGGAGAGACTTTTAGTTGTAAATGCAACACTCTTAAAGGAGATTTCTTTACTTTGGTTGAATTCTCTGCATTACTCCAGAATTCCTCCTCTTTGTCAGCCGTGCCGTGCTGGCACACAGTCGACTGCGGCAGGTCTCTTGGCTACAGCTCAGGCAGTACTTCACTCGAGCTGTACTCTCTTCTGAAGGACACTGCGGCACAGATGTGTGTTAACTCTTCTCTTCATAAATCACCTTCCAAAACACCTCTTAGCCAAGTTTCGCAGCAACCCTTATCCTCATCTCTTTTGATATAGTCTTTCTTCCGCTCTACTTACCTCCCATTCTCCTCCTTTCTTATTTTGAGTTAGTAAGTCCTCTCCAAAACATTGATGCAATAGTAGAATGTGTCTTAGTGACATTTGAGTGTTTTATGTATTTAAGTGGATTTTTTTTTTTTTTCAAAATGTGGCCTGGCTACTGATACGTACTATACAAGGCCCAACAAAAGGCATACTGATCTTTGTTGGTCTGTAGGCATCCCAGTAATACCCGCAGTTAATGGTAGATTATAGAAGAGCCCACACCTGTCCAGTGCATCAGCAGGATAACCTCTCCCTTCTTGGCCACAGTAGCAACCGTAAGACTCAAATTCCTCTGGGCATCGCTCAGTTAAACAGAACAGCATCTCTCCTAGCTGGGGCAGCTCCCTCTTCACTCTTCCATTTCCTCTCTCTTGCAGAAAGGTTAATCGCTCACATACTATAAAGCAAAAAAATATTATTTGACAAATCATGTTTTCACTGGTTGGATGCTCTTTTGTGACGATAGAAGTCTTTTCAGAGCTATCAGAAACTTTTAAAGACAACATTTTACTATTTCTAAATCATTGCTCCAGTCCATGAACTGTGAGTCTTAGAATACTACTGAGCAAGACAAGAGAAGTGGGGGGAAATATTTAAGGGGAAGAGAGATCCCTGTGAAGATGTAAATTGCAAGTCAAATTGGATTGCAGTGAGAGTACTTTGCAATCCTTTGTCACCCTTCATAGTTAAATTTTTCTTCTAGAATATTCAAACCTAGCTGAGTATTCAGTAGCTTCTGTCTTGGCTAATTCAGAAAACAGAGTCCTAACCTCTTGTGCTTGCACAGTGATAGCTGGGCAATGACTATGCTGTGCTGGAGGAAACAATAACTTTTATTTTCATTTGAAATACCTTTCACCTAGCATTAAGGGTCTATGAGGACTAAGATCATAGAATCATAGAATTGTTAAGGTTGGAAAAGACCCTTAAGATCATCAAGTCGAACCGTTAACCTAACACTGCCAAGTCCACCACTAAACCAGGTCCCTAAGCACCACATCCACCCGTCTTTTAAATACCTCCAGGGATGGGGACTCAACCACTTCCCTGGGCAGCCTGTTCCAATGCCTGACTGCCCTTTCAGTGAAGAAGTTTTTCCTAAGATCCAACCTAAACCTCCCCTGCTGCAACTTGAGGCGGTTTCCTCTCGTCCTATCACTCGTTACTTGGGAGAAGAGACCGACCCCCACCTCCCTACAACCTCCTTTCAGGTAGTGGTAGAGAGCAATAAGGTCTCCCCTCAGCCTCCTCTTCTCCAGACTAAACAACCCCAGTTCCCTCAGCTGCTCCTCGTAAGACTTGTGCTCTAGACCCTTCACCAACTTCGTTGCTCTTCTTTGGATGCGGTCTAGCACCTCAATGTCCTTCTTGTAGTGAGGGGCCGTACATGATTCTTTCATGGTATGTTTACAAAAATTGTCCCAATAAAGCTTGACTACCATCACAGAGCAATCAGTGATAGTGTTGCTTTCCTAAAGGAAAGATTCTGGATTTTCACTTCAAAGAGAATTGTTTCCTGATATTACAAACCAGGGAAGACCACCTTGGATTATCACTTTTTAACTGCAATTTGATTAGAGCTATGATGCCTCTATGCCAAATGCAGGAGTGATCTGTTGTAATGGTTGCTGTGCTGCCGAGGTCTTGGCATCTCTGTGTCCCAACCCTAATGCCTCTCTGGCTTCACCCACTCAGGAAGAACTCATACTGTGGGAATTATCGCTAAGATTTGAGAGCAGAGTGTGTTCCATGTCAGGAAAAGGGATGTCAAGGGGGCCTCTTTTGGGACTTTGCCAGGGAAAGGACTTGAAGGGGCTGATGGTTGGACTGGGGGAGGGAGAGGGCAGACTTCTCTTCCCTGTGCATCCTCCTTGCTCCCATGAGTGATCCCGTCTTCCCTTCCGCAGCTCTACCCTGACTCTCCCTGCTTCTTCCAGGGACAACTCTGGATTACTTCCCCAATAGAAAATTCTGCCTATGTGCCTGCTTGGGTCTTTGCTCACTCATGTTAATTCACCAAGAACAAACCCCAGGTTCACGCACTGACGTGCACTCTCTAAAAGCTGATCTTTTACAATCAAATTTTCCAATTTGACAGAAGGCTGGGTTGAGTCTTCATGTCTGCTCTGTTCCAGCTCTGGGACCGCTTCTCTCCATTGGGAAGCCTAACAAGATGGGTGGGACAGTCCATGAGCGTGGACTTACAGCAGTGACAGGTCTGAAATGTCTTGGGATCTCTGTGAACTTTGGGCAGGAGTTGGAACAGAATCAGAAATGGTGAGAAAAAGGCTGACTCTGGCAAGACTTCGGCAAGAGATGAGAGTGAGGAGCAGGGGAAGTTCCTTTTATTGCTTCTGCTGCTTGTAAAATCAAGTAACTCAAAGACGTGATTAAATTACTGCCTAAAAACAAAAGCAAGGGGAAGCATTCACTGAACACATTTTAGATCCTGTACTGTATGAAAAATGTACTTACAACCTAATCATAAATAGTTTTTGCAAGTAAGTGTTAATGACAGCACATTGGTGGAAGAGGTTAAACTGTTGGAAGCTTTTGCAGATGACTGCATCTCCTGTTCTTATAAATACCAACACACACGTGCTTGTCTAACTGGTTTAGAATAAATGTAATCTTTATATATAATATACACCTACCTTTTAGTATAGAGGTAGCTGAATATTTAATTAGCTATAACTGGAAAAAACCCCTTCGTTTACCTTTTCCTGCAGGTTCATTGGGTCCCCTGTCAGACAGTGCCAATTCCAGAGCTATTCCAGAGGAAGCTGTGCTCTGGCCACCCCTTGCAGGGCTTGTCTCTGGAGATGACATATGCACAGATTAGACTTGCAAAGGTAGAATAAACTCTTCTTTCAGTAATGTGTCCAAAAGTACATATTCTGAACCATAATCAATTGGCAGTTTTCTAACATTTGTTTAATTCATAGCTGGAATGTTCATTAATGGTTAGTTAAGCTTTCCTGGTCAGTGTTTGACAGTGAATTGCCCTTTCCAGTGCAGTCAGGGCTGTGCACCCTGTATTCTATGTAATCTATCCACATTTAGGGAGAAAATAGTGTTCTATGTATCTATGAGAAATGCTGAATCCTCAGATAGCTGTGGACAGGAATAAGGGAGTGCTGTAAGTTAGAATAAGTGTAATTCAGTTTTTACTTGCCTTTTTCCTTTGTGCTTGCAGATACGCCTGCAGGAATCTTCTTGGTGGGGACAATTTTGACTTGCATTGAGTTGATATCTCCTGGGAAGGAGGCTGGGGAGGTGGTTATCTCTTCCACTGGGACCACAGCTTCCATAAATCCATCCTCTTCTGAATAAGCAGAAAGAGGGAAGAGGAAGAAGACATGGAGCAATAAACAGCAAGATTTTAATTTTAGATAGCAGGTCAGAGTAATATCCTCAGGCAGAACTCAGCTGAACCGATGGTCATAGGGAAAAAAAATTCAAAATGAAAATTGGAGAAGCAAAAAATACCCACACTGGTCATTTCTTCACATTTCTTGTGTTTCAGAAAACAAGATGCAGGTTAAATAGGACCAGCATAACTATTGATATATTTTTTTTTTTAATTTTATGAATTGCATACTGAGGTAAAGAGCTGTGCCAGTTACTGAAAATCCTATGGGTTACTGATTCGTCAGCCATACTGAAAAATAAAGTGCAGGTGAGATGTCATTTTCTGTGTAAATTGCTAAAAAAACCCCCTGTCCATTCACATGAGGGTACCAAAACTGATGACAGCAACATTAGGGAAGGCAGAAAATGATTTGACTGATGCAGAGCTGGGCAACTGAAGGATTTACTTCATTGTAAACACAAGCAAGGAAAAATAAGTTGAGGATGAATTGAAACATAATTTTAAGGAGATTCTTGATCGTAAAAAATATATTGGTATTTATTTTTAGATTATCATCTGAAGCTTTATTGTTGAGCAGGAATGTTTTGTTTAATTTGGGATTACTTAACCTTTTTTCTTTCTTTTTTAACCTTTTTTCTATAAGCTAACTTGTAAATGAAAACACTGTTATCAAATGGAAATCAAATGGTTTCATTTTTTCTAAATGCCAATATGAAGAATGTGGCATTTCACAAAAAAAATACTTTGAAAATACTAGTGAACATGTGTTTCCACATTTTTAAAGCCTTTCATTTTAACTTCCTTGACTGAACATATTAATTGGATTAAACTCTAATTCATTAAATTTGTCCCTCTGAAGTTCTGGGTTTAGTATGTATTGAAAATAACCTGTCATAGGATAAGAGAATAGATGAAAAAAATGAAAGTACTGTTAAGAATACAAGGAAGCCGACGAAAGGTTGCAGGAAGGCATCCATAGCAACGCGCTTGTTTTAATAGCTCAGCAAGGTGCACATTTTATGCCACTTTGTTTGACAGTGATGTGTTGAAATGAAAGCGATTCCTGCTAGATGTAGAAAATAAAACTGAAGTTTGGGAAATTCTGCACTTAGCTAAGAATAGATATTACAAACAATCTTCTGGGAGCCATGCAGACCTGCAACACAACACAGATTTTCTGATACATTCAAGTTAAAGGAGGAGAACATTGGACCAGTGTTTAGTACAGCAATGCCATATTTCTGTGTTGGGGTGGGAGACCGCTGCTGTCCAGACAGTGTAATATCAGAGTTAAAAAATGACTGCTTTCTACTCTCAGTGTTCCTTGACATTTTTCTGATGCGTTTCAGTTTGCCTGAACAATCCTTTCTACAAAAAAAGGGGCCACTGAAAACTTCCAAGTCTACCAAGGTGCTTCACGTCTAGCTGTAGCTACTGGTGTGGCTGTGCTCAAAGCAATAACAACTGCAAAAGCTGAAGCAGGTTTTAGGCTGGGAAAGAATTCCATGAAATTCTGTATAATAAAGGAGGAGGCAAAATCAAAATGAACCTTTCTGGCAGCAGATGCTATGAATGTAATTTAAAGGACCAACCATTATATCGGAAAATCTTATATGAAGAGGTTTTCACAAATACTCGCATGAGGAGTGTAAATGAGTGGCTGGAGGCAACGGATAATGAATACTTCTCAGTCTGGTTTTATTGTTTGTGTACCTGCTATCTGACCCCGATCTAAATTTGATTCTCTGGCAGCCCTGTCGTCACGAGGCATGGATTTTTAAATGTGATGCTTTTAGATGAGGTATTGTTGTGTCAGCCAAAGGAAAAGGAAAGCTGAGAGTCCCTGACCTTTTGTCGAGGGGCCGGAGGGAGCAGGAGCTGTACCTCTGCGGTCCCTTGTGGTATCTGTACAAAAAGCAGAGGCGTCATGGTAGTGACCTACCTGCTCTATTTCTGCAATGCATTTCTGGAGTCGCTTTTACTGAAAACTTCATAAAGCTTAACCAGACATCACCATTAGCCCTGTTTTATGGTGAGGGTAATTAGGTGAAATGAAGCGGTTTGCGCAGGGATGTGCAAGTCAGCAGAAGAGCTAGGGCTATAATCCAGAAATCCCAAGCTGTAGATTTTTGCCTGTGACACCACAGAGCTTCATAAACCAAAATCAAAAAATCGACTGATTCATCAACAAAAGTAAAATCAGATTCTTACCTCCAGCTTTGGAAGTCCCCAGGACCATCTCACTGGGCTCAAAAGAAATCACTGTTGAAGACAGAAAATGTAAACTCAGAAAACAAGTTACCAGCACAGACTCTTATGAGATGTCAAGCTGCTGAGAAGAGCTTTTTCAGCGAAGCAGGATGACCCAGCCATCTCAAGTATAGAGACTTGCCTATTTTTCTTTGCGGTGCATTGATTATTGTAGACAAAGTGATACTGATAAAATAGTCTCGTTACTGTGTTCAAATATGTGCTTTACACTAACAAAGAAGCAGCACAAGTATGACTGAAGCAACAAATTAAATATTAAATCCATTTGACAGACAAATACATTAAAGAGAATTAGGTCTAAAATCTCAGTGTTGTACACAGAAGGATGCCACATTCCTCGTGAACACCTCGTGTTTACCTGCTTGAAAATCAAGTGCGGATGGGCAGCTACGAGCCCAAATACTTCCTAACCTCTATTTTACTTATTTACCTGATCAACTTTTTTCATTTATCATCAGATACATTTTGATAAATTATAAATATATGAATTATAAAAAAAATAATCTCTGCATCTTCTTCTCTGTTGTTAGGATGTTGTGATGTGAGGAAGAATGTTTTTGCCTTTGAACAAGTTTCTGAGTAGTCCTTAGCTTCGGCTTAATGCAATTCCCACAGTTGTCCATGGTGAAGCTCCTATGGGCTCTAATAAGGAGACAGCTAGTTAAATAGTAAATGGTTCTTCAAATATTTCCTTGAAAGTCTGACTAGATACGTTATCTGTGATGATACATTTTCAGCTTTCTAAAATTCCTAATACAGGCTTTTATCCCTTGGCAATATTTTGAGCTTTAGGATGAACCGTGCCTCTTTAGAGAGTACAAGTAATCATTTTTTCAGGAAGTAGAGGATTGCTACAGATGTGCAAATGCAGGTGCACTCATTCCTTCAGGAGTTCTCAGTTTTCTATTACCAAGACTCCTAGAAGCAGCTAGAAAAACATGAATGAAGACTGGAGCTGCTGTTAGGCGAGAAAAAGAAGTATCTGGAAAAAAACCCACATCGATAATACAGGGGAGGTATGAAGGAACAGTCAGCACTTACGCTCGGCATAAAGCCTTTTCAGATAGGTGCCTCTATGTATGTGGCACCTTTTCAAAAATTAAAAAAAAAAAAAAAAAAAAAAAGTTAAAATCTGAAGCACTGTTTCTTAAAAAAAAAGAAGAAGAAAAAATCTGTATGGTTTTACATTATTCCAGATTCATACTTAGGGAAATGACTTGCTTTGAGAAACACAGAAGAGCACACTACAGATTGAAACCAGGCTCTTAAGTTCTCAAAAAGTGCAACTTTCCACCTCTCCCCACACCCAAAAAATAACTCCCGAGCTTCTCTGAGTTGAGCAGTGGCTTGGTCGCACCCATTCGGTGCACACTGCTTGTGCGCTTGGCAGATAGGGGGTCTCTGTACATGACAGCGTGGCTTTGCTTGTGATGGGGCCACATTACAAGAGTGCATCAGCTAAATCAGGTAATGGATGGTCTAAGAGTGGTCTCCTCTTGTAGTTCACTACTGTATGACTTGGCCCTCGCTTACTAAGTGTGCCCTCCCAGAGCCACCCAGGGCTTTGGATGACTTCCCTCCGTGGCCTCTTGTGTTGTAATGCACACCATGCAGGTAGGAAGAGAGTACTTTTCTCATACCGCAGCAATGAGATTTCACAAGCATCCATTCCTGAATAAGATAGATATTGATTGTAGCAGGAAAAAAAAATGAAGATTGTCAGAAGAACCACTTGGTCTCCTGGGTTAGGAACTCACCCAAGAGGCACCAGAGTGAGAGGGACTTCAACCTGGATCTGTGTTGCAAGTAAATAAACCACCAAACTGCTCGCTCATTGGCAACAAGCCATGCTCACCTTTCCCTCATGTCACTGCTTGATCTTGTATAATTAAATGTCTCTTTAAAGACAACAAATACGCAATTCGCTGTGGGTCCAGTGGTTGGCACCCACACAGCACGTCTGTGCCAAAGAGCTCACCTGCTGCAACCTGTGTTCCCAGGGAAGAAAAGGTCTGTTTGGGTGAAAACAGGTTTTGTCATAGACTGCTCATTCTCAGCCCTTGGGAAACTTACTGCAAACACTGGTTAAGCACATCACATGCACAAATTGAAAAATTGCACCTTCTCATTCAGTCTTGAATTCGAACACCAAAACTTTGTATCTACTTTTATATCAGTCCTTTTAGAAGGGCAGAAAGAAAGCAAACAGCTTATTCTTGTATTTTATTCTTTCAGCTTTTGGGAGCTGAAAACAGTGCTTCTTGCACTGTAAGTTGCAAACCTTCTTCCACGGATGCCGTTGCAGCCTGTGTTTTGTCAGTCCCATGATGAAGGAACTCTGCAAAAATAAAAGCATTCTTACTCCAGAGAGTCACGGCTTAGGATGCTCATTAGACAGGATCTTGGCATAACATGATCAGAGTCATCAGAATGGAACTTATTTCTAGATATTATTACTATTGTGCTTTTTGTAGGTTTATTATATGATATAAATATAGCTACAAACAAATAGCTATATATAAATGTAGCAAAACCAAATATATATATAGCAAATACAAATAATACAAATTATTGATAATTACGGGAACAGCATTAAAATCCTGCCTTAGTATTTATTCACTGCTGATACTAAATTCTACTCAACAACCTACAGTATAGTAAAAAAAAAATCCCTCAGTCTCTATCATAAAGAGTTTCAACCTAAACAAGAGAAATTGGTGAGCAATCAGCATTCTTTAAATGCCTGTTTCAGCACGTACTTTAAATACATAGCCTATAGTGAAGGTATGAAGATAAGAATTAAACATTTAAACAGAAAACTTAAATGTTTAAGTCCAGGCACTTGGCTAGGAACCTTGTTGAAGCAGGGCCTTAAATGTGCATGCAAACAGAAAAAGATCCCTCTGAAAATATTTTTAAGCTGCTTTTAGTGTGTTTCTTCTTATATTATTTCTAAATGAGATTCAGGGTTCTCTTCTGAATTCCTTCTCTCAAAAAGGAGTCATTTGGTTGAAATTTTCCCATGCACCTGTGTAAAAGCTTGTCACAAAAATGGTGCTTTAGTTGATTAGGCTTTTTGCTCTTCCTTTCATATTTTGACGTCTTGCTAAAACTTGTCTTTGCTTCTCAGAAAGGAATTCATAGCTTCCAAAGTACTCATGTTATTTTTCTGAGTATAAATTTATCTTGATTTAATATACTTCAGTCAAAGAATTACAGAGATAAGGACATACCCCCCATGTGAAGTGTTGTCATCTCTCTCTTGCTGGTTGTTTCTGAAAAGGAGAAAGCTCTCTCATAGACTAAAGTGTGAGAAGGGGGGTTGTCACTGTTTAATCTGAATAGTACAACAAATCAGGAGTTCATTGAATTTATTCCTATTAAAGCAAAGGTTTAGGCAAATATATCCCCATTTTATTCACATTTTTCTCTGTAATAAAGAATCCACTAAAATCCTTTTCCTGGAAATCTGTCAGATGATAGGATTTTTTTTTTTTTTTTTTTCAAAGCCTGGACTGGACAGAACAGCCACACAGAAGATAATAACACGAGTGAACACTAAATAAAAATGTTTCATTCAAAGGATTTTTTTTCCATTAAGAAATATAATCAGAAGCCTAAAATTAGCAGAGGTATTCAGTCAGCTAGAGTTGAATTTACCTGTTAGCTCCCAAAAATTTCCCCTTTATTTGTAGTGTGTTGGACCGGCCATACTTTACATGAGAGCCACCTGATCCCACTGAAGGCTTACTGGCTTACACAAAACAATTTTCTGGCTTTGATACAGACTTTCCTGTGGCATTTTCTTCTCCCTTGACCTGTTCACGAGGGAATGAACACATCCAGAGCATGATATAGATGTTTATATCTGTCCTTAGCGCTGGGGTGTGTGAACATGAGTCAAAGGATTAGAAAAACTAGCATTGCTTTTTCACGTCTGTCTCAACTTGGGAGTTCAAAGGTCCTTCCCCTGCCATGCTCTGATTGCAATCCATATGAATTAAGTTTTTAATTCAGCCCTGTTCCCACAGGACAGGTATTCAGTCTTACAAGGCTGTAATTTCAGCTACAGAGCACAGATCAGTGTATGACAATGGAGATAAAAATCCCCTTCATCTTTAGAGAGGGTTTTTCATTCCAAGTGGAAACCAAGTAACAGAGCAAAGTGGGTTCATTTTTGCCTTTCCAGCTAGTTTTGCATGATTTAAGGGGAGATTTGAGCTAGCAATATTTTCACTTTGGCATTCCTGCTAGTGACCTCAGGGTTACAAATCACCCCAAGCATCACCCATTCTTTGAGGTTGGCAAGAGCCTCACAGGGTTGGCAGGAGCCTCCTGAAAAAAAAAGAAAAAAACCTTCATATCTAGCTGGAATTTCCCTGTTGCAGTTGTGTCTCCTGCCTCTTGTCCTGTCCCTGTGCACCTCCAGGAAGAGTCTGGCTCCATCTCCTCTAACACCCCACTAGGTATTGAGGACAGCAAGAAGACATCCCCTGAGCCTCCTCCTCTTTCATCACATGCTCCAGCACCCTCATCAGCTCAGTAACCTCTCCTGGACTTGCTCCAGGACGGCAATTAGTCCACCTTTTTCACTCTTGGTATTCACTTGAGTAGCAGTAAATGGAAAGGACACATGAAACAGAGAATAGGACAGACTGCCAGATTTAGTCCAGCTACTGCTTTATTCTCGTTGGGTCAAATTTGATGCCAGCGGAAAAACCGGCAGGAGGAGGCAGTCGATCAGATCCTTATTATTACCTGTAACCAGAGATGGACAGAAGGAGACATCCAGCCCATTCAAGGAAGAGTTAATATGTGCGTTCACAAAGCATTCAATGGCATCTTTGTCACAGTTGCAGAGGAACTGCTCACAGGGATCCCCAGATTCTGGAAATAAAATCAAAATCCAGACAAGGTACTATTAAAATATCTTTCCCTCCTCCTGCTTTTTCCTCCCTGTAAGGTTTGTGTCTATATTCATTAGTGCAAACTTATTTATACTGTGCTTCTTCACGTTAAACACCATCAAGTTCCATAGTCCAACACAGTTTGTTTTCGAAACGCCATCCAATGCAGCCTGGCATAGGTGGCAATAGACTTCTTCCCTGGGCCGGTTCTTTCTGCAGAGTAGTGAGGACTACAGAACAGTGCTTTGCTGCCTCTAGTTTTCTCATGCAAAACTTAATCCAGTTAACACCGAGTCTGACATTTCACAGACTTCATTAAAATATTCCTCCTCACCTCAAGAAATCATAGTCCACAAGCCAAGCCTTTCAGGTAAGATGTGTTTTGCTCCTCATAAAGGATATGAAAGAGTTTCCCAGGAAATACTATTTTCCCACTTCAAAACCTTCTACCTTCCAGGGTTTAAAATAAACCATTGACCTTTCGGAGCTGTCACACTTACGTTTCACATTTCTGATGGGGACTATTTTTTTTTTAATTCCTTTTTTTTTTTAGTTTGAACAAAATGTTTTCTGATTATTAAGTATGGAAAGACCTAAAAAGCACTATTCATGTTTAAATGCACTTGGACCTTTATAGATTGGCCTAAATAGCAAAAATGGTTTTAATTTGAAACAAGAAAAGGAAATTGGATCAGATTGTTGCTTAAACAAGCTGTAAGGACATTGGTTTGGGGATTCTGCTCCTCTTTGCTGATATCCTCAAATCATGTTCTAGCATATAGTCTTTTCTGAGAGTCAGTACTTGCTGAAAAATTATATTAAAATTGATTAGGCATTAAAGAGCCCCACTCCACATTTGCCAGGACTGTATTAGTATTGCATGGAGTAGCTCCTATTATAATGGCATGGTCTCTGCCCTCGTTGGTGATACTGTTGTATCATCTAAGCAGTCTATATGACCCTGTGAACAAAGATTTTGATCCCTCAAAGATTACATAAAAATCAGGCCTTGAAGCTTCAGAAGGGAACCATTTTTCTGGTCTTTCCCCAGTACCCACTGCATTTCTCACGTGTGGAGATATCTCAAGCAATGCTTAGTGGTCCTGCAAAGTCAGGGAAACCTCAGCAAGACGCTGCGTATTAGAGCAGCCCTGGCAAGTTTCTAGTTGTTGGACTTCAATTTTCCTGCCTAGCTGGGCTTTGATGCCTCTATGTATTCCTATTTCCATTCACCCCTGAGCAGAACACTTAAGCCCTTAAAAATCCACACATGGAGGTGGTTTCTGCTTTATTTATATATGAGTTTTGGTAGATAGACCAGAAGGAACTTCTTGGTCATGGTGAGGCTACTGTATTACGCTCTTGCAATAGGTTAATCTTACCACAGGTCAGGTTTCCAGTAGAGCAGCTGACATCTGTAGAAATCTTTGATGGATCCCATGTGCAGTCCATCTCCATTGCTTCCTCATAGCATTTGCGGTGCTGGAAACAACAGCTTAAAAGATGAAATAACACAAAGTTCACACAATTTAGTTTCAGTTCAAGACCAGACTGCAATGCTGTCATGTGACTCTTACACAAGAATGCAAAAGATGCCAAAAGAGAAAAAGAGGTCCTCAGTGTGGTCCCTAGACACAAGAAAGGCTGAGTATTGCTTTTCCCTGAGTCAGTCTTGTGGGATAAGTACAGCTGGATGCAAAACTCAGTGGCAGGAGCAGGTCTGCATGCTGTGGGAGACCACACTTACATTTCTCTCCTTCTGTAGTACCTGAGTTCTTACAGCTCAGCTCTAGGGGTCTTGGCTCCAGCCCTGCCACAACCGTTCTCATTGCAGATTTGGAGAACTACACAAAACCTGGCACTTATGGAGTGTTAATGCCTCTGCAATCCTTTGTGAATCCCCATGTCTCATTGAGACTATATAAATACATGCAGCGTTATCCTCTGTTTCTTGTACTTTCTCTCCTATGCAGTGATCAGAACTAAAATGCACCATTTAGCCACGGGAAGGGGCCAAAAAATATTTTTCTCACACTGGCGTAATGCAGCTTTCTCCTACCACCACACAACAAAGGCAATTACAAACCTTGCATTTTCCTACACGCTTACTGTCATTCAAACCCCAAATGCCTGCATGACAACTTTAGCTGTGAATAGCAATGAAAAGTCAACGAGAACAACAAGCTCTTCATCAATCCTCTCTTCTCTTCAGCTGTTTTTGAACCAGCAAGCCATCTACTTCTATATTATAGCAACATCTCTGTGCACTGACATCAGCTATAAATGAAACACCAGTAAAACACTCAGTCATCATTTACCCCATGTAAGATTGTTACATAAATTAAGCAGGGGCTTGCTGTTAGATTTAGACTGAAATAGCCTCATTTCAGAAAAATGGACTCAGAACATGGATCTGTTATTGAATTGCCATTGGTCTTGACCATGCCAAATGCCAAGACAACATTAACACTCAAAACCAGCATCTGCTGCCAGGCAGTGTTAACTTGCAATCACGATGTAAGGAGTTAACTTTAATTAAGCTCATGTGGCATTTTTGCTAAAGACACAGTGAATGTGTTATTACACATCACCCGCAGCCCTGCTTATGCACTGAACTCACCAGCGCGGCATTCCTGCACTGGTCAGAGCAGGGAGCAAACACCTGCCCCTTGCAGGCTCCCTTCTAGGCTACGCATTCACTTTCTCACGTCCTGTATTTAGGAAGCATTTAATATTTAATCACTTAATATATGAATAAATAATTATTACAATATTTAATATATCCTGACAACCAAGGAAGCAGTCCTAGTCCTAACTGCGATCAGATTTTTGACTTGGTGAGACATCAGTGATGAGCTTGCTCAGGTTGCCAGCAGGAGATCAGAGCTCATGAATAGCATTATCCCAGCTGATGAAGTTTCAAAGCCCAATTTCTTGCACTCCAGTGTCTCTGCTGCCTGTTAGTGTTTTGCTCCCTGCTGTAACCTGGTCTAGGAGACTGCAGCAATGTATTGAACGAAGGTGAGGGCAAATAGCATCCAGCAGAGAGGCCTTGATAGTTCCTCCGCACCACAAACACTACAATGCCTTGTTTCAGAGATGAGACTGTTTGTAAGCTCCATCAGGAACAGAGTTTTAAACACATAGCTGATGAAATGTCTCAAGACCCACTCCTGTCTCTGCCTGAGGTCTAGTGAGGTGTCAGCACCTGAAAACACTTCTAACTGCATAATTAGTCTAATGCAAACTCCCTGCAGTTCTCATTTGTTTAAAGCACCACAATTACATCAACACTCAATGCAACAGTTATCAGAAAATTTACTTGCCTTCCCTTTGTGATCAGGGAATTGTAAGACATGGATTATCCTCTGGGCATGCTTCTCTTTCCCCATGGACTATGGAGGTAGAATAGGCTCCTAATTTAGATACAACAATTAGCTGCTCTGGGAAATGGGAAAAGGTTGGGCTTACGGGCACAAACATTTTCCAATGCCTTAAAAACCTACAGTGAGATGTTCAGCCCTTTTTTATGGAACAGCTGTGGGAACTGTGTCTGAGAAAGTCACGTAGCAGCCACCTGTTTGGAGGCTTTCTTGAACCAAGGGCATATCTGTGTCAGCGGCAAAACAATAATCAGTCTCCATTTACTGCAAACTGCAGTGGGGTTGTCCTGCTGCTAAGGAAACCTCACCACAGGACTGCTAAACAGTTTGAAAACACAAAGTGACTCTGTGGACGTTTCTCAGGACAAAACTGCTGATAGATCATTCTGCTGTTTCTGAAGTTATACTGCTCTGTGTTAAAATGAAGCTGAGTGAAGCGAAAGCGCAGGTGCTCAGCTCTTCAGGTATCAATCCATTGAACTGACTCGAGCTCTTGTTTCAGCATGTCATTATGACTGTTCAGAAAATCTTTTTTAAGAAGACCCATGGCTTTTTCCAGTAGCAGGGTTAGATCTTCATTTTCCCAGCCACCCCATGCTGTAAAGTGGATGGATTTATTTCCACCTAGCTATAGGCATTAGCCCTTTCTGAGCCATTGCTGTCTTTGCTCAAGGAATTAATACATTATATTGTTGGAAAAAAGCCTTTTTTCTATTTAGACATGGGTGGATCTTGATTCTCTTTGAATTTCTTTTCACACCTCCTTGTGGCATAAGTGAACAGCCGTTTCTTTGCCCTGGCCTGAGATTACGTTTTTTCTCACTAGCCCAGTCAGGGTCTGGGGCAGTATCCCTCCAAAGCACAGAGTGGAGTTTGGATGGTTTTGTTCCTGGCGCATGGTACTGGGAAGAGCCATCGAGCTACGTTGTTATTCTCTGTGCCTGGATGCTCCAGTGTCTTACAACTTCTGCATATACACAGGTATTCAGGGCAAGATCTACTTAACCTCCTAACTGCCACTTGAAGTCATACTTAGCTGTAACCTGATTGTGCGGATGCTTAAATCCCCCTCACATGCCAGCATTTTCATTATAGTCCACTATGAGCTTACATTGCTGGTGCATTACACAGCTCCCAATACCAACAGTTTGGTAAGATTGTAAACCCACTGAACTGCTCAGATTAATGCTCTCCCACTCACCTTACTAACAGGCCCTCCAGTTTTTGGCACCAAAGAAAAGAATGAGGTTTTGTTCACAAAGATCTGTTCAGAATTTAGAGACCTCCGGGTAAAATATGTCAAGGAGATGGGTTTGGTGTTTACTTATTTTATTGCATTAGTGGCAACTGTTTGCAAACCAACTGTGCCACCAGAGTTGCACTGGTGGAATTACATGCAGGTGTGGGGGACTCTGCTTTTATCTGTAGGATGGGAGTATTTCTCCACATCGAAGTGTGAGGAAAAAAAGAGAGACTGAGCTATGAGAAAAAAGAAGCAAGTGGATCATCATATGCTGTATATTACGACCACCTCGACTTCACGTTTCCAAGCCATGCTGTAAGACAACTGGTACAGTGTGTTGACCAGCAAAAAGATAGTACTCACTAGCAGGTAGGAATAACACAGGACAGGGCTGATATAAACCAGAGTTGAAGTTATCTGTCTTCCGTAGGTCATATCAAATATTTAGGTTGCAAGTGAGTGATGACTAGATTAAACAGAGCCGCATGGCGTGGGACTTAATTACCCTCTGAATAAATCTTCTATTTTTTTACAACTGTCCTTAAATCATTTAGGCAAGTGTTATGCTTCAGGTCATCAGAGCATGAGGGCACTGACAGCCAGTCAGGGCAGAAGAGGACATCTCATGGATAAGACTTACTCATCAGCTTCATCCACAGGGAGCCCTTCCATCTCAAACCGGCAAGAGCAACCATAGTCTTCAAAATCCCTGGGACATAAACCAGTAACACACTTCATTTTGTTCACAAAGTTGAGCAGGGCAGGGAAGTTAGTGAAGATGGACTGTAACCAGGTGAAGTGAGAACCCAGGCAGTCTGAAAAGAGAACAGCCGTAAGATGCACGGTAAATGGAGGCGAGGCAGGTGTGGGTCACACATGGGTGAGGTTTGCATGAACGCAGAGCCTAAACAAGGCAGTAACCCAGGGACGTTGTGCGATGCTTGACACTCGGCAGTATTTAGTATTATAATAGTCTCTGGGGAAATCTACAGCCTCAAAAATCCCTGTTCCTTTTCAGGCTATATAAAAGCAAACTCCATGGGATTTCTATTCAGTGCTCAAGTACAACCAGAACACATACTTACCAAAAAATAATGCAACACTTTCCACATTGTGAAAGACTCCGTTGAAGAATGTGGCATTGTCTAAATGAAAAAAATAAACAAACCACATTTCTTTTTAAAAAAGTAGATGACAAGAACTGTCCCCAGACTGCCCCTGGTCTTGCTTCAGTTGTTAAACCATTTTGAGATAAGAGTTACTGGCTATTTGCTAACAGCACACTTCCCTGCAATGCTTCTGGAGGATGTGATTCCCCACTGCCATGCAATACTGTAGAAAATAAAACTTAAGCCATTCTTACTCAGGATTCTTTCAGGTGTGTTAAGAAGCTCTGGCAGGAATGCTGGTGGCTCCAATTCTTGGCCACCTACCTCAGCAAACAAATTAAAGAAGAGGATTTAAAAATTAAAAAAAAAAAACAGCAAACCAACAACATATACTTCATTATGACACATACGCTGCAGGCATTTTGAGTACCTTCCTACATTAGCAAGCTGATTTATCACAGCCATGAAACACTAGCTTAGCTCCATCCGCACCCGGGAAAGCCCAGAAGCGTACTGGTGAGTCACATTGACTTCAGCTTAAAAATCAGTCTTCTCTTAAACTGAGGTATTGCTAGCGAGGATGTGCTAACCCTTGTATGCCTGTGCTCTTCTGACCAGTAGCACTTACTGGGATAAATCAGTAGAATTGTATAAAATTGTTTTAGTTGCCCAACTACTTTCATTGTCCCAAATGTTTCTACTCTGTAACCCTGTGCTCTTCACTTATTTGAAGTCAAGACATTTGGTTTTTCTGAGTCCTTATTGCCTATTGCCTTATTGCCTCTCTTCCTATCACTGTTTCTTTCTTAAGTTAATGATCACTTTTTCCTTTTGAAGATGCTGTGGTATATTTTTCACAAGTTTATTTTTTTCCGTTTTCCATGTCCTGAATTAGGATGAAATCTAATACTAGTTCTCTCCCTTCCCTTTTTTTTCCTTGTTCTTATCTTCTGCACTATTTTAGGAAAGAACGTGTTACCCTGGATTTATTTAAACTTGTTTGGGTTTTTTTTAAAGATAATAAGTCAAGGGTATTTATTGGCTCAAGAATCTAAAAACTGAATAAAAAAAGTAACGTTGAATTCATGGCATAGCTTATGTCTCAGAATAACTGGCATTAGGAAAGCTGTCCATTTCCTCTACGAAAGGTTCTGGGAAGAGCTGACAGTTATCTTGCTCACCTTGCATTTTCCTGCAATAAATACAGGTGTAAGAGAGCAAAGAGGAGTAGCGAGTTTTTTAGATATAAGGCTTAACTCTATGTTTAGCAAAGTATTAGGAAAAAAAAAGGACCTTTTTTTAGATCATATGTAAGGGCCTTCTCAGGATGTCTGCAACTTTTGTGGAGTGAACAAGATGATCATGGTAACAGTCATATGCCTCCAGCAAGTCATTTCTCAAGTTTAGTGACAGAGTATGGATATGGGATTGAGGGAGATAGGAGGAGGTGCTTCCTCTTATATTGTTCTTTTCCTGAAAGTCTTGGTCACAATGAAAAACTTTTAGACGAACAGCAATCCATCAGAAGTGTCCTTCATTGCAGCAGCTCTGAGGGGAATGGACTGCTTTCCACAAACCAGAAAAGGTCTTCTGACAAAGGCTGGCCTTTTCACAGAACTGCAACAACGTCTGTTGAAAGCTTGAGGAATTCAGATTCAGCGAAATACTGGTGTGCCTTGTAAAACAAACAGCATTGAATGCTATTATATTTGTACACATGCTTGCTAAAGAAAAACTGCCCCTTATCTCCTGGCTTAAAGCCTGTATCTCCTCTGCAATGAGAAACATCCTTTCCCCAAGCTATTTTCTGTCAATCAAGTGCATCTAGAGCCAGGTTTTGACACACTGCATAACACCCTGGCTCAAACTCAGTGCCTGTTGATGAATAGCCATTGATCATTTAGTCCTTTCAACAAAATTTTGGAAAATATGAAAATCCTATTGAGTTGAAATGAGGCAGAGGAGAGAACTCATAAAGCCACGTTACAGAACTGCTGGAAGTTGTGATTGCTCCAGCATCCTTCACTTGCACTTAGTTCTTCTCCGCAAACTTTATTTGCACACACCCAATTAAAATATAAATGGTTGAAGCTCCCCTCAAGAAAAATCTCTACCACAAGGTCAGCAGCTTGGTAAACCTTTGGCTTTTCTAATCCTTTCTTTACGAAGAACAATATTTCTAATTGTCACTAAGTCAAGATCAATGAACCAATGTTTGCTAACAAGATTGCTTAATTTTGTTTAAATTGTGGGCTAAAGGACAAAGAGAAAATACTTTCTGGATGAATTATGCTCTTTTCTTCTTTTACTATCACGTCTTTTGGGGCTATTGGTCCTACATCGTTCCCTGTATAGCCAGTGAAAGATTGCACTACAAAAATCAGTCCTTTAAACCTCAGAAGACCCCAGGAAGGTCAACTTCTCTCGCCTTTCTCTAAAACCTGCTAAATGACTTGGCACATGTCCTGAGGATACTTGTATGATACCTCAGCTCTTGGGCTTTCCAGTTGTACACCTTATCCACAGAATTTCTTTCAACGTTCAGATACATGTAAAAATGTTTCTGGACTGTGTCTGTGATGTTGCTACTCTGACAACACGTTTCTGAACTGTTATCTGAAAAAAGCCCATAAAAAAAAATCAGTGCACCTCCATTTGTTTTTTTGCAATCATGGTTAATTAAAATGTCATAATATAGGGCATGGATGCAGTCATTATAATCCTTGGGGAGCAGAAACCTTGACTGTGC
This sequence comes from Platalea leucorodia, assembly GCF_965183815.1. Lineage (NCBI taxonomy): Eukaryota > Metazoa > Chordata > Aves > Pelecaniformes > Threskiornithidae > Platalea > Platalea leucorodia. The sequence goes on along the minus strand of NC_138823.1, from coordinate 9,705,258 downwards.
CAGGAAAAGTCAGGGTGCAGCAAACCCAACCTATTTGATTTATTCAAGGTAAATCACATTAACTCCTCACAAAGATGCTGGTTCATGCACAGATATTTGCTTCAGTCTCACATAAATATAAATCAATAATCCTCTCCAAACCTAAAAATGGTAACATTTTAAATCTTTGTGCTCAGATCGTGCTTCGCTGAGGGAAAAGAATCTAAAAACTGTGGCACAGCCTTTTGAGGTTTGGGGGGAAATCTCTTTCAAACGTTATGTCAGAAAAAATTTCTGAGTGTTCAGATATTTCTGAGTGCACTAGATGATATTATCAATATGTATAGTCCCCTTTACCTCTGGGGACTAAATACCGCTTTATTTTTTATGAATAAACGGTTTAAGTATTTTGGCATTCTCTGTCACTGCAGTGGGAAATGCTAATATTCTTACTCATTTCTATTCGTATAGTAGGAGCCTTAGTTCAGCTTCATCAATATATTTTAGCCCTTGTGTTTTGTGTTACCCCCTTAGAAGAGAGGCAACTGGTGAAGCTGAAGTGGGTCAGTGCAGAATTTTCTCTATGCCAAGGTGCTGAACTTTCTTTTCACTTTTGAAATAACCCCATGGAGCAACCAGAAATGGTGTTAGACCTTCTAAGAGCCCTCTTCACCTGCGCACCGCTACTCTTAATGCCATTCCTACACAGTGCAGGGACTGCAGAAATATGAAATGTTTGCCCATCCCTGTCACTGGGAAGATCATTCACCCAGGACAATAAGGCCTAAAGAGTTATATGAAGAAAAAACCCTATTAGAAAAATTTGAAGGAGGAGCTTTAGCTGAACATGAGTTCTATTTCAGGATGCACTAAATGGTTTGGAGAATTTAGAGAGTACACATGTATTTAATGAGTAGAATCCCTTTATATGTAACTTGTAACTTTTTTGGAGTCTGAAGGACTTAAATAATGACCAAATGCTAGGAGAAAGGAAGTTGCAATTTTTCAGTTATATTTTTAAGCCCACTAAATGTTTCTTGCTTCACTACAAGTCCTGAGAAAAATGTCTTATATAAGTACTCCATAGATAAACTTATTTAAGTGCATTTGGGTGTTGAACTAGGTTTGAGGGGACAGAAGGCATGCTTCTAAAGGATTGTTTCCAAATGCACATACTTAAAATAGTATTTATGCATAAATGTCCAATAATCATAAAAATACATTGCCACTTACCACTGTACAAGATCATTGACATAGACACCAGCAGAATTGCAATCATTTTTTGTTTAATCCAAAGACAAGAAAAAGTCACACAGCAGACTGGTGTGCCTGGTGAGTGAAGTAAAATATTAGGCAGAATGTTATCTCTTCAATCTGGGAGTGGGAAGACATAGCTTAGAAAATCATTCTTTTGTAGCCTGGCAATATTTCTGCTTGATGCAGTTCGGTTGTTACCCTTGTCATAGTCAATGCACATATTACAGCAATGACGAGCCTTATGCATCCTTCAAGTTTTACCAATGTCCTCTATGAACCTGACTGACAATATTTATTTTGGTGTTGCTTTAGATGAGTCAACAGGCTCTGCCAAAGTGCCATAGACAGGGAAAGTCCATTTAGCAATAAAATGGTGTACTTGAAGTTTCTTCTGTTTTGCAAACAGTTTTCACATCTCACTAGATCTAACGGGATGTTTAAACAATTCTTCACATTATGTTTAAATGCAGATATTGTGAAACACTGTAAATGAAGAGACATTCTGGGATTATTTCTATTGAACCCCGTTAATCTGCAACCCATTGTATTACTGTGCTTCACATCACAAAAATCTTTCCCACTTTGTAGTCAAACATTTACTCTAATCTGTGTTGAGACTGATCTAATGTATCATATATTTTCTTAAGATGAACACTATGTTGTTTGGAGATCTTCAAGTTCTGGGTGTCTTTGTCCTTACAGAAATGTGTGTAAAAAATTCTGAAGCTAAAAGCCTTGCATGACTATTTATTAAATGACAGATAACAGATTGGTTTTGAACCACAGTCACAATTTACCCTAAATTTAGAATGATTTTCTAAGTAAGTCAGGTACAGAATTTTTTACAGCCAAATAAATGAACATTTATTTATCAGTTTTCAAATACGTATATACTGTTGATTATCTGCTCCCCTAAGGTCAAATATTGCATTAATTTCCATTAAGAAATCTTGTAATATTTCATCAGAAAGTGAGGTTGTAAATCTAACAGCTCTAAATATTTATAGTCTACTGTCCCAGATCTCTTACCTACACTTTAGTCTACAGCTCTACAGTCCCAAATAACTTATTCTACATCGTCTTCTTCCTGATTCCTGTATTACAGAGTACATCTAGAAAGGCTTACCTTGAGGGATATTATTCGAAAGCAGTTGGATGGAGGACAAATGGATTTCAACAAAGTCAGTACTAAGTTATTTATACCCAGTTGGATATATACCTCACCCATGTGATCCCTTCCTTTATCAAACCCACTTCAACATTTATTAATTAATTCTTCCATGAGATTCCTTAGAGTCATTATGCCCACGGTGTATCTTAGTAATATAGCTCCAGCCATGTACAGGATCTATACTGAGAAGTCTGTTCTGCAGGTGCATTCACTGTATAGCAACTTTCCCTAATACTCTTGTCTGTAATTAAATAACAATCATCTCATTGTTATTAATCACTCACGAAATCTCTGGAGCATGTGAATATGGCTTTAATAGCTTAGCAAGAGGTAGTGTTCAGTGATGAAAGATGAGTGAAAATTTATACAGCTTTAAACACTGGCATTCCTCAGGGTTGGGAAGTCTGCTCTCGTCTATCCACAGTGGCTCTGATTCAAGGCTGGGTGAAATCCAGGGGAAGGTTGAGTCAATGAGTGTTAGGAAGGCTTTTCCTCATCAGGAAGGTGTGCTTTCTGCCAGGGTCAGACACAGCTGCCCTTCAAAGATGCCATCAACAAAGGCAAACTGTCCACTGAGCTTTAGCATGAAGTGAGAAGTCTGACAAATTGGGAATTAATTGTAAAAATACTTACGTGAACAGAAGGCTTGGTTCCTCCAAGGCCCTGTGAACTACATGGTCATCAGAAAGGCCTTTGACAGTGTCTCCCATAAGATCCTCATAGAGAATCTGTTGATATGTGGGCTGGATGAGCCCAGTGAGGTTGGTTGAAAACTGGCTGAATGGCAGGGCCCAGAAGGTGGTCGCCAGCAGCACAAAGTCTGCTTGGAGGCCAGTGACTAGTGGTGTACGCCAGCAGTTAATACTGGGTCCCGTCTTACTTAACATCTTCATTAATGATGTGGATGCTGGGGCAGAGTGTACCCTCAGCAAGTTTGCAGATGACACAACCTGGGAGGAGTGGCTGATACGCCAGAGGGCCATGCTGCCATCCAGAGGGACCTTGACAGGCTGGAGAAATGGGCCAACAGGAACTTCATGAAGTTCGACAAGAAGCGAAAAGTCCTGCACCTGGGGAGAACAACTCCATGCACCAATATATGCTGGGGGCCACTCAGCTGGAAAGCAGCTCGGCAGAAAAGGACCTGGGGTCCTGGTGGACACCAAATTGAACTTGAGTAAGCAGTGTGCCCTTCCAGCAAAGGCAGCTAAGTGTATCCTCGGCCGCATTAGGCAAAATATTGCCAGCAGGTCGAGGGAGCGGATCCTTCCCTTCCACTCAGCACTGGTGAGGCCACACCTGGAGGACTGTGTCCAGTTTTGGGCTCCTCAGTATAAGACAGACGTGGACAGTTCAAAGGGCCACAAAGATGATTAAGGGACTTGAGCATCTCTCTCATGAAGAGAGGCGGAGAGAGCTGGGACTCTTCAATATAGAGAAGGCTCAGGGGGATCGCATCAATGCCTATAAATACCTGAAGGGAGGGTGCAAAGAAGACAGAGCCAGGCTCTTTTCAGTGGTGTCCAGTGACATGACAAGAGGCAGTGGGCACAAAGTGAAACACAGGAGGTTCCCTCTGAACATCAGGAAACACTTTCATACTGTGAGAGTGACCGAGCACTGGCCCAGAGAGGTTGTGAAGTCTCCCTCCTGCTCTCCTCCTTTGGAGATATTCCAAAGCCATCTGGACATGGTCTTGGGCAACCAGCTCTAGGTGTCCCTGCTTGGGCAGGGTGGGTGAACAAGATGACCTCCTGAGGTCCCTTCCAACCTCAACCATTCTGTGATTCTCTGATTCTGTATTGATTCAGAACTGGCATGTTTCCAGGAAAAGGACAGCATCCAGTCTTAAAATTTCTGTGATCAGCCTTATCAAGGAACTTTACAGAAGAGTGAAACATGGCAGAAATCATGCCTTAATGATATGAAAATTCATTTTCATGTGAGTTTTTGTGTTTCCAGCTGGAGTCTCCAGGGATTGCCCAAAGTGCATTTTTACTGCCTTGAAGAACATTTTCAGCGTGACAGATCAGAGTGGGCTTGACTAGGCATAATAATAAACATGAGTCTTCTGACATATTGATTTGCCCATATGCCACCATCATTTCTGTACTTCTGCTAAACATGCACAGAGGCTTTGCAGGACTGAAAAACCAGGAATATGGAAAACTTTTTTTTTTTTGAGGGCAGCCAATGTGTTCACTTTTTTCATGGAGCCTTGCTTTTTCATTCCTTCTCTTATTTTGTAGTTTTTCATGTTAATTTTCATTATTCTCCTGGGAAAGCCAAACAGTAAGTCTTTTAAACAACTGTGACAAGAAGGTTGTCATTCAGGACAGGTACCGTTAATCCTTTCTCACCTCCTTTCACAAGATACCCATAACTACATGATACCTTCTAAGTATCTCCCCATGAACACACCTGGGCAGTAGCTCTCAGCCCTTTCCAAGACCTTAGAGTGGAGATGGCTGTAACCGACCCCCAGTGCCAGACAGGGCTCAGGCACACCCTATTGCACTACAGAGAGGTTAGCTCTCTGTCCAAGGACTTGTATTCCTCTAGGAAAAACACAGAATGATTTCTTATAAACACAAAAGTGTCCTTTAGCATGGAGATCAGTGCTACAGCTCAGAGCTGATGAAATTCATTAAAATAAATGAAACAATCTTTTAAAGGGGAAGCCTTTTCAAAAAATATTTTTCTTTTGTTATTGTCTTTATGTTCAAGCCTGAAAAAACCCAGAAACTCAAACTGACTTTAATCATTGTTTTCTCCCCTTATGTTCTTGTTTTCATGTCCTTCTTCTTGAGTTCTCAGAAAACTTAATGATAAAAATGTAAGAAACAATATAGATTTATTTTTTTTAAATAATGTCTTCAGGCTTTAAGATGTTTTTATGAGATTTAAAAGCAATGGTTGCACAAAGGTATAATTCACCCTACTCTTCACAGCAGAACTGGTCCTGCCTTGGGTAAGGAGAGGTGCTGCAGAGCGAGATATCTCCACAGCATTGCAATAGCATGGCCATGTTAATATTCCCGATTTGTACATTCACTGTATTGACATTCCTATTTCTTCCACGGGCCTAACTTTCAATATCAACTGTAACTGGTACTACTCGAATCTATCCTGCTCTTTGATATGACAGAAATGCTTCCATCATGCTATTGGGCACAAGAGTGAAATGTATTTTGGAAGAGGGCTGCTGTGTCCCACCTCTCCCCATCGTGGTGCCACCTTTCTCTTTGGCATTATATTATATTATATTATATTATATTATATTATATTATATTATATTATATTATATTATATTATATTATATTATATTATATTATTATATTACTATATTACTATATTACTATATTACTATATTACTATATTACTGTATTGTTATATTGTTATATTGTTATATTGTTATATTTTATATATTTCGTCAGTAAAACATCAATGTGCACCAGCTATAGTGCAGATAATCTTTTTATGAAATATGAATGGCTTGATGATGTACTTTGGGTTGATAGTAGCATCATGTCACTGCAGTGTAGCAAAACATAGGATCGTGCAATTTGTTTGGTTATTCTTTCCTTTTTTAGAACTGGCTTTTAGTTCACCAGAGGTGCATATAGGGAAGAAGGTGAATCTTGGTGAGCTCACACAAATATATCACAGAGTGAGAGTACAAGAGGTGTGAACATTTCCTTGGCCAAGTCTGCACTAGATAAGTTGCAGAAGTAGCGGGAGACTCTTGATTTGGAATAATGGATAATCTGCATGTGTTTAACACCAGGAAAAAACCTTCTTGTTTTCAGTATTTCAGGTTACTTTTAAATTATTTTGTGTTTGTTCATTTTGATAACTTTATCTTAATTGTAAATAAAGCTAGAATAAACTATTTGCATTCACTAGCCAACCATATAAATACCCTTTATAAAATACAATTTTTAAAAGTCTTTCAATGTTTTTATTGCAGTTACATCACTTGTATAAAATACATCTGTTTTTGCACATTATTTTTACAATACCTTGGAGGACGACACATTTCTAGATTAACATCTGGTTAATAGCTTGTCTTGTTACAAATATTTGCAAATAATATGTTGCATTCTCATTTTTACACTGAGAAATGAAAGAGAAAACTAAAACTGCCACCAGTCTTCCAATTTGCAGTAGAAATTCCTCAGTGCTCTAGACTGATGTACAAATGTTTTTAAGGCATTTTTGCTTTAATGCTGGAAGAACACAAGAAAATGGTTGTCAGAAGAGGTTTTACGAGGAAAATATTAAAAACATACATGAAGGTTAAATATTTTTTTTAATCCCTTGAAAATCGTTATCAAATAAGATAGCTATCATCTGATGAAAGACAGCAAATACTCTGTGCATATCTAAAATTTTTTATTATACCTTCATAATAAGGTATGTAGAGATACAAAGAGAAAATATACTTACTGTGGGAGTAAGTAAGTCTTTTGACTCTTTCACAGACATAACTTGCATTTTTCAAGAACCAGGAATAGTATTCAACACAGTACCTAAAGGTATAGTTAAAGTTAGGAGAGCAGTAGCTTGTCATCTTTCATAAGCACAGCTGTATGCATATCATACTGCTAATATTGAATATGGAAATAAAAAGCTGGATTCTGACCTCAATGATGTCATTAGATATTTGGAAAAATTCAGCTGAGCTGTATTCACTTAGTTTGAATACTGGAAGCCAGATCAGGTGTTGATCAGTGCACTGGGGACCCATTTGGGTCTCAGCCAGTAGCCACAGAATCTCAAAAATAAGCACTGGTGATTGAAAATTGTCATTTGAAAAAGCCCGATGGAGTATTTAAGCAGAGGGAAAGAGAAACTAGTGCCAGCTTTTACCTCATGGCTTCATTTCTGGAATATCTTCTCTGACCAACACAGAGGCACAGCTGAAAAAACCTACACAGCTCCATCACACAGGGATTGATCTTTTGCACTATAAGAGTGACAGGAGGCGAGGTCACACGGGACTCTTTGAGGATCGCCTGTGGACACCCTAGGAAAAAATACAACTCTGAACTAGTTCAAATACTTGTCCCATTAAATTTCTTGCAATGCCTTATCTGGGCACCTATGAGAATCATGCAGATTAATGAGCTCATGTAGGTATCTTAAAATCAAATTCGAGTGAGGCAAATAATTGAAAAGAAAACAACACACAGCCTGGCACTTGCTTGAGTGAAAGCACAAATATTCTGTTCAATTTATTATTATTTATCGTTACTGGTTAGCTACTTAAAACCACGTTGCTTTTATTTATCAAAAATATAAGGAACAACTCTAAAGATGTAATTTGTTTATTTATTGTTACCTGTTTAGGTGGAGGTTCTGTTGCCACTGAAGCCTCAGTTTTCCGCAGTGCAAAACAGCAAGAAAAAGAACAGCACTGTACACTTATATTTGATACTTTCTGCATGCATATACTACTTTAATGAAAAAGTCACTTCCAGTTCCCATGCTTCCCTACACCCACCCTCTAAAATCTGAATCCTAGATCAAATATGACTGAGCTAATGAACAAACAGACTCTCACTGCTGTCTCCATCACTTTTTTTTTAGCCTCATTAACAAAATAAACATGATTTATGCAGAGGTTATGGCTTTCTCTCTGTCCACCTCTCCGTCTGTCAGTTTTCCCCTTCTTGCTTCTAGTGACTTGAATAATCAGATAATTTCAGCGCAATTTTTAGGGACAGGTAAAGATCCTGTGCATAAATACATTCCTGCAGGTTTCACAAAAACTGACAAATAACTGGAGGAGAAAAGATCAATTTTTGCCTGCACTGAGAGGAAGGCAGGAATAAATTTCTCCATTTTACTATTTTTTTGCCAGAAGCCACCTGGTTAATCAGTGTTTTTTCCTTCAAGTGAGCACCATTATATTATTTTAACTTCAGAAAAATGCAGGGAAATGGTGTACCTGGGGATGGACTCCCTCTTCCTCTCCCCTGAGCCAAGTAAAAGGAAAATATCTAGTTTACTCTCTTCATTGAATCTTGTGCAGTCAGCATCGAGAGATAAACATTTGCACACCAAACATTTCATCCCGCCAGCAAATGCAGCTGTGCCAGACTGCAGAAAAAGCAACGCTACAGAATAGGAGGTGGCAGCTTATAACAAAATGCTGAATTTCTAAGTGGTTTTCCAGTGTCAAATACAATCTGCCTTCAGACTCCCTTTCTGTTATAGAAAAGAGAAAAGAAGGCAAGGTGAAAATGGGGGAAATTGAGAAAAGGTAAGGCAAAATTAAGCTGTTTTCAGTTTTTCAGGGCTTTTCTTCATCATATTAAGAGAAAAACCTGACATTTGACATTGTCTTGTCTTCTCCAAACCATTACCTGCCACACATCAGCTTGCACCTTAGCTAACAGTTGTGTTATGATGGGTCAGAATCAAAGGACTTGCTAGGAATAAAAAAAAGCAATATTTACAATATGCTAAAAGGCTACCAGGGCATGGCTAAAATAGGTCTGTAACCACCTCTCCTTTGCATATTTAATAACCATGCTCTGAAGAGGAGATGCTGGGTGCGAGGACACACTTTGGGCTGCTGCAGTGAAGCCTCCTGCCCTGCAAGGCATCACATCTGACCCTGGGGAGCTGCATGCACACACCTCGCGTTGTCCCCTGTATACAGCAATCCTTCCAAAGGGATGTCTCCCCTACACCAGCACTCCGAAAAATAAGGGACATCTCTGCAAATGCCATGCTGGGGCTCTGAAAAGATAACCAGGGACCAGGCTCTGCACACTTTGCATGATGTGGGTGTCCCCCTCACATGCACCCATTGGGGTGGAAGAGCCCGAACGTGCAGAGTGAAGGTGGCTGCAGTGTGACTGCCAGCTAGTTTTTCTATTTGTGTAACTAGCAGCAGGCTTTGGCCATGTGTAGGTAAACTGCCTTACCTGCAGAGTATAATCCCCTTAGACAGTGTAATTGCATTTCCAGGTTCACATGCCTTACATGCTTTATAGCTTTGGGCCGTCTTATGTTATGTGATAGGAGAGGCTATGGAGGTTAAATTTGGACTAATGAAGTTCTGTTGAAATAAGCTTGAGTCGTCTAGTGCTGACAAGAAGTTTAATATAAAATGGCATTCATGGGCAGGAGGAAAATAAAGGCTCTGCCAACCTGAAAAAGATCTCTACAAAACTATTTCTTTTCTGCCAGCTCTTGCCCAAGCTAGCAGGAGTCACGGAGGAGTAATGGGCAGACACTTGCAGCTCCCAAACTCACGGGCCCCTCTGAAAACCGGTTGTGTGTCAAAGGTGCTACACAAATATCAGATGTAATTAGTCAGGGATGGGCAAGAGGGAGCCCCGTTTCTCTTAATCTTATCAGCCTTGCATAAATGTCATTAGGCTTTGTCCACTTAATAACATTTGACACACCTTGACTTTTTTCCACTCAGTGGCAATTAAAAATTAATGATTTCTTGCTTTAATAATCACTCTTCATGTAAATAACCAAACATCAGAGCATGAGGCAATGAGGTTTTAATATGAGTTGTCTGTGAAAAATAATGTTAGAGTTGCTGTGAATAATTAAAACTTGCTAAAGGCCATCCTCCAGTGAATCTCAGTCTCCACCAAAGTGGGTACTCGCTATCCTGCTTAACAGGTGTTAAATGCTTTACTCAAGCTATGTGTTTTGCCAGCAGAAATTCAGCTCTATCTAAATGTAAATTGAGTGACTGCAATTTCAATTTGGATTCATGTATCTGAGAAAAAGAAGTCAAATAAAAAAGCTCAAAGTTAAACAAATTGCTTTGGTTTTCATTTTTGACAATCACTTAATTTTAAATTAATGCTGCATTTACATAATACTATATTTATTTAATGCTGAAATTCTCTTTCAATTAGTGTTGTATTTAATTTTATTTGGATTTGATAGTACACTCACATCATATTGTTGAAATTAAAATTTTCAGTGCTTCATAACAATGTGTTATATCTCTTCTGTAATAAATTTCTACTGTGAAATGTATTTTTTGTATTCAGTTCATAAGTTCCTACAGATTTGGATTGAAATTAAAAAAAGAATTAAAAGTAGGAATTTATTTCAGAACTTTCTTTTCTAAGAATTTTCTTTCCTAAGAAATCAAGTCAGCCAAAAGAGGCCAGAAAACGCAGGAACCACAGCTCCCTGTGCAGATCTTTGCTCTTGTCTATTTGAAATAACCACATTACTGCCACAGGCAGATGAGTGACCAGTTCTTGCTGCAGTAAAGAGACTTTTCCATTATTAACTCAATATTACATCTCTCTGACACTGAGATTAAATTTTGCTGCCAGTGAAGAGCAATGTTATGGCTAATGTGAATAATTCAGACTTAAAATATCCCTCCCTGCATGCTCTAATATACACACTGGCATATTTTATCAGTTAGCATCCACTTTTGTAATTTAAGAAATGACTTCTTGGAATAATATCTCAGTCTTCAGAGCATTGTGGATGCCCTTCATTGCTTTGCGATCCCACTGTTCGATTTATTTCTACAAATGCATGATTGATATATGCAGGTAGATAGCCTCTGTCATCATGGTTTCTGATAGAGAGGCATTTAGTGACTCTCCATTCCCTGATCTCACTGAAATCCATGTTTCCCAGCCTTTTCAAAACAGACTGGTTCCCAGTCCTAGGTTCTCCAGGGTCTATAGCGTTGCTCACCAGGCAGCAACTGGCACATGAACAAACTCTGGACTGTGCACACCACAAGTCCAGTCACACACTCCAGCAATTTCCAGCTGGCTGTCTGTTATTTAATCCTCGAGTCAAACTCACCCAAAGCAAAGAAGACATGCAGAGAACTTTGGTTTTGTGCAGAACTTTTTATGGATGAGACTTATCATAGCATATTCCTCTGCTCCCAATCAAAATAAGAAACCTAGTTCATCTTAAATTCTTCTCTTCACACCATCAAGAGTGTCAAGAAGTCAAACTATATTCACGTGATATGACATTGGCTCATTTACTTCATGCAACCAATGTATGTCATGGTGGGTAAGCTGAGGACTCTGGTACTTTGAGCTCTTTAAGGAGAAGTAAAATGAGAGAAAGATCAAAAAAGGATATCTGGCTTCCTATCTCCATGGTTTGAAAATCCCCTTACATCAAGAACTGCTCCTTGGCTCAGCACTGGTGAGTCTTCTCCTTGGAAACTTGTCTCAGTAGATGATAGTTTTTTTACTGCAGTGTTCTCAGGCCTCCCAGGCAATAGCTTCCTCCCCCTCTTCCCTGACAGTGCCTTTCTGCAGGACTTGTGCTTGTATGATCATTTGATGCTGTTGTCAAACTGTTTTTCATGGTCAGGATTTTTAACTCTGATAACATTATCTACTTCTGAAAACAGATGCCCCACTGAGTGGTATGCTCTCATATGCTTTCTTTTCTAATAGTATGAGATAAAAAAAAAAGTAAAAAAGAAAAATAAAAGAAGACAAGCAACCCAACATATGCTGATAAACTCAGCCAACCAGAACAGGACTGGGAACTATGAAAAACATGATCAGAATCAGCAAAAGCTACAAAAAGTAACAGCACAGGATCCTGATCTTGGATTTCTGCAATAGGCAACAGCAGCAAAACAAAGGGAAAAAGCAAACGACACCAAAACTGTAAGATACTACTGCTCACCTACTACGTGATTATTCCCAGTGACAGAAAAATTGAAGATCTGTGAAAGAACCTCTCTCTCTGACTCAAATATGTTTACTCCCCCTGCAAAAAACCTTTATAGACAATTAAAGTTGTGTTGGAATTCAGCAATGAGATGAGAGAAGTCAGTATTCAAAATATCATTAGAAATGGTGAGATTAGCAGGGAATCCAGACCAGAACTTGGATTTTAAGCCCCCAAGTAATCCCAAAATGAAGACCTGAAGGTTGACTGCATGGAGCCAGGGAGCTGGCTGCATCCCTGACGCTCTGGGTTAGCTCCACTAGCAGAGAAAGACCACAAGGCTGCAGTTGCCCTTCATGCAAAAACCTGCTGGTGATGCTCAGTTTTTCACTTTGCCTCTCCTGTTTTGACAGGCTAACTATCAGCAGCAGTTTTCTCTTATTTAGATTTATTAGGAATCCATATCAAAGACTCACTATTTCCTTTGACAATTCCAGAATGGTGCAGTTTCCTACTAATCCATCACAAACCGTATAATCGGCATTTCTCTTTGCTTTCCTCGTCTACCATCCTTCAGAATTTGCAGGCATTTATGTGCTCATATTATCAGATTTTTTTGTTCTATTTCCTAGACGTCCAAACAGATCTTTGAAAAAGGTATTATTTGACTGGCATTTTAGTTCTTTGGACTCCCTTGGTTTTATCTATAATATCAATTCCAAATGATACTTAAGGCCTCCGCAATTTAGACCAATCTATTATCTTTGCACTACCCAGCATCTATGCTTCTCTTGGACAGTCGCCACACAGAAACACAAGCAGTTGATGGACAGATTTCCAAAATTCCCTCCGGCAGGCCTCATCTCCCAGCAAGACTCGTGTTCCCACTTATTTGTGGTAGCAGCAGAGTCAGCTTCAGCAGATGGACCAAGGACAGCATCTTCCCAGAGCGTCCCATGAGTTCAGAGCTCCTTCAGAGCTCTAAGCAGTCAAACTGGCAGGACATAGTCCTAATGCCAGGAAACTTGGAATTGAGCCACCTGCTTATTCTGGAAAAGTGGGGACCATTTTTTTCCTTTCTCGTCTTGATCTGAGCACAAGCATTGCCCCAGCTTCACCCACTACAGGAGTTTTCAACCAACCTCAGTGGTAGCTACCAAATTTCTCTTCTCTCCCTAAAAAGATTATGCTGCACTGAACAGCAGATAATCACAATCAAAGTCTGGCCTATGGGCACATAGATTTTGTCGGAATCCCAGAACAGGCAGTCTGGACTTTCCCTCCAAATACAACAGCAATATGAAATCTTAACAATACTGATGTGCTTTCCGTATTAGTATCAATGCCGGAACATATACACCAATATATCCGTCATATTTACCTCCTTAACTACCAGGTTAATGGGGAGTGTCTAATCAGCAACTGTGACGTATATGCAACTTCAGCTGTACCTTGCCCGCTGCTCAGCTGGCCTAGTGGCTTGGTTTCCAGTGTGGCCACTGGGAGCAAGGACACCAGACCAGGAATGGAAGGATCCCAAGGGTACTAAAGATGTCCACAGGATGGGATGTGTTTTACCTAGTTTTAGGTGTCCATGATGCTGGCACCTAGAGCTGAACTAGTCATCTTCAGTCCCCAAGACTGGGATTTGCAGCTGAGATTTATTCCCATTGTACTCCTGAGCTCTGCTCTGGCTTTGCAAATTTGGGAGGCTGAGCCTGGACTCGGACACACACATGCTCAGCATCCAAAGTAGATGCTGGTCTCTCCCAGAGTCCAGACTCCCCTCCTGGCATTGAATCAGGTCCAGTTTTTCAAATCATGTAATCTTTTACTAAATACTTATATGTAAATATAATTTTATTGCTAACCTGAGTATATGATACTTATAAGCGGAGTGGCACATCATCTTATATTAAGTCTTAATTTCTAACTCTTTTTTTTGGTGCTTAAAAGGAAGAGCTGATCTTTCCTGAAAATCTAGTTGATAACGATCTTTCTTTAGCCAAGGAGGAAGTTTGCAGTTTTGTAAATTCTGGGAAATTCTGGAGATTTCATATGGCATGGACTGAATTAATCATTTTATTTGTACCAATAGGGAGATTTAAAGTATGATATTTTCTTTTGGAATAAATGAATTTTAAGATTCTCCAATAACCAATTCATGTTAAAATTGACACATGGAGTACATAACTTTATCACCACAATATAATTTTTGTGTTGAATGTGTCATTGTGTATGATTCACAAACAAATGTGGTAGCAGTCCCTTATACATTCTGGGTGTTCTACATACATCGGATATCAGGTAAAATAAACAGATATGTTGCGTATCAGTATACTTTCAAACATACTACTATTTTTGCTGCATGAGGTGCACCTACTTACTGGTAGCTGAGTAAAGTTTCAGTGTCACACCCGGCCTGTGGGGTGGCGTTGACAGTACTGAGGAAGGCAAATCTGAAGGAGGGAAAAGAATATAAGTTGCCTTGACATCTTAACAGGCAAAAAATATAAAGGAACGTTGATTGAATGAATAACAGAAAAATAAAAGCGGAAGTCACGGATCACTAATAAACATTTACATAGACCTTGATGTAGAAATACATTCACAGTCACCTATTTCTATATATATTATTTTCTATTTCGTAAATGTGCCAACAGACACACTTTGTTATTACTCCAGATCAATCTCACCTGGCTCTGTTTGCATGAGGTTGCTGGTTTCTTGAGGAGACACCGTCTGCATCCAAAATGCATACACGTCAGCTATGGGAACAGACAGACACATGCTTCGTGTCATTCAGGACATTTGTTGTTTAGCTGTCTACTGAGAACTGCTATTTACGAGAGAGCTCAACAGCCAGCGTCCCTCACCCAGCACTTCCAGTGGCATATAAAAATGTCAAGATGAAAAAGGAAGGACAAAAGCTGTATTTTGCTAGATCTTGATAAGTCCATGGGCTAGGGAAAGGTAAGATTTAAAGAAGGTATGTTTAGTGGAGACCAAGAAGAGCAGCTCTTTGCCTTTTCATAAGAAGTCTGCTCACTGTATTTGGAGCAAAATGTGAGGGAACACCTGGCTGGCAGAGGTGTCTGTGAGGAGCAAGGCTTAGTTTTCCCCCAACAGGTACGAAACTACAAATGGACCCTATAACTGATTTTAACACTTCTACAATAAAAAAATCTACTCACTAGTGACCCAGAGCGTGTCTCCCTGAAGGGCCTCCCAACCTCAACCTCAGAGATGTGGTTTCAGCTTTTGGCCAAACCCCACCGCTAGTGGGGTAAAGCAGGTGTCAGTCCTCCTGACCGTACTCACTGGGGCTGGGCTGTAGGGCTGGCGATGGGGTCGAGCTCCCCCCAGAAGTCGGAGGGGGTCCGGCCGTGCCTTGGGGTCTGGAAGCATCCACATGTGGTGATGGAAACCCTGATCCTTGTGCTTCAAGCGTCTTTGGCCATGGTGGGAACCTCGTGGCGGGGATTTCCTCCCCTTTCTGGGCAAGAGGGAAGCTGGTAGCTGGAGAAGCAGGAGAGACAGAGAGAGGGCACCAGCAACAAGCTGTGGATGCTGGTGCCTCACGGCAGTGGCAAGCATAACACTCTGGGGGACAATAACATCTAAAATACATCCAGAAAATCCCATCTACTCCTTGAGTGTTCCCCTGGCAGGTGAGTGGCCACATTTCCGATTTTAAAAATTATGTTTGTTCTTTTTCTTTCCAGGAAAACATGGGGAGTGCCAATGAAGTTTGAATTTTAACTCAGAACATTTTAATGTGCAAGTTTTCATAAACAAAAAAAAAAGAAACTGAAATGTTCCTTCAAAGTGTTTTTTTTTTTCTTCACATAAATTATTTTTTATTTCCAAAACTGTTTCACTACAGAGGAAAGACATGAAAGCTCTTCTCTATGTGAAGGGGAGCAGGCAGGTACTGGAGAGCAGATATTGGAATTTGAGAACTGATGACATTTTGTGGCAGGAGTGACACTCAGGCTGGAAGAGATAACAAAGGTTGGTATGCGGTTGAGCAAAATAAAAGAGCTTATAAAAAGACATCAGACTGACTAGGGAAATGTAGAAATTTTGTTGTAGACATGCAGCTGCAGCGATGAGGAGGTATGAAGTAAAATTCTGAATTTCTCTTTGCTGCTACTACGTGCAAACAAGTATGAAGATTTGCTTTTCCGCTTTCAAAATGAGGCAGACTAGCATTTTTCTATCTTGTAGCCTTGTGGCAAAGCTAAATGCACTGAAGTTTACAAAATGTTCAGGTACTCACAACTGAACGTCATATAAAGTCAAAGATAGAGAAAAAAATGAAAAATTTACAATAGGAAAGGAGAGGAAACATTTTGAAAAATCTTTTTCTAAGTTTAAGAAAAACAACCTTTTGTTTTTTACTTCTCTGCCTCCTTAGAAAACTTCTTTTTCTAATAAAATGGAAAAAAAAAAAAAGGCTTTTTACAATATTTTTTCTATTCTCCAGCTATTCAGTGCATTACCGACCTGATCTTCTGCTGTTTAGGGCAAGCTTTTATCTTACTCTGTAATTATAGTTCAGCATCACAGTGCTGTGCAGCAAACATACATGATCACTTGTCAAGACGTTAATCAAGGACGTTAACCAGAATAAATTCAGGTCTGACAATATTTGCTCACTTTTGAATGTCCACACATGTTCTGCTGATGGATCCACCAGTTTTTTCGTGTCTTCCTGTAATTTCATGAAACTTGAAAAAATTGAATCTAGATCTTTGAGGTAGGAGAAGATAGAGTTAGTACGCTCACCATCCATCACATATTTTGTGATAAAAAGGAAAGAAATCAGGTTCTGGTACAAAAGAAACAGCTGTTGTCCTTTTAAATAAAAGTAAATTTTGTCAAAGAGTCTTTGATCGTTATTTTTTTTAAAGGACTGAACATCCTACAGCTTTCAGCACGAGTAAACTTGCCACTGATTTCACTGTCTGCCTGTTTTAATCAAGCATTGAAAATGAGAAATAGTCATGGGCAGCAAGGAGAGGTGAGCATCGAAAGTGCAGCTCAACCTGGCAAAGCAGTTTTGGGTGGAGGAGACGCGCGGCACACTGGCTGAATATATTCAACTCCTTTCTGAAGGTAACTCATGTAAAGGTAGGAGATAATTTGTGCTGAGATTTAAAGGAGGTACCCATTTAGATTAACAGCATCAAGGAGCCTCCCCAGTCCAGTGCTGAATTCTGTAAAAGCTCTCATCCCAGGAGGTTTTGTTTCTCCCTCCACTAGAAGACCTCGTAGCTAATAATTTCAAAGTTTGTAAATTTTACTTATATTTATAATATAAATATTGTATTACACTTATAATAATATAAAATATTGTTCTATTTGCATGATAATAAAATAAACAACAATGTATGAATATATAAATATGAATATACATAAGTAATAATAAAAATGTAAAATAATATTTAAAAAAATATTTTTACATGATGAAGATGGAGTATTCATTGCAAGTGCTACCTGGACGTGGTTTTCATTGTTGCTGTTTCCTTTTATTCCCCAGGACGTACTTACCCAGGTCAGAAAGTGAATTACTAGAAAATGTGTAATTAATAACAGGAGACTTCTCCAGCATTTCCCAAAAGCCAGACAGATTTCTCCCTGCAAATAGAAATGCTTACAAATATCAAGAAACACTTGTTTCTAGTACAAGTCATCATCAAGAGTAAATAGGGCAATATCTTGGGGTGGAGTGGTTTTAATATTTACCTGTCTGCCCTGTCATCACACAGATGTAGATACAATCTGAATCATTGCTCTGACGCACTGAAAGGCAAAAAAATGTAAACCAGATCATTGTTACCAGTTTTCATTATATGATATTATCTTAAACAGTTGAAAACACAAACACAAAATGGTATGAGGCTACTACAACTGGCCAAATATTTTCCTTCTGATCTTATTTTTGACAAAAACCTCGAATCAACTCCAAATCCAAATGCTAACATTTCCAGGGGAAATGTCTCTATCTAATTAAAATTCTAAATTAAAAGCATCTTTACATGGTAAAAAAAAAAATCTTCAGATAATATAGCCCATAATTATTCTTTGGGAATCATCATTCCCCCAAATACCAGCATTTAAAAATAATTCACCAAACTTTCAAACAAAACATAGCTGCTCATAGAAACATGTATATCTCTATATTATATGTATACACATTGTATATGTATCTTGTTCCTCTAAGGAGACATTGTCTACAATTGTAGTCCATGCTTTGCAAGAAAAATGCTGCTGAGTAAGACCAGCGGCCTTTTATACACATTTCTATGCTTGTTTCCATGCCAGCAGTAAATCAGACAAATAAGACAATGATAAATGTTAAAAGGAAATGCAAACCTGAGAGAATAGAAGTGGATTTGAAAATTTCTGTGAGATAACTGGTGGAGTTTCCAATAATATCAACAAGTAAAGCTGTAAAATCTAGACAATAAAATAGAGAAAGTTTATGATTGAAAACACATATTCTATCATCTATGCTGCGTCAAAAAATCACTTTTATATGTGATCATGTTTTGCATGTATGCTTCTATGTGACAATATTTAAAATATTTTAAAGTTCAAAATGTTTCTGCTGAATGGGAGTGGACTTAAGAAGCCACTGGGATACTCTACAGAAGAATATTTTAAAGATGATATCCAAAATAGCACCAATGTTCCTAAAAGTAAACTTAAATGGAATTTATCAGTTCAAGAGAACAATTTAAAGTAACAGTCTACTTCATCTGCTTAAACAGGAAGGAGAACCAAAGCTTGTAGGCCTTGCCTGCACTGTCTATCTGCCATGTAGGACCTTCCAAGAGGCATCTGATTGTCTCCTCTGAGGTCTCCTTCAACCATATCGATGATGTTGTGGTTGTCAGCTCAAAAAATGGCTACTGGTGGTGATGTTACAACTATTTCATAACAAGTTGTAGCAGTAACAGGTCAGTGTTCTCACTTAGGGAGTGACAGACACAAGCTCTGTGTTGGGGACTCGGTTTCGACTACTTAGGAGGATTCTCTAATCACCAAGATATTCTGGATTTGGGGCAGTTTCTCCATTATCCTCCAAGGCAGACTGGGTCATTATGCAATAAGGCTTGTGGGATGTGTGGGTTCAGAAAAAGCCATGAAAGCCATTGTGCCTCATGTGTGTGATCATCACATGCAGCTGAGAGGTTATGGGTTCTGGTCCCTAGCTGCTGAGCTACTCTTGATATCTTACATTAACCAGCCACAGAATTAGGTGCTCAGACACACCCTGGAATATTAAATACTGTGAGATCAGGAATGTGAATGAGGATGAGAGGTGAAGGATTTGCCCAACAGCATTTTACACTCCATTAAACAGCTCTGTGAAGACGTTAATCCTTGCTTTTCACTCCTTTTGGGCTCATTGAAGTTATCGGCATCTATTGGTGCAGAGAAGTCCTTGTTCATCTCCCGTGGGTTATCTCAGGAGAGTGAAAGTGGCTAAGGTAATGTACGTACATTGCTGGGTTGTCTCGCCTGCGCTGCTCTTTGTACTCCGAGGAGGAAAGGGAGGTCTTTCTGCTGGGTAAACCACACCGGTCACTTGACTGATGGCTCCATCCCAGACTGGCTGGCTGGGTGCAGCTGTCTGAGACTGAGTTCATCGAGTCTCACCCAAGGTTCAGAGCAGCCACTCGTCGCAATGGCTGTTGACCTCAGTGTGGTGATGCTGCTCATAAGGATGAAGTCTGCAGAATTCAGGCTACAGCTTTCAGCTCCAAAGGAAATAATTCAGCTTAAGCACATGCAATTGCCAACCTCTCTTGTGTACCCACCTGTCAAGTCATTTGTCACATTGTTCAAACAGTAGCAGTAATTCATAGGGAACTTGCCAGGGTCAACATTTTTCATGTTAGAAACTGTAAGGAGAGATGGGGAAAATCAGTATCTTGATGCACAGGCTGTGTGAGAGAAAACACTCCTGCACGGAGCAAAGCACCGAGACACTCACTGTTATAAATGGTGACTGACACTTTGTGGAAGGCAAATGAGCTGTAAGATGTGATGCTCAGCAAAGAGAAGAGTTTTTTGGTACCTGCAGAAACACATGCCCATGCTATTAGCGGTTGGAACAAATTACGAGAACAGCATGTTTTGACTCTGCTCATTTAATTTCTAGAAGGCTCCTGAGGTGCTGATACTATTCAGCTGCCTGAGACTCAATTCTTTCTCATTTCCTCTGAGGGAAAGACCATTTGTATTACTACTTCTTTTTTTTTTTTTTTTTAATTCAAACTTGCGCTGGATTATAGAGTGCTTTCTAAAGGTATCCCATAAGTAATTATGTTGTGTCTATATATAAACACACACTAATTTCTAAATTCTTTGGGGCAGACAGCTATCTGCGTTATAAATGCGCAAGGGTAGCTTGCTCCTAGAATCAATTCTGGAGGCAGACGCCATGCATTTATGGCTGCTCTGGCTAACACCGTTAGTCCTTTATCTCATTCACCGCCTGCGTGACCTGCCTGGCCTTGTCACACATTACCTCTGAGCGCTGTGTTCAGCATACCGTTCACCAGCTCGGTCAGGTTAATTGCAGCCAGATCCACCGACTTCGCGGGCAGCTCTGAAAAAGAAGGGGTCTCTGAGCAGCTGGCTGCATGAGGGTTTAAGGGCCATTAATCCCCTGCTTGTATATGGCAAAAAGCTTCCAGAATGGGAAAAACAAAATGAGCAGATTATGTATCGGCATGCACTGAAAAACCTGTGGTGAGAAAATAAAGATGCGAGGAGTGCAGAAAGGAGTCTGGAAAATAACAAGATAGAGTGGGCAGTACAATGGTAGGCCAGAATTTAGGCTGGGCTCTATGTTGCCTGTTCCTTGAGCACGCCCTTGAGCAGGCTGCCGAGCAGCTGAAGCCGGTCCTGACGTTTTGGTGCCCCCTCGTGCTGGGCACTGTGTATTTACTGCCAAAATTGCAGCTGATCTCTCTTTGCAGATCACAAACGAAGGAGAAAGTACCTGGGAAATGTTCCCCCTTCTCCAATGCTACATAGAACTGGATGAAAATGCAAGGTTGGTTGTTTTTTTTTTTTCAGCTACCTTGATGGCTATACCACTACGACAGAATAATTTGACTGTAGCTGAATCACACTTTTTATTTTAACGTGCTTTCTTCCTGTTGACGTTGCCTATTTGTTTTTCCCAAGTCAAAATCTCCAAAGAGGTTCTTTTGCTTCCCTCCCACAAAGTCATGCAGAAGCAGAGCAGCCAGGTATCTGTGCGTGTGCGAGGAGGAAGGTCTGTGTGTGCGTGACAGAGAGAGAAAAAGCAGAGCAGGATGGAAAAAGAAGCACAGAAAGCTGAGATGAGAACAAAATCAAATTTTGGGGAGAAATACAATTTTCCAATGACATCAGTATTATTTTTAACCATTTCGAAACCAAGCTGCACCCCAGGGCTGGAAGCAGGGCTTCTCTAAAGCATAGAAGAGAGGAAAGGGAAAACAAAAGGGAATGGAGAGCTGGGAAGGAGAGAAAGAAAAAAGAAAACAAAAAACATTTTAGATTCCTGGCAGGATAGAGGTTAAATTGGCCAGGGACCTGGGTGAGCCCTGTGTTGGGTAAGGAGCCCTTGCAGCAGTGGTGGGTTGGAGCTCACAGACTGCAGAAGGGCTCATCCGTGTCCAGCACAATACCTTCCACTCCCATTAGCACTCCCACACAGGGTCTCCTGACGTGCTGCTTGTTACCTGCGGTAGCCAGAACTGCCACTTGCTTCTCTTTCTTATTTTCTCTTCTTATGCATGAAGCTGTGAAATGAAGAAAGAGACTGAGAAAGAGTTTTCCATGTTGAGCTACCAGGCAACTCTCTGTTGAGCTCTCTGCCTGGGTTCCTTTGCTGCTCGCATTCATTTTAGCTCAGAAATCAATGGACATTAGTGCTGCAAAGCAGGCCACCAACTATTTACAGCAGCAGCTGATCAAGCGCCTAAGAATAAGGATGTCCTAAAGGACTTGTCAGCTCCTTTAGCTGCCAGCTAAAGAAAGAAAACAGATTAAATATCAGAGCTTGCCCCCTTAACAAAAGAATCAAAAGAAAAAAAATACTAGCAAACTGTTGTAGAGGTCTGCACTAGGCTTGCACACACCATTGACTGCAAGGTACATAGTACAATAAGGCCAAATCTAAACAAATCTTCACAGGCTGTGTGCATGTTTGTTATTCAGAGCAGTCATTCAACTGAGTACTGTTCTTAAAAGCTGTGTTGTGGGAGGAATGAAGTGGAGCTGGGCTCAGGAGATTGGACTTGCTTCCTGGGATTCACTTGGTGACCAGCAAGGGCAAGGTGCAGAGCAGTGAATTAGATGTCATAGGACAAGTTGAAGTGCAGCAGTTTGGTGCTTAGGATCCCTACCCCATCAGTGGAGAGCTGAGTGCCTCCAAAGAGTAATCCGTAAGGCTCCCCAAATGAGCCAGTGCTAGCAATTGCTAAACCCCCATATCCTGCTGAAGCTTCAGCTTCTCAGTCCATCCAGGCTTCCCAGAGAGAAGTGCTCTCCTGGGAGCTGGTGGTGAGGAGGGCTTACCTCAGTGGTGGTAATGCCCCACTCCATGCTATAACCTACTGGCAGAGCTCTCACCAGGGAGTAGGAAACCTGGGCTCAATTTCCTCTTCAGCAAGAGGAAATCTGTAGGACTGGAAGCGGCAGAAGAAAGAGGAGATGTGACTGCATGATCTGGCTGTTTGTACCTAAATTGGTGAAACCTGAGTGCTTGTCCTTATTCATACAAAAATCTATGCCTTGTACAGAAGACAATCCCTGGATACATTTCTCTTTCTCCTTCTCTCTTTATATATGTATAAAGGAAAAATACCCTATAGAAAATCCATGGTACAAGGCCTGTAAATTGTGACTGCTCATACAGTGCTAGTCAGCTGTATTAACAACTCTCACTTAGTATGAGCTAAATTTGGACTGATAATCTAGGTGCTAGGAGCTCTTCTAACCCTTCTCTCTCTTTGCATATAAACCCTTCTGACTCCAGATTCATGGAATCGGAGCCAAACGTAGACCTTTGCCATCATCTGGTCTGCCTTGCTGCATGGCACCAGCCCTGGAGCTCCAGCCCATCGGCCTTGCCTGCGCAGGGTGAAAGAAATAAGCCTGACACAGATGTGGGAATAGGGCTATGGGAGCAATTGGGAAAGCGACACTTGGGTTATTGCCTGGGGAGCACCAAACCATTGTCCTTACCTGTGTTGCAAACCAGAAAGATACACAGAAATCCCAGGCTTATCTTCACTGGCACATGCCAGCAGAACCACTGCATTGTCGACTCTGACTTCCAGCAGTTTGGGCTGCTCTAGGAGAAAGAAATACTATTTTGATAGTGTTAAAGTTTGTGGTATTGTGGGATTTTGTCCAGCCCTTGTCCCAGAATGGTGTGACCATGAGAGAAATATTAGGTCCCTGGGATGCAGAGAAAAGATTGGTGGTGTAAATGACAAAGAATCAGAAAGCATACAATGGGTTTTCTGCATATGTGTGTGTGTCATGAGTTTAGTATTTAACTCGTGATTTTTGTGTCCTGCTTAACTATGGCTTTGGTGGGACTTGGTAAGGTCATCTGCACAATCCTCATCTCTGGCAGGATGACCTGTGCCCAAGGGACACCAACACATCAGACACCTAAACCCTTTCTGTTGAAACAAGATAAAATTTACTTATGTTCAATTTCAGACCAGATATCAACTGAGCTCCTTTTCTGCAGAAATGTTGCTTGCCCAGTCATCCCTAGTCTTGTGTTTCCATAGTTAATTATTGTCACCAGGCTGTGTCCTGTGCTGCCTTGCCTAGTTGCTTGCGATTGATTAACAGTGCTCTGCCTTTCAGGCAATGAGCCGCTTTCCAGGTTTCAAAGATTTAATTAGAGGTGGTTAGAAAAAAAGAAGGCAAGTCCTTGCTTCTTTACATGTTCCCCCCTGTTTTTGTAATATCGGAACATGCCAAAAAGCTCTGTAGTTGTCAGAAAATGAGGGAGCTTATGAAAATTAGCAAAAAAAAGTCAAAAAATGTTTTTTCATATCCTCCTGGAGTAGCTAATCTTGCGAGTGTGCAGCAAACCATTATCTTGAAGATAATACTGTTTGATTAACAAACTATTATCATCGTGTTTAAAATCTTTCTCATTTTTAATTCACTAGAGAATTAACACATTCTGAAAATAGCTCATTTGTACTTAGCAATTCTAAAGAGACTCTTCCTTGGGGTGATGAAACGATACCAAGCATTTCTGTATTTGAAATATCTGTGTTTGCTCATCTGATGAGTCACAAAGCATTTAAGTACCAGCTCTGCTAATTCAAACAAAGCTCTGAGAAGCTTTTTAGGTAGTACATCCTATCTGTTCAGTCCATCTGCCTAATCCTTTTTACTCAACCCCAAGCCTGTACTCATTCGTGGTTTCTGCACAGCATGTGCAGAAGAGCAGGTCTGAGGCAGAGAGAAAGCCATGGCCAAATCTCACTCCCCAGGCTTCTTACTCCATCACCTTTCTGTGTGCTGGACTAATTATGCATAGACAGTGTCCAGTGTCCTGTGGACCACCTAGCATCGAAAATCCTAAGCTTGGCTCTCCTTGCAGCAATATTTGGGATCTGACCAACAGATAGACTACAGACCATGAATGTATTGCTGGCATGAGAATCACAGGGCCTGACACCCAGGCAAGGCTATCCCTGCTTCCACTGTCTGGTATTACAAAGCTTACCGGGATTTGTAACAGCTTTTTCTGTGGATCTGTGGACTCCGTAGTTAGTGGAGACTGTAGCATGGTAGATCAAGCCTGTTAACATGCTGATGTGATGGAAGCAGTGATGATGTAGTCTGCACGGAGGTAGGTATAAAAGTAATCCATGCCCCCGGATTCTGCTCAATATTTATTTTTTCTCTTTGTTTTGACTGTATGTAACAGAGAGGAATTAGTAAGAGATACTCCTCAGTGGTGCTGAATATGAAGAACTGGTGCTTTGCAAAGGTGTGGGGAGGTGGCTGTTGTGGAAATCAGTCTCAGTTGAAGTCATGGAATGGGACGATCGTGTCAAGGGAAGATTTGTAACTACATGTTTTGGAGCAGGAAGGCTATAGTGGCTGGTGCACCTAGTCAATTAAGTGTCCTGTCAAGGGGGAACTGTTGGATTGTGTGGTTGACTGAGGTCAGCAGTGGGATGATTTCCTGTTTTTTTTTTAATAGAACTTCATGAATTTTTATTCCGGTACTATGAGAAGTGACTGCCTCCTTAGCTCTGGAAGATCTATGTTACGATGAGCTGTGCTTCGTGATGACAGTTCAGTGTTTATGGGCCACAGACCTCCCCCGACTGTGTTCCTCATGACCCGCTCCCTGCACACAGGGTGTGAACAGGCTGCACAGCCAGTGCTGTCTCTGCGTATGCTGGCCCAAGGGACATCAACACGAAACATGGCCAACGGCAATACTGCCACCATACCGTCCCTGTGGCATAAGGCTGGTTGGCTGGAGGGTCTCTGCAGCCCAGACCGCCAAAAGAGCCCAAACCTCTGCCCTTCATGAGGATTTTGGCTGCATGGCACGTGAGAGACTCAGACCTAGGAGGTGGGAGAAGAGAGCATCCTCTGAACTGTTTTCAGTCTGCCCCTACAGATCGATGGTTAGTGCTCGTGCCAGAGTCAGGAGACTTGATTTCCAGGACCTGCTTTGAGGAATGTGGGATCTCCTGGGTCACCAGTGAATAACACTTGGACTAACAGCAAAATCTTTGGTGTCTGTAAGAGTATTTCATGGACTGATGTGCAAGCACAGCTGTTCTACAAAGGTTCACAAGTAAAATGGTTGATAGACTGTAGATAATTTCCTATCAGGGCTCTAACTTCATTACTGATTTATTTAAACTGGCCCAGAGATGTTCATTGTGGCAGGATGGGGAAAATCATCTGACAGAGGACTCGGTGCAGCACAGTAGGCCAGGGGCTAGAGAGAGCATGTTCCCGACAGAGAGAGAAGGTGCAATAAGACTGACAAATGAAGGAACTGTCTTACCAAAGCACCTCAAGGTAGAGAGACAGGAGGAGAAAAGAGCTGTAAAAGCAGAAACAAAACAGAGAGAGAGATAAAAAGTTGTGCTTGGAAGCATCCCATGCACATAGAGAGATGCTCACTCACCTGAATTTGCAGCTCCCTGCTGTCCTCCCTGCTGAGCTGCTCCTCCACACTAAAAAACACACAATTTTCTCTGCATAGGACGCTAATTTGCAGCAGGGATTCAGAGCAGGCATTAGCATGGCCGTAACATCCCACATTTAATTGAGGTGTGATTACAGGCTACAGACTCAATCAAGCAAAACATCTAACAATTGGGACAACATGCAAATATAACCTGGAAAGATGGATCATAATAAGCCAAATCTTGTTCTACTTCTAGCAAAGAAATATTAAATAATGTGGGTATAAAATGATGGAAAATCCTCCATTCATGGGAGGACTTGCGTTGCCTGAATGTCGGATGTAGCCCTGTAATGTTCTCTGGCCAGTACAAGATGGTTAAGAAAAAATTGCAGAGAAACCTCAATACTAAGAACATGGCTCTAGAAAGGACTGCCCTTACTCCTCAATCGGTAGAGACTGATTTAAATTCCAAGCATTAGGTTTTAGCTGCTTTCCAAAATCTTTTCCCAGAATTACATCTCTGAACATTTATGCTGTCCAATTAAATTTCAAAGCCATCTGTGAAAAATACTCCCAGAACTGCTGCCTGAAATATCCTATCTCTCAGCAATGTGGATATTAGTAATATTAATGTCTTACATGTCATGTTTTTGTCACTCTGGTTAACTGATATCTAATTTTTATCTATCAGAGACAAGTCTTTATTACTTTGTAACTGTATCTCTTTTGTTTGCCAGCATAGGTGACACTACTGTGATGACTATAGTACATGTCCAGATTACAAATATGAAACCCTCATTGTACTCCAGCTCAAAATCACTAACAATTGCCATTTCAAAACAGTGCGATTCACAGGCACTAAAGGCAAAGTTGTGTGGCTTTGAAAGTCCCATAAAGTGACTTTCAGGGAATATTTTCCTCCCAAACATTTATCTGATACAGGCTGCAGGTCAAGCCTTTAGGTAGAAATTCTCCTTCACCTCTCTTGGGTATGATAATCCTCTTATTGCATTTATTTTAAGCTGAACAATATTAGTAGAATTCATTTTACTTAGGACTGTTGATCCAGAGTTCCCTGAACTGCTGAATTGTAGATTTTATATCGAGTTCAAATTACCTTTATACACTCATGAAGACCTCTTATTAAATACCTCTTGTTATTCTGGATTAACTGCAATCTTAAACCAACCTGTTTATTAGCTATGCTTCATTTGAACTAATTTTAACGTGGCAGGTAATCATGAAGTTTGAATTGTTTTCATTTTTCTGGTACAAATGGAGTGCAATCAGATAGTTTTCTTGTGCCTTCATACTAAACAGAGCAGAACAGAAGTCAAGAGACCAAAGAAATAAAAAAAGGAAAGTCCTTGAGTATTCATTTCCTTACCTTCATTCAGTTCCAACATCTAAAGGTCATCTCTCATTTTAAGCACACCATGATACACCGGGTCTAAAGAAATATTCCATGTTAATACGAAAATATGCCTGTGTTACAATTACACGCTTCATTACATTGCTACAACTACATTTGAAGTTCAGATTTATTCTATGCGAATTTAAGCAATCATGTAATAAAAATACATTCCATTTGCTACATTCCCACAGAGCATTAACAGTACCTTTGCATTAATAGTACAGTTGAAAAGGTCCAAGTACACATGAAACCACCGTGGAGTACTTAATATCAACTTACCTGATTTCTCTTGACAAAGATGATTATCTTCAGAGCCTATATAAAACTGGAGGTTACTGCCAGGTCTTAATAATCACTTTGTGAAAGACCTTGAGTAGACAGCCTTGATAATCTTGCTTTAAAATCCTGTGAAAATTGTTATCCTAATCCCAGAAGGACTAACTAGAGGTAACACAATCATAAGCACACAAAGTGCCCGTTGAATCCCGCATGGAAAGGCTCTGTGGCAGGGCAGGTGAGGACTGGAAGCCCCTTTTGGCAGTACTGACTGGAACTGCGGAGCAGAAAGGATTCTTTTCCCTTTTAAAGGGACAGCTCATCTTACTGCAATTAGGCCAATGCCACCTTTGATGGTGAAAGGTAGGCCAGGTTAAGCCCCTTTGGCAAAGCTTTAGCCATCCTTGGAGAAGCCATTTAAACAAGGGGCAATGGAGAAGAAAACTGAAGTGTATCTTAAATGTAGAAAGTCAAAAGGAACAAAATGACAGTTAAAACAGAAAATTGCCTGGTTTGTGGTTAAGCGGCAAGGAAGGAAGAGAGATCTGGTCACAACAGTGACGTAGGACAATATCGGTGATGATGAGTGATGCTTAGTATTACCCAAGAGATGACCACTACTGGAAGCAGTGGGTGAAATTCTGCTCCCATTTACTGCCGTGGACTGCAAGTGATTCCTCTGAAACCAGTGAGTTTAGATGCAACACTGTTAAAAGCAGATAATCATCCATTCAGCAGTTTTATCATAAGCCACCGAACACCTCATGTGAATTAATTAAAAACCTTGTAGCAATTAGAGAGAGGCAACCTAAAAGGATTCGTAGTCACTCCGTGGAATAAAAAGTACTTTAAGGGTCCACACAAAGCCTCAACACACAAATATTCTGACCCCTGCTAGAAAGGGCGAGGATAAAGAGGAGACAGCAGATGAGATGCACAGGACGGCTACATACAAACTGTCTGGGAATGGTTCCCAGCCTCTCCCCAGTTTCCAAACCCGGCTTGGGAAACATTGGAACTCTGTTCAGGAGCACTCTAGGATTGTCCTTTCAGTGTCATGGTCCTACCAATACTATGGACATTTGGGTTGCAGGGCTCCCCAGCACTACTTAATTTATTATTGTAGATAGTGCCTGGGTAAATAATCTGTCATCAGGCTTGTTTTGTTGTCACTTGTCTTTGATTAATTGGATTGTCCCCGTCTTGCACCTCCACCAGTTAAGGCAAAGAGGTGTGATGTTACCCAAAGAAGGAGCTTACTGCAACGGCTAAAACACTGCAACCTGCCAGGGTGTTAGATACAAGAAAGTGATTTTTCTGGTTTCAGATTTCAAACATATGTTTTGGGGGATCCTGGTTTCCCACAGAAAAGATGTTTACGGGATCACAGTATGCACATGGTAGGGCTGTGTCTCTGTCTGTCCTGCAATCCTGCCTTCACCAAGAACTTTGGAAGTGGGAAGGCAACTGCAGCTACATTTAACAGAGTTACAGCTGTTAAATATGATGCTTACACATGTGCGTGCACACACATGCACAATCGTACCTTTGTTTTCTTTCTCTCTGTCTTTCATGGAAAAACATTATCCAGTGGGATGTCATTTCATCTAAAATTATCTAATTCTGTATGGAAGTCACTGGTGTGATAAAAGGAAAATTTTCGTGACTCGTGACTAAATGCTGCAGCTTGAGGAATATGGAAACACCTTTTCTTTGACAAGACTTACTTTTACTGATTTAATTACCTGTTGCTCAGTATCTCATCAAGAAGGCTGGGATGAAAGACCTCTCTGTAACAGCTGACAAAACCAGGTATAGCCAGGAAAATGTGTGCACTGGGATCAGTTCCAACTGTTTGATGTTTGGCTATGAGGATAATTTGACTTTCAGCAGGTTTTACCTCATGCTGCGTTTTACCCTGGGACTCTGTAATTGTAACTGTCCTCAGGTGCAGAGCGATGCTCAGGTGACCGGGGCAGGGGCCATTGTTCAGCCCCAACTTTGACTCTTGGGGACGATGCCGGGTTCTCACTCAGAGCATCGCTCTCAGCAAGTGGCTTTCTCAGGAGTATAGTCTTTACGCACCTCCTTTTTCCAGTGTCTCTTTGTGTGACAGCTCTGTGTCCGTAACTAGCATCCCAAAATCCAGAACAAGAAAAGGAGTCATTTTAAGCATCTTCTTAGTAACATAGTACAGGCACATAATTCATATAAACTACTCCGTAAATACATTCATTTGCTGAAGGCTACACAGGATAAGTCCCCTACTAATGCAATTTAAATAAACATAGAATCATAGAATCATAGAATTGTTAAGGTTGGAAAAGACCCTTAAGATCATCGAGTCCAACCGTTAACCCAGCACTGCCAAGTCCACCACTAAACCATGTCCCTAAGCACCACATCTACACCTCTTTTAAATACCTCCAGGGATGGGGACTCAACCACTTCCCTGGGCAGCCTGTGCCAGTGCCTGACTGCCCTTTCAGTGCAGAAGTTTTTCCTAACATCCAACCTAAACTTCCCCTGGCGCAGCTTGAGGCCGTTTCCCCTCGTCCTATCGCTTGTTACAAAAAAATGCATTGAATGCATGCGTTCAAGCCAAATGCCTGTGATTTATTTGTAAGAGAAAGGACAGCGTGGCATGAAGCTCTGGGAAGGAGGGAGAAAGCAAAGTCTGAATGTTGGTGCTTTATCTCTCTGCGGGTTGAGAACACAGTGTGGAAGCAATGCACTACTTCTTCCTTGTGGCTTTTTTCTTAGACATTTTAAACACATGCTTCATTGTAGCAGTTGCACTATGCGTGAGCGACTGCAAGGGCTCCAGCCGTGTGTTCCTATGACCTGAGCCAGAGTCAGCAACCAGCGTCCCCTCGCACCTGCCTGTCCCAGCCTGCCAGCGGCCTCAGGCTGCGGTGGAAACCATCTCTGCCCTAAAAGATGAGCTGGGGCACAGGGAATTCTGTAGTACCTAAAGCATCTTGCAAACCTACCTGTCTTACTTTCCTAGTAGGAAAACACATATCCAGCTGTGCCTATCTCTCATCAGATGCTAACGTGCAATAGAGAAAGACGAACTGTTTTTTTAAAAAAGAACAAACAAGCAAACTTAATCCAAGCTTGCTCCAGAGGATCAAAGTTTCATCTTCAGTTACACTTTATTGTACTACAGTAAATGCTTCCATGAAAGCAACTTTGGGTAATTGTTTAATAAACTTTGTTTAGAAAAGTATATCAACTGCATAAACTACATTTTTTTTCTGAAAAATCTTGATTATAATTCAACACTTCTCCTTTAGTCCTCTGCCATTACGATTTTACAAGATATCTAGTTTATTTTATTAAGAAATGTACTGGCTCTATAATTTCATTTCAGATGTTAGCAATATTCTTCTGATTTTATTCATTTTTGCACAAATGTCATTAAGGATAATTCTCTAAATATAATAATGTTTCTTTGTTACCCTTATTTTGGAAGAATAAAACAAATTTCATCTCTTGAAGGGACATTTTTTAATATATATTATATATTATATATTTTATATATATTTTATTATATATAATATATATATTTTATTATATATATTTTATTATATATATATTTTATTATATATTTTTATATATTATATATTATATTATTTATATATATTTATATATAAAGCATTTATTTATTCCCGCTCATAAAACTTCTTTCCTATTTCAGGAATTTTTTTTTTAGAATTGCAAATTAATCTTGTTCTTTATAACATTTTTTCTTTAATCTTTCTTATTAATATTTTGCTAAGATTGGTACTAATACCACAAACCCTCCTGAAAAGAATGAACACTAAATGTACAGCCATTCAGTTTGACTGTTTCCAGTAAGAATGTTTTGTATATTTATTTGTCTAAAGTAGCTAACACTTTTCTTTAAAGTGTCTGACATCATTGTAAAACTTCTGTGAATTCAAGCACATTCTTAAGGAAGGGAGGAAAATGAGAGAGACAGGAAAAAAAGGAGGCATGGAAACTGTGAAAATATGTAGTGACCATAGGCATGAAGTTCTCGCAGCTGATGTGGAAAAGGACTATCAGTTGCTTTTGCCATATTGCTTGTCAGAAACTCACCTCAGCTGGAAAATTAGAAAGATGATGCTTCTCAGAAACACTGTTTTTTCTGCCACCAGACTTTTGATTTACTTATTTAAACCGGCCAAGGTTTCAGCACCAGGGACACCCAGAATTTCATCAGCTGAAGATTGCCATTGTTTGCCCCATGGAAGATGCATTAAGTGCATAAGAACTGAGTAGCTGGGTGCTACTCCATTCCTCAACAACGTTGTTGGCATATCGTGACAAGAAAATTAAAGCAGAGGTAGATGAACTGCCTGAGATGACAGAGCAAAACATATTTACTGAGATATATTCATTGGACAGTCTTGAAGAGAACAAAGCCGTTGTTGCAATCATCTCTCTGCAGAGCTGTGCCACCAAATGTTCATCCATAGTGTAAATATTTCTCCAGAACAGCAGTGAGCACAGTGGCTGTCACGGTGACTGCATAGCTCTGTTTTCCAGTCTACGAAGCAAAATGGGAACTGTGGGGAATGTACGGAATCTCAAAACCATTTCACCTCTGGTGAACTCCTGATGGTTTTGCTTTCTTCTCGGCATGTTACATACATCTCATGAGATTTTTACAGATCGACACAATATCTGGCACTGCTCCTTTAGGGCTTCCAAACATAATAGTTAGTGATCAAGCACTCTGCATTTGTAAATCCAGAGACTCATAAAGCTTTGATTAGATACAGAGAAGTCGCAGCAGTCCAGAACTCACTTAGGAAATATTTAATGATTTATCCGGTGTTGTTATTTCTGATATAATACGTGTCAGACACACAACTGGTCCTGTCAAACTTGCCAAAACATTCATAGCACATCTTGCATCCCTTTCTTTTTTCATGATCCCTGCTCTCTATTCTGCTGACCATTTGCATCTGACACAAGGAAGCAGGAGAGAAGCTGTGGTGCTGTCCCAAGCCTACTGGGCTACCAGCCATCAGGACCATATGCCTGAAAAAATTGTCTTAGAGGGCAATTTCTTTAAAAGGCAGACTAGCTCTCCTGCTGCTCTGTGCCATGGGACTTGGCTTTCCTGACTCCTTCCCTTCTCTGTGAGCCAAGAGGATGCCCCATGTTAATCAAGAGACCATTTATCTGGGATAGTTTTCAAGACTCTAGAAAGTCTTGAAAATCAAAGCATCCTGAGAAGAAAGAGAAGGAAACACTGAAAAACTTCTACTCCTGACACTGTTTCTTGTGTCATACTGGACGCATCAATATTTACCCTTTCTAAACTGTTAAGTCTTAGTCTTACTCTGCTCAGGCGGGGGACAATTACATATGACCTCAACAGTCCTGTATAGACATAAGCAGAGCCTGCAGGGGGAGGATATAAGCAGGGCTTTGCCTGAGGATAGGCATCACATCTTGTTCCTGTTTTAGAATCCACTTCTTAAAAGATCAAACCCAGCGCCTTACTGAAATCCAGCGCCTTGGCATGCTTATGTATTTGGGTGACAGCCACGGGGAAATTTTAATGCAATATATTTCAGTTCAGGTGAACAAAAGCTGAGTGGTTCACCTATTGTGTCTGTGAAAGACTCATTTAGATGTCATTGCTGTGGCTGGCTGCTTTTCTTTGCAAAAGAATTCTGCTGCACAGTTGCTGTTCAGTTCAAACTGGGACATTCATTGCTAAGTTAGGAATGATAAAGCCTGGTAATATTGTCTATAAAAGCATATAAATACATTCGAAGTACCTTTGTATTTGCCTTGAAAGAAATGCAGGGAATACAGAAAATGTTAGTGTTGTACACAGTCTTTAGAGCTGTGTGGAAAACTGAACCCAAGAGATTCAAAACTCCGCACTCTGGTGCATTAGTTTAAAAAAATGCTGTCAATCTTTGGAAAAAAATGATAGAACTTGGCTGTAAGAGCCTGGCACTGATTCTCTTTAAATTGAGTCATTTAGAACAAAACCAAAAACAAATACAAAAATAAAAACAAAAGCACCACAATTGGATGTTGTAGTACTATGGGATTTTTAAAATTATTCCCAATTTACAGGGATATAGAAGTGGGATAAGAAACAGGAATAACTGCTGAATAATTTTTTACCTACCACAAAAAATTAAGAAATCTTTTTTTTAGGTTGCATTTCAAGTGTTGAGCAGAGCTGGTTCCTTGGTGACAATCACGACGCTGAAGCCACAGGGAATGCCTTAAAAATATCTCACTGGGTCCAGCCATATTTTTGGGAAGAGGTAATGAGAGGTGCTTTCTTCTTGTCTCATTCAGGACAATTACCCTTCAGCCTTCTCTCCGAACTGATAGGATGGGATTAATCTCATCTCATTTAGCTACCTGAAAGACATGTTTTTGTCCAAGCTGGTCATCTTCAACTCTGTAGTTACGAAAGATGTCAGTTAGAGACAGGCATCACCTGAGAGAGGCAGCGTGGGTCATTTGATACAGGACTGACTGGACCGTGCGCTGAAAAGTGCCGATTTTCCTCCACTCGCCGCAAAAGGCATCTAACAAGAACAGGAACTGGTATCTTTGACTCCACGTTGAACTGTTACATGACTGTTATCACTGAGAGAAATCAAACCTGCTATGCCTGATATAGTTCTGACACTGATGTGTGTAAGATCTCAGTTCCCTGTCACCCCATTAATAGCATTTTGATGGAATATTTCTGGCAGAGCCAAGTCCGGACAGTCTGTACAATACCCCTCTCCTTCCAATTTTCCCGCAATACTGTGAGCCAAGCAATGTTAGCTGTGCACATGTGCATGCGCTCTCCGGGCCTTTTCCAAGGAAACACAGCGACTTCCAAACCAGCAGCTAGGAGCAAATAATGCACGTGCCCGATATATGGATATTTTAAAACTATTAAAATGCTACCCCCAACTGAAACTACAAACAGAACCATTTGTAGAAAAGATGTTGGGATGAATTTTCCTCAGTAACACCCTCCTATTTGTGTAAGAGGGCAAGGCATTTTAAATAGTTCATACTGTCCCACAGTGTTGCTGGGGGGGCAAGTGAGCAGCCTTCTGGTGGTTTTACACATCAGGAAGACGGACAGACAGCCAAAGATGCGAGGCCAAGGCCACACAGAAACTCAACAACAGGACCAGGGGCAAAATTCAGGGAACTGAACCCCCAACCCAGCCCTGTAGCCAGCTGTTAAATTCCCTGCAGAGGATATTCAGAGCAGCCTTGTGCCATTACTACATTCTCTATATATTTTGCGTGCAACTTCATCAAATTTTAGCACATTTATGACTCTAATTTGAATGCATTTTCCCCTAGTTTTCATTTTCCCACACACATATGAACAAAGCCATGGAAGTTACGTGGCCACTAAATCAAAATAAGTCACAAATAATGGGATCTCCTGTGTTATAACAGGACTAGCTGTGTGTAGCTATAAGCTCAGTCCTGCATGGGTGAAGTCAGAAGGATCTCTGCCAATGCCTTTGCTGGGGGCACATTTGTCACTGTGTTCCTTGAATATGTGGGAAGAAATCACAACTTAAATGAAAAGAAATTACTCCACATCATAATTGAAATTTCTATTTATTAATAAGTGGTGCAGGTTTTAAAGACAGAACATAAAAAATCAGTTAAGAAGTATTGTTTGCATAATATATTGAAATAAACATATTAAAGTTGTTCAAATATTGGACAGTGCCAGAATATAAATTACACATACAGTTTAAAAATTACAATAAATAATATTATAAAGAGCACTAAAGGCCACTTGTATAAAAGTTGTGTTCCCTTGTCAGCCAGAATCTGAAAAGCATCTTTGTAGCATGGAGAAAATTTCAGTGAGCAAGGCACAAATACTAGTAATAATAAGATGCCATAACTAGAAAACAAAATGCAGTTGGCTATGTAACCTTCAGTCTCAGCCTATTCTTGAGGATGGAAATAGGATCCCACTTCCAGTATTTTGCTTCATTTAACTTCAGAGGAAAGCTACTAAAAGCTGAATTGGGAAGGATCAAATCTTACAGCCTAAATAATCAGAAGCAATAGTGTTACCCAGGATCTTCATTCCCACAGTACCCAGCTAAAATCACTTGAAAATGGCCCCTTTTTCCTCTGCACCTCTGAAACTGGTCTTTAAAAGTAAAAACACACACATTCAGCTGGGGTCCTGAAAAAGTGATATCACACCAAATTCATGAGGTGCTGTAGAAAATTTAGGTTTGCAGCTCTTAGGCACCTAAAGCTTAGTGGTGGGGGCTGTGGGGTGCAAGGAATCAAGATCCAGCTCTTTCTCCCATGCTCTGCACTAAGCAGGATAAATTCAATTCTTACATAGGCAGATGTGACACTACTGCAACAACTGGGCTCCCATCAGGGCTGAACTTGCTCCTCAATCTGCATTTTCTGATTGCTTTAGGCTGTGATCTTGCAAACTAATTGGACCACGGTGCTCGCCTGAAGGCCACAAGTCAGCAGCCCTGCTACGCACAGATTCAGGTGGGAATTAGTTCGCCGTGCTGCTGGGCCACAATTTGAAGCAGAAAAATTTAAAACTATTTCCACTCTGAATCATAACAACGCAGCAAAGTTACAGATAAGAACAGAGCAAATATAGCCAAAGTCAGTTTAGGGACTTTTCAATCAATCTCTCCGTGTGCTGAATTCCCTTTTATTTTGATAGGAGCCAGACTGTTTAATTCAATGCAGGGAAAAGCCAAGGCAAGGACAACAGCCATTACCTGACTGGATTTTTTTTACAGGACCAAGTCCTTAAATGGAGCATAAACCACATTTTCTATACCTGCATACTTTAGCTAACATTCACTTCTGTCTTAATGACATATTCTCAGTTTGAATCTGAAGTGAGGAAGCCTGATTGATAATGATGCTGCAAAGAGAGGTACACAATGTAAACACAGATTCACCTTTTCAAAAACTTACAGATGTGTGTCATTCGTTAGCGACTGAAAAATCAGCGTAAAAATGTAGCTAAGAAAAATGTCTCCAGATCAGTGCTGTCTTTCACAAGGAAATTCATAAATAAAGGCAGATTAGGACCCAATCCTGCTCCCAGTGTATCAGTTTGAGAAGGTTTCTTACTGACTTCAAGGAGAGCAGAGGAAAGCCCCACACTTTCTTCTTATGAAAAACATCTCAAGCCCTGAAATGAATCCCTGGTCACCTGTAGGAGTTAAGAGTCAGCAAAGAGTGGATTCCAATGGTTAATCCTCTTTATTGTTAACTGTATGTAAACAAAGTGTCGGTGTCAGTCTAGATGCTAGGAAGATCTGACCCAAACAAAACTGAGAGCTTTTAAACTGAAATATCACACACAAATGGAAGAAGGGATAAATCTAATCCATTCCTAGTATGAAGAATACTGTTGACCCAGATGCCTCTCTCAAATGAAATTGTGAATAATTGATTCCTTGTATGAGGTGAACCTACTCTGCAAGACAGATCCTGACCTTTTAAATGTTGCCAGGGCCAATAATCAGAAATACTTTATTTTGTTTTGTCCAGTATCTATGGCAGAAAGATAAACTGCCGTTCCAAGGTTGAAACGCTTCCTGGACTCAACTTCCATGGGAGTCTGATGAAACGTGTGTGCATATCCCAGACCAGGGATGGTCTCCAGATCTCACCTTGCTGGTGACATCTTGAGACATCTCTGTTGTCGGCACAGACAGCAGAACTGATGCACACCCTATTTTTAATCCAGATGATGTAGGAGGCAGGGAGCTGCTAAGCACATTACCCTGCTGAACAGAGCAGTGACTGGTTTCAGTGCAAAGAAGTGTGTTAGAAAAAATAAATATTAAAATAAGCTAACCAGACTTCCCTGACCCTCTTCTTGGGTCTCTTCCGGAGGATCCAGAGATCTCCACTGCAGAGGGTCTTGCTGAGCTTACCACCAATACCTTTTAAGAACAGGCAGATGTTATCTGGCCAGTTAGCGCATCATTAAATATTTCATGATGTGGCTACAGATACTTGACCTGGTGCTTTTAAGCTGCATATAGTAAATTGGTGACCACAGCCCCCAGAAAATGCTAACCTGAAGGCGGTTCAGCTACTAAGTGTACACAGTGCAGGGCAGCCCAAATCACACTTTCTCTGCGGCTGCACTCTGTGTGCAGGTAAAGACCCATCCAAGTCTCTACCCTTGCTTGGATTTTCTCTTGGAATGAGCATATCTTTATAATGAGGTGATTTATGGATTTTCAGCCAGGTTTAATACTGAGATAAGATTCCCTTTATATGACCTGGCATGGGAGAGATTAGAAACCTGCACTGAAGAATTTGAAGGGGAACTGGGCAGGGAACTGCACGGCATAGCCACTGTCAAAGACATTCACAAACAAATTTCTCAGATTGCACTTGGTTTTTGGCTGCCTTGATATTTGATTGCTCAGATCTAGAAAGCATTTTAAGAAGGGCCAAACAAATGAAATCAGTAGGAATGCCAGGCACTTGACATATAAGAAAAGTGAAGCAGGCTTGTCTAGCATATACTTACACCAATTTCAGAAGAAGTCTAGCAATGTTAAAATCAGTTTTCATTCTTTTTCATTCATTTGTCATGTAAGGGTTAGATCTTATGAGTTGCCACAGACACGTATCAGAAAGCCTGAAGCAGGTACAATACAGGTGGTATTTCCAAGAATCACTGATGGCCAAAGAATTCTTCTCAATATGCCAAATTATAATGAATTACACTTTTGTCAGCTAGTTTTGTTCTTTTCAAGTTTAGCCATGAAACTGTACCAAATGAAGATTATTTTTCAGGTAATGGCTATTTTGTCAATTAAGTAATTACCAAAATTGTACCTCATGTCATCATAGTTACTGGCCTCAGAACAGTTCCATGGACTCATCCCAGTCTTCAAAGGCTGTAACTGGTCTGCATTATTTACTCGAGTAAATACAGCAATTTGTTCTCCCTGAAGATCTGTCCCAGATCATGATTTAGCTGAAGAACCAGATGAAGTAAGAGGATCCTAATCTTCCCAGTTACACATGGGAAGCCCAGTAAATTTTATTTATTTCTTGTGCTCTGATTGGATGTGCCAACGATGCTCAGTTGTGCAGCTGCAGCATAATACAAACAGTCACTACAGAAAGTTCACTTTCTAACATCTTACATGGGCCAAATCCTTGTGTCTTTGTTGGTCAGTGCTCTAGCCATGGTGGTGAAGTCGTTGTGTGGAGTGACAGGAGTCATTCTCAACAGGAGGTGGACATGAGCCATGGTAGAGAGGCTGCTCCTTGGGTCAGTGGGGTAGGGGTGAGAGCCTTCCCACTGACTCTGAGTGTCTCTGATCATCTGACACCTAAGCAAGTCACTCTCTGCTCCCTTTGAAGTCAGTAGAAACTTGGTCATTGTAAATAATTGAGATTAATCTCATCCTAAAGCTGATGCATGCTTTGGTTCTTGTACCCTGTGCTCACCAACTACACTGATCAGTCTTCCACCAGCTGTAAAGACTGCATAGCCATCAAACTTGACATCAAATGGATGCTATTTCATGTACACCTGGATTGACATCAGATGAATCCTGCATAGGATATTTGGACAGGCTGGTTTCCCTAGCTGTATAGATACTACATTCTCATTGTAGTGGTGAGATCTTTGATTCATTTCTGCCCTGTTCGCAGTGGGTTGGATTGTTTTCCTGCTCTCCCTCAACATAATTTCCAATTCCCATGAAAAAATATATGGCTGAGGCCTAGGGAGCATACTTATCCATCTGTTGCTCAGGGAGAGGTGACAAGAATAGTATTTATTTATTTGTATATTGATCTTAAATACGGCACACATTCATGGATTTGGAGCAGTCCATTTCCAAGAGAAACAGTAAACAGAGAAAAACAGATTCTGGCAGCATCCTACATTGTGGAACTCCCAGGGAACAGAATAGCGATACTCTGCACATCTGAGGAGCTCAAAGCGCTTGGCAAATATTAGTGAATTGAGCCTTACAACCTGTATATTTGTATGGAAGTACAACTCCCAATTAACAGATTGGGAAACTGAGGCACAGTTATATTATGCAGCTTACTTAGCAGCATGTAAGTCAATAAAGGAGTGGAGTGTGTAAACCTGGAGTTCCCTACACTGAACAACCTTATTTTTGGAACAGAAAGAAAACTTGGCCCCGTAAGTAACAAATGGGCTGAGCAAATTATTTTCTATAAAATAGCATTGTAGTCACACTTGAGCAATTTTATAAACACTAGTGGAGATTTTTCAAAGTAGTTTGAGGGATTTATATTTACATTTTACAATAAATAAATACCTGTGACCAATCCCAGGAGGTGGCTTTGATCATTTTAAATTCTACCCTTGATTTCATTTTGACATTGTATTTCATGGGTAGTTGTATAATAGATCACATGAGAAACATCTAGTTCACAAAACCATTTCAGTAAGGTCATTTACTCAGCTTTTTCCCTGCTTTGTATTGGATGTTCTTGGCTAGGTTGGTTAGAGATTGATTTACTTATATTGGAAAATGGATTCAGATGTTATGTTTCCACAAAGGGATATTGCTCCTGAAAATATATATTTACTTTGCTGCTCTGTTTACAAAATGTAGCAAGGACCACCATATCTCACCTGTTATCAATTCACCATTGTAGTATTGAAGAGTATCAGATAGATATGTATCATAGAAGAAATCAGCTGTACCATTTATATAGGGTAAAGTCATGCAAACCATGCTCAAAACTAAGCTCCTTAGTTTTGGTAGCATGAAAAAAACTGCATTAGTAAATTGTATGAAATGGTGCAGAATGACTACCACTAATATCACATGCATCTTATGCAGCCATTGGTGTTTTGAACTAGTAAGCTTTGGGTGTAGAGTAAGTGAGATATACAAAGTATGCTTACATTACATGGAGAAGTCAACCAGTGACTGCCCCAATACGCACTTTTAAACTGGCTTATTTGAAGGGGTCCATATTGAATCTGAAATCCCATCTCCTGTAGAAGACAAAGGCATGGAGCCACTTGGTGTAAAAGGGTCGGTGTCTGTGTCCGTTTCCCCCTCTGCTAGGTAGCGTTTCTCTCTCATCCACGCCGATCCCCCATTGGGGCCAAACGGGAAGTCGTCTCTGTCTTGGGAGATACTGAAGCCACTTGGGGAGCGCTCAAGTTCCTCATGGTTGACGGAGAGAAGGGATAATGGAGTATCACTGTCTCTTGTTAAGCTCCTTCTCTGCCTTGGAGACACCTTATCTGAGTAAGGGCTTTGTAGGTCTCCTTGAGAGTGGTAGCTAACCTGGGAGTCCATTAATGTAAATATAGGCAAAACTGTTGGCCTTTCTGCATATGAAGTTGAGGAAGGTGTGGCTTGCAGTTTGCCAGAGTTTTGCCCACCTGTTGATAAAGGTTGTGAATGAGTCATATGACCATGTGCTGAGAAACCATAAGGAGTGACTTTGTTGACTGGAACCTGCTGGAAGTTGTAAGGAGATTCATGAGCACACTGCTCAGTGTATTTATATATTATTGTTTTTAATTCAGAATATTTGTTTTCTTCTCTCTTCTCCTTTGCAGGAGAAGCAGTTTCTTTCAATGGACTTATCTCAGCGACTTGTATTTGCAGCTGTTCCATATGATGCATATGCATATCAACAAGAAAATCCAGTTTCTTCCCCATGTCATTAACCTGAAAAATACCAATGTTATTATATTGTCTCAAGTCAGTTGTTCAGTGAAAGAGTCAATGCTCCCATAGGTGCATTGCCCCCAGCAATGGTGTGCTGCTATCTTTATTGGTCATGAAGGCAATTATAGGATAATCATGACTTTCCTGTGGAAGCTGGATTGCAGTGGATGCCAGTTTATCCTCTAACTGCCTCAGATTAAGACGACCCATCCCTATGAACTGTACCAAAAAAATTCTTAGCGTTGCTGGATATTTGGCAGTCCAGCATCCAATACCAGTCTACAATGTTATGACCAAAGTCTTGATACCATACAGTAAATAGCTGTTACAAAAATACAACAGATGGAATCACCTTTCCACACAGACCTATTCTCTGACTCTTAATAGTCCCACAACATCAGAGTTAAATATCAGGACTAATTTCCTTTCCCTTTTGATAGTACTTTATGCCTGAACATCTACATTCCATGAAAGGAACTGATGTGAATCAATGCCACTTGCCTCCATCCTACTTAGTTATGTATTTAAAAATGAGAGTGTCTTGACTTG
Organism: Platalea leucorodia; assembly: GCF_965183815.1. Lineage (NCBI taxonomy): Eukaryota > Metazoa > Chordata > Aves > Pelecaniformes > Threskiornithidae > Platalea > Platalea leucorodia. The sequence continues at coordinate 9,663,025 of NC_138823.1, read as the reverse complement.
TTAAGCAATAGGTTAGGCTGCACAAAGAGGGCCCAAAAATACCTGTGGAGGCAATCCTTCTGAGTGCCAGACCCTGCAGAAGAAGGTGGTGCTCACAGCAAAACACCAGAGATGATGAGTAGGGAGTTTAAGGGAATGAAAAAGTTCCATCTAAACACCATGGTTAGGGTCTTGCTGCCATATATAATGATATTCATTCAATAGTTTTCAAAATACACACTTCCCACTTAATTAAATTCTTTCATGAAAATTTAACAACATAGTTTTGTGATCATTAGCACAAGATCTATGTGAGTCTTGATCACCGACAGTACAAATCTGACTGGGTCAGCCAAAGACTCACACAGAATTTCTGTCAGCTTTATCAGTTCTGTACAAGCGCCTCAGTCTCCATCTTTGTCATGAAATTACATACCTGTCGTTCAACTTTAACAAATTTGCCCATCATACTTTGGTCTTCAGTATCTGCTGTAGATGCTTTGGCTACATATGGATCATTTCTATAAAGAATTAATAACTTTATTAGTGTCCAACTTTTCTTTGCATCACAGTAATTAATTTATATCAGAAAATAGAATTACCATCTTGGTGGTATATTCATATAGCTCCTTGGAGCCCCATTTAAGAAAAGATTGAATTTAGTTATTTATTGTACAAACAAGAGCAAAAGTCTATTCTATGTGATTCCAATGCATTTCTAAAAAAATATATATTCTTGATTTTTAATTTTAAATTATTTTGGTTCAAAATGAAGATAAAGATTAAGAAAAAAACAAAAGCAAACAAAAAGTTCAAAATGAAAGTGAGATTAATCTCAGACTTGATGGAATAATTTCAGGCTTGTGAAAAATGTCGAGATAGTCTAGATAGTGGGTCTACAGATGGCCGTGCATTTTTAAATCCAGTTCTTTATAATTGGTGTCTTTGAAGACTGAATCTGAATTTCAAGGCTGAGTGTTTTTTTTTTTTTCTCAATTTCATTAAACCAAATAGGAAGTGGCAGAGACTGGAAATGCTGAAAAGAGACAGTCTGGCCTGGAGATTTAAAGTAGATTCCAGAATAAATGTTCTTCTATGTACTTTCCTACTGCCCATCCATCGGATGGACTAACTTCAGGAGGTAAGAAGATCTCTGTTTACCTAAAGAACTTTGATTTATAACTTAATGGGATCTAGGATGGTCATTATCAAGTTAAATCTTTATCAAAAGGTTTCCAAATCAACCTCAAAGGAATCTATATTTTTCCATAACCTACATCAAAGTCTAGAAAAACAAGGACTTGTTCTTTAACATGGCTTAGAACAAATGCACCCTAAAACTTTTGTTTTAACAGGTCCAGTTCTTCTCTTTCTGACAAAATAGAGCTGTGAATATAACTTACTAAAGCAGAAACTATAAATTAAACATATCAGATTTTGTACATTGGGTTACTGATGATATGGGCTCATTCAAATTTTGCAATCTGCTTTGTTTCCCAAGTGATCCTTGCCTCTTCCATATATCTAGGTCTCTGTCTTCACATTTATGTGTTTTTAGATTTTTCACTGGGTGAGATAAATCAGATAGAGCCAAGTTAATTTATTTTCTGTAAGATTACTTTTGTTCTGAGCAACCATAACAGCTTTGGGTACAGATTGTTGATGGTCTTGTGTGGTTTTTCATGGGTATTTATTGACAGATTGACAGTTGTAAATAACAGAAGAAATGTCATTTATTATTGAATTCTTCCTACCAGGAATGCAGCAATACAATAACATGCTGTAACTTTCACACCCAGAAACCTGGTATTGCAATTTATTTTCAGTAATTCTCACCAACCATTGGTTTAAAAGCAGCATCATTAAAACTCTCTGCTTGCTATTTGGTGGGGGCAGTAACGAAACTCTTTTCACTTCAGGAAGGTAACGGGTTTACTTTCAAAGTATTGGTGATTTTTATTGAGTTTTTAAGTGGGTTTACTAGTTGAATGTTAGAAATTCAACACATCAGCAATCAAATGTATATACTTCATATAAAATCACATTTCCAAACTGTGGAGAAGCTGAGCTAGACAATTAAGAAGCCATTAAGTTTAGATTTCCATCATACGTTGTTCTTAGGGAAGCTAGTGTCTTTCTGGCTCAACATTTACACATATGTATCTTGAAGCAACATATCCTCTCAGTATCATTACTGTAACAGTGTACTGGCTGGATGAATGAAGGGCATGCTTATTGGTATGAATTAACGTTTTATTTCTGTTTTGGTCTGTGCAAAATATTAGGCATAAAAAGTTCACCTGGGAGACTGTTGTGAAGGGTAAGAAAAAGCTCCTCCTTTTTGGGATTTCTTATGCTTGGGAGTAGATGGAGGTCCAGGTGTAAAAATCATATCTACTCTGAAAAAAAGAAAAGTGCAACTGCGTAAGTCCATCCCTAAATGCTAACACATTATAGAAAATGCTATGCATCTCTGCAACAGTAGCAAAATTTAAAAAGGAAGCACGTTTTGATTTGATAATATATTGAGGGTCATGACATTTGTTCTGTTCTGGGTCTAAAATCAATACACTGAATTGTAATTACCTGGTAATTTCATGGTAATTAAGTAATTATCTAGTTCACTGTTTCCAAACTTTGACACTTGAAACACATGACTTCATTTCCTTCAAAGGAACTAAATAGCGTGATTGTCAAAAAACCTCCAATAACACCTGCTCCTAAAAATATCAGGAGAGACCCATCACGTTTTGTGCTGGATAGTGAAAATCAGAATTTAGTGAAAGATGGCAATTCCTGATACTCCTAGTAGACCAATGACTTTCTAGCAGTTATTGTGCCTAATTATCAGTAATTTTTTTTGTCTTTCCTAATTATTCTTTTGGTTTGAAAAAATATAACTATAAATGAATTTTCACAAGTAATCCTACTTGACTTTTTATTTGGAATAAAACCAAAAGGATTGTTTGGGAGGCTCCAGCATATTTAATTACATACTTTTACTATATCAAGATATTCTTTCAGTTGGCATATCCAACTGCTCAGGTGTAAGCAAGCCTCTGCTCATTCAGCTCACACACCAAACTGACCAGATATCAGTCAGCACTAGTCCACAGAGCAGTTACCTGTATTATCACACAATCCATGCATGGCTTCACAGTGCCCCATGGAGTTTTGAAAATGGAACTTAAAAAAAGCTCAAGGCAAACCTCACAAAGCTAGCTAGATATTTACTAGGCACCCAAGCATTGCTGGGCCATCAGTCAATGTCTCATCAAACTCCTATGCCATCTCGCTATTCATAGACACAATGAGTAGTACTCATCTCCCTGTTTTTGTCCGATTACAGTCAGTGGAGATCTAGTCAACACAGTGAAGAAAATTCAGGGAAGAGTAAAGGAGATTCAACTGATCAAACGAAGGCATCTGATTTAAGCAGGGATTAATTGTGCCATAAAGGCCATTAATTATGCTGACTAGCTCCCTGTTAACTATAAGAGGAATCTCACGTGGCTTGCCAGGATTATATTTTTCTTCAAAGACCCCTAAAAAGATCTTCCCTGTATATGTGCAAAATGGTTGTTGAAATATTGTGGATCTTCCACTACTGGTGATTCTTTATACTGGGGCATGGCATTGTTGAGCTGAACATCACGGGGCTGAGGCTGTGCTGTAATTCTTCCCCTGACTCACCTGCCATAACCATTGAGATGGGCCTCATCATGTCAGGCACCTTTACTGCTGCTAGGACTCAAGTGAGTATCTGAGAGGTGCTCTGCTGCCCAAAATCACACACCACCTTAGTCTGAGGTGAAGGAAGGATCTCCAGTATAAGGTGTGTAGATCCCACCTGCACCCTGTAGGTGCAGATTTCTAACATCATGAGCCCTTCTCAACTTCCTGAGTTCAAAAAGATATTACTGCATTGAAACCTAAGCTCATGTGATGCAGAGCTCATTTTATGGAGTAACAATGGTCTTTTGTGCTATATAATTAAAGAGAGCAGCTTTTCTAGAGCAATTATAGTGAGGTAGGAACCAGACATGTTATATACTTGAAAATGAGATAGCCCAGTACATGGAAAAACACTTTGAAATAAGAAATTATGAAGTTCAACAGAAGGACCAGAGCAGCCTTACAAAGTCAAGGTAAATCTAGATAAGGTCCAAAAGTGCAGCAAGAGTTTCACTCATTCAGCCCGTTCTTGAGAGAAATCAAGGTTATGTCTGCTGTTCAGAGTGACTGGAGGGGCTCAGGGGATGTGGACAGTGCTGTGCTGAGACTGAACTAATACAGCTACATGCGTATACACACATGCGCACCCAAACCCACACAAGCTTAGTAGCTCAAGCTCTGACCTGTGCTCATGGTTCAGGACACAAGCAGCACAAATTTTTGTAGACATGCATCAAAAGCACATCAGGATGAACAAATTCTGTGAGGAAACAACTGTGGGAGCAGATTGCACCTGAACAGTCAGAAAGGCCTGAAATTCCAATTATTTTCATATAGGTCAATTTACACCTGAGTGAAGAGGATGTAAAACCTTCTGTGCTGATGTGTTTTTGCACTTGTATGAGATGTTTTACCAGGCACAGGTCAGCAGAGAATCCAGCCCAAAGAAAAGCTCATGTAGAGCAACTATTGCTTTTATTTATCATCTGTAAAAAAGGGAGAAGGGGAGAAACTTGACCCTAATCAAATAAGGCAATGGTCAAGAAAATTCACAGGATTTTTTACTCTGAATTCCTTGTTCTAAAGATGAGCCAGTGGGCTCTTCTGCTGCAGTTACCCCTGCTAGATGCTCACTTGCCTTTATTCTTTGGGGAAAAGGCTTTCTTATTGACTGGCTATGCTATGCAAAGACATAGCTTCTGGGGGGCCTTGTACACAAATAGGCCAACTATGCTTTTATTTTGCCAGCGCAGCTATACATTTTCCCCATTTACAAGAGGATTCTTACCTTGCCTGAAGATACTTTATTCTGGAAAGCATATCAAGATGCCCTGCTGAGTATTGCTCTATCACATCCTTTACATCATAAGGCCTCAAAGTCTCCTTGAATTTTTTTTTATAGAGACGAAACTGTAGTATTCTGCATAATAAACAGAAACATTACTAACTTCTTAGTAAATTCCATAATGACAATTTGAAGTTGTATCAAATAATTGATAAATTCTCTGGATGCTTGGAAATTGAGCATGTTATTTCAAAACAAGGCAATAAAACATAAGCAGAGAATCTCTAATATAATACCACATTTGTAAATATATAATAGTTGGCTTTTTTTGTAATTAATAGGCTAAAACGAATTATACACATAAAATGTTTTTTTTCAGCACTATCATCATAACTAGAAATGGTTCAAAGCTACAAAATCACATCTGGAATTTGATTTTGAACAACACAAGCCACAGGAGATTTTGAAACTGTGAAGCTGAAGCTGCTCTTTTATGCTTCAGTCTATTACAAAGCTAATTTATGGTATATATAATGCTGAATCATTTTCAGCTTGGTTTTCATTGTGCACCTGGGAAAGTTTTGGATAGGAAATGTTAATTAGATGGAAATCTGGAAGTTAAGAAGTCAGCAGCAGTTCAAGTTGTGGAGAAAAGTGTTAGAACTGCCTGAAGTGTCCTTGAAAAAACAGCAGTATAACATTTTTGTTGTTGTTGTTGTTGTTGTTGTTGTTGTTGTTGTTGTAGTAATAATAATAATAATAATAATAATAATAATAATAATAATAATAATAATAACAACTGTTATTATTACTATTATTATAAAATGCCTTAGTAATTAATAACAGAATTCTTATAGTAAGGACCAGTGTTGGCCAGAGCACTTGAAAACTGTTCGGCATTATTTTTTTCTCATTCTTTTCTGTTTATACATCAGTTGACATTGTTATATCTTGGTAGATTAAACAAATAATAGACAAGCAACATATTGAAAGAATGAAAACCATTTTATTTCTTTAATCTCTCTTAGGCTTGGGATCTGAGGGTTTGCTTTCTCAGTAGAGTCTCCATGTTCCTATTGGTTTGAATTGGGGAATTGCTGTCATCTGTTAAGATTCTAACCTGTTTTTTATTCAAGGTTGGCGGGGGTTTTTAACCCTTTTAAAATCTGTATAGATTTTCATTTAGCAAAGATAATTCTACTACGACTTTTTAAGGGTTTTCGACCCTTTAACTCTGTTGCTTATAAATCTTTCAAGATTTCAAAATTATACCTATGCCTATCACAGACTAACTATACATGATAAAAACAAAACTATACTTAAAAAAAGCATAAATGAAAAATAGGAAATCACATTGTTAGCAATTTCAATTTAAAATCTCCTTGATCATGACCCTGAAAACCCATTAAGGGGTTCTGTCTGAAAGAATTACTTCCCATTAGCATTCAGGGTCTGGGCAGACTATACAAGAAAGATTAAAAAAAAAAAAAGCTTGGCTCATGATTGAGTTTAAAGGGAAATTACATGAATCAATTAAATTTGCACAGGATGTGGGAAAGGTAGTTTTGCAAAAGTAATAACAACTTGTCTCATGGAGGTGGGGCTGGAAAACAGGACAGATGTATAGTCTGTGTTTGAAAGCAAGCAGGTATTAGGGAAAGAAAGGGAAAACTGTGGAGGAAGTAGGGACAAAGAAACTTCCAGCAGGAAGGAAGCAGTCATGGGTAACATAAGCAAAGTCTGTGGGACATGGCTTTCAGCAGGCTTGAGAAAACTTGGAATTTTTAATGACAGGTTCTCCTGCACCCAACTGGAAAAGAATCAGGAGAATACATATTATGGTTATATACATATCTGTTTATATACTTAGAACCATCTTCCTTGAAGCTTTTCTAAGATAATTTTGGGGCACTCCAGACTTGCAGTATTTCACCTGGAAGGTAGTAACTCCCTGGTTCGAAACTTAACAACTTCTGGAATAAAAAGCAATTGCAATGTAAGTAGAGTATTTTCCTATGGAGGCATTTTTCAAGGGGAGTAAAAAATACTGAGTGGAGGAGTAACAGAGCATCATGTGCTTGATGTACTAAACACATTATCAAGCCTAACTAGGAGTTTTCTTACCCTAGGGACTCTCTCTTGTGATATGAAATTAGAGGTGACACATGTCACAAGCTGAAGACTGCTGAAATGGAGATCTCGTCATCTATTAAAATATGACAGCTGAAAAGTATATTGCACACTCATACAATTGTGAATAAAAAAGAGTTGAGTCAGCTCAGTTTATTGTTAAGTGAAAATTCCAGTTTTACGTAAATACTACAGTCACTAAACTGAGCAAGATACTATATAACGTATTTTAATGAGGAACTGTATACAAGATTATTTTATAATAACTATATTTATGGAGCATCCTGTAAAAATGGCATGGTCAATGTTATTGAAATACACTTTCTTTTCTGTAGATTTTCAATGAGGACTTTAAATAGGGTCTGTCTTGTGCTTTTCAGTGTATCTAGAATTATCTAATGTATTGCATTAAAAAAAGTAATAACAGCAACAATAAATCAGCATGTAGCAACATGGTAATGTGATTTCCTGAAGCATAAGCATTCAAAGTAAAAGCAAAACATTGAGGAGCATCAGAGACATTTACCTGACAGCTCTGATGGCTGTCTTGAATGTGGGGATCATATCTTCCATAAGGAAGTCGCTACTGTCGCCTCTCTCTTCTGCCATGGGTTCCCCTGTTCCTGCATCTGCAAAGCAGGTCACAAAAAGCTGTGTGAATATCTGACCATACAATGTTTAGAGGGAGGTCTGGCTGACTAAAGCTCTACATAAAGTAAGTGTAATTTAGTAAGGAACATCTCTTGCGAGTTCCTCTTTCTCTGGTCAGTTCTTGAACAGGATTTCATAATTCTGCTGGGACAGCTGTGAGATGCATTATGTGAGTGATCTCCTCTCAGATTCCAGCATTTCTGAAACTTGGGAACTTTTGTTCCTTTCCAATGGATTTAGAAGTTCCCACTTTTAGGAGCTTTTACAACAATAAGTCTTTGCCAAAATTATTTTATGTAAGGGTAAAACAGGCATAGAAGCTACGGGCCAAGTTCTCCTCCCACACTTGGAGCTCATGTAGGTTCGTGGAAGAGGATAATCAAGTTTCTGGTGTGGACACCCAGACTACATCCATGGTAGTCTGCCCAGCATGCACTGATGCCAGCCGGTAAAATAAAAAAGAAACTGTTATTTAGAGACCATTTCGATGCTGTAGGCAAGAAGAGGAAAAGGTGTGCTCAGGGAAGCTGAGAGGAAAAATGCCCTATGATGTTGCATGGACACCCAATGGAATTCTGCTGAGGGGCAGCAGTCTTAGGGAGAGTGGGGGGAAGCAACAGTTGTCTCTATAAAACAAGGTTTTAAAAGATTGCAATGAGGAGATATTTGAGATGCCTGGACGCAGGGCTGGATGCAGTCTAGGAGGGAACTACCTTGGCATAGCATCCCTGCCGATAAACCGAGCTGTGATGGCATGTGCTTTTTTGGGGGTATAGATTCACTGCCCGGTGTGCCCTCTTTTTCCAGATCAAATGGGTTGATTCCACCAGTGGCTTTATCCCATATCGATTGCTGTATTTATGGAGACCCATTGTCTTATTTCAAGCATTGTGTTGCCTGGACTCCAGCATTTGTTTCCTGGAACTTCCCCAAATGTGCCATGTAAAACCAGGGACCGGCCATGCTTGGCCCAGAAAGTCACAAACCTTCAACAGAAGATGCAGAGGAACAAAGTAAAATGGGGAAAATAGGGGATGGATGGAAAGAAATCAACACAGATGGGCTACCTTCTGAGCTTTGCCAAAAAGCGTACGCTTTCATTCGGAATGCAGTGCGAAAACGCTCCTTATTATTCAAGACAACATTCTTAGGCTCTTTTGAAGGACTTTCTTCAATGGCATCTACATTCAGAGGGGTAAATAGCTTTCCTTTAGTATTGGTACCACGAACCCGATCCAAGAGACCCAGCTTTTGGCTACAAAATAAGCAAAAGTAATCATTTTCCTCCTTTGTACACTTTTAACTTGTTTTCATGATGCTTTAAATATATAATGGGCTAAATAAATGTTTTGTACACAAGGACACTGCTGGGGCTACCATAATACATCAATGTCTTTGTAAGCAACAGCTAAGCTCCACAGATAATTAACTGCTTTTTATGAGCATTTTTTTGTATCAATGTTGAAAATGTTACCAGAGGGTCTTGCTATCCTCTCTATGTAATGTATCACAGTGCTTCAGCTCCAGTAGCATGTCTGAAGCATTAGATTTATTATTAAGAAGAGAAACACCACTACTTAGGTAGTTATATTGTCTAATGATAAGGATGCTTGGCCTTTCCTGTTCAGTGCTTTGTCTGTGGCAGGCTATTAAATTAATAACTCATGTGCATAGCCAGGACTAAAAGAAAGTCAGATGTGCTATGAACCAAATAAATTATCAGTAAAACACAGGAAAGGCATTGCCAAGCAATTACTAGGTACATGGTAGGGCAGGCTACTCCATTCTCTCCACCATTCACTTTCAGTCATCTCTGACTATACTAGAAATTGAGGTGACCTATATGAACTGTAGTAAAGTGACATATTTTGTTCCTCTGACGATTCCTTGCACTGTCCTCTTACAGATTTACTGACCAAAGAGATTTCTCCTTTAGTGACAACGTAAGGCTAGAACTGCATCTACTTGCCATCTTACCAGCATCAGTAACCCTTCTGACAGCCTGATGACTGTAATGGTCTTAAATGCAATTACTAATACCACTGAAAAGAGCAACACAAAAGGAATTTGCTAGTGAGCGTATCAGCTTAAATATGCTCTGAACACTTCATAACTGAAAGATGGTATAATTATTTGATTTGCATGTTCGCTTTGCTGCTTAAGTGTCAATTGCACATTTGTTACAATAATGTGGGGTTAAGCCATGGGAAGAAAGCCTGCCTTTTAGCCTATTCTTGGATGTTGCAGTGTGGGATAGCTCTGGGGAGAGGTGAATTGTGCACCCAAGGTCAAGAGGCACTTAGATGCAGGAGAGAAAGGCAGGCAGGTTGAGTCAGGGGAGAGAAGAAGCCACTGCAGCTATCAGGTTTCTGAGAGCCAGAGATGGGAGAAGAGCTGAAGGACGAACAGCAGCAGTGACCAGAAGACATTTCATAGGTATGCAGAGAAGTATCTGTGCAGCATGCACAGCTGAAGCCACTAAATGAAGCTGGCAGGAGAGGCAAGTGTGGGAAGGGTCCACCATGCAAGAACATAGTGGACAAAAATGGAGACTTGCGTGCCGACCTTGCAAGTGAAGGGTCTCACTCACAGAACCACTTATTCTCTATTGAAGGCGTTATCTTGGTCAGATGGATTATTTTTGTGTTTTAGCGTCTCTGGTGTCATTGGTGCACCTCTTTGAAAGAAGAAACTATTTCTATCTCAGAGCTCTGTCTGTGGCAGTATCCCTCCACAATGGAAGTTCTTAGGACATTCCTCTTAAAATGATAAAGGTGAGATGGATTTAAAGACATGTATGATGACTACAGCTTTCATAAGTGCTGACTCTAGTAGGAAAACTGCAGTTTACAGCATACAAAATTCCTAGGTGATGTGAGCATTGAACATCACAGCTGTTACAGGTTTTTTTTTGGGGGGGGTTAATATGAATTACTGGGGACCTCATCTCTATTATCTGTTTCTAATTATTATATCTTTGTCCCAGAAGGTAATGAAATATGGGCTTCCCTGTCACAAAAGATGGAAGCACTAAACCTTTGTGGAGGATGTTTTTTCAGGCCTTCTGAATTTTCTTGTTGACATATGACAATACTTGTGGATGCAGCCTAGTAAATTCAGATACTTGTCCTGTCATTGTGTGTATGAAGCACATATGTGCGTGCAAGTATGGAAGTGGCAACTAAGAGGGACTTACGTGAGTATGGAGACACATAGCTAGTCCTGCTATATCAGCATTGCCAGGACTGAAGTCAATGATGTGAGAAGATAAAAGCATGGATTTGAGTGAAGAATTAGAACAATATAAGTGAATGGTACTAATATTACCTAGACTTTGCCCTAATGTAATTTCCTAAGGTATTAATGGCATGGGGAAAGACAAACAAATGTATAGAGCAAAAATCAGGGCTTACTTTCTTCTTTGTAGAAAAATATGAGATGTTACTTGTTGACATCTGTAGCAAATTAGTCATCACAGAATGTGTAGGTCAGTCTCATGTTTGGTCTTAAGCACTTGTTTAAAAAGTGGTTGCCATAGTGGTTGTTTTTGGGTTAGAAACTTGATCTGATTGATCCACCAAGGTGCTCTAAAGGTTAAACTGATGGTGAGTTCAGGGTCCCAACAAGCAGTTTGTATTCTATTAAGACAGGGAGAATCCTGTGATCTCTTTTCTCACTATCACTTCTTTATTCTTTCAGAGGCCATGTTTAAGAGCAGTAGTGCTTTACAAGACAGACATCTTAACTCCATGTAATTTCTGTGAAATTTGGATTCTTCAAGCACTCAGCTACCATATATAGGAAAAATATATACTGGAGAAGACGACAGCTAATGAGCAAGTTTTGAAAGGGCATGAAAAATAAAGGTGAGGAAGTAAAAGTCAACTGAATGAGTTGTGTGTGGTTTTGGGGGGTTAAAGTAGGGAAAAAGAAATTCTCATGTCTCAGTAGTAATAAAACCAAAGTTAGGAGGAATTAATTTTGAGAAGGATGGTCAACAAGAGTCTGGAATCATGGCACATCACTGAAAACGATTTTAATGCAAAAAAAAGCACCAAAAATCTAGCTGAGTGATGAGTCAGACAGGCAATATAAACTGATGGGGATGAAGATGTTAGAGGAAGTCAGCTTGTGAGGTCTTCAATGTGAAGAAAAAAAGACAGAGCAATTATGCATGCTTGGCATCGTGGTGATCTTTGTAGACTGAAGGAGACTGTGAAATAAGCTACAAGAAGGAAGAAACCAAAGCAGTTTTAGGATGAGTAGATCTATTCAGTGATAATAAAATGAAGACATTTTTCCCTAGGTCTGAAAAAATTGTACGTACAACAGGCTTGTTGTGGAGATCAGTTTTTCCTGGTGGGGGCGTTAACAGGTCACCAATGATAGATGAATCTCAAATGAAAGGGGAGACTATAGTCCACCTATTCTTCAGGATTTCAAGATTGATCATCTTGGTTCAAGACCTTCCAGGGTGAGAAGGAAGCTCCTAGAAGGATGAAATCTAGCAGTGAAACTCAGATGATATCAGATGATGAGGTGAATTCCTCAAAGGCAAGAAGTGGTCACATACTATGCATTGGCTTTGAGCAATGTATTAAATGTCACAAGATTTGGTTTAGTAACACTACAGAGAAGTTCTCAAGAGAAGAATATGTTTAAGGCAGAGAATCTGAAAGACAAAGAAGCATAAAAACAGGTGAGACAGAGGATTCCTATTGTTTATAAGTAGCAGTATAATATTATATTAGAAGAATAGAGTTTTCATTACATATGGCCTCTGACTCTCTCCAGAAACTTGTTTCATCCTTCAAAATACATACCCAGATCTCTCAAAGTTTGTCCCTTAAAACTCCTGTAATAACTGCCCTCCTTATGAAACTGTTGTCCCAAAACTGTTGCTCAAGCATCTAAGGTTTTGGAGCCAGAACTCATCTGATCTGTCTTAAGCTGTTTAAAAAGTTAAATGTCCTGTCTAAGATTAATCTTTAGACCCCTTTCTATAATCAGTGGGAACTTAGCAACGTACAGTGAGCAGTTCAGCTCCATTTCACTTTGGGATGACTTTACAGCTGTGGGAACTTGTCTCATTATTGACTACAGAAAGATCTAGATGAGAAGTCATTTAAAAAGCAGGTCTCTAGTCTAAGCTAAAGTCACCTGAGCTGAAGCCTTCCTCATTAATTGAATCCTGATGATTAACCCTTAAAGTAACATTCAGATTCATAACAGTATGTTTATGCAATAAATATAGACAATTGTGTTCATATCTAGGCAGCCAGAGCAGTAGAATAATCAGAAAATAATTCATCAGCTTCACATGAAAAAATACGACAGTAAGTTGTATACAAAAGAAACGAAACAAAACCCAAGCTTCTTTCCAGATAATGACTAGCTGTCATCAGAGAAAAAATGAACTTTATTCTCATTTCCAAGGGATGAAATCTGGGTCTGCTGGGGTTTTTGTTTTCATTGTGCTTTTTAAAAAGACTTGGGAAACTTGCTCTCATGACACAATCTCCTTCATTAAAACAGCATGCGCATGGCTCAGTCTCAGAGTATGAAGCATGCGCAGGTCACATCATCCTTCATGAGAGTGGCTAGGACAGTGGTTCCCACCCACAGGTTCATGTACTGCTGCTTGTTTTTCAGACTCCTTCTACTGATATTAGCTACTTTTTCTCCCCTTGGGACAGTGGTCCCACTCATGTGGCTTCCTTACATTCAATAAAATGTGATTCCTGACTTCCAGCGCAATTCCAGAAACTGGGGGAATTCAAGTGCATCCCAAACATGCTGATAAAAGTGCAAAGTAGTTTCTCTGACTAGCCTGGATGCATTGCCATTGCTTGTCTTGCATGCTATCGCATCCTCTCCTTTGTGGTGGAATAAACATTTTCCCAAAACCTTTGTCTTTGAAATGGAGTCCCAGCATGAGAACTCCTTAATTCTGTGGTAGATACAGACCACCATAAAAGCAGGAAGGCAGAAGCAGTGCAGACAGTTTGGCTTTAAACCTTCCTAGCTAAAGAACAATTCAGCTCTCAGATTCTTGCTTCCCAAGAGCAGTGGGAATTATTTTGGAACATCTGAGAGATGAATTTGGTGGCTGGATATATAAAAGATGGCTGGTTTCTGCAGCAGATGTTTTACCCTTGCTCAGAATAAAGAGTGGGAACCACTGAACTAGAAATACTTCTCCAGAAACAGTCATGCAAGGAGATAATGCAGTTACATCCCGTCATGCAAGCCAGATACTCTCCTCTCTGTGCTTTGCCTAGTATTGGAGTTTCATAAACAAATGGTGCATGTATGCGAAGAAAAATAATGAATTAATGCTAACAGTGAATCAAACACAGCCCTCTTCCATGTATTACCACTTTCACCTAACAAGGAGTAATAATAATCAGGAATTTTTTTCATTTTTTTACAGTTTAGCTAATCATTAGATTTAGTTCGTCTCAACTGGAAGCAAAAGGCACTTTACTACTTTATCAGCTGTACTTATATGGGTGAACTTAACTTTGGGAAATCAAACATTCTGAATGAGAATTCCAGAATTATTCTCCTTTGAACTATTCCCAATAGAAATTAGCACAAAACTAATGTTATGAGGACAGCCATGAATCCTTCACTGAATACATTCAGCTGGTCTCGGAGAGTTCATGTGTTTTCTTAATATAAAACAAAGAGCATTCCACACTTCGAGGTACTTCTGAACTTTAGCCAATCAGCTTTCCCTTTTAAGGAAACCAAGTAACATTCTTTTCTATAGAGAGGAACTCACAAATATGTACAATCTCAAAATAATTGACTGTAACTTCTTGATAACTAATGTCTTCATTTAAAAAGCCACTTTGCATCCTGAATCTTGAGGTCTAAATTTGCAAGTTTCTGATGTCTGAGGAGGAAACATCCTCTTTTAGCCAACCAATTTCCATACTCTTTTGTAGTGTATGTCCTCATTGGTATGTAATTGTAGGCGTGACTCTAAATCCAAACCAACCTACCATCCAGATTATTTGCCCAGAAACAGGAACCCAAGTCCTAACTTTGGCTCAACTTTGATGCCCTTCAGAAACAGAAGAGCCCTTATGCACACTAAAGGCCTTTGCTCAGCCCCTCTCCTCATCCACACTTTCTAAAGTGATCAGAAATGAGTAAAAATAAGCAATGTGACACAAATCCATGGGGAGAATAATCCAAGTTCAATTCTTTGTGAAAACAGGATGGATATCTTTCACCAATGGATGCAGCCAGCAACATAGGTAGAAATCATATGGATGTTGACCCACTCTTTACTTTGCAGTGAACATATCTCCATGTATCAACCACTAGAAAGCAAACCAAACTGCAAAATCACTATCTCTTGACTATTTTACATGGGCCAATCATCCAGTGAAAAAATGGAGTGCTTCACTAGCAGCTCTCCAAGAGTTGAAGAGCTTAGGCTAGGAAAGCTGAGTTGTGTGTTGATGATTTTATGTTTGTGGAATGAAGTACGAAGGAGAACAATGAGCTAAAGTTGAATGATAGCAAGATGTTTGTGTGGGATAGAATAAAATGCTTGACAATTTAGTCAAAATATTAGTATTTCCGATGACGTGTCTTTCAGATTCCTGAAATGCTGCAAATTATTTTTATGTTTCTTTGCAGTAAGATAAAGTTCTTGCCCCACGTCTTAGGTCACAGTTCAGCAAGGTATTTAAGCATGTCACTAACTTTATTCAGATGATCAAAAGCATCCACGTGTTTTCCATTTGCTGAACCAGAACCTGCAAATACACATGCAGAGATGTTGTTCCACTGAACTCAAATGCAAAGTGACTTGCATGAATTTGTGTTGGCAAGGTTGGGACTGCATAAGGAACAGTATTTAGCTCTTACAGTATATTTTTTTTACAGTAATTTTCTAAATGATTTGCAGAGTAGGTTAGTATCATTCCCATTCTATGAAAACAGAGAGAAGCACTTGTTTCTAAGCAGATCATTGGCAGAGCCAGGATTAGATCCCATGTTTCCTGAACAGCAGAACAATGAACTATCTGCAAGGTCATGCAACTTTCTTTTTATGCTTAAATAACTTTTCAGTCTTATCTTCCCTTACTTTTCATGGTGGTTAGATGAACTACTGTAGTAAAAACAGAAAGTGCAGGCAGAGAATGGCATGCAAGAAATATGAAAAGAGTAAGGCTCAATTGTTACTTGAATGTATATACCTAAGTTTTCTTGTGAGGCTTGATCCAAAGAATGACTCCCTACTAAACATGACATTACTGTAAAGTGAAGAAAAGTTATTAAGATGAGACGTTAATGATTACCCATGAAAAGCTCTATGAAAAAGAATGGGAACAGCCTTTCATTTGTAGTTAATGTAGTGTGCAGATCAGATTGTTTTTTTCCCCCTTCCTGTTTTGGCCAGATACATTGAGAAGAAATGCTGACAGTGAAATTTTCCACCTTGCAAAGTATGATTTTATTTTCATTATGTTGTTACTAGTGGCAACACAAAAATGCAGCACATTATATGCATTCTGTCATACTCACATAATGGGAAAGACTAGTATTGATTCTGCCACTTAGAAAAATCAAACCGACTTTCGAAAGTCAGAGAAATATTATTTATCTTGTAGACACAAAGCAACAGGGATAAATGTTTCTTCTGCAATCACATAATAATAGATCTAAGAATGAACATGGTCTCCTGATGTCTAGTTCTACAGTTGGACATTGTTGTCTAGGAGCAAGACCCTAGAAGAAAGTTTAAAATCCTTTGCTAAAGTGTCCGTAAGTACAAGTGATTCAAAATTCTTACACTAGTCGAAATCAGTGGAACAGCTGCTAATAACAGCATGAAAAATGAGGCCTACAATTCCTTCCTCAAACATAGACATAAAAAGTGAGTGCAAAATAAACAGTATGTCCATCAAGCAAAGTTCCATCCTAAAGGCTAGGAAATGTAGATCAAGCACCCAAACATTTGCTGAACGATTTGCTGCACTCCAGTAGAAATGAGCATTAATATACCTTTCTCATAAATCTTCCTTCTTGGGAGCTAAACAGATGAAAAGGCTTTGCAATACATGCAGAAGAGCAATTGCTATCTGAGATTTCATGTGCTCGTAGTTTAAGGCATTAATCAAGAAAGGAAGAAAAAGCTAGTGACATCTCTGGTGTAAAGTGAGTAAACTCCCCACCAGTGAGCAATGAATAGCACAGCCTCTGTTCCTCCTGGCTTGGGGGACTATACAGAGCATGCACGGAAAATGCTATTCTTAACAGAGCAGCATCATAAGTACCACTTCCCTTCACTGCTTACAGGACCCAGACTCATGTACTCAAGGGTAGTCCAATGTGCTTGTCATCGTATCTCACATCTTCACAGTTTTAGTTTAAAGGGAGCTTTGATAAAGCCTTGGGCTGCTGCCAAACTTTAATCGGCTTTCTACTATCACAAGTCCTTCCCTGCAGCCTTGCCTTGGGATCCAACTTCTGAATGGACTCTTCCACTCTGTTGTCTTCCCTGTGTTTTTCCCAAATGATCTAAGAACAAGGAGCTGCACCTAGCTGTGACTTTGTCATGATGCCAGCTCCTGCTTCCAAGGAGAGATCCTAGAAGGATCTGTTACAGAGTTTGACTTTACTACTGTGGAGTTCCTAAAGAGCTTTCTCACCACAGGATAGAAACCCTGCCACTTAAAGCACTACCCATCCTCAAATTTTCACACAGCCAGGCCTCATTTTTAGTTTATTAACTAGTTAAACTTTCTGACTTTTCTGGGAAAGCTTTGGACCAATTCTTCTCTCTCCTTTATCAGCCACTGTTCAGGCAAAGCAGTTTATTACTACAGCTTTCCCATTAAGTACTTAACTGATGTAAGAACCTGGAGACTGAGTGCACTTATGGGCTGTTCTCTCCACTAGGACCACATTCACTTATTGCTCATTTATTTCAATACTGCCTTAAATGCAAACTGCAGTGGAGTACGAGTAATACTTTCTATACTAAATCACTGTAGGAGGAAGAGCAATTTTTTTTTTTTATTATTATTATTATCCGGTCTGTAAAGAAGAGTTTTATGAGAGATTGGAGGTGGGACTGTCAAAACAACCAGATTTTATGGCTCAGTCCCATGTCTACTGAAGTCAGTGGGTGCTCCCACAAGTACCATAATTTTTCTGTTTACCTGGAGGGTTTCCAATCCCTCTTATTGAATGCTTATTTCCATAAACACATTCCTGCTAACAGGAAGACTCCAATGCAGGTTTACTGATCATTTTGCTGAAGGTTATTACATATGTAACAACATAAAAGCAAGATATATCCAGCTAGAATGAGGGGCCTTGGGATTACAGTTTTAAAGATTTTGAGCTGTGAGTCATACTTTTAAGTTTTTAATCCAGTGCTTCAACAGAGAACGACTTCTTCTGCTGGCCTGAAAGATACAGTAACTCAGAAGCTACTTCACGAACTGTTCTGTTGCTGCAGGTGCAGGAGTTTCTCTAGGGGGGCTGTGACCGCCAGCAAACTGCAGCAATCATTCACTTTCTTAATTTTAATCTGCTGCTGCATCTGAGTCAGAACACGTTTTGGCTCAAGGTATGGAGTTACATACTCAAAAGGATTTCAACTCCTAAGCTGTCTCCTACATATTAAAGGCCAAAATTCAGCTGCTGCCAACCTTAGAGATGGCTAAAATCTCCAGACATTTACATTAGTGCAACTGAGTTTGCTCATGACTGCTTAGCCTGGGCAGCGCCATGGATGTATAGTACTTAAGGTTCATGAGGGTTCATGGACTAGGTAACTCCCATCCAGGCAGTCTTTGAAGGTTAGCTCATGATGATGGTGGCAGGAGAGGGAAGTAATCATTTCCCAATAATTCAGCAATACAGTACTTGCCTGTATCGTACGAAAACTTGCAATAGGTTTTTCTTTTCTGTTAAAGGAGGTTTGAACCCCAAAAGTTCATAGGAGAACAGCAAATGTGTATCTGTTTTCTTAAGCTTTCTTTATTTAAGCTGTCATGTGTTGCATGAAATGTTTAAAAAACAAAAAAGAAAAGATAACTTTTCATCAGGCCAGGGACTATAACTCAGGCCTGACTTCTGACTAACAATTTTCAAATTTTGTTACAATTTTTGCTCTTTTTCTCTGTGCTGTAAATAGGGATGCAAATGGAAATAGCTTCACCATGAGTCTGTGGAACTATTTATCCTTTAATTGCTATTGACTTTCATTGTGGGTGATCCATTGATAGCAGTTTAGCATTAAGTATTTCACATTTTCGACCTAAGAGGTTGAAGTATTTTATGCGTTTTTCAATCTGCAACTTAGCTGGAGGGGGTTATAAATACATCATTTCCTTTTGAGACCTTGCAGGTTGATTGACAACAGCTGCTCTGTTGTAGTCTTCAGTGACTGACCAGTACTAGGATCGATGATTCCTTCATTCTCTTTGCTTGTAAATTCCCCAAAGTGACTGGGAGCTTTCCCATCTGTTTCGGCAGGGCTGGGACCAAGGCCTCAAACCTAATACAGCTTTTTTAGTACTGCCAGAGAGACTGACTATCCTGCTGATCCATCTTAGCCATCCATCTTAGCATTTATTATTAAGAAATCTTTGCACATGGTGAATCGACACAAAGTTCATCCCTTACACTGCAACATTGCTCTGTGCAGGACTGTTGAGCAATAACATGAAGAAGAACTTTAAATTCACCCCAGAACAACCTGGATTCTAAACTCTGGCTCTATGGCATGTGTCAGAAGAAACCTAGACCATGATTAATAATAACAAACAATAAAGCTGTTTACATACAATCAGCAAGCAACACTGCATTTGTACGATTAGCATTGTAGTTGTGTTGTTAAATTGGGAAAAAAGCAAGCAATTAGGAAATGGATTGGTTAATCATTTTTAATGACTACCTGTGGTGTTAGTAGCATGTTTTGGTTAACAGCTCACGAATACACAAAGAATCATTTAACCTGCATCCTTCAATAACCGTATTAAAATAAGGCTATAATAATGAGAGCTACATACCTGGCAGTACCATCCAATTGGTCTTTCCTTTTATAGAAGAGAAGAAGCATTACAAGAAAGCAAGGAGAGAAGAATTACATAATAAATTCAGCAGATTTCTTTAAACAGAAATTTCTAATTTATTTCTAATGGTTTATACCTCTTTTGTTCTGTGACCATAACTGACAGCAGAATAAAAGCTGCATTTTCAACTAGCCATAAAGCAAAGAAAGTGATATAGGTTCCTGAAACCAATCTGTGCTCCTTAGACTGGCAATCTAGTCTTTGGTGAGAAGTGAACTCCCCTGCCCTCTCTCCCAGGACCTTATTTGTAAAACACGTATTAAATTTCAGGCCGCATTTGAATCACAGAAGAACCTACATACAATGAACAAGCTTGAAGTCACAGTAATGAGTTTAGACTCCAGGCAAGCCTGAGAATTATTCTCTGAACAAACCCTGAGGTCAAGAAACCCTCTAGAAATGACTATATAATGGATAAAGTGGGAATAATACAGAGTGAGAAACGATAAATAAAAGGAAAGAAATGTACTGAGCTTTAATTAAACACTTGTGGTGGTTTTTCTTAGAGTTTTCCTTTTGGACCTAAGTGAAATCAATCCTAAAGAAATATATTGTGAATAAACAAAGAAAGAGTTAACATTTGTAATTTGCCCTTTGTGAAGGCAGGAGCCTGAACTGTTTCTTCAAGTCAGTTTTAAGCAACAGGAGCTGCAGTATTAGTGCAGTGAGCACAGTTTACATGTGGAGACCTCTGTTTGAGCTGAGCAGTAGTTTAAGGGCACGTTTTGTCAGAATGAGGCATAACAGCAAATCCAGAATGAAAGTTTAAAGCATAAACTTGGATAAGTAATGCCCGTTATTAGCAGCTGATAGTCTATAGCTAAAAGGCTTGCCTTTCGTAGGGCCAACATTTTAAAATACTAAGAGCTCAAGGTGAGGAAGGTGTCTGTTTGACAGACAAGAAAAGTGAGGATCAGACAAACTTATATCCATAAACATATGAGTGTCCATTAAGTCTGAATGTCTTTATGTATGGAATGCTTTCCACTGAACTCAGAATTAAATTATTAAAATAGACCTATGACCCCAACTCCCCCAAAAAGTTTCCTTGTGAACCTTCAGTTAATAGTTTCAGTGGGAGACAGTTTTAAACATGCTTTGGCTGTCCTCCACTGAATTATCCCCCTGAGCAATTGGTATTGCCAAAAGACAAGCATTTAAGAAGTATTACTTATGTTCACGTGCTATGGCCACCTCTGTGAACCACACAATTCTCAGGCCAGTTGAGTTAAAGAGGGAAAAGTAAGAATTTTCAGCATGGCCCATATCTTAAAATACACGACTGCATCATAGAGGGTGAAAGAAGTACAGGGAGAAATTGAGATTTCCAGGTCAATAAACTCCAGAGTCTTTCAAAGGGAAGCTGATGGTGAGGCAGCCTTTTCCTTTGTTTAATGCCAGCATGAAAGCCACTGATGGAGTTATCCATGTGCCCCTAATATACCCCACCAGGGGAAGGGAGAAGAAATGGATCCAGAAGCCGAAACGCATATTTTACAGTCTTGGCCAGGAAGTTATCTGATAACTCTCTGTTACCTACAAAAGCCTCATTGATATGTTCCTGTGTTTCCTGTCCAGACTTATACTTCACAGAAAATGATGATGGAGAGGTGGACAATGCACTTACCTGAAAAATGGAAATGATACAATTGATTCATAAAACCTCCAGGTAGCAACTAGATCAATCCTGTTGGGGTTAGTAGCATAATATCTCCAAGCAGCCTGAATTACAAGTGAGAGGAAATAATTAGTGTTACATAAAGCTATTCCCCAGGCTAACAGCAGCCAGATTGTTTCAAAGACATAACGATGCACCTGAGTGGCTATCTGCAAATTAATTACTAATCAGCCATACCAAATGAGTGTCACTATACGGCGAAATTATTGACACTGGATTATGATCTGGGAGAGCTGTTAAAGGAGACAGGACATGAGAGAGAACCACTAACATCAACAAGACATTACATTTGACTAAACTGGTTTTATTCTCCTGTCTGGTATGTCTAAAAGAGCTTCAAGCACTGCTGGATTTGTCCAATATTTCTGGAAGTGCTTAAGCTAGTTCACTATCTAATGTACCATCAGAGGAAATTTTGCTGAGCAATTTTCTATTTCAGCATTTAGGTCCAATCAAAATTCTATAAGTACATACCTAAAAAATGCTGTAGCTAAATTAGCTACCTGCTAAGTGGAGATGCTTTAATTTAAAAGGTGAATTCAATTCACTACTCATGCCAGCAGCCCCTTCTGTTTGCTAAGGAGTGTTTTTAACGAGAACAGCATAATAAGCCACTCAGCCTCTTTCTCCTGAGGACTGGTTTGATCCTGAGCAGTCCTGAGCAGCAACGCTTCCATCTGATACCACAGAAACTTTCTGTTCCTCTGTGGAAATGCTGCCATTTACTTCACTGCCATCAGGGTGTGCTCCACACCTACTAAGAGTAACTCGTGTCAAATTTGTCAGCCCCCAGACCACTCATTTTAAGCTTAATTTTCTGAATTCATAACGAAGACCATAACTGAAGTCCAAGTGAGATAAGGAGTCTCTTCCCCTTGAATCCTCTGACCATCCAGTGACGTAACAGGAGATCCAGGGTGTGTTTTAGTTTTTACAAACCACATATACTATTTACGTCATTTGCCTTGATTGAAACTGTCACTGTCTATTGTGTTACTTCTATTGCTGTTTTCTCATCAATAACAACATAATTTTGTTTGCACATAAAAGCACTCTCTCAAGGGAACCGACAAAACCTGAATTTTGGAAAGAATACATTTTCGACAGCTTGTTTTCTGTGTTTTTGTGGCACTGATGTAGAAGTTGGTTGGTTTCCAGAAGCTAGCAGATGAGACCCTTTCTTCTAAAGACACTGTTCTTCTGAAAGATATTCTGGGAATTGAAAGATTCCTCAAAAACTGCAAGGACCACTGGATTATCTAGCTCAATGTGAAAAAAGTGACTCTCTTACAAACACAGCTTCTCACCTCCTGCAATGGGAAATGAGAATTTGGGCAGGGGGAAAGCAGTGGCCCTTGTTAACATGATGCAGCAGTCTTCATATACAACACTTTTTCAAGGACGGGATAAGTGGCTGCAAACCTGAATGAGTTCAGCTGCTGGCTTTCTTCTTTTCTCAAAATGTTTTTGACGGTGTTGCTCCTGGACCTTCAGTGCCAGCCCTGAGCCCAAAATGCCCTGAAAGCATAGAGTGATGCAAGACTTTAGACATTTCTCACTCATAAAAAATGGATTAATAATAAGAGGAAACAGGTCTGTAGGTGGAGATGGATATGGCTACATGGGACCTTTGTGCAGTACAGCATTCCTTTCCCACAGCTCGGTTCATGAGACACGAGTTTGTCGTGATCCTCTCAAGGGCCACAGGCCACACCAAATCATTTTAAGGTCCTCAACAGGCTTCTTGAATGTCTACTGCCTTTCCAAGCTGGAGGTGTCCAAGTAGTGTATTACCTTCCACTCAGGGTAGAGTGAAACCATGCTTGTGTGATAAAAGAACTATGCTAACCATGCGCTGGATTTGGGTGTGTGAGATTTCCCATCCTCTGTGAAATTCTTTCCAAGTCTTGATCTAAAGGAAAAATATCCTAAAATCTGGACTTGGGGTGGTTTCTGTTGGTATTTGTCCATCTCGCCCAGATCTTGTCTCATTCTTACCTGAGGACTTTGCAGACAAGGCAAATATTTGGCCTGTGTAATACAAGAGAACAAATATACTTCCAAAAGCAATTTAGAGATCATTTCTCAAGCAGCCAGAGTAGGATTCACCTGGCTAGATCAAAAATACCTGTACTGTCACCTGCTATCTAAATTCCCTTTAATCTTAGTGGGTAGAAACAACACTTCCATGGTGGTGTCAGAGATCTCCTCTAAGAAGGAAAGGAAACAGGTGAGATGAAATGCTCTGCAGAGCTGCACTGGTTATTAAGGATGACCACTGGTCTGTGATGATCAACCAGATGTAGGTCTCTAGCTTGCAAGTCTTTAGAGCTGGATAAGATGGGCCCAGCCCTAATTATTAAAACAATGGCCCCCATATCCTTTTAGAAATACATCTTGTGTAGCTATGTCAATACCAATAAAGTAACCTGGGCCAGGGTACAGGCTCATGAACTGCCCTGTGATTTCCCAGACTGTTCACTTGCTGGAATAATTTTGTCCTGTGCCAATGAGCACTGTGTCAGAAAATGTACACGCAATGTTTGAGGAGTATCGGGGTGACATATTATTCCCAATAAGCTCTACGCAAAGTTGCGAAGAAAGGAGTTTGATTTACTGATATAGACTAGTGAATCACTTCTTAAAAAGGGATTTTGATTCCACTGGCAGTTTTGATCACTTTACCTTCTTTTTGTAAGTGCACAGCGCTGGGCTGTGCCTAACAGAGGAGGGGGAAGGTACTTACTGCAGGAAGAGCAAAGAAAGACACTCCAATGAGAGAGAACGTAGCTGCAATCAGCCGTCCCTCCCATGTTTTGGGGGTCTTGTCACCATAACCAATCGTAGCGAGGGTGATCTGTGGGCAGAATGACCAGGACTTCCCATAAGAAAAACAAAGCCAACAGCTCTGCTTTAAATGTCACCATGAAACCTGCATAACTCGCT